>NW_026294503.1:20393133-20993133 GCF_007827085.1 Peromyscus californicus insignis
ATTGCAATTTTGTACTAAAACCTTTTTTAAAGATTACATTAGTATATTCTGAGTTGTTATAAGAGGGATTTGCCTTGATTTTTCCCAAAAATTATCTGTTGAAATACAGCATAGAACTAAGTAAGACTTTTTAAAATAGATGTTATGGACCGAGTATTTATGTACCCTTAAAATCCATGTGTTACAATCCTAGCCAGGTGATGTAATGGCACAGGATGTAATAGACACTTGGTTAGGAAAATCAGCTCTTGAGGAAGGAGCCTTCCTTTTGCAGTTAGGGCCTCGTAAAGCAGACTCAACTAAGGCCCCTTTCTCTCTGCCACTGAAAATACAATGGAAAGTTGATACTGTACAATCCGGAAAGGCCTCTCACCATCTTAGCTTTGCTGGCACCCTGGTCTTGCCCTTCCGTCCTGTAGAACTTGGAGAAGTCAGTTTATGAGCCATCTGGTCAGTGGGACACTGTTACAGCAGCCTGAAGTGACTAAGACCTTAAGGTAATTGAGAAGGAATAAGAAGTCAGTGAAGGCTCTGCAGTCACTTTAAGAATGTGTACTCACTCATTCAATATGGAATCCATTATGCATTAGTGCCGTTCATTAGTCACCATATTGGTGACACACAGACGTAAGACTCAGTCACCTCCTTTGAACACACATGGCTAGTGGGAGACAGTCGCTAAAAATAAATTGCCAGAATTCCTCCAGAAACATTAGCAAAGCATGAGGGACAGAGATCTAGTCCAGCTTATGACTCAGGCTTTCTCATGTTAAAATTAATGTCCTTATTATATTGATGACACATTTTCAGTCATATTAGGGAAGAAAAACAGAAATTGAGAGCAAATCATTGGTTGTTGGATTCAGTCAACAAAATATTTACTGAATGACTCATCTTGTCCTTGGGTCAAATGTTAGGAATGAATTATAGCTTTCAGAGGACAAAAAGTCATCATCTAGTTTGTAGTTTACCATGACCATATCAGCCTTTGGTAATCTAGAAGGTTTCACATGTTTCTCACCCACCTCCATTGAATATTGGGTGTCATAATATGTATGTGTACATAGGTATAAACAGTTTGATTTTGCTGGGGTAGTTTCATAATGATGATTCCACCTGGTTTTTCTAAGAAAATAACAGACATACATTAAAAATAAGGTGTGTTAAACATCAAGTACATAGGTCTGCTTGCTGAGACTGTGATGGACAGTGGCACTCTTTTTTACAAGATTTCTTTGGGGCAAAGTATAATGAATACTTCAGTTCAGTTCAGTAATCTTCCACTATTATCTCAGGCAGAAGAAGAGATTCCACAAAGATGAGGCTGTGGACATTTGGGTTTAATGATATGTAACAGCAAAGCAGAGGCTGGTTATGAAAAATCTATGAAGAATCTGAAAAGCTAGAGGCAATGTGGAGTTTAAAGGTAAATGTAGTCGTATTTTTAAGACACTGATGGGGGCCTTTTGAAGGTCAATGCTTTTAGAGAAGAGAAGAGTAATTCTGCAACTGTTCTTTCTTTAATTCTCACATCCAGACATATATTGAACATTGATGATGCCTCCCATATCCATACTCTTTCCTCCTTAGACATCCATCAAAGGTAGGTGGGCTGACTCCATTCTTTACCCAACTGGATTAATCCAATACTGCTCTCATAGCTATTAGTTTATTGGCAGCCAAAGAGCATTGCTTAGAGGATGAAAATTGAGCTGAGCATTGGAGAAGAGAATTTTGATAACTGCAGAGACAATCACAGGATTTAAAAATGAAGAAACAAGAACATACAAAGTTTATTCAGGGACACTGAGCAAATATTTTTTTAACTACAGCAAAATATTGTACTGTTTTTATCTCCCAAGACTGCCTTAGTGGTAAAATTCAATTCTTACATTCAGCAAGCAATTATTGAACAGTGTCTAGCAATGCACAAAGGAATAGACAGTCTTCAAAAGAACTTCCTTTAGATTGAGAAGTCCTACTGCAAAGATAAACCCATTGATTTTAGAAGTAAGAGTTTCCAATAAATATTCTAACACAACATCCATTTTCAAGAGCAGCAGCTGAAGCTGGTACACTTAAGCAAAGGAAGTTAGCAGTAGGTGCAGGGAAAAGCACAGGTTATGAGAGTCTTTTAAATCTCTGTGCTTGAAAACCCATCTCCACCAAAGTGGCAGTATTAATAGGAAAAGCTGTAGGTGGGATACCAGGAAATTACATATGGGAAGCTCCGGACACATAATTGCTACTCAATAAATTTGTTTTTTGTGGTCTCTCTTTCCTTTGTCAACAACAAATTAGTAATTCTGTGGTAAAGTTAGAGGTAAGAATGTCTGCTCTACTTGTAGACTAGAAGCTAGCATGACCGTCGTCAGAGAGGCTTCATCCAGCAACTTATAGGAGCTTATGTGGAGACCCACAGCCTAACATGAAGCTGAGCTCTGGGAATCCTACTAAATAGGGGGAGGAAGCATTGTAGGAGCCAATGGGGTTGAGGCCACCACAAGAGCACAACCCACAGAATCAACTAAGCAGGCTCATAGGGGCTCACAGAGACTGAAGTGACAATCAGGGGGCCTGTATGGGTCTAAGATACATCTTCTGTGTTATATGTTATGGTGTGCAGATTGGTATTCTTGTGGGACTCCTAACAGTGGGAGTGGGGGTTGTCTCTCTGACTCTTTTTTTCTGCTTTTGGTGCCCTCTTCTTCCTACTGGGTTGCCTTGTCCATCCCTGAGGGTTTGTGCCTAGTCTTATTGTAACTTGTTATGCCATGTTTGGTTGATGTCCCTAGGAGGCCTACTCTTTTCTGAGGGCAATCAGAGGAGGAATGGATCTAGGGAAAAGGGGAGGGGGGACTGGGAGGAGTGGAGACAGGGGAAACTGTGGCCAGGATGGAATGAATATATGAGAGAAGAATAAATTAGAAAAAAAAGAAGTAAGAATGTGTTACCTTGACTAGCCACCACAAGAACTTACTTCTACACAGTACACAGGCCCACTGTTAGAAATACCATCAGCACTGACATCAAAGGCACCCACCATTCTCCAAATGCTTTGCTTATCTCTACCTCTTCACAAACAAACCTCTTTTTCTTAAGATCTATGGACACCTTCTTAGTAACTCCACTATTGTAGAATGTGGTTTTCCTTATTTCCGTCTACCAGAATCTTCTGTCACTCAATTACTCATACAGACAATGGGTCTAAATTGGGTGAGCTAGGTATCAGCAAGAGTCTGAAGTCACAGAACTGAGAGACTAGCCCTAATTTTGAGGACTCTGCCCGAGTCTAATTATAGTCTCCTTATGTTTCTCCAGGAAAGGTAAAGGATAACATGGAGATGTGGGCATAGTGTGTAGGAAATATGGAGTTGGGATGAGGACAAACTTGACTGCATAAGATGTCTCTCTCTTTACCTCAGCTGTGACACCCACCACTCTCTTTCTGTCTCTGATAAACAGAGATGGCTACCTATCACTGAGCTCAGTGCTAGGATGCTACAAGAAATAAGTTGTATGCATCTAGTCAAAACATGGGTGGTCCAAACAAGGCAAATATGTCAAAAAGCTGCCAGATTTTATTTAGGAAAGGAATAGGTCAGGCAAGTTCAAGGACATAACTCCTTCAGGACAAGCTTAAATGAAGTGTTTCCTTTTATAAAAGCATTTTATTAATGTTTTCTAGAATTTCATTCAATATATTTCATCATATCCCAACTCTTCCTCTTAACCCCTCTAAGATCCAACCCTACCTCTCTACTCCAACTTCATGTTCTATTTTTAAATTTAGTAATCCATCAACTTGAATTCATGCTTTCCATATATTTCTGGGTTTCAAGCCATCCATTGGAATGTGGTTTAGTAGAATCCACACTCCAAAGAAAATGGAGTCTCCCTCCTGCAGAAGACAAGCATCAACAGCCTCTCAATCATGGATTGGAGACCATGAACCCCTTCCCACAAAATGCTAGAATGTTTATTGTTTATTGCACTTTTAAAGTAGGCATGTGACGTATGCTCACAGGTGCTGTAGTGGCACAGATGTTACCAGGTAAGCAACTGCTTTCGGCTAGGTTTAAAAGCCCACTTCCCAGTGGGAACAAATACCTGGCACTTCAAATCTGGCCAAGAACTCATGATTAGAGAACTCATGGGCTCCAGAGGTGAATGTACTATTATTATTCTACTAAATAGACATAATATCAAACTGCCCTCTAAATTTGTATATCTCTATCCTTGGACTAGTGCAGTTCTCAGACTTCATAAAAGAAGTTTCTATTTGAAGTGCATTTTTGTCAATACAAAGACTTACAACTGGATAAAATGCATAGAATAGATATCTGTTGAGTGCTCAGCCACAAATGGGACATCTATATCACACACTTTTCAAGATTTGGGGATTATCACAGGAAAATGGGTGGAAAGATTGTAAGAGCCATAGGTTGTGGAGGACTGGAACAGAACAGTATATATATATATATATATATATATATATATATATATATATATAGCAACAAAGTGCAGACATTTGTAGAATACTGAAAATATATAACATGAATAATATATGGTGAAACTTCCTGATGGCTTATGACACTGCTCTGTCTTTTCAGGAGACAGAGGCAGTCAAGCAAAAATACACATCCAGGTATCTTAGGTAGAGATGAGTAAAAAAGTGTGTTGGAAAACAAAGAAGAGGAGAAACAAATTCACTCATTTTGGAGAATGGAAGAAACTTCTTACAGTCTAGTGGTCCTCAACCTGTTGGTCCTGACCCCTTTGTGGGTCCAACATTCCTTTCACAGGGGGTTCCATATCAAAAATTCCTGCACATCAGATATTTACATTACAATTCATAACAGTAGCAAAATTAAAGTTATGAAGTAGAAATAAAAATAATTTTATGGTTGGGGGTCACAACCATGAGGAACTCTACTAGAGGGTGGCAGCATCAGGAACATTGAGAACCACTGTCATCAGCCATTGTGTTTGAGATGAGACACTAAGAACTCCCCAGTGTCTCCCAAGAGAAGAGAGTAAGGAAGGACAATCCAAGTATAGAACAGAACCTCTGGCTGCCATGAATCTCAGCCAACAGGTTTAAGTGAGGAAGAATAAGGCTCTCACAAATTGGGTGGGGCTCACAAGAGTGTCAAAGGGAAGCGATGTCATGAACTTACATCTCTTCCATCTACCAGTTTTATCATATTTAATCAAATATTTGCTGGGTACCTAAGTGGTATTCCCAAAAAGAATTTTTGTGAAGAACATCTAAGGAATCAGACAACAATTTTCTTGAAATTCAAGCCTGAGAAAAGCTTCCTAAAAAGCAAGATGCTGAGGTCAATGTAAAGAATGAAATAGGTTTCTGGGAGAAAAATGTAGGGGACAAAAGGAAGACAGCTAAAGGCTGAGTTGCTCTGCAAGTGCAAGGCATGGAAATAAGGAGGAATTCTGACAATATGGGGCAGGAGGTGGTTCAGGTAATTTCAGCACTGAATTTAGGGAGAGAAGTAGTCATGAACAAACCCTAATGGTTTTATGTACAGTATGGATAGTTCCTGGTTTTCTTTGTCATTCTGAGTTCATATTTGTTTACTTTCTTCAATATAATTATAAGCATGTAGGGCTGGTGAGATGACTCAATAGTTAAGATCACTAGTTGCTCTTCCAAATGTCTTGGGTTCAATTCCCAGCACTCGTATAGCAGCTTACAACTCCCTATAACACTGCTCCAGTTCCAGGGGATATGACACCCTCTTCTAGACTCCATGGGCACTGGAATTACACATGATGCATAGATATGCATGCAGGCAAAACACCCATACATACAATAAATAATGATGATGATATGATGATGATAATAACAATAGATAATTTTAAAAAGAAATACGATTTTCTGCAGGGGATCATGTTTTGATTCTTTTGCTTATTTTGTCTGTTAATTTTCACCAACAAGCTTGGCAGAGCAGGGAACCATACTAAGAAGTCAATAGATAATGGGTTCACTAATTGATTGAGAAAGGCAAACCCATACCTGAATTAATATAATACCCTTAGTCTATTCTCTGTTACTAATAAGACTACAGAATGAGAGAGGTACAATTAAAAGAGAGTTACTTTGACTCACAGTTAGTGTCCAAGGGTGAAAGGCTGCATGTGATGAAGGTCTTGCTGGCAATATCCCTAAGGTGGTACAGAGATGACACAGCAAGAGACAGGGAACAATATGAGATGCCTTGCTGAATGGACTTCCATTAGAGATCCTCTTTCCAGAGAACGAATTAACCTATTAATGGATCAAATAGTCAATCCTTTCATAAAAGTAGAGCCCTGATCACTTCTTCACATTCCCATCTGGTCTTGTCCCTTAATACCTCATGATTCCAACATAAATTTTCTTAGATGATTGACCATATTTATGCCATTTCATATGGATGCTGTAGCTTATGTTGTGGCTAAACAATCCTAAACTATGTTTCTTAATTTTAACATGCACATGACAGTGGACCTTCTAGTCTGTCAGATCTTAGGCAGAGCCTGAGATTCTGGAATTTAAGGTGGTTCTGGCTGCTGGGGCTCCTGCTGCTGACTCGGATTTCCTTTTCCAGGAAGCAGGAATCCTTAAACTTTTCTGCTACTTCAGAAAAGTTCCAATCCTGGGGTTGTTTATGAACTGTGAAGCTGTCTTGAGAGATTTCAGAAGTGGACAAGCTTCACTGGGAGACACGTCTCCTTGGCTGAGTACGTACAGCTCCTTCGAGAATGGTTTGGAACGCAAAAGCACATTTTTAATGCCCCTTGGATAGACGTATTATTTGCCTTTAAGGGAAGTTCTGAAACTATTTCCCATTTTTCCTTGAACTCCTGTGTATTGAGCACTACCAGAAAATCCATTAGTAACAGCACGGTAGCTAATAGAATACCAGATCAAGTCAAAGGTTCCAAACACAGCATGCTGTCAGCATATGATTTGTTTTGGCCTATTTTGAATAGTCCCTTTTTCAGGAATAGTCAAGTTTGAAATTTGATTATGAGACAGTTTTTAAAATCTTTGTATTTTTCCTTTGTTCTTTGTTCCCTTTCATACCCTTGTCATATAATGATGGTTTAAATATTCCTTGGGCAACACCAGCTTGGGGAAACAGATAGCCACATTGTTTGTGCTCACATTTGTGGATTAATACTGTTCATTACTTTGAACAGTGTTTGGTCTTCGTTGTGAGGCTTCCTGATGATCTCTGCAGCAGATCTCAGGGAGGTTTGTCTTCATCCATGGTGCTGGTGTGGGTTGCAGCTCAGACTTCTCCATCACTCACCCATGGAACAATGCGGCTGCTCCATCCTCATAAAGCTCCCCAACAACTGTGCCATTCTCTACATATCCACTTCCCACGTGGATGGTGTGACCAGCCACCCTTTACATCTTACCTGTAAATTGAGACTCAGTAGTGTTCTGCAATTGTAAAGCTGGTGAGAAAAATCAAGCCATTCATTTAAGTTTGTGGCACACAGAAAATGTTCCGTGAATGCTAACGACTCTATACTGCCTTTCTGTGTAACCATGAGCAAACTCCCCTTGATTTCACTGCAGCACAGCTGAGTGAAACATGACATGGCAGGCAGTTCAGGGATAATAAGAAGGAATTGAATTCAGAAGTACAACGGCTGCTTAGCATGGATACTTTAAGACATAATTGCCTCAAATGTGTCGCTGGGGTCCCTTTTAAAGGGCTTTTAACCTCTCTACACGACTCTGTCAGGAGACTTCTTCCTCACAAGTCAAGTGCCCTTGAACTTATATAGACTTCTCTGAGTCTAGACTCAAAGATGAGACTGCCATTTGGGGCTTGTTTCCTTCTATGGTACCAGCTCTTTCTCCGGGATGCTGATACCAGGTTCTCTGCTGCTGCGAACAAACTTCCTGTTGATCTACTCCCTGGGTCAAAGGACCAGTCACTGGCTTCATATCTCCCAAAAATCTGTCATTTCCTTTGTGCAGAGGACATTACAGTTGAACTGTTCCTATCAGTCCAGTCTTCAGTTGCCCACCAAATCAATTGGTACAGTAATATTAACTAATGTATTCATTCTGTTCATTATCCCATGGCCTCTCAAGTCAAACTGCATGAGTACTGTTTTAGTTGCTATTCTATTGCTGTGAAGAAACACGACTAAGGCAACTCTTAGCACACATTTAATTGAGGGGTTCCTTACAGTGTTGGAGGTTTACTCCATTATCATCATGGAGATAGGCATAGTGGTCTGGTGGCTTTTAAAATCTCACAGACCATCCCCAGTGACACACTTCCTCCAACAAGGCCTCACTCCCAAATCCTTTCCAGAAGTTTAGCTAATTGGTGATTAAGTATTCAAACATGTGAGCCTATGAGAGCCATTCTCATTCAAACCACTACAGACATATTTCCTATTTCACTTCTTATTTCATACTAACTGTTGGTCTCTGGCATTTATTAGACAAATTCCAATTAGTTTAAAAAGCTTTCGTGTATGTGTTATTCCTCTGTTTTGAGACGGACTTCCCTTGGTTATTTCCTTTGACAATGCCCATGAACCTTTGTATCTCCCTCTAATTTGAATTTGCTCTGTGGATATTTCCCTGTAACCTGAGTGATACCCTGTATCCATAGATCCTAGCCACTATCCCTTCTCAAGGCTTTACATGTCACTTGGGCCATTATTCTGTTAGCCTTGTAATATTGTGATCTTCCCCTCCTGTTAAGATGTGAGAGCTATATGAGAAAGGATAGTTTATGTTATTAATCATAATGTTCAATGTCTAAAACAGTATCTAATCATAGAAGTGTCCAGTAAATGAATGAATATGTATTATTATTTGACATCTCATGAAATGTGCATTCAGTTACTCTGATCCTAATATAGGTAAGCCAAATAAATAAGGCAAACTCTAGTGAGATTCCCATTTTGTATGTAAAATAGGGCAGTTAGGAGAGTGACGTGATTGATCTATAGACACTGTCAGATAAAGAAAGGGGGAAATAAGTTCTGACATAGTTCTTTGAATCTTCATGTCAATGTTCTTTTTTGACACTTTGTCTTCTTTCCTTTTGACAGAAACTAAAGGGTGAAATCTCATGAAAGACAAAACATGGAGACAAGAAGGAGTTAGGGAAATCACAGCCATGGAGCTCCTTAGTTGTACAGGCAAGGTGGTTTGGGTGTGCTATGCCCTGGGTATATTGTTAACTGACAAAGGAGAAGAATAAAACATGGATGTGGGAACGGAGGCATTCAGGGAGAACTACCACAAAATTGGTTGTTAGGAAAACCCAGATTATTCTCAAAACCTAGTGCCAAGCATCACCACTCAGAAGGCCATTCTTTTTAGCAGCCCTCTGAGATGCTGTGAGTGCCAGCAAATAATTTTATAGAACGTTTCAGAGTGTTAAGATTTCTTTTCAGAGCTGAAAGCAAAACAAGCACCAAGTCCCACAGAGCTGAGAAAAGCTCTGAAGAGCGTGAGGGAAGTCGAAATAGTCACCGGGATGAGGAAGATGACACCGTACCTTGTTTCTAGCCCCATGAGCAGTGTCACCTCACCCATTTGCAAGTCCTGTGGATACACTGAGCTTAGCTAAGGCAGGACAAGAGAGCTGTCGGGGCAGGAGGACTCAGCTATTTCAGAATCTGGGACAACATCCGGGAGACCTTGAGTTGCGTCATCGGAGCTGTCTGAACTGTGGTGCCTTCATGCCAAATGTGGTTTCCCGAAAAAGGATCTTGCCTCCTATTTGGAAGCCGTTTGCTGCAAGTCATCTCATAGCTTTAGTGCAGGGGAACTTTCATTTGTGAAAAGCATACTATTTTTCTCAATTATGGGCTTGGAGGGGATGGAAGAAAGCAGTGGAAAAAGCATGGGCTTTGGAGTCAGAGAATGCTAGGTCTGAATCATGGCTCTGCCATCCACCAGCTGTAGGTAGTGACGGTGGCCTCAGTTTCCTTATGGTAAACTGAGCTGTGTGGTAGGTGAGTTATTAGGGCTAGATGATTAATGTATGTCAAGAATCTTGAATGGCTTTGATAGTTAGATGTTTTAATTACCACTAGTAATTATAAAGTACCTAACTTTGAACTTGGTGACATTTGATCAGTGGAATTTGACTTGGAGATTACTTTTCCTTGTTGAGTCCAGTTTGTGTTGCCTAGTTAGTCTTAGGATTGGATTCTGTTCCTGTGTTTGATCAGTCTACCAGGAGTCACATCATTAAAAAAAATAATAAAAATAAAACAAAAAAAAACAACCTGACTCTCACTTTTCCAGCAACTATTGAATATGAATAGTTCCTAAACCAGTGTTTTGATTATATATTCACCCCATCCCTCTCTATGCTGGGATTTTGTCTGGATAGAGCTTGCATAGATCTTACACATGCTTTCACAACTGCTGTGAGTTTGTATATCTTCTCTTTTGTCCCTGGAAAACACTGTTCCCTTGGAGTTATCCACCACACCTGGCTTTTGCAGTCTTTCCTTCCCCTCTTCCTCAAAAATCTCTAAGCCTCCGAGGAGGGCATGGTATGAATATCCCATTGAGAGCTGACCACTCCATGGTCTTTTATGAAGTTGGGTCTCCGTATTAACTGCCTAACTACTGCAAGGAGAAGATTCTCTGATAAGGTTTGAGGGTTCAGGGATGCTCTGAAGTATTGGTATAACAATAAGTCATTAGGAGTCACTTTAATACTATGTCCATTTAGCAGAATAATGTTATGGGGTTCTCCCCTAGGGTCTATGACCTGCCTAGTCACAGGTTCTGGGCCTCATTAACAATGTCAAAAATAGCTTCCATCTCATGAAGCAGACTTAACAATCCACTCAGAAAGTAGTTGGTTACCACCATAGTGTTGATCCCACTATTGCACCAAGGGGCCTGTGTTGTCAAGCTAGTCATTGTTGTAGCTTACAGGGTTCACAGAGGGGTGAAATTGAGGCTTATTTTTCTCCTCCAGCAGCATGCAGAGTAACTTCCAGCAGAATGCTAGCCAGTAGCGATGAAGCTTACAAATGAGTACCAGCTTGATGTCTCCATGTTTTGATTTAAGTATGCAGTGTCTTTAGCAACAGAGTCTTGTCTTTAAATTACAGAAAGTAGCCAGGCGTATTGGCAATAGCCTATAATGCTTAGGGTTCAATATGTTCCCATTGGCCGATAACTCAAAAAGAAGTAGCATATTCCTAGTACGGGGATTTTTATTTGCTGGCATGGATTGTTTATTTGGACTGTTGTTCCCCCATTATAGGGTAACTCCATTAAACCTCTTTTTTTTATAAATGTATGTATTTTATGTGTTTCTATAGTTTATATGTGATATGAAATATATATATTTCAGTATGGCTTTTTCAAAAGGCCTTTAGTGTTAGTTGTCTCCCTCACATTCCTTTTTCTATGTTATGCTCCCATCCCCACTTGGTGTTCAGCTTCCAGTATGAACTTAATTTTTTTTCATGTCACATATTTGGGAAAATATGTAACCTTTGAATTTTACACATGTTTCATTTTCTTTTCTCAGAAAAAAAAAATCAGGGCTTGAAATGCAGAAATCGTAGATTACTTGCCCTGCATGTGTGAGAACCTGGATTCAGTTTTAAGTACTGCTGGAGTATCACAAAAAAAAAATCAGGCAAGAACATCAATGGAAAATACTTCATGAGTTAGAAAGAAACACAAATGAAAGTTATGATGACTTTTGTAATCCCTGTGCAGTAGAGAGAGAATTCTTTATGCTGGGACCGTCAACCAAATTCTGTTAATGCTGCTTTTAATAGTCTAAAAGTAACCTTCAGGCTACTAAGTGCCTCTTTCCAACACTCGATGGAAGGAGAGTGTGCAACTTCCCCTAGTAACTGGCTGTTCTGACCCATGTTTTTTGTGGTGCCCTTGGTACCCATGGCTACCCAGAATGAGCAACAACAATGTTTAAGGAATAACCCTGAGTCTTTGTCTGGAGTCACCTTCCTGAGTCGTCACAGAACAAATATTTGTACCTATTGGTTTCCGATCGTCTGGAATGTATTTTGAGTATATACCCCGAGATGAGTACATAATTACATTTCTCTAATGTGATTCTACTCAATAATCACCATCCTCCTGAAAGACCTGGTTAGGATGGAGAAACATAGTTCACACGTGACGTGAATGCCAAGTGTAGACAAGATGTAGCATGTAGCCATGCCTCGTCATCTTTCTGCCCCTTTCTCTGTCTCTGGTTTCTCCTCTGACATCCTTTCCTTTCCTCACGTTCCCTTCACTTCTCTTTCTCTCCACCTATAGCATCATATGCACCAGCTTCCTCAAACAGAAGTCATTAGCTTCGTTAGAAGTGTTCAAAATATGAACAGTTGTCCCTGTTTGGTCCTGATCTGAACTTTTGCCTTCCTGTGTGTTATAATAACTTGAAGAGCCTAAAGATATATATCTGTGTGCCAACTGAGTCATTATCTTTATGGCAGGTGGATCCTACACCTGATTTTTCTAAAGCATCAAGTGATTCTATTATGCATTCATGCTGAATATATTTGGGAAGAAAAGAAAAAAACTACCCTAAAAATAAAATAAATGTGATATCTGGCTCAAAGGGCTGCAATTTTGTGGCTTGGCTGCACTTTGCTTGTGTTCTATTCATCAAATAACAAGTGTGTTCTGACAACCACAGAAATAAAAGAGTTGGTTATGTCTAGGTGCCTTTGAAGACAGGATGAATGGCCACAAAATACTTTTAGAGCTCATGCTTGTTGAAACATACTCTAAGCCATATGTGATGCTAAACACTCTCATGTAACTTAACCAATGAGAAAACAGAAGTATCAAGTGATTGCTTACCCCAGTGTAAGATCTAGCTAGTCCTCAGATATGAAACTGGGATAGTTGAGAAAGCAGACTCTCTCTTTTAATCTTTGTGGTGCACCTACTCCTAAAGTGACAGATTATATTATAAAAATATTTTAGAGCAATATATATTGAGATATATGATTCTTACAGTCTTGGCTGCATAAGAGAATCATTGAGAGAAGTCTTTGAAAAATATCCTTTGTTCAAGCTATATATTTCAGATCAATTTAATTTACGTCTTAAGAATATGATTCAGACATTTACAAACTACTTCAGATGATTGTACTATATAATTAAGATAGATGTGAAATGACTAAATAAGAAGACTCAAGACAATTCAGGTGAAAGTTATTGAGAAAAGCATCATCAGTAAAATGCTGGTTAATTATTAAGCAATGTGTGGTAACTTAGAAGAATTTCACCTGCAGTAACAGAACAGTACTCAGTTCAAATCCAACATGACAGCATCCTAGTTTCTGGGACTCCAGATATGTTGCCTTATTGTGGCAAATGCAAAATAACATTACAGATAGAGTGAGGCTGTTAGATTATCACAGCTTCAAGTCACCCCAAGGATAGTGACATGGATCCTTACCCCTGGAAAAAGGAGGCATAAATAGGAGAATTGGAGACATGGAAGCATGAGGAGGACTTGGGCTAATGTTTTAGGCTTTGAAGGTACAAAAGTGACTCTGGTGGTCAGGAAGAAAGTTAGGAACTGCCTGCTTCTCCAAAGCATCTCCAATGAGCATGGCCTTGCCAATATCTTTATCAGAACCCACTGAGGCCCACCTGAAGATTCTGATCTTTAGTACTGTAAGAAAACTGACTTCCATTTTCTGAGCCACCAACCATGATAATTTGTTTCAGCAGGAAATTAATGCAGTATCTTCCCAGAAATAATTTAAGAAAGGTGTGGTAAGAAAGAAAATGAACAGTTAGCCAAAGATAGATTTTCTGATGATGTACATAATATAATAGTTTGGAGAGGGGCATGTGGTCCTTGCCTATCAGGACAAGAGAAGTGGCTGTAATTCTTGAAGCAAATATGTTACAATTAATAAGAATAAACAAAGCTATATTATGGGTTATCTATGTACTATCTTACCTATCTGCCTTTTGTAAAATATATCATAGTCTTGTCTTAAGACCATTTGAAATTGAAGCAGGTTTTCTAGCTTCCTTGAATGTAAAGAAAGAAAGTATGATGTCATGGGAGATCTTAGCATATAGAGAAAAAGGATTCATGTACTAGCTGGTTGGATGAATAAATCCATGATAATAACTGGAATGTTTTTAAATGTTCAGTGACATAGTTGCGTACATGAAAAATTGAAGGTGGTAAATCTGGAGATGGGAGACAGATAGTCAGGAAATTGGACTAACTAAGACTCCTGAGGATAGAGCCTGACTTAGAGTCTGCTTGGCAGTGACCATGGGAGTGAAAAGGATAGAATACAGGAAGCCTTAAGAAGAAAATCAAAGCTAATCCTGGGCTTTAGGGTATGACATGATGAAAGAAAAGTTGCTTAGTGGTTCCTATAACCAGATATTAGGGATTTTAGGGATATCAGGAAGAGGAACAATTTTGAGAGGTGTACTTAGGTTGGGTGGTTTTATACAATAGAGAATTTATCTATGGACAAAACTCAAGTTTCATTTCAACACTGGAGCAAAAAGACATTAAATAATATTTTAAATGCCTATTTCTTGATTGGGGAATGACTTGTGATTTGGGGGCCATCATGATGGAATTAACTATCAGGGGTTTGTTTTGTTTGGATTTTGGAACTGGAGTCAGAGCCTAGAGTATGCTATTCTCTACCACTAAACTATATCCTGGGCTTCTTTTTTATTTTTCATTTTGAGACATGGACTCATTAGTTTTCCCACTTTGTAGTCCAGGCTGGCCTTAAAGTTCTAGTCTTCCTACCTCAGGCTCCAGAGTAGTTAGAATTCCAGGTGTGTGCATTAGGTCTGGCTATTATTAGGTGTTGAGAGACAGTATTCTTACTTGCTATGAACTAGTAGGGATATTACATTCTTTGAGCTTTAACTAATTGTCCAAAAATGGGAGCACCAATGGTATCAATACCCATTTTGTAAAGCTGTGGAGATGAACATAGAGCAAAAAGTGTGATACCTGAAAGGTGCTCTGTGAATGGTACTTTCCACTGCACTTAAATTGCTTCCTGTTGGAATGATTCTTACTAAGTTTTTTTTTTTTTTTTAGATTTATCAAAAGTTAATGTGGGTGATGCTGAGTCACTGAGCACTCAGTGAAATCTCTTCAGGATGCATTAACATGTTCCCTCAAACATCAATAGTTAAGATTTGACATGAGGAGACTTTCTGTAACCAGAAATATTTACCACCATTGCTGTTCATGAAAAGGGGCAACTCCTTTGTTGTGCCTGATACTGCTTGGTGCCATATTTACTACAGACTCTCCAAGCTGTGTGTCTAAGGTACACTTAGGAGCTCTGGCCAGCTAATATGGCTACATAAGCTTATGTGACTTTTCTAGGGAGACTAAGCAAGTCTGGAGCCCAAGAAGCAACCCACACCTGTGGATACTTCCCTGCATCCTCAACCTCCTCTCTGGTCTTGCCTTGCTTCCCTTTATGGAGATGTGGCTGCAACTTGGAACCAAGTCAGCTAGCAGAATGTCCTTTAACCATGACCTCAAATTTATCCCATGAAGTGGCCAGCCACCTTCCTTGCATGCATTCGTCTCTTGAAAAGGAAGAAAATTTATAAACACTTTTTACTATACAAAATACAGTTATATATAAACTCACAGAGACTGTCCAACTGAGCTTCTGTGGTTTTGTCTCTCAGTCATACAGATAGGCAAACTAATCCCCAAAGCAAGTGATTCAAAGATACAATTATTCTGGAGAAAAGCGGCTGTGTCTCATTCCACGTCATTTCCTTTCACTTATTTTCTTGGTATTCTCGGGCCTTGCTAGACTTTATTTTTGAGACACTTTATTATGACATTCTCTATTTTTAAAATGTGGCTTAGTCAATAGAGTTTATTTACAATTTCTTTGAAAATAATACAGTGCCAGCCACACCCAAAGTGGCTGTCTACTGGTCTTAAATTTTGTTTTTTTCCTAGTACCATCTTCAATGGTTTGAGTTTTACAGAAATTTATTTATTCTGGAAGCATTGGCAAGGTTTGTTTCTTTTACTATCTCCCTTTAGTAGTAAACAAATCCTGTCTCTTTCCCATGACATAAGAGCATATGACAAAATGCTTCTCTATGCCATTCAAGGTGACATATTCTCCTACTTGGAGGGGAAAATTTCATTCAGAACTCCCCCAACACCCCACAAAGAGTTTTCTGCTTAGGCTCATGGATAGTGGGTTTCTGATTCTCAGATTTGTAACTTTTTCTTTCCTGATTACTGACGCTGCCCTACTTCAGGAGTGGTGTCTGATTTCCCTGGCTTAAATCTAAAGGCAAAATTAAAAGTGATCATTGATATATTACACAATGCCTGAGCTATTTGGAGGTGTGAGATCAGATGCATTATGTGCCCTGTCCAAGCTATGGATAGTAGTAGAGAGTCGAACAAACGGTGTTGAATGTCACAGCAGTGCGCTGCTAAAGCTGTTAAGATTTAATAAAATGATGATGATAAAATAAATGAGTAGTGGAGGTCAGGAGAGTAAGATAATTGGAACATTGGGATTTAATGAGATGATGTCTGTAATGGTCTTAAGTGTAGGGCTGTGCTCCTTGTTAGGGCTCAATAAATGACATTTACTGTAAGTACCAAGGTCAGTGTAGAAGCAAGGCAAATAAGTAGAAGATGAGCAAGTGATATCCAGGTTTTTAGCTTTATGTAATGTTGCTTTCCAGAAATGTGAATGGGTCCAGAGTTAAGAAGCAGGAGTGGTCAGTAAGTGACCATGACTAGTCAGATATTCAAGTGTAGATTGATGCATGCATCCAGACAGGGGCGACTCTTTATTTCTATCTTTATTTGCAGATGCCCAGGGTTAAAAAAAGAATATTAATATGACTGAAGATAAAGAAGGAAACTGTTTTCTTAGGTTACCTGATATGAATCCAGTATCTCACTCTCTGATCCATATAATCAAAATCAGCTTGGAGGAATCCTAGGACTGTGAATTTTTAACAAGCATCCAAAGTGATTCTTAGAAGCTATTGAGATTATTATAAGGTGTATGCTTGTGGCCAGAGCAACCTGTACAACCTCACTACCCCTAATATCTGCTCTAAAATTCCTAAAGGGTGGGTGCTTTTACAAGTAAAGGAATCATTTTTGCCTAGTTTGTTTTGGAATGGGAGCTCTTGGGACTTCCAGGTGGCTCTCCTGATTCTGGGTGAGAGTGTGCATGCGTTTGTCAAGGAGGGAGACATGACAGTTATGCTCTCCGATAAAACTCATAATGCGACAGGACAGTATTAGAATGGATGGACCAAAGGAGGAGGGATGGACAGATGACCTCATATTATCTCTTAAAGATCTGTGATTCTATGATAATGATGCAGATTTTATACATTATTCCCCCACCACCCCATTTTTAAACTTCCACTTGTCAGAAGCCTGTGAAACATGAAAAATCAAAGTTGCAGTAGAAATGTCATATTGGAAGCCATTTTTGTTTTAGTTACAACAATTTTGTGGAAATATGGCTTAAGCCTTTGTGTCTCAAAATTTGAGCTGGATTTCCCTGGGGAAAAGGACTCATAAAAGCCCAGGAAATGGAAGATTTATTTTGCATTAAATACTTGGAAAAAGACAGAAGTCTCAATCCGTTAGTCATAACCAAATGCCAAGGGATGGTGCTCCTCCTGTTATGACTCTTCCAGAAAGATGATCTGTCCTTTTCATCTGACACATTTCCCCATTCCATTCTGGACTCCCACATTTTGTCTGAGTTTCTAGGTCATCTCTTCCAATCCATCCTATTTTCCCATGCCAGAATATTCTTTCCAAAATGCTATTTCGCAAATAATCGATGTGATTCTTGAGAGCACAGTGGCTCCCACAATGGTTTCAGCAAAGGATCACAGTGGCTCCTACTACAGCATTAACATTCCATGGGGGAATATGACCTCAGACAGGAAGCATCTCAGGCCCAAATATCTTTGTCTTGTTTTCAAAAGCACCTATTTACTCTGCATAGTAGTCTTGGTTCTTGTTTAGAAATGACAGAAACTGGCTTGATTGAGAAGGAAAATCTAATGATTCACAAAACTAAACATAGAGGAAGCCAGACCTTCATTCTCATCAGGATTCATTGTCTATCTATGCCTGTCTTTTCTCCCTAGATCCTCTTCTACATCTGTTTCCTTTGTAGCCTTGTTTTCCATTAACACCTTTGTAATTTCACTGAACACAAAACGTCCATTGTAAGCAATTTCAAATGTTTGGATCCTAAGGAAAGTTTTAAATCTCTTGAATGAGGCATGTGGAAGGTTTCAGGGTTATCAGACTCAGTTGGAACCACAGGATTTAGTCAGGAGTAAGACTAGGAAAAGGAGCTCACTGGAAGAAAAAGAAAACCTTCTGGATTAACAAAACAAATTGATTTAGCTATTGTAATGCAGTGTCTTAGTAATCAGCTCCTACAAACTTATTTTATACCACTCATTAAATTTGTATGGAAGCCACATGGGATCAGGTAATGTGTCCTTTACTTTAAAGTCTTTAGACCTTGTCCTGTGCAATTTCTCATGTCTCACACATGCCACGTATAGCTCTCTGCCTGTGGTGTCCTAGCAAATCTAACCAACATGACCTCTTTTGGGCTGCACTGAGGTTCAGACATGACACTTGATGCCTTTGCTGGATTTGTGAAACTCAGAGGCACTTGTACATGCTGTATGGTATATCCCATTTCCTCAGACACTAAACTATTTTCAGGATAGGTGCATTTATCTCAGTTTCCGGCATTATTGCTGCTGATTATTATGATGGTTAAATATCTGTTTTTCAGTTTTCTAGTTTGGGGGCAGAAGTGTGGAAAGCCAAGCAAGAAAGCCATAAAGAGTTAGAGCCTAGTGGTAGTCAACATCAGCAATCATAACTACACTGATTAGACACAGAGCAGACCCTGGGTTACAGGAAGAAAATAATAGAAGTTCAACTCTTAGATTAAATTCAACTCAAGAAACAGATTCAAATAAATTAAATATATTAGAACGGAGATGCTTCTGGGGCTAGAGACCTCTGTATTCATAGCAAAGAGTTACATTTCTGAGTTCTATGGGTTTTCCTTTTCCTTCACACTCATCTCTACCCTCACAGATGAATAAATTATGTTTGACAGTGACCATTTCCCAATGCCAGATTAAATCAATGGACTATATTTCCGGTGTGATTGCACAAAAGTATAACCACAGCACTTGGAGGCATAGGCAGAAGGCTTGGTGAAAGTTTGAGTGCAACAAGATTGATATAGTAAGATGTTGTTTTAGAGATAGAGGCAGAGGCATGGGTATATAGAGCAAAACAATGGAAGACAAGGTAGGTTTAAAGTCAGTGATAGTTTGTAACTGTGTCTTTTCTTGGAGCTGAGTAGAAAGTGCATCCTCTTAAGTGACCCACTTGGTCATTCAGAACGTTTTCTAATATAGCAAAAAAAATTAAGATGATATAGTAAATACGGCTTAACATAGGTAGAATAGAGAATAGGTTATGTTAATAAAAACTTCATAGAATGTTTTGCTGACACATGGAATAAAGACTTCAAAAGTTATTCCTTTAAATTAACATTATAGTCCATAAGATGATTCTATTAAGAATATGTTGTAGTATATCTGTGTTCCTACATTGGGCAAGAGAAGATAACAGATCTAGACTCATGGGGATACTTTTTAACTCCAATCCTTTCTTCTACATCAACAATTAAATGAAAAAAAAAACTGACTTGATACATTTAGCTTCCACTGTGGTAGACACAGAACTGGTAGATGTAGAGAGTATGCAAGTTCAAATTCAAGAGTTAAAAAAAACCCACTGGAGACCTGAGATTATAAAATTAATAAGTGGCCCCAAATCAAAGAGGAGACAGTGATCTGAGGGATAGAAGACATCTAAATGCTAGCTTCCCTGGAGCACAGGTGACTGGATGCTAGGAAGAACAATTCAGCTGGATGAAAAATTAAAGACAGCAAGGATAGGTTAGCGGGTCTTAGAAGAAATCTCTGAAGGCTACAAGAAATGGAGGCTTCCTCCACAGGTTCTACTTCTGTGAACTCCTCTAGGTACTCGCAGAAGGTCTTCAGAGAGCTCAGAGAGCCATACCATCTTAGAAGAAAGAGGAAGAACAGTAGCCCTAAGTGGAGAATAAAATACCTACTTAGAAAAACAAAACTGTTAAGCCATCAGGGAAACGGGCAAAAACTGCAGGCTTTATGATTTCAGTAATCACTCATCAAAGCTGAGAGCAGAGAGCAAGGCAGAGGAAAAAGTCTTCCTGGGAAGAGAGGCAGGATTCAGTGCTGAGCCCACAGCTTTAAGAACTAAAAAGGCCACACGCATACCTAATACACAGCCCTAATGAGAACATCACAGACTGTATGTACCTCCCACTCCCTCAATGATGCCAAGAAGCTTTGCATAACTAGTAGCAAAAGCAAGACAGAACTGAGCACATGAGTGTGCTAGGGAGCCTCTTTGAGTCTGAGCTCCAGGGAAAGACCAAAATCTCAGTTAAACAGACATTACTCTTGAGTACAGCCAGCCACCACCCAAGAAACACCATGCACAAGGTAGCGAAATCTGTGCTGCACTGAGTGTAACTGTAGCAACAAGAAAAAAAAATCACCAAGTAAGCCCTGTTATTAAATAGATTAATATGAAGTCCTCCATTCAAGTTCCAGCAAGAGGGAAGAAAGTAAATCTAAAGGCTAGGTCTACAAACCATTCATGCTCCTGCTCACTTACTGTCTTAGCCAATGTAAGTTTTACAAAACCTTGAAGTATATGTAGAGAAGGGAATGTATCCAACCTTCCCATCAAACAATAAACACAGAACCAATGCAAAGAAGAAAGCCAAGAGGTCAGAGCCAAGAGCCAAAACCTTACCCTTCCTCCTGCAGTGGTCCTACCTCTCCGAACCAGAGCTACCCCTGTGTTAAAGTCTTTATATAGAGTTCCTGTCCTGCCTTCTCATTGGTTGTAAACCCAACCACATGACCGCCTCCACACAGCCTGTCTGTATAGGCCTCCAGGTTTTCCATGATTGGTATTAAGATTAAAGGCATGTGTATCCAATAATGGCTGTATCCCTGAACACACAGAGACTTACCCAGCTCTGCCTACTAAGTGCTGGAATTACAAGCGTAGGCTACCACTGCCCTGCTTTCCTATGGCTTGCTAATAGCTCTGACCCCCGGGCAACTTTATTTATTAACATACAAATAACATTTTAATACAAATAAAATATCACCATAAGTAAGCCCTGTTATTAAATAGATTAATATGAAGTCCTCCATTCAAGTTCCAGCAAGAGGGAAGAAAGTAAATCTAAAGGCTAGGTCTACAAACCATTCATGCTCCTGCTCACTTACTGTCTTAGCCAATGTAAGTTTTAACAAAACCTTGAAGTATATGTAGAGAAGGGAAAACAAACACAAACAAACCCTAACACATTCCCAGGTAACAGAATAATCATCAAAAAATAATTTCAAGACTTACTAAAAGGTGACAACCATTAATAGACTATGGTATCAGTGAAAGGGCAGAGCTAACAAATCAATGGAGCTAGACATGGTGGTGGATGCCTACAATCCCAGTAATCTGGAGGCACAGAAATGGGGATCTGAGGTTTAAGACCAGCCTTGGATACATAACAAATTCAAGGCCATCCTGGGCTATATAAAATCTTATCTCAGGAAGAAAATGGACCAGTAGTATATGACTCAGCTGGTGAAAATGTTGGGAGCACAAAGCTGATTTATGAGCCAAACTCACGTTAAGCCAGATTTGTTGGCACACGTTTACTGTCTCAACACTCGCAATGTAAGACGAGACATAGAGACAGCCAATCAATCAACAAGCAAATCAAAACAAAAGAAACACAAATGAGCAGACTAGAACAGAGACCCAGAGCCAGGAGCATAGACATATTATCAGTTACATTTTTTTAGAAACAGGCTAATGTAACTCAGTGGACAAATGCTTTCACAAAGCATTCTGCTAGAGCAAATAAAATTCAACACATATTCTACAAAACTTGAAGTAGTTGATAAATTTGCTGTATAAAACTGTGGAAGTGTGGTTATTTGGATATAAAGTGTACATGGGCACACTTTATATTGCATGGGCACAGACATACAGAGAGAGAGAGAGAGACAGACAGACAGAGACAGAGAGAGACAGAGACAGAGAGAGAGAACACAGACAGACAGACAGAGACGGCAAGACATGGGTGTGACCCAAACCTGTAATCCAACACTCCTGAAGTAGAGGCAGGAGGATTGCTACAATTTCAAAAACACCATGGCCTGTGTAATGAGTTCCAGGGATATATAGTGAGACCTCATCCCACAGAAAAAGAAGATAGTTTGTGATTTTTTTTAATAACAGCTCAAATTTTTGCTTTTGTAAATTCACAAGAATATTAAAGCTAAGACACAGACTGAGAAATGATACTTGTAAGCCACATATAGGCCAAAACCAAGAATTTATAAAGAACTCTTAGACAAGCATTGGAAAAGATACAATATAATTTAAAATGGGAGAAATATCTGGACAAAAACATTGCTAAAGATTTATAGATGGCAGTAAATACATGAAAAGAGGGTAGTAAGATGGCTTAGTGGTCAAGGGCACTTGTTGCTCTTCCAAAGGACCCCAGTACTATCTCCATTGAGAAAGACCTAGAAATAGTGATGCACCTAACATCAAGATCTTGGTTTTTAAATACTGTTTTAAAATTGTTATTCATTATTATTGTGTGTGTGCATGATGGACAGGATGCATATACCACTGCACACATGTAGAGTTAAGAAGACAACTTTGTGAAGTGGGTCCTCTATTCCCACCTATACTTGGGTGCCAGGGATTAAACCAGTCACCAGGCTTGTGTGACAAGCACTTCTACCCACTGAGAAATCTCACTGGCCCCTACAGAAAATTTATTTTCTTTTTTTTTCCACCTTTGGAAATGCTTTTATTAACATATATTAATTATACATAATTGGTTTCATTATGTTTTTATACATATGTATAATAGAGTTTGATTGTATTCAGTGGTCGTTCACTTTTCTTGTTCTGTCCTCTTTTCTTGTCTTGTTGAACTTGTCAATAAATTCCCGCTATACATTTTTCTTTTTCTATGACCCAATGAGTTTTTTTGTTTGTTTGTTTGTTTGTTTGTTTGTTTGTTTTTCCAGACAGGGTTTCTCAGTGTAGCTTTGCGCCTTTCCTGGAACTCACTTGGTAGCCCAGGCTGGCCTCGAACTCACAGAGATCCGCCTGGCTCTGCCTCCCGAGTGCTGGGATTAAAGGCGTGCGCCACCACTGACCGGCTACCCAATGAGTTTTATACGTTTTGCTTAGAGGAGCAAAGGTGAGGCACGTTTGATGATGACAGTGCATGGACACTTAAATAGTAGCTACATCACTGAAGAAATACCTCTCCCTTTCCCATAATAAATTGCCTGCTTATAAAGCTTTAAGGGAGGGTTGAGCCTCATGAGCTGATCTGTATGCCCACTACTGGTAAAATCTAGTTCAGGTAATCATAATTGCTATAAATTTATGACTTCCA
Source organism: Peromyscus californicus insignis (assembly GCF_007827085.1). NCBI lineage: Eukaryota > Metazoa > Chordata > Mammalia > Rodentia > Cricetidae > Peromyscus > Peromyscus californicus. The sequence continues at coordinate 20,416,768 of NW_026294503.1, forward strand.
TAGCCACATGGTGCCCCAAAATCAATAATACACATTACTATCACCTTGACTTCTTTTCTAAATATCTTTTTTTTTTTTTTTTTTTTTGGTTTTTTCGAGACAGGGTTTCTCTGTGTACTTTTGGTGCCTGTCCTGGATCTCACTCTGTAGACCAGGCTGGCCTTGACTCACAGAGATCCTCCTGGCTCTGCCTCCCGAGTGCTGGGACTAAAGGTGTGCACCACTACCACTGCCCAGCCTCCAAATGTCATTTTTAATGAAAGGAAAAATTACCTAATTATAGGTCTGAAGAAAGGGAAATTTTATTTCTGAATTATAAGTATAAAAGAGAGAGAAAATTAATGATGGGAATTTTTCTCTTGGAAAATACAAAATTGGGATAAACCAACCCCAAAAGAGTGGTTAAGTAAATAAGAACCTGTGAATGCTACCTTATTTACTTATTTAGAAAAAAGAAAGAATTTATTGATGTAATCAGATTAAGGATTTTGAGATGATAAGATCTCCTGGATTATCCCACTGACTCATTTTCAGTGATGAGGATATTTATAAGAAATGCACAAAGAGAGGAACAGGAGAAAGCGATGTGAAGACAGAAACAATAAGAACCTGAGTAAATTTGCCTCGATGCCTTTATCTTTCAAACTAAAGCTTAACTGACTGGTGTAGACCATTTCATTCTCCGGCAGCATGATCTTCAGTAGATGAACTGGAGCTCCCAAGGAGGAGGTGCAGACTCCAAGTTAATCACTGGGCTTTTGCCTGATCCTTCAATATATGACTTTCACAACTCTGCCTTGGTATGGAAACAGTGGAATCCCCCACCTCAAAGTCACCTGACTTTACCTTGTTTGTTTGTTTGTTCGTTTAATTTCTTCAGTTCTATGTGTCTGTGTATGCTTACCCAGCTCTGTTCTTCTTTTCTATGAAGGTAGCCATTAACACATGGGATTTGTGTCAGTGTTACATTCTAAGTATTAGAAAATGAGAGAAAGGAGGAAGGGTAGGTGGACCCTACTCACAAAGTCACTTCTTGGGAAAGGAAATTGATGAACAAGCGCAGAGCATCATTTGGGTTTGTCTTTCGATCAATCCCAGAGTGAGACAATTGGGATCTCTTTTGAGAATATGACACTAAATTAAAAGATAGACCTGTAAGAGTGGAGAAAGTAGGAACTTCCACTCAAATGGAAACAGATTAGTTTACTTCCATCCTTTCTGAAACTCAGATGCCACCTCTTTATTCCAGCTGCTCTAACAAATTGTCAACGATGGGATGGTTGAAAACAGCAGAAGAAGCATTTCCTCACAGATAGAAAGGACAGAGGTTAGCCCACCAGCCCACCCAGGGCTCTGGGAGAAGCTGTCTGTGTGGCACCACTCCGGGCTTCTTTTACTTTGGGCCACACCTCTTCTGTTTCTTTTTTCATACCACCTTCTCTTTTTCCTCTCTTTGTGTATTTCTTATAAAAATCCTCATCACTGGAAATGGGTCAGTGGGATAATTCAAGTGATCTTCTCATCTCAAAATCCTTAATTTGATTATATCAGTATTTTTTTTTCCTGAATAAGGTAGCGTTCATATGTTCTCAGGATCACCATATAAAGGAATGAATTTGAAGACCACCTGCAACCCAATCATTATGCCACCCTTCCAATTAAGGTCTTCTTTCTTTTAAAGAGCTAGGGAGTGCCATTTTTAATTTGTTTGCAGGCAGAAATATTTAGTTTGACCTTCTGATGATAGTGGTGTCACTTGTGGCTTGTTCCACGTATACACCAATCCTGACTTCAGAAATTCTCCAGTTGTTTGTATGGGAATCATCACTTTGGAGCTTGTCCTGGACCACACTTGTTCATCCCTAAAGTTTTTAGCAGTGTGGTCCAGGAATCTGCATTTTAAACAACTCCTAGATGCTTGTGATGATCAAAGATGCACAGGAAAGTTGTGACTGTGTAAGACTGTTAACGTCTCGTTCAAATAAAAACAAGAGGAAAAGAAATGAAAAATAATTTGAAAACTTTAATGATGTTATTTATATAGTATGATCATAAAATCTTTTAAATAAGGTACATTCAATTTCTCAGAGCATCTAATATTCAGATAATTTATAGTTCATACACTTTCTGACATTAAACAACTGACTATATAATTCATTTTTCTATAAAATGATATTACATCTTACACAGATAAAATTATATTATAAAAACATTCCACACTGGAAAACTGGCAGTATCTATTAGAAAACCCTACAAAGTTTCTATTAAAAATATATTTTATCTCTTTTGTCATAACAATAAACAGAATATTTTTTCTTTCTAAAATTGTCTTATACCATTTCTCTCTAGGATGATAATATGTACAAATCTTATATCTGAGTGAATATAAATAGCAACACTGTAATAGTCTTACAGCTATATTAGTAACTTTTACAGAAGAACATTGGCTTTCTAATAAAAGCCTCTAACACAACTGAAATCTCAAACCTATTTAAGTTAGAGATTCCCATATTCAGAGAGATTCAATGGAGTCTAGATTTTATTACTATTATTATTATTTCCAGTTGAATTACTGCAAGCAGTAATAAGAGAACACATAGTCAGTAGATACTGGGCCAGATACGACAGCTGGATAAACTATTGGGGATTTGTTGAATGTGGGAGGAGATATCAATTCTTTCTCCATGTCATAGTTTCTTTTAGTGTCCTGCAACAAAGTCAGTTATTGTTGGTATAAGGAATAAAACTGGGTGATCATTTTCAAAATAAAAGTATTTTGAGTCAGCTTAGGTCCAACTACATGAACAAGAAACATTGATGGGCTCTTGGTGGCAGTCTGCTAAATAAACTACTGAAACCCACCCCTGCTTGTCTAGCCAAGCCCCTAGCCCAAAGTAAATCTTCAGAGGGAAAAAATAACTAACAGTCAAGCTTGCCTAAGACCCTGCCTATGTGATAAGGCTCGTGCACCTGATAACCATTACAGTAAAGAGAATGTAATAGACAAACAGCTTCAGAATGAAGAAAAAGACATTGGTGACAAGTAAGAGAGCAGAAGCCTCCTGATTACTCAGCCATGAGGAAGTCGAGGAAGGGACCTATGTTTAGGGTTGTAAAAAATACCCTCTGCTGTCAATCAGCATGCCTGCCGTTCTGTGCTGACACTTGGCTTTGCAAAGCTATAAAATAGTCTGCCTCACTTTCTCTCCTCAGAGTCCTCAGTGTTCTTAATGTGGACTGTGGGGCCGGGCATCTTCATTCCCACCATTGATGGGAAAGGGATCACTGTGCCTTTTCAAGTGCCTGAGAAACAGTCTTCTCCTCCGTCCGCGCTGGCCCATCCCAAAGAAAACAGCGCAGTGACCATTTCTAGCTATAAACAGCTTATCTTCACTGACTGCACCCGGTTCCCTATCATTTCCAAAAACAGCTTCTGATACAACCTGTACATAGTGAAGCTGTGCAAGAACCTGATGGTCTTCTTCAGACTGTGGGTGACGGTTTTGGGGAAGTGGTATGGTTTCAAGTGCTTGAGTGCATACATCAGGCCCTTCAAGGTGTCTTGGTCTCCGTTTTTGATCCTCCACAAGCTGAGCAGCTTTAGGAGCTGCTCACTGGGTTTGCATGTCTTCCTCGTTCTCTCGATGTCCTCTGGGCCAACCTTCTTCCCAGGCAAGCTCTCCATCAAGACATAAAGCTGCTCTGCTGTGAGGTTTGCGTGGCCGATGTGCCGCTGAACACTGCTTTCACAGAGGTCAATGTCTGCACGAACCAAAGAGATGCTCATGTCATTCTTAGTCATCTAAGGCCTCAGACAGGCCCTCACACAATCTGAAACTTCATTTTAAGGGTAATCCTTTCCTGCTCTTCCTTAGGTGACTGAAGTGACTCTAGTTCTTTCTGATTGCTAAGATGATTTTGTTTTATGTTATAATAGGATAAACTACAATCTCTTTGAAGTACCCAACAACAGTCGTGTGAGAAGCTTGTGGTTTTGACAGTGAACAATGGAAAATTACAGACTCATCACCTTCAGTTTTCAAAGCAAGAATTGCAACTTTAAAATCACAGCATTTCAGGGAAGGAGAAAAAGAAACCAGAAATGAAGTATTCAGGTTCTCTATATTATAATGGAAATTTCATGGGTCGGTATCTAACCTTGGCCCTATTTGGCAAGAGACATTTTAACTAGCCTTTAATAAATATACATCGTGCTGGAGAAGCACCAGAGTGTGGCAGACATGGAAAGCCAGGAACAGGAGTCCAAGAACAGCAAACACATAGCCTGGAGGGCATTTCGGCAATGAGCTTGGGCATAAACATAAGAAGGAGTAACTAATGTCTCTATTAACGACATGAGTCATTTACTATCTGTGAGCCTTAAGGCAACTCTGTTCATCTTTCCAGGCTGCAATGTTCTCATTTATAAAGCAGGGAATTGGGTCCCTTCACATACTGACAGTCCCTGACTTTCCATTTCTTTTTATTTTTGCTTCAGGGCTAATTATAGGTTCAAAGAATAATTTTGTTTTTGCCAGAAACACAAGAAAAGATAACTCTGCATAAGTGAAAGCACTGGCCTGTCAAAGGGGAAGTAATTCTCCTAAAATCTATTGCCTTGACTTCCCATGTCTGAAGCTTTACGGGGAATGTAAGGAGACTCTGTCAGATACCAGGGTGGAGCAGGGTAATTTCTGCTCCATGCTGTCTGCATTAGGAAAACCTTTCCTCATCTCTGCGGCATGTCTTCCCTAATGGTAACTGAAGTCGAACTCTTTCCACTGTATGTCATTAAGTGTACAGTTCATGTGGACTCCAGCTCGTTTTCTCCTCTTTGGGTCTCTTCTCTCCATGCCTCGCTTTCTACCCTCCACACTATTTCTAAAAGAGATCCTTTAGGAATCTCTAGCACATTGCTTTTAGCTAGCCCTTTCTTCTGAGAAGCTCAAATGCTGATTGGACTTTACTAATCCTCACCACAGGTGTTCCTAAAATGGTAATTTGGATGCATATATAGTTAGGATTAATGAGAGATCATCTGCAAGACATTTAGTGCCCCTCGGCAGAGAATTACCAACAACAGCAGAGTGTGAAAAAACGTGAAGCAAGAGCCAAGAGACCAAGGACTTTCTTCTAGACAGACATGGCTGGAGGCTGAGGAAACAGCTGAGGAATCTGGGGGCAGAGTCCCACCATCCCCGGCTTAGTCCTGAAAGTAAGAGTTCACACCTCTTCTTTCAATCAGTGCAGAGGTGAGAACTGAGCCTTCCTTAGCTGTGACAGGAATCCTGTCTACACTATCACTTGGTAAGAAATTGTCAGTTCCATGATGATTCCAGGAGGGGAGCACCCACCCCACTACTTAGACAACTAGTCCCATTCGTGTTTTATGACAAATAGGTGTCTCTGATTGTTGATTGACTCATTATTTCAGGAGATGGTACCTTGGATGATCTTCTTCACCATCTCTTGGTCTTTGTTTTGATGCTTCCATATCTTCAGCAGCTGGAAAGTTTGTTCTTGTGAGCTATGTCTCCGCATTATCCTCTCTACACTCTCTGCGTTCACTTTTGTCCCAGGCAAATTGTCTACGAGAACACTGAGCCAATTCGGTGTAAACTTGGTAGGAACAGCAAACCTGAAGAATGCCTCTTCGCACAGGGTGACATCTGTAGAAAAGTGGAAAATAAAAAGATTCACCGAACACATCAATTTCCTGCAGTCTTTCCAGCAAAAGAAAAAGACAAAGCAAATCCAACCACAAAATGAGTATGGGGGTTGAGTTTTCTGTGAGACAACATGTTAAAATGGGAAGTTTAAATAAACAACTTTCTTTTGGTTGCTCTTAGTAGTAAAGACTAACTGGACTTAATGTGTTGTCTAATGTTCTTTTGTCTTCCTTTGTCATTTTTTGGGAAGGGGTAAGTTAATATATGTATAATGAGAATATTAATATGGATACACACAAATAATAGGCAAAAATTCTACAACTCAATATAAATATTAATACTTTACTAAAAGTTTACTTAGTGACTACTGGGTACCACAAGGTCAATGTCAAAGAAAAACCAAAACACAAACTCACTGCCTAGAAGGAACTTAAACTATAATCAAAATAGTGTTATTATTTTATGTGCAATCATGATAGGGTATTGTTTTGTGTATATTTAGCAAACATGTTGCTTAGCAGTAGAAATGAGGCAGGGAACATAGAGCTGAGTGTTAAGTCGTTAACCGTCTACATTTATCCTAAGCAAATTTCACAATGTTTTTCATAAATATCAAACTAGAAAGTAAAGGACTTGGCATATACTAAATACTCAGTTGCAAACATAAAATGTAAGCTGAAATAAAAACAATGCTAAGGCTAGAATTAACTCTTTTCATTACCCTTTTCACTCATTTTATTTGTCAGATAAGAAAAGATAAAAGATAAATTAACTAAGGTATCTAGCTGGTACCACAGTGAAAAAATAGTGGAAGTATTGGGAACTCTAAACAATGCCTGTGTCCATTCCTGTCCTTCATGTTTCTGTGTAGCAGAGAGAGACATTTTGAGAGAGTCACGCTGGTTTGTGTCATTGCTTGCCCTGATGCCGGAAAGCACATAGTACTGGTGTGTAAGTCCCACCGTGACTTGTTGAGATCAGTGTGGTAGCAGAAGGACTGGAGAGAGAACACACCAATCCCATCACCCACAGGGAGTGGTTTGATCTGTATGTGGGGACTACCTGCGAAGAACTGAGTACAACCAAAGCATCCTGGAGCTTCCGTGCAATGAAGCTATGGATACGATTGGTCGTGAAGCCAAGTTTTCATTTCTAATTTCTCATCAGTTTATGTCATTTTGCTTATTAGTTGCCAATGTATACCTTAGCTAGTAAACATTCTTAGAAATGATAGAAATGTGTAAGTTAATTCGATAATTTGAAGTCTGCTAATTTGGGCGCAAGCAATCAGCTTGCTACCACCAATGGGCTCTGCTGGATTTTAGTGTGAAAGTGTGGAAGCAGTGGGGAGAGTTGGGGGCTTGAGCTGCCCCTGTGATCACGGAGGAGGCCAGATTGTTAGTATGAGCTTATAGAAACTATTAGGCAGGTTAAGAGTCAAGAAAGGCAAAATGTGAGTTTGTATTCCTCTTGGAGGAGGAAGATATGCCGAGATGGTAAGAAGGCAGTGTGGTTTGGGGTATAATTACCTATTCCGCATTTTTGTGTTGCTTCTCTGTTTCCAGAACATACATTGTCATGGGATCCATTTCCTCTTTGAATTAGCAAGAGGCCAAGTGCGCTGCAGTTCGTGTGTTTCCTACAGGGGGCTTTCGAAGACGTCTCATTTGAGAAGAACCCATCTGGACATCTTTTGCAAACTGTATTTCGCTCCGGGGTTCCTGTGGAAAATACCCTGCAATTTAGTGCCTTCTTCCCCAATGCTTTCACTGTACATAACGTCTAGGCACAGTTCTGAACTGAATTTTCACTTAGCTTTTATTGCTACCACATAGTGCAGGAAAGTTTCAGAATTTCCATTTTTCACTTCATTAGACAGAAATAACAAAACATCAACAGCCAGCCCCTCCGGCTCTTTCCCCTTCTTGTAATACCCACACAAGGTTTTTAGTGCTGTTACCTACAAAATGCTCCTGAAATGGGAGATGAAAAGAGAGGGGGAGTGGGGTACTCATCAGTCCTGTCTCTGATGAAGTGCCAGTAAGATTTGCCAACCGTATTCTTCGCACAATTATTCCTGGAAAAATCATCAAGATAACTGCTCTGTGTCTGCTTTACTTTCACTCTTTGAAATCAGCACCCATTGAATGTTGCATCGTTAAATTCCAATCATTTCTTACAGAACTTCTTTCTCTCCGAGCTCTTAATTGTGAAACTTGCTAACCTTGAGAACAGCACGTTATAGCAAACTCCTGAAGGTGGTATTAAAGTTGACTGCTGACTCACAAACGTAAGCCCAACGTTGAACTACATGATAAACAGACGATAATACAGCATTCGTTTACAGTGTTGAGTAAAGAGCGTGGCTAAATCTTTAGGATGGGTAACTACAAGGGTATTCTACTTCATGTTTTTAAGGCATTTAATACCTCTGAAGACATTATTGGTTATGAAAACTCAAACCAAGAGACTTTCAATAGAGTTGCCACCGAAAATAAACATATTCAAACCCTGAACTCTATTATGCATGGACGCAACACACATTACAGTATATTTGCATATGAAAATACCTCCATCTAGTGTAAGTTGGCTGAACAGATTTAAACTTCAGTATTCAAATGTAGATTGCACAGTCCAACTCTGGCTCATGCAAGATAACAAACACAAAGGAGACGAATGAAAGTTACAGAAAGTTATTAAATTTCATTTATTAAGAAGTTCCACCTCCCATTTCATTGTGTCTTCTACCCTTCCTGGAAAGAAAGCAGTAAAACGGATTGGTTCTAGTCTCATCTCCTCTCTCCTCCTTTATAAAAAGATTGATGATTCATTGACCTGTAAAAATGACAAAGGGCTAGCGGAGACAAGGAGGAGGAGAAACCACAGGCCCCATGTCTCCCATAAATGCTATTTTCAACACTGTCATGACATTGTCTTAAGAACCACCCTCACCAAACAAAGAGGAATTGGTTTGGGTTTGGTTTTCAGTGTACTCTCTTACGACATTCCTCCTGTTAAGTGGAACCCCACTCCACGCTAAGTTCTACAGTGTTGTAAGTAGAAATATTTAGGCGCCCAGGCTCTGCCAGCTTACTGAGAATAAATGACTTGAGTGTGTGGACGTAAGAATCCATTTGCCAACTGCCACATTATCGACACAGAAAGGGAATTTGTCATTATTCAGCTACATGTTTGTGACTTGAGTTTTCTGATGTCACCTAACAAGAAGGTCATCTATATAAAATAGTTTCTTAGATAAACTTGCCTTTCCAATTCTTTAACAAGAAGATTCAAGAATGACAGATATAAAGTTTATATTTGGGTGGAGGCTTCATCTAATAACCTCTCTGAGTAAGACTTCTTTTGAAACACTTTTGTGCCTAAAAAAGATGTAGCAATCTGAGCAATGATTTTTGCCTCGTTGATATCAGTAGAAACAACGAACGTCTATTCTGGCAGGCAAGATGTGAAACACTACAATGATACAATGAATTGCAATTCACTATGACAGCCCTAAGTAACTCGTCAGGAAATAGAGGGCTGGCCAGCAGGTGGATATGAAGAGAAGAAAGTGAAACAATCTTGGCTTCAAAACAACAACAAAAAGAGTTAGCAAATATTTTGTAGAATAACATCACACAATCCTTCCTTCCCTTTGACCTGGCAACCTCTTATTTTCCATGTAGAATCACCTTGCAGGTTTTTGGAGAGAAAAAGTTGAATAAACTCTATCATGTGCCTTTGTTCTAAATCTTCTGGCTAACTCTTAGTTCACCCCATAGAAGTATTTCCACGCTTGTGAAAACAACCACCTTATTATTTCTGGTATTTCCACAATTTTCAACTTTCGGAGCTGTACTGTCCATGCTTAATTTCCGCATCTGTTCGACATAGCTCATAGAACTGGAGTAAGTAGACTTGCTTGAGTTTTTCTCCCTATTGGTTGGTATAGCATTGAGTTCCACAGTATCACCCAATAAGTGGGAAATAGCAGTTCTTTCTCCTTCAAATGCTCCGCCTAGCGGTGTTGCTATGGGCTCTCCTGTGGTGATCATTCTTTTAAAGATTTGCTACAGAAGACACTAACTAGACTCAAGCTTTTGTTTGGGGTTTTGTTTGTTTGTTGCCTTTCTTGAAGCATGGTCTCATGCCATAGCCTAGGCTACACCCTTGTTGGCCTCAACCTTGTCGTCATCCCTGGTGCATCTTTAGAGATGGGACTCCCCAAGCCTTGGCTGCTACACCTGACTTTATGCTTTCCATGCATGACTTCAAACCTAAAATATTTGTCATCTAAACTTAAACTTGTTATAAGCAATGAACATGTACTCGGCATACCTGTACTATGACCTCTCAACCAGGAGCAAATTGGCTCTCACAATGGAGGGAGGCCTGCAGCTGGTAGCTAGTTGCTAGACACCAGGGCTCCTGATAAGCCCTCACAGGGCTTAGAGAGAGAGGCACAGGAAAGCCTCCCACAGGGAAAATGATCCAGCTTAAGTCAAGAGTGCTGGGTTGAGGGATCCTGCTTTAAAGTGAGTAATCAGAATATACAACGATTACTCTTCCTTCCTGCTAAGTGGATGCTCTTCGTTTTCCGAAGGCACAAGCAGTTGTAGTCTACAGGGCAGCTTCACGTGCGTGCTAGAAATGGAAAATGGGTTTCAGCTTTCAAAGTTTCTCACTAGCCCCAGCCCATGCTGCCAGGAACACAAGAAGAGAAAGTACTTGTTTCTACACAAGGACTTCCCGTTGGTTTGACAATCTGTTTTGTCTAAGATAAAGAATAAGCTGGTTAGAAGGTTTGCTACTATCTTTATCCTCCCAAACATTCAACTCCCATGCCCAAAGGAGAACCAGCTTCATTTTTAATAATGAAATGTATTTCCCCAAGCCATTCCCATTTTTACATAATTAATTATAACTGCTCATTGTTAGTGCTCCAGAGTCTCATTAATATCAGCATAATTAGTCTCCTGGTATCGATTAACATTTCTGATGTTTGTCAAAACGCCCTGTAATCTGAAGCTGTCCATGCCGAAGTGAGACGTGGTAGTGTATATCAGCTACTCGTGGTGCAACTCAGATGGCAGGCCTTGAAAACGGAGCAATCTATCATGCATCTCATTAGGGAGCAATTTGCTACATTCGAGATTCCTCACTAAATCATACTGTAGTGGCAAAGTATTCCTTTGAGAAAAGTCCTTTGGAAACAATCCAGATATACAGCACACAGTTAGCAGGTACGGTTATCTTTTATCAGGACAAGCATACCCTTAACTAGCTACTGTCTGGCTTTGCACGGACCTAATTGGTTTTGCTGCACATTGTAACAGGTACCTACCAGCCTGCACCACTCCAAAGCCTGGTGGACAGCTCCTGTGCTTCAAGCAGAATTCTAGCTCCAGGTAGCGCCCTTCCTCACATTCACACACGCGGTTGTGGGTACGGTTGCACTCCTGCTTCACGGACTGCAGCTCCTTGCACACTGGACTGCAGTACACACACTCATCACTGGTGTGCCAGCTGTCTGTGTAAGAGTGGTCAGGACAAGGGACACACAGTGTCTTCCTTCTCGCTGTACAGTGCTGTTTTAGGTAGGTGCCGGGAGAACACTTGTCACACAGGATCTGACGACGGGTTTCTGCGTCATAATGATGGTACTTTGGAGGAAAGGATTCCTGGGTGGTCCATTCAATGATGTCCAGGAGCTAGAAGAGACACAATGGTTAAATAGAGTGGAAATGTGGTGGTAGTTCTGTGCAAAGGCAACATCTGAGTCAAAAATCACTCACTACCTAACCTAAATGCCATTCCAAGGAGACCCAACACAAAGAAGGTTCCAAAGCCACAGCTTTGCTTTTCATGGTTTCTGCCAATAGTCAAGAGGATAGACAGAAACAGACAAAGTGATGCACACTCATAGACAACTATAATTAAAAAAAAAAAAGAATAGAACTAATGATACTTGGGTAACACTGAGTAACCATTTGAGACTTCATCATCCCAGGTCTGAGGATCATCTCTGGATTAGTGAGTGGATGAACTGGTCACTCTCACTTTGGCTACACCATAGTCACCTAGACTCCTTGTTAAAAATGAAGACCTCCAATCCTCATGCCTGGAAGCAGTATGGTTCTATTGGTGGGGAGTTGGTCTTGGGAGTTAACAATATTAATGAACCAAAGTCATGTGTTGATTCTGATGTATGGAAAGAACCAACTAAGAACTGTTTTCTTACTGACTTGACAAATAGTTACTGAGCCTTTACTGTGGGCCAGACTCTTGTTCAAAGTATTCCAGATACAGGTCTAAGTTAAACAGTTCAGAAATTCTGTGTCATGACATTTACAGTCCAGTTAGAGGAGAAAATACATAGAGTAAAATTAAATGGAATATTAGAAACTAAGCGTCATTTTAAATATACATGGGAAAGCAGGTTAAGGAGATGGGAAACATGGAGTGGAAGATGCGGGGAGTATGATTGCTAATGTGGTCACAGTGGCTGGACTCACAACTAGATAATGGTTCTTTTAGTTTCCTTAATTACGACTTAATGATGAAAAGCAATAGAATAAAGAGTTGATGATGTGGGAAAGTACATGATTATCAGTGGCCATTCACAGCATGAATCATTCATTCATTCATTGATTTATTAATGCAACAGAGCCATGGGAAATGTCTACTAGGTGTCAGGAACTAGGAATATCCTAGAATCACACATGAGTACAGTCTCTTTAAGCTTGCAATCCACTAGGAAGAGTCCTGGAATTTTAAGATTGAAACTTTCTCCAGCAAGCCTGCAGGCTGACAATCTTGTCTTGCATAGATAAAACACATGTAGAAGAGGAAAGGACTGCCTCTGCCAGGGATAACTGGGAGAAACAGCATGGCAAGGATGCTTTTTGGAGGACCACCATCACATGAACTCTGACTTTTGTTCTGCGTCCCCAAAGGTCTTCACAGAACACTGAAGAACAACTCCATGCTAATTACTGGAAACATGTTCTCAGAAGAAGCAGTGTCATCTGTGTGTGGAGAGTGGCTTGCTTGGTTTTTAAAGTTTGTTTTTGGGACAGGGATCAACACTGACTGTTTACAGTTTGGGGGACAGTGTCAAAACAAACACCATTTTTTTTCCAAACTCTGTTGCTTGTAGAGCTCAGGAAATATCCCCCGCTCACCACCACACACACCTGGGAAAAGCATGCCCAGCTAGAGAAACAGCATTCCCTATTAAATCTGTAGTGGCCAAGGTGAAGACTAGCCCCTTTCATAAGCATACAGCATTTTAATCTAAGTGACTCCATTCACTTCCCAGTGGAACATAGCCAGTATCTTAGACCATATGAGCTGATAAAATGAAAGGAAAAAACCCAAATACCTCCTCCAAGATGATGGATTTTTTTTAGCAGAGAGAATTTTTCAGAGTGCTTTGATGTGAGACACTCCAATCAAGAAGCTGAGAGCGGAGGAGTGCAAAGTCTGGCCTGCTGGTTCACCAGGGCACCCCATAACTTGAGGGGTTCAGATGAAAGCACGTTCTTTCATTTCCCTGAGACAATTCATTGGCTTGAAGGAAGCGAAGATGAAATGACTGCCTGGCTGATTGTTCAATTGAATACGCTATGAGACATGTTTTAAGGATCTGGTTCAACTATTTCTCCAATCGCCAGCGCTACGGCATGAGGTTTTCCTAACACAACACGCAAACCCATATGAAAGCAATGAGACACACTTTTATTTTTTTTCTATTGCTGTTCATTTTAAGTTTCCTGGAAAGCCACATTTGAGGGTTCTGTCTGCCTTTAGGAGGTCTGGCTCAGAGGTCCAGAGAGGCTGTTTATCTCGAGTGCTACATCCAGCCATGCTTCTCATCCTTGTCCTGTGCCCATTTCCACAGAGGTCAAGATGCTCATTCGTTCATCAACATTGTGATGATGATTATTCCATTACTCCAATGTGATGAAGATGGGATGGGGAAGGAAAACAGTAACCACTCATATGCTTTACCCTGCAGAGTCACACAAACACCACCAACTTAGTACTTCTAACCTGGAAATGCAAAATCGGAAATGCTCCAAAATCCAAACCTTCTCAACTCTCATGTAAGTGCTCAAGAACTTTCAGATTTTGTGGAATTTGGGGTTTAGAATTTTGCAATAAGAGCTGTCAAAGCATATGCATATATTCTTAAATCATTTTTAATAGTCAAAATCTGAAGTAGTTCAGACTCTTATCACCAAGAACACTAGTACAATTGGTATTTTTCTAGGAAGTAGACACGGTGTTGTTTCCCTGCACTGATACTGTGGAAAATAAGCATTTCTTTAAGATATAGGGAAATTATGGTGGGAGTAATTGAGAAAAATGAATAGACAAGGTGTGGATTTAAGAATTAGGGAGTAATTAGTAGGGACAATTTCCTCAAGACTACCGTGTGGAATTAAAACCCAGAAGGCTTTGAAGAATGATGGACTTGTTTTCAGCAAGTTGAATTGGACCTCTGTGCTTTACTTGGAAAAAACTCCACTTTAGTAAAAGAACAGAACTCTGTGTGGTCAAAATCAGATAGTTAGGTCTCAATCTTTGGTTAGCCCCAATTCCCACACAGAATTTCTGGACTCAGTGGCTGCACAGAGGATGGGCAAGATGAATAGTCTTTTCTTACTTCCTTTTGCATTTCCTGGAGCAATGAAAGATACGTGGTCCTAACATTAGTTGTTGCTCCTTTGCCTACTGATAAGATTTAAAACCTAATAAGGCTTTACAAATAGATTCCTGTGTAATGCCATCTTCCTGAACATCTATAGAGGCTGAGACAACATATACACATGTCTGCTGAGCCTTAACGTGTTTTTTATAGATGGGAACATCTTTTCTTTTTTATGTTTGATTTGTAAATGAAATTAAATGCAACTTTCCTTTTTTTTTAGTATTTCCTCTTTTGGCCTCTTTCCATTCTGCATCTAACTATTATCTGGTCCAATCGCTTGTACTAGAAAGTCATCTGTAAGTCCTACAGTCTAGCATTTCTCGCCAGTCTGGGATTTCCTTTGGAAGCTTCCATACTATTTTTCTTGAAAGCATAGTTAAAGTTCTATCTCTAAAGGCTTGTTACCCACTTCCATGTCTAATGTTACACCATTAAAGAATCTTCTGTTCCAAGCCTTCCATCCTTTCTTATCTACCAAATGTTTAGAGAGGATGGAACTGAGCGAAGATGGTGAGGAGATTTAACTGGCTCTCTGGGGTCTTTTCTAGCTTTATCATTGCTGTGTTCTTGGGTTTGGCAGTTTGGTGAGTAATGAACTAAGAAGCGACTCTTCTTGTCTCACCCCCTTTGCTCTCCTCTATTTACCAACTTCTTGGCATGGAGCCTTTGCATACCAATCCCCACTTTTCAGGTTCAGGTTCACCTATGCCTTCCACCCCCCTCTTAAATGACAAGTGATTTGACTCGAGTCTTCTCTCGGTTTATTTGACTACATGACTTCCTAAAGGACAAAAGAATACACTTCCTCTGGCAGGTTTATTTTTGCATTATGCAATACAGACAGCCCCATACTACTGAGCTTGCTCTCTGGTCTGCAGAACCATGAATGACCGACCCAGTGGGTTTCCATTTATGGAAGATTCATTAAGAGCATCCCACGCAGAGCCTGAAAATAGTCAGTTGGTTTGGGAGTTCCTTTTGTAATCCCCCGTCATGATCTTTGCCACAGAAAACTATTTGAGGACTGTCCAGAGTTAGCTAAACATCTGGTCAGTTTGTAAACCATGCCATTCTAAAGTTCATCTCAGTGGTTAAAGGAAACATCCAGGATACATACAGTTGAGAGTTTCATGAAGATTGCCTGTTGTATAAATAACAAAACGTATTAAAAAATAAACTTTTCACATTAAGTTCCATTTATTAATTTTTTTTGTCATTTTAGTCTTTTGGAGTCCCCCATTTTCCCTCCATTCCTTAATTAATTAGCTCATTCACCAAACATTGATTAAAACAATCACTGTTCTCTGTAAATTCAGCTAGATGATAGATTCAATGTAAATCCAGCCTGGTGTAAGATATGAATAAGCTACTCATTGATTTAAAAAAAAATGGAGGTATAAAAAGGAACTGGAGATGAAGGAAAGGACTGAACAGACAATCAGATCAGAAATTATAAGAAACAGTTGATAATAAGGGAGGGAAGGATAGATGAATGTTGGCTGATTTGGGAGGGAAGAGCTGGTAACAAAAGGAGCAGATGAATTTTGAATCTCCCAAGGTAAGGTCTCCATTAATAGCTGAAAAGAGAAGTGTGAGTGAGTATGCAGGAATAAAGAGAAGTACTCTAGGTAGGAACTTTTTTTTTTTCATATGAGATACAAGCAATGATGCTAAGCAAATAGCTGGGAAATACATACTGAGAATTCAGGGCAGAAATGCAGTGAAGGAGCCAACTTTGAAGGTTCTGAGCACACAAATGTCTCTAGGAGCCGAGGAAATGCATTATCCAAGGGTATTGTATACAAGCAGAAGATGGAAAAAATACACACTAACTTTTAGTATTTGCAAATACTTGTGAGATGAGATGAAGAAGAGAAAGTAAAAATGTATGGATATCGTGGACAGTTTTGAGAAGCATACAAAATGTGTCATGAATGAAGCTGTGAAAAGCATACAGCCTGGCAACTCAATGGGGACTAACGTGCACTTTCTGCTGGAGAGCTGGAGAAGTTGCATTTCGATTCTGTTGACCAGATTGCATACTTAGTTCTACCACTGCCTCGGTGACCCTAGGCCACCAGTTCCTAAAATGAGAATGATTCTGGTTTTTATGTTCCCCAAATAATTATTTTCAAATCAATAGGAATATGGTGACCCTGAGCCCCCAGTTCTAAAATAAGAATGATTCTGATTTTTATGTTCCCCAAATAATTATTTTCAAATCAATAGGAATATGGTGACCCTGGGCCACCAGTTCCTAAAATGAGAATGATTCTGGTTTTTATGTTCCCCAAATAATTATTTTCAAATCAATAGGGATATAGAAACTTCTTTTCTTCTGATGATCAATATCAGTTTTTATTTGCTTCTGCCCATAGGCTAGGACCCTCAACTCCATCTCCATTCTTGCACAAACTCTCAAGTTATGTGGCAGGAATTATGGGCCAATTCATCAAAATCACTTTGTGTCTTCACACCATGACTTGTTATTAACTTTCTGTCTTACATTTTAGGTAAATGAACCTTAGAACAATTTTGGGGTAGTCTCCTCTCAAAATGTATTTTTTTTATGTTTATTTCCTTTTCCTTTTATTAAAAATACATTCTTTTCTCATACAATATAAAGAACATAAGACTCACATAACCATGTGGCATAGCCATATATGTTGATTGTACAGGCAGTAGGAAATGAAACATTGTGAATCAAATTCATTTCTGGAGATATTTTGTATTTCTTGGTCAATAGGGAGTTGCACACCTAACATGTGCCTTCAAATTAATTGTCTATCCTGTTCTTAATGATCTCCAAAATGTTCCTTTGACTTGTAAGTAAAATTAGTCTCATATTGAGATTATAGATTACTTGGTAGAGTGTCTGGCATGCATGAACAAATCCCTGTGTTCTATTCATAGGAAAGCATCAACCTAGGTGTTGTGGTTATGTCTTGTAATCCAAGCAGTTGGTCGGTGAGGCAGGAATATCAGAAGTTCAAGACCAGTTTGGAGTTCATGGACTGTTTCTAAACAGATGTGTACATAATCATATACATACATATATATATATATATATATATATATGTATATATATACGTATACATACATACATCATATAATAAAATAATTGGTTTCAGTATCTTCCCAATGGTTACTTTCTTGGTTGTGCTAAGGGACTTAAGGCTGGTCAGTGTTTTTTTCCTGGAAGACTCAGATAGTAAAGAGTTTGTCTCCATATTCTTTGAATGCTTGGTATGAGTTTATACAGCAAGTCTTCAACATATCTAGATATTTCCTCAATGCGGTAGATAGGTTGAATGCCTTCTATGTAAAACTCAGATAACTGGAGATTACACAGCATAGGTAACGTGTAAAGGATACATTGGCAAGGACATGCACACAACCTGCATTTTCTTGTCTGTAAAATGACAGGGATGAAAGCTTTGCTTAGGGGATGTTTTTTAATGCATCTTTCATTTGCATGGAGTTTTGCAAGCACTGTTTGATTTGTACTTAGCCTCTGTGAACAAAGGAAATTCATTGGAGAGGCTTATCTGCTCTGCCAGGTCCCCTCCTGAGGAGTAGCCTGCTTAGTAATTTTCACACTACCCAGTGATTTGGCTCAGGGTTATGTCTCCAGGTAAGGAAGTAAAAGTAAATGAATTGAATCTGTTCATCTCTACATCTGTGCTCTGCTGCCAACTGCTTTCCCAGGCAAATGGGGGAAAGGAAACACAAGCAACTATGATTTATTAGATGAATCACTGGGCCAAATTTGACGTGAGCTTGCGTCCCTTGAGGCTGAAGAACAGTATCCAGGTAAAATTTAACTTTCAATGTGATTTTTTTTTCTTCATTTCAGAAGTTTCTGTTAGTTTCCTGAAGGCATTTACATTAATTAGCAGGATTTTGTTTGTGCTTAGACCAAGTCAGAATGGACAAAACAGATTTGCTTATTGGACTTTTGCTATGATGGAAAAGTGGTTAACATTTGACGGCTTAAACAACTTATAAAAGAAAAAAAAAAAACGAAATAAAAAGTTAACATTCAAGAAAAAAGAGCAGGAGTTGCAGGTTAACACAAAAGATGCATAGAAATCTCACATATTTGGCTTCCTAGATCCTAATATTTCTTCTCTTAGTCTTATACGATAATCACCTTATTGGAGCCACAATATCAGTTCTGGAAAACAACTCTACCCATAGTACTGGCTGCACTTTTCCTGGGTTCTCAATACTCAGCCTACCTTGATCATCAGCAAGCAGCATTAGACCTTGATGGCTCTCTGGCTACAGTCCCTCGCATCAGAGACTGCAAATTGGTGGTGTATTTTGGTATGTTGATACTTCTGAACACAAATTTAAGATTACATTTTATTTTTATACTTATGGTCCTTTCCTGGGAAGGTAACATATTGCTCACAACACTCTGTAGATCCTTTTGCTGACTAATAAAACCTATTGTTGTTTAATTAACATAAGGCCATGGGCCACTGTTATTAGAAACGTTAGAAAAGTTATGTTAGCAACAACATCAAATAGAAGTTAGAAGGAAAGGAGGAATCAAATAACATCTGTGTTAACTATGCAGCTATTTGCTGTCTACCAATCATGTCTAAATAATCACACTATACATCGTATATGGTATGCAGAGTAACAGCATTTCATTTTATAATATTACTATATAGCAGGCTGTAGCCTAAGCCCTTTCTTCACGCGCTACTACCCTTCATCCCCCACAGTCACCTACAAGGGGATATGATTATCCCTATTTTAAAGATGAAGAAACTGAGTCTTAGAGAGTTGGGTAACTAATCAGAAATGAGAAAAATTTCATACCTTCCAGAGTTCAAACCCAAACCTGCTTGAAACTCACCCTTTTCACACCTGAGTGTTCTTGCTAAAGTCTTAGGAATAAGCGTCCCAGTCGTATGAAAGAGACAGACATGAAAGTAACTGTAACACTATGGAAAATATAATCTGTGGCTTGTTTCTATACTCCTCTATTAAACTAATTCTCTCTCAAGCACCCATTGAGGCATTCGCTCAAGTTGATGCAGAAATTCTCCTGAAGTAGCTGACATGACACTTTGGTAGAAAGACCTGTAAGACTGGAAAATTAACTACATGTTATGCCAAGCAGTAGATGCTCAGTAGTGCATCTCCTTCCATTGACCCTCCTTTCTTTTCCATCCTTCCCATTACATGCTTGGTCTTTCTTCTCCGTGCTTTCACTGTCTGATAAGCCGTAAGCTTCTTGCCTTATACTCTGTTACTTAGGAAATTTCGGCTTAGATTCACATCCAGTAAAAAGATCATTGCAAAATAAAATAGTGTCCCCCTTGAGCTAAAAGGCTAAATGGGTCCAGGAACGGAAAAAAAAGTGCATGATATCACTTTTTCTAAGGATTTGGAGGGTCCTATTCTGTTCATCCTTCATACCAGCTGAATGTTCACCAAAGCCTTTTTCTGATTTGCTAGTATTTTCCCCTGGACTTAGTGACTAGGTAGTAGGATGTTCTGTAACAGAAACCGTAAAAGAAAAAAAAATTCTCATCTGGGTAACCTTAGGGAAAATTGAATTTAGTGAAAAGTACCCAACTTCTCTGCATTCCCAGTTTCTAGTCTGAATCTCTGAATCCCTGGCTTTTTATAAAAAAAAAAAAATATGTGGAATGTTACATGTAACATGTAGATGTGATAGTTGTAAACAGTGCAGTGTCTTTCTAATTTATATTTGCCCTCTTTGCAGACCTTAAGTGGGTTGACATTGCAGATGAATGAACTTCTACAGAGGAAATGTCAGCTGGAAATAATGAAGGAAAACATGGATTGTCTTCTTGGTGATGTCCACAGAGTCGGGTATTTAATTCAGTCAACTGCTAACCATCAGATGACTGCTTTACTTTACAGCCAAGCTAAGGCTTTCTGCAATGTTTGCTGCCTAGAATTTTTTTTTAATTATCAGCCAAATAGAGATCTCCTTGTGTGAATCCTAACTATAGCTATGGTTGGTGATGCCCTTCACTGTGACTGTGTCTCAGGCATCAAACATAGTGGGATGTTAGCTGCTGAGTCAGTCAGGACCAGTTGGGTTTTATTCTGTGCAAATAAGCAACTTGAAAATCTCAAGGACTGTAATCAACACCAAAGGGACAGTTTTCATTTGTGCTATCATGCCCAATTGGTCTGTCAACAGTCAAGCAAAGATTCTTGTCTAGTAAGTAATGTTTGGAAATTGTTTCTATGCGTGGAAGTATGAGGAGAAAAATCAAAAACTACAGAAAATTTAGTGTGCACCATTAGCAATAAGATGCTTGGCTTGGAAGTGAAAGGATCATTTTAATTCACCAGTCTCCACCTGAAGTGCCCATATTCCCCTCCCATTCCATCCTCATTAGACTGGAACTTTCTATCAAATTTTGGAAGCGAGAAAAACTGAGAATCCTTAGGGGGAAAAAAAGAACACTAATGACTATACCATTACACAATAAACACAGTAAACATCACTCACATCTTTACAGACCAGTTATTTTTTTTATTTCTTCCTTTTTACTGGACGTTAAAAGAAGATACAAGAAGCCGAGTGTGGGGATAGAGATCTGCTGTCTGTCAGCTGGTGTATTATTCAAGTGTAGATTTAATGGTCTTGCTGGGCTGCCTATTACCATGCTTAGAATGCCTGAAGGTTTGACATTTATTCCAAAGAGCAGTGTGCAGTTGTCAAGTACTTCTTTGTGAATATAGATTCAAAGAAAATTTTACTCAATGACTCTAAGGAGATTGCTTGTGACCATAATTACACCTCTTCAGTAAGTCCTGGGGGAATGTCTTGAACTTGGCTTTTAACTAAATGAAGAATGAAAAAAAAAAAAAAAACCCACATTGCCATTTTCTATGTATACCAGCTGATGACAAGAATGAGAAAATGTGAATGGTTTTGGTTTCAAGAATAATTTATGACCCTCCAGTACATGTTATGCTTTCTAAAGTTAGATAGCATTTCAAAAGCTGCTTCTTGGATGATTTCCTTGACTTCAGCAGAATTTCTTGATTTCTTATGTATGACCCATGGAGCAAATAGAAACTTTTAACCATCACAACAAAAGAGATTATTGCAAAATATCCCTGTATTGTTTCATAGATAGACAAGTCTATTTGGTTTTTGATATTTGGGCTAGACAACAATATATAATCGATTCTTTAAAACCAAATCTCAGATGACAAAACTTGGGAATTAGAGTAAATATTCCGTGTATCACCTGGCTCAGCGCCTCAATTTTGCAGAGGCATAAATGGGGTCCCTGGCTAAACCTTAAAGGTAAAGGCAGAAGTAAGGGCCCTTTCGTCCTGCCAGCCTTACTATTGCAGAGTGCTGTCACACCACTCTGCATCTGAATGCCCAGGTTATGCAAATTGATGGGGAGGAGATATTATAAGGAACAGACTCTTGATCCTAACATTGTCTAAGGATAAAATACCTAAGTTTTAAACAAGAAAAGAATTTTAAAAAAGAGACACATTTGAACCAGAAAATAACAAAACTGAGTAGAAGCCCAAGATGGTGGGAAGAGTGAAATCAGGAGAGGACAAGGGTAAAGTCAGGATTGGGAGCACGATGAAGTGGAGACTATGAAGAAGAAGACAGAGACCCAGAAAAGAATACGGACAAAACAAAGCCACAAGCAAGAACAAAGGTAAGAGGAAAACAGGAAGCAGAGAATGAACAAGGACACGGGACAACAGAGCAGCTACCTAACAAGAAGTATGGCAAGGCAACTAAGATTTTTTTTTATTTTTAATCAAAAACCCCAATAGGAAAGTTAATGACCAAAGGCAGTGAGTATGCTCAGAGGAGCTGCCTTGTTTTATGTCTGACTTAGTCCTCTCACGGATTCCTCTGCTCTATTTTATGGTTAGTTAAGAAACATTTGCAGAGAGTGTTGCCAAGGCACAGGATGAGGTGAAGCGAAGGCCTGGTGGCTAGTAATTTTATTTTCCAAGATGGTGCACTCCCACTGTGAGGAGAATGTTAATTACCAGGGGCAGAACACGGTGGGGTTCTAATCCAGGGACCTCAAGTTTCAGTCAGGTGAGAACAATCTAGAGACCTCTATGATGCAACAAATACCAATTGCTGCACTGTGCTTTTGAAATTTGTTCAGACAGTAGGTCTTACATGTTCTCCAACACAGATGTGCTTAGGAGAGCAGATGGACATATAACTAGCTTTAGTTTAGAAACTGCACTCTCTCTTTTATATGTATGTTTTCTTTCTTCTTTTTCATGTGTATGTATGTATAGTATGCGCATGTATGTATATGTACTTGTATGTATATAGACCTATGTGCGTGTGCATATGTATGTATACATGTATGCAGAGGCCTGAGGTTGAAGTTGGATGTTTCTTTGGTAGCTCTCCTTGTTATCCATTGATGCAGAATCTCTCAGCTTAATTCACAGCTTGGTGTCTTGGTTTATCTGGCTAGCCAACTTGTTCTGAGGCTCCCATCTCACCTTGCGAGCACAGAAATTACGTGTGGGCACCACACCCACTTGTCACTAGGTTCTGGGGATTCAAACTCTGGTCCTTGTGCTTTCATGGTGAGGACTTTCCTCACTGAGATCTCGCCCTCCTTGTACATTCCCTATCAATGTACTGTCTGCCGACTCAGATGCTTGTGAGAAATCACATGAAAAATGTATCTATCCAAGCCCTTGGGCTATTGTGTCACCTTATAGTAGGGTAAACTATTCTACTGTGCCTGTAGAGCGCACATCACTTACAGAGGTCACATGAGTGTTGGGGGGGGGGCACCACACAGCTTCTTACCTAATGTGTTGTAACACTATTCTTATCCCTTACAACTGTCTAAACGTATTCCTTTTTTAGACTTTCTGTGCTAGTTATTCCAAAATATTCTGTGGTAATGAGTTCCAAAAACTAATTATATGTCACATAAAAATACTGTCCTTGTATCTATTTCAAGTTGGCCGAACCTCACTCTTTCTT
This sequence comes from Peromyscus californicus insignis, assembly GCF_007827085.1. Lineage (NCBI taxonomy): Eukaryota > Metazoa > Chordata > Mammalia > Rodentia > Cricetidae > Peromyscus > Peromyscus californicus. The sequence continues at coordinate 20,440,160 of NW_026294503.1, forward strand.
CTTGCACAGATAGTTTAGAGCTCTTGCTAGGATTTCCGATTCACTAGTTCCGGCTATTATGGGTTGCTAAATTTTATTTTGATCTTTGTTTTCTTTTCTAAACATGGTTGCTACTGCTGCTCTTGTTTGCATTTTGTTTGCAAGACTCTCCTTATTAGAAATGAGTCTGAATGGTGCCTTACCCTTTCCTCTCTTGGCCATGTGAAATCAGCTTTCTCTTTGCTTCTCTGGGGTAACGACCTGGGTTGTTAATATTATTTTTATCTCAAGTCTAGGCTCCTTCCAAGGGCTGAAATTTCTTGAGTCTAATCCTCAGGAACTGTTTTTGAATCTTTTTAAAAAAACATTTTAAATGTATCAGGGAAAAACTGACTATCTAATGGTTCAGTTTAATACCACGAGCCCTGTGTTCTCTGGCCAGTAGACAGCAGCCCTCCAGCAGTATGGGGAGCTCAGAAAGCTATCCAGCTCTGCTCACACTGCAACTCCAATGGTCTATAAATCCAGTTAATTGTGTTGCTTTCCTAAGAAAGAGCTTTCATGAAGGTTCTGAGCTTCCATAGTAGAAATGTACACAGTGATATTTAAAATATTGGCCAGATAAGTAGAGGGTTAGATTAATACTTTGAAAGATAGTCAAGCCAACTGTAGGAGGTTAAACCACAATCACACATTAGGTAGGTAAACTCTCTTGGAACATCCATGGAGATTTCTGATAGATTACCCAGTACTCTGAAAATTTCACCATAGTCCATTTGACTCAGCAAACACGTGCATCATGATGATGGAAACCTTGTGGGTACAAATGAGGAAGATGAAAATCTGTGCTTGCAGGGAGCCCATGCTTTGTTTACCATTCTTTCCTTGGAGGAGGGGTGGAAATTGATGGGAGTGTTTCTAAGGATGTCATGACAGTTGATATTAGGTATCCAGAAGAATCAAGAACAATTATATGCCCTACAAGTCTTCAGATGCCCTGTTGGCAGCTAATGAATAACAAACTAAGTAAAAATCATACATGTATATATATACATCACTGTGACATTTAGCTTTAATTGTCCACTTGACACCATGTAGAATCACCTGGTGTCTCAATGGAGCACCGCCTGGGTGTGACTGGACTGTGGATTGTGGGCATGACTGTGAGGAATATCCTTGTTTGGTCTAACTGAAGTACGAAGACTCATTCTGAATGTGGATGTCACCACCCCCTCGGCAGGGTTCCTGTATGTTCCTATATGTAAGTCTGGAAACAGAGCTGAGCATGAGCAAGCAAGCCAGTGTGCATGCATCCATTTCTCTCTACTCCTGACTGTGGATGTGATTAGCTGAATTCCCTGCTATGATAGACTGCACCCTGGGATTGTAAGCCAAATGAGCCCTTTTCCCCTGTGTTGCTTTTTGTTAAGGCATTTTATCACAGCCACAGAAGTCAAATGATGGCCGTCATCCGGAACTGTATCGGGATTCCATATTGTTTATACAGGAAGTACTTTTTCATCATTGTTGCCCATAGTGGATTTTCCAGGAATTCGGTAACACACACTTTGGTAAGAAATGAAATGAAATTAAAATGTCCAGCAAGATTGGCTCACCATTTTAGAAATCCAGAGCGCCAAAGCCAAGCCTGATCAAGCTTCTGGGTCACCACTGAGACATACCTGCCCTGGCCCCCGCTTCATTCCTAGCTGCGTGACTGCGGTAACAATACCACGTAAAAATGCCAACATATCATGACTTCATTATGCCTTCTACTGAAGCTTGTTTTATTATAAATCACTTTCCTTCTATTACTGTTTTACAGTATAGTTATGCCAGGATGTTGATTTTATAAACATTATATGTGTAGGCAAAATATATGTACACCAGATTTCATTTCAAGAGACATGGAGGTTGTTTCAAAGGATTTACTGTAAAAGTGCAGGGAAGAGAAAATCAAATCGAATATAATTGAGAGCTCTGCCCTATAGGGAGTAAAACACAAATAATTTTCAGTAAAACACTGATAGTTTTGGCAACTTTGCTCCATCAGAGCAACATAAGGGGCAGCCAAACACTGTTAGTCCAGGCTTTGAAAGACATATATTTTTTTGTTTTGTTTTGTTTTTATGTACCTTAAGCACCCCCACCCCCCGTGCCCCACTCCACTTCCCCACCTCCTCTACCCCCTGGCTGCAAAGTACAAATTAAGGCTGAAGGAAATTCTCTTGGCCAATGCCATGCTAAGGAAAATAGTGTTTTTCACAGAAAGCCTTTATGCAGAGGGAGCATGTGGGCTGGGAACTGTAGAGAGCAAAACCCGAAAGGCAAGTTAGTGAACAGGAAAGAAAGAAAGCAGACTGTGAGCTTAGTGTCTCTTTGGAAAACATGACCATAGCTTCTAGAACTTTCTGAACAAAACGTCTGGCACAGACTGCCTTCTTCTTCCACCAGTGGTATTCAGCAACTGTGGTTTTTAACCTAAGTAAAAGTTAAACCTAGATTGAAATTAGGAACTGCGCTGAAGATTGCTAGGTGACGGAGGCCAGGAAGGTTGCTATGGACACGGGACAGGATACTGGGCAGGGCTGCCTGCGTGGAGTTGGGTTTATCAGATGCTTCTAGAAACCTTTGGACCATCCACATTCTCAAAAGAAAAGAAAAAAAAAAGGTAGGCAAGTTTATGGACTTAGCCACTGGGGAAAGGGGAGGAAAGACAAAATACAAACCGAAAGTCAGAAACTCCAAGAGCGTTACCCTAAAGGAAGAACAGAAACATCAGGCAGTTTTCCTGAGCAAGGAGCAGCTGCCTCTCCTCTCCCCTTCCACTCCCTTCTGTCATGAAAGGATGAATTCAGAGCTTGGCTTTGAGAAGTTCAGGGCGGGTTCTGACATTGCATGATGGATGATGGGAAGTTCTAACCACAGCTAAAGCCTAGACCTAAGCCAGGCTTGTTGATGTTCTCTGCTCTCCTAGTAACTCATGGCAACCAAGAAGGAAGTGACTTGGTATGATGAATAATCTCTCCTTGCAGAACAGCTCACTGCTTGTCTGTGCTCGTGAGCATTCTAGGAATGTCCTCAACCATGGACCTATCCTGACTACCAGCCTATCTTCTACTCTCACGGAAGAATGTGGAATATACTTTGTTACGTGGTTTTCCATCTCTCGCTTGGATGTCTTGATTTCATCTCCAGCAATAGTATACCCCATTAATCCCTCAAGGTGAGATTAAGAGGCCGTCCCTTCCTCCTCTGTGTATCGTCAGAGTGTACGTCTTATACATAGATGGTTCTAGAGCACCCTTTAGCTAACTGTTACCACACAGGTAGTGCTAATGACAAACGGAGACTTCAGAGTGGTTGTATTAATGGATGCTTATCCCAGGCTGTAGAAGAGAGGAACTCCAGAGGGAAGAAACACAGCCACTGTTGTTCCTCAGGCAAATGGTGTGTGGGCATTTGAACTGGGTCTAGTGGAGAACCACCGTGCTGCAGCTTCCCTTATGAGCTCATAGGAGGTTATTTTGTTTTTGATTTTGTTTTTGTTTTTTAAATTTCCCAGTCATCTGGGGCTTCCTGTTTTGTAACTGTTATTACATATGTAATACACGACCCACATCTGCCTCTTCCAATAGGCTGTTAGGTCCAGAAGGCAGGAAGGATGTCTACCTGGCTACTCACTTTGTTCCCAGTATCTATCTAGTGGGATGCTTCACACAAAGAACTAGATATCTGTAGCACCTCTGGTTCCTACAGTCAGGCCTCTCTTTTTACTAAGGGGAACTTAGCCTCTTTGCATGCAAGTACAATATGTCCATTTCCCACCATTCATAAAATACAATCAATCTCAGCAATTAAAGAAAGAGCAAGGCCCTTCCTATTCATTTATGTATTTATTTATTCCAGGTTTTTTCTTCTGATGTTATATTATCTAAAATTAGTATCATCTATGCACATATCTCCTTATATAAACCATCTATAAAATAATTACCTTTTTACTATTTGGGAAGAATTATTGGAACAGTGATGAATCTCTGAGCAGAATTTTGAAAGGAGCCAATGTGAAAAATACATAAAATCCATATATAAACTTTAAGTACAAGCAAAACCTATTTCTGGTGTTGGTTAGTCTGGGTCTGAACATAGCAGTAAAAGGGAGGGAAACCGGGACCTTTGGGGGTGGTGGTGCTGATAATGTATTTGTGGATCTTTCTGCCAACTCATTAGTGCTCAGTTTGGCAAATGTATGTAGGCACTACCAGTTGTACAAGTTCTCGGGTCTTCTTTCCTCTTTTGATACTTCCGTTTACTTGTTGTGTGTGTTAGTGCAGGTGCACACGTGCCGGGGAGTGTGAGAGGAGATCAGAGGACATCTTTCAGGAGCCAGTTCTCTCCTCCCACACAGGGATCCAAGGACTGAACTTGTGTTTTTAGGTTGTCAGTGCCTTTACCCACTGACCCATCTCACTGTTCCCAAAACATTTCACTTCTTAAAAAGTTCTCCCAAGTGTAACTGGAGAGATGGCTCAGCAGGTAAGAGAACTTACTGCTCCTCCAGAAGACCTGGGTTCTATTCCCAGCACCCATGTGGCAGCTCACAAATGTCTGGAACTCCAGTTCTAGAGGACTTGATGCCCTCTTCTGGCCTCAATCAGCCCCAGACACACAAATGGTGCGCAGACATACATACAAGCAAACTATATATATATACCTAAAAATAAATAAAATTTTCAAAATTCTCCATGTGTCCAAACTAGTGGCTATATGCATTGCGTACGCATACATATCTGCATATGTACACATGTAGTTAACATACTCGTGTGTAGTCCCCTGCCCACCTTTTCCTGAGTGACTTTGTGTCTCTTGTGTCCCTGGAGCTAAGGGGAAGATAATACAGCTTTCCACTCACACTGTGTGAGTTAGGGGTTGAAATTCAAACACTGACTCTAGTGCATCCCAGACACAAACAGTCCTTAAAGACAGACTTCTCTGTCTGAATTGTAACTGCCTGTGCGTTTCACACTCTACTGATGTAAAGGGAAAAGATTTTTGGCACAGAAAAACTTCTACATAAACTTTAACAACAATTTTCCAAAAGCCTAAGTTGAAAGGTTTTTTAAAGAAGAAAAGGAGGAAGGAAGGACATATACTACATTAAAGAGATTCCTTTATTTTCCAAATAGCATTTCAAACTAGGTTTGAGCCCTATTTAGGGTTGAACTTGATCTGGTTATTTAACTATTATCAGCCTATTAATATTTTCATACTATATTGGCATTGAGAACTAGAATAATGAAACTTTATTAAAATATTAAATTGCACAATTAAATGAGAGAATATTTTCTCTAATGCCCAAAATGCCTATGTAAGTCAGCCTAGTGATGCACCAGACTATACCCCCACCCCACCCCCATCCAAACTGTTCTACACAAGTTTCAAAAAGTCTGCCCTTTCTTTCCAACATACAGTCCGCTTCACCTGCAGTCATAGGAAAGTCAGGTCAAGAAGAGGCGTGATGCACCATACAAAATATAAGTAAGCAAATAAATAAGTGAAATAAAATGGGTAAAACCAAACAAAAAGTCTTAGTCTCCTCCTGCTGTCTCTCTCTCCCCTCCGCATAAACTCAGCAGGAACTTTTCACGGCAAAGCCACTCATCCTCCAGAGCAGCCTTGTATAGCTAGAAAAAGGGGTTTGGAGAGAGCCCGGCTTGGTCCCCAACAGCCGGGAGGAGTTCCCGAACCCAGGTGGCCAGCAGCTTTCTGCCCACGACTTACCACCAGGAGTGAGCAGCACAGCCACTTGTTCATTGTGGTCCTCGGGGAAACCTCAGGCTGCAGCCGCTGGGTCAGTGCTTAGGTGCGCCTCTGCAGCCGAGGCGATCATGACGTTTTATATAAGGTCTGGGCAACAGGAAGTATGCCCTGCCTTTGATCTGTCAAGTCTCTCATGTGAACCAACCTTGTACCTTTCCTTTTTAGGAACCCTGGGGCGCGAGTGGTAGGGGTGCCTGGACGCTCCAGGGTTAACGCTTTAGGCGCCGGAGTGGGAGGATCCTGCTGTGGAGGCGTGGGGCAAAGGGAGGGGGTGGACTGACTTCTGTAGGGGGGGAAGAAAGAAGAAAAGAAGGGAAAAGCCACCACCGAGCTGTGAATCAGGCTGCAGCTGTCCCGCTGCGTCCTAGGCTTCCCGCCAGCGGCAGCCTCGGGGCAGCTGGGACCTGCTGTGAGAGGCTGGGCACACGCAAGGGAGCCTCTGGGCAGCCTCCGGGCAGCCTCCGGGCGCTGTTTCCTCCACCCAGGGTTTCAACTACAACAGACGCCTGCCGAATGTCGCAGATAATATTCCCTTTCTGGGAGAAGTCTGGAATTATCGTTTGACCTATTGTTTGAACCCTTTCCCAGAGATTCTGGAGCCCCCGAAACAACCCCTCTTTTAAAGGCGTGGCATTGTCTTCAGCACTGTTGGGAGAGTTCGTGTGCAAACTGTCCTGGACCCGCGGAAGAAGGCATTTAAAAAAAAAACAAAAAACAAAAACTCATATTTCCCCGAAGTTATCAAGAGCTAGGGAGAACCAGAAGAGTAAATTCTTAGTCCGTGAAGTAGAAAAGCCTTAAAGCAACTCTTCCCTTCCCAGCACCCTCCTTCCCAAAGGCTCCTGAGAGTCCTAACCACTGGACTTCCCTCCTCAAAGATTAAGTCGCCTCTTCACTGCCCTCTGCTGTTGGCACTTTTAAAGATTTGCATACCAGGTTCTTGTCCTGCCCACCAGTCCTCCTACTGCCTGTTTGGAAGTCAGGTATGATTGTTTCCAAATTGAATTCTCATTCCAAGGTGACCTAGGCAGCTCGCAAGTCAACTGTAGGTGGGTACACCACGCTGGTTACAGCACAATGGGCAAAGTCCCTGAAGAACTGGCTTCCTTATCAGGGGCAGGGTTAGTAAGATGTCTCCTGAGTAGGGCAAATTCTTCTGTCAACAGCAATCAGGGCGTCCACCTCTTCACAGCAGGATGGATCTTATCCTACCATGAGTTAAAAGCAGATCCACAGACCAAACAAATAATTCTTGGCAGAAACATACACGTTGCTGGTTTCTTACCGTGAAGGAGTTCACTCCATGAACACACCATGCAGGAAGGCAAAAAGTTGCATGATTCTACACCAGCCACTGTTGCTTTAGTTTCTGCTTCTGAAACGGGAGATACCAACACTTAAAACTTACCGTAAGATCCAAGTAAATCCAAATGTTAAGTTTCAAGCCCCGTGTTTAATGTCAGGACTATTATTTCTGATTAGGAGATAGTAGTCTGGGATATGAGCTGAAAGCATGTTTCTCAAAATGTAACATGATGTCAATATGTAGGAGTGACATAAACTACAATCACTTGGAAAAAGAGTCTCAATGAGGGATTGATTAGCTTCATTGAACTGGCTTGTCGGCCTGACTGTAGGGCACTGTCTTGATAAATGGATGTGGGAAGAGTCAGTCCACTGTGGGCAGAACCATTCCCTAGTTAGGGTATCCTGAACTGTATAAAAGTAGAGAAATAAAGATGAGTACAAGCAAGCAAGTATGTATGTATGCATTCTTTTCTCTCAGTTCTTGACTATGGATATGATGTGACTAGTTTGAAGTTCCTGCCCTGACTTTTCCACAATGATGTATTTTAACCTGGAATTATAAATTGAAGTAAACACCCTTATTCCCCCCTTACTCTCCAAAAAAGAATTGCATTCTGAAATGTCAATTATAAAAAGATTCATGTCTTTCTAAGCCTGTTTCTACTTTCACATCAACATCATCATCATCATCAATAACAACAACAACAAAAAAAAACCCTGGTATTGTAGAAGAAGACAGCAAATAGAAACATTTTAAGTCACATTAAATACAGCCCACTTTCACTTAGTTGTGATCATTAAATAAAAGAATGGGTGCAAAGTAAATTAGTGCCCATAGGAAATATTTGCAAAAGCCAGGGTTTGTGGTGTGTGTGTGTGTGTGTGTGTGTGTGTGTGTGTGTGTGTGTGAAAACCAGAGATTTTTTTTTGAGACATGTTCTCTCTATATAGCCCTGCCTGTCCTGGAACTCACTCTGTATACCAGGCTGGCCTTGAATTCACAGAGATCTGCCTCTGCCTCTATCTGCCAAGCCCGGGATCAAAGTGCTATTTTCCCAGCACTTAGGTGGTGGAGACAAAAGAATCCCTCAGGCTAACCAACATCGAATTTAGCCAAGTGTGAGTTTGGGGTATCATGAGAGTCTCTACCACCACAGTGCTAGAATCCTGGGCATGCACCACCACATCTGAATTTTAACTTGGGTTCTGTGAAATGAAACTCATGTCCTGGGGCTTGTATTGCCAGCACTTTACTGACTGGGCTATCTCCCCAACCTATGAGTTCTGGATCATCATCATCATCATCATCATCGTCATCTAGGTAGTGTGGCCCAGCTGGCCTGGAAGTCATAACCATCCCTTACCCCACACCTCAACCTACTGAGTGCAAGGCCTGTGGTCTTCACCACCATGCCTGGCTTCAACTCCAATTGTGATTGATCTATGGAAAAACATATGAATCCTGTAGTCCAGATCCCTAACTTTAAGCCTTAGTTCCACACCTTCCTACTTCAGCAACCTCAGACAAATGACCTAAGACATTTGTATTTCTTTATCTATATAGAGCAACAATAAGTCTGCAAATTGGTACTCCTTAGGGATTTATGAGGAATGGATAAAGCAGAAAAAAACACTCAGAAGAGTATCACACAGTTTTCATTAAGTTTTATATGTCTACTTGCACGTGTGTGTGTGTTATTTATTTAATTTTAGACAGTTTCCTGTAGTCCAAATTGTCTTGCACTTCCTACATAGGCATAGTTAGCCTTTAACTCTGGATCCTATTGCCTCTACATCCTAACAGGCTTGTGTCATCGCTTCTGGTTTGCATTAAGTTTTAAGTGTTATTTGAGGTCCTTGGGAAACTTATAAGAGTGCAAGGTGAATTTATACTCCTGAGGACAAGAATCCCATGTTTTCCTGTAGTATTCCCTGAAATTTACAGCTCAGACTCTGGCTCCCTGTAACTATTCAGTAAAAAAAGGCATGGTAGTGGTGGCTATGGGAATAAGGTAATTAGCTGAAATGGTGATGCTAATTTGGTTATCATTTGTCACTTGATACAAATTGGAGCATCATTTATCTTGAATCACAAAATAGACCAGGTATTGACTATGTATCTCAGACTTTGACTGTGGGCTGTTCATTAATCACTTGCCAGCAGGAAATGGACAGAGACTGTGAGTTATTGGTCATTTCATTTGTTATGTTCCTAGACCAATCTGACCGACCCCCTGGGATATTCCCAAGTGATCTTCCACTGTGGATAGCAGGTCCTGAACACTCGAAACTCCACTTCATCTGAAGAATTAATTGGAACGGACCTGGAGGTATGCACTAATCCCGAGGGGACACATTTGAACAGTAACCTAGAAGACTACATTCATCTTCCTGTGACAGAGAGGTCCCTCACAGGCAGAGGCCATTGGTATAGTAATCAGAGTCCTGTAAATTTAGCCTCTGTTTCTGGGCACCAGGTATGCATGATGCTAGCGTTCTAGGCAAGACCTCTTTGCACATATTGTAAATTCTCTCTCCTGAGATATTTGAATCAAGTCCTATATGAAAACATTTTCACTGCCCATGTTGCTGATTATCCCCAGTAACATTGTCCCTCCATACCAGTCACTTCTAACACTTAGAAAAAATGATGCCTGAATACTGGGTGCTTCCCATAGGGAAGCAATTCATCTTTTCAACACAGCAGCTCAGCACCTGATACAAAAGGTCATTTATAACCATCACCATAATCAGAATAGCTGAAACCCAGGCAATGATTGATTTCAGTGATCTGAGAGAGAAGTCACGCTCTGAGGTGTCAAGAACTCTGAGGGACTGATCAGTTGTCATTGTGTGCTTAAGCCTCCTACACTGAAAATCAAGAATAATCATTTTGAATGTATGTGTATAAAAGGATATTCGCTTGAAGAGGAAGAATGTATTCCTTGTTATTTCCCTGTTATGAAGAAAACCCTTCATTCTGAAACGGGGACAGAAAGAAAATCATAGTGCTGACAGGTTACTGATCTGATCGTTTCATTCATGTTTGCTAGTGTCTTCACTAACAATGTTTTAAACTTCAATTTTCTGACTTTAAAGGTATTGTATAGCAGGTTAAGAATTGGATGGGAACTTTGTGGGTTTTTTTTGTAGTTTTGTTATTCATTTATATACAAAGTATTATATGAAAAGAAAACTTCAACTGAGGTCCTTTTTGATGGAGTTGGTCTCTAGTTGATCTAGGCTCTGCTCTTAAGTGTTGGGTTACAGATAAGTAGCTACTACCCTGGGGTGGTTCAAAGTTTGTGTGACTTGTACATCGAAATAATGCTTTTTATGGAAATTAAATTTAATCCAGTTAATCCCAGAGAGGTGTAATCAAGGCTATGTGCCAAGTGGGAAGAAATACATTGCAAAGGGGACCTTTGACCTTGAGTGACTTTAAAGTCAAGCTCTGAAAACTGAGCTTGCTATCAGGTGGTGAGAAGGCAGTGAAGGTCTTGGAGAAAGAACACTGCATGGTGGGGAGGACAGGGCAGTAGCCTCTAGGTAGGAGGATGTGAACTGTGACTTGAAGGAACTGAAACGCAAGTGTGGCTGATGCATGGAGAGCAAGACATTAAAAGGAATGGAAGGCTAAAGAGGTGAGTGGCCCAGGGCAGAAAGTTTAATTGAGTTTAGTCTTTCTCTAAAGAGCCACCAGGAGCTTCACAGGGTTTAAAGCTTAGAAGTGTATCTTACTTAACTCAGGTGTCCACAACAGCATAGCACCAAGTGAGTGGTTCATAAGCAATGGAAATGTGCTTTTTATCATTCTGGAGGCTGCAAATCTGAAGAATATGTTATCCAGGTTTGAGGCTGGTGAGGGTCCTGGGCTTCAAACTGCTGGCTTGTCCTTTGAAGCCTCACACAGCAGAAGAGGGTGAGAGAGCTTCCTCTTTGTTTCTCTTTTATCAGGACCCAAATCCTACCTATGTGAATTCCGTCTCATGATTTGCCATCCTCACCTCGGCCAGTACTCCTTTGTCTAATATCATTCCACTGGGGGTGGTTAGATTCAAAATAAGAATTTGGAAAGAGGGTATGACATTCAGCCTAGAAGAGCAGACAGGACCATTATAGTTTCTGTGGGTCATACTTTTCTGTTTCACACCCTGCCAAACTCTGAGGACCATCCAGCCTAGCATAGACACATAAAAGGAAGTGCTGTCAAGCTACAAATCATTGCCAAATTCATAGTGTCTCTGTAGATGCACATTATGGAATCAGGACCAAAAATGTCAGCAGTCCGTAACGCAGAGCTCTGTTCCAATCAGCTAAAGAGGTATGACTTCTTGCTGACAAAATGTGTGACCTTTACTGATAATCATTGCAATTACTTCAACTGGAGTTTCTTGAAACCCACATATTCATTGTAGTAGCGACACAGTCCCAAGAATTGGTTCCTTAATTAAACAGTGGTGTGTTTTTCAAACAAACATTCACCCCAAGGCTTCTGAACAAACAAATATTTGTAAGAACAGCGTGTAAGAAACATGTTTATCCAGGGTTCCTGCCCAACATCCTTGCAGAGATCTGGTCATTGCTCATATTAATTTAACAATTCTTATTGTCTGCGAAATTTGTCTGTGCCTACCTAATGGACATAAGGTAGGTGGGAACCCTTAGAACTATTTTGTTAATGGGCAATTGGCTGCTTCTGTCTGGGAAAAAAACCTCCCTTAACTAAATCTAACCTCGTGAAGCAGAGGCTTGGATGAGATAGTTCTTAGAGAAATTAATCTACAAGGCTGAATTACTTCTCCAAGCAAGGGTTTGTCTATAAAAACTTGAACCTAAAGGAATTCTTTTATGTAAATATTGAGTTAAAGAGGTATGGTGGATAATCTTCCTTGACATTCTGACTAGATTCAGAATTACCATGGAAGCATACCTCTGAATGTCTCTATGAAGATATTTCCAGAAAGGTTTGCCTGCGGAGGGAAGCCTACCTTGCAGGTGAGTACAGCATCCTATGGACTGAGATCTCTGACTGGATACGAAGGAGAAATTGAGCTGAGCACTGATCTCTCTTTGCTCACTGATCATGAGCACATGGTGACCAGCTTGCTCATTCCTGCTGTCATGACTTCCTGCCCATGACCAACTGTGTCTCCAAACTATGAGTCACAACAAATCTTTCCTTTCTTAAATTGCTTTGTATCAAGTTTTTTGTCATAAGAACAAGAAGAGAAACTAGTAAAAGAATAGACAATGAATAGACACTATAAGCAAAACAGAAGATAAAGTCCATCTAAGCATAAAAGCACTGCTAATTTATTCAGAAAATGCTTACTTGGTATCTACTGGATATTCAAAACCTGTCTCTCAACTCAAACTTTGGCCACTTCTTCCACAGACAGTGACAAGCTACTGACACATCCTAATCCTGAGTGAACTTGTTCAATGCACAGGCACAAAGATTACTTCCTGTGATAGAAATGTAAAACATGAAGCAGAAGGACCACTGGGTAGCCAACACCAGGACTAACCTCATTAAACCCTCAGGTCCTGAGAGTTGGAGAAATGAGTTCCAGCTCCATCATTTATAACCAAAATGTCTTCGGTGAAGTCACTATGAGTCTCTCAGTGTTTCCAGCCTCTGAGTTTTTGATTTTGAAAATGGATATTCTAGTCATTAAATAAATCTGTACATACTGCATCAGGATTCTAACAGTACCAAATCTTGTAACAGTTTATGAATCCTAAAGCACTCTAAAGTTTCTCTAGCTGTCAATGACAGTTAACTTCCTTGATCCTACTTTTAATTAACATTCAAAATGGACAGAAGGGCCTTTGAAAACTAAATACAAAAGTGAGCAGCTGATACACTAGCTTACCAAAAAGTACTCTGAGTGTTTTCATCCCCAAGAACTAATAGATGTTTGAAGAGCTAGACAAGCTTAGTTTGATTTGGCTATTATACAGTGCAAATATGTATTAAGACATTACATGGTACAATATAAATGCATATAATTTTTACTTGCCAATTTAAAAAACAACAACAATAACAACAACAAAAACACTAAGACAGGTTGGGAATACAGCTCAACAGTAAAGCATTTGCTTAGCATTCATGTGGCTTTGAGTTCTGCTCCCAACACAACAAACAAACCAAGAATAAACAAAGCAAAATAATAGAAAGATATACAAAGAGGTGAAGATCTAGGACCTTTTTAAAGTATCTATATATTTTCTATATACATTGTATTTATTGTTTTTCCTAACAATAATAGCATCTTGAATGCTCACAGTGTGTAAATGCTGCAGGAGTATTTCACATGTAACACACTGACATGGATACTGTTGTTTGATTTTCTGTGATGATAAGAGTATGTCTAGAGCAGTTAGCTAACTTACAGACTGTCAGCAGCTAGACTTGGGGCCGCACAGTCTAATTTCAGAGTCTATGTTTCTCATTATCTCTGCTGCCTTTACTAGATGGAAAGGTTTTTTTTTTTTTTAAGCTGAAATTCAATTAATTTCATTATACAGAACCTCAAAGTGTTTGGAATATCTTCGGAGCACCCAAGAGTTAGAAGTAAGTAAAGATTAGCTTCTCTTATTAGATAGATGTGCAGATTCACATATACTTATTAGCAATCAGTTCCCAAATTGTGACCCCATGTGAGTTAGTAACTTTGATGAAGTTAGAACTTTCCTCTACTGGAAAGTTATGCAAAAGGGATGAAATGATTCAAATGTAACAAGATCCAGTAGAAGAATGTAAGTACAGTGCCTCCACTCAACAAACCGGTATTTCTAGAATCGGAATAGAATCCTGGACAGTTGAAAATCAAGCCTCAAGTAGTGATTTTAAAAAATAAAGAGGCGGGGTGGCGGCGGCGGTGCGGGGGGTGAATGCATTCTGTATTTGGACACAGGCTTAGGAGATATGAAAGTGCTTTAAGCCAGTGTTTACCATATTTTTGGCTGCTATTACCCACATAGAAGAAAATGTTCATTTAACTTAATGCAATAAATACTAAGGAGTAGGCTGCCTGGCTAGCTTGGTTGGTAGAGATTGAGACACTTAAATACTAGGGAACAAGATTTGCCGGGTTCAGATGCTCATATCTTATCGTTGCAGTCAGGAGGTTGCCTCCGACTGGTTTTTAACCCTCTTTGACTTTTAACATCAACTTTTGTCTCTTGTAGACAATATTTCCCCTTCTAAAAATGTATAATTTAATAACCATAATTTCCACAACAAGGGCCCACTTAGTATCAGTAAGAAACAAAGCATGTGGTATTGCAAGACTGACTGACTGGCTCTTAGACATGTAGTTTCTTCCTGGAGGAGTAGACATCACAAATAAATCAAATGCCATCCTTGCAGAGAGTAGTTCAACCCGACTAGAGTGCACACAAGGTCAGAGCGCTTGTAATTGAGAGTTTTAAAATGTATGATGGTCGTAAAAGCCAAGCGGGGCATGGTGGAACAAGCCCGTGATTCCAGCGCTCTGGAGGCTCTGGCAGAACAATTCCAATTTCCAGATCAACCTGGGCTACGTAGGATCGACAGGGAGAGGGTTGGGGAAGAGAACGGAAGGAGGAATGGAGGGCAACAGAGAAGTGAGCAGGAAGCGATTTGTGAGCAGAAAATAGCCCAGGCTATGGTCTGGGAAAGACAGGAAGATGGGGGTTGGCTTGGACGACTATAAGCAATGCACAAATGAAAAGCACACCAATCTCTGTCATTACCACTCCTCCTCAGACCCAGTGAAATCTCCTGTGATGGTTCATATTGCTCTGGCACCACAAGGCACTGCTTGAGGACTAGGAATGTGAGCAGAGGGGAACCCGAGAAGAGTCAAGGTCACCTCCTGGTGTCTGGTAAGTGTTATCTGGGCGTGGCATTCTTCTCCCAAAAGGCAGGTCACTTCTCTTGCTGGGGTGGGTTCCAAAAAAGACAAAGGAATACTTCGCCTTCTCAGCCACTTGGGAGCATTTTGCACAGAGGGACCAAAGACTGGGTTCACAAAGGCTGAAGTATTTGTTTCAACTTTAGTCAGTTTGTGGCAAAAATGTTTTCTTAGCAAGATAAAGTCTGAAAATGAGAGGTCTCCAGCCCAGAAAAAAAAAAAAAATGTATGTAGGCTCATACCAACTTCTCATTCAGTTTCAAAAAATGTTCACAGCCTGTGATCCAGAGGGGAAATTGATTTGGAATGAGATGAGAATTTTTGTTGTTTAGAGGGTTTGGGGGCTTATAATTTTCTTTATTTTTTAATTCCTTAAGAAATTCATACACCTATATAATGCACTTATGATTTTTAAAAAAATTATACAAAATATTTTTATCATATTCCTTCCCCTCCCCAACTTCCCCCAGATTTTCCCCACCTCCTCAGCCACCCAACGTTATGTTCTCTCTTTCTCTGTCTCAAGAGAAAAAGAAACAAAAAAATCAATAAGACAAAAAAAAATAACAAAACAAAATACTCAAAAAACCATGGAGATTGTTTTGTGTTGAGCAACTACTCCTAGGTATTAGGTCTGCTGTGGAGTGTGGCTGATATACCCAGTGACATTCCACTGAAGAAAACTGATTTTCCCTTTCCCCATGGCTATCAATGACAAAAGCTTCTTGATTAGGGGCATGTCTATGTGTCTGCTTTTGCTTTTCAGGGCTGGTATTTGTCTGGTTTGAACCTGTTCAGGTCTTTTGTGGTCCCATCGTTCTGGGAGTTCATATGTGAACAGCAGCATCCTGCTGTGCGTGGAAGACACTGTGTCTGAAGAACGTTGTGCCACATGTGTGTAGGGGTTCTGGAGGAGGCTAAGGGTTTCAGATTTCTTGGCACTGGAGTTTTGCATACAGTTGTGAGGGACCTGACAGGATTGCTGGGAACAGAACCCGGGTCTTCTGGAAGACCAGGAAGCACTCTTAACCGCTGAACCACCTCTCCAGCCCCCAGCTATTCACTTCTAAAGAGAAGTTTGTATGCTGGTTAATAGCGACCTTGTTGCGTCATCCGTTCTCCTACTTCAATATTTATCTTTCCAGGGTTCCTCTCCAGGCTACCGAATTTTCCACGTTTTATAAATGAGGGTTGTTTTCAACTCCCGAGTGCATCCTTACTCCAGCCTGGTCCGGAGCTGGTTTTTACCCTTTGGAATTGTGTGCTTCCTGGCAGCTCAGAGATTGGGGTAGTTGATTCTACCCGGCAGGTGTGGGATGTGTGACTGAGTCACTCGAGAATCTCAAAGAGATATTTGTTAGAGGAAGCAGCAAACAGTGACTGATTCAGGAGCTTCTTGGAGTCCTAACAGCTTGGTACTTACCGCGGCTTGTGTTTGTAGGAAGCTTGGCCCTTGCTCTAGTGGCTGTTAACTGTAGGGGAGATGAAAGAACAGAAAAGCAGAAGTTCCAACAGCAAGATGGGGGGGGGGTGTAGAAGAGGGGATTTTTTTATATATGTGTGACCTCTTACATTTTGTTCTTAAACCAATAGGTGTGAGAAAAGGCTTGGACAACGTGGGACAGAGACCTGGCAGTGGAGCTGCCTGTGGAATCCAGCTGTCTGGGGACTTGGTAGACCCAGAAGCATATGATGTAGGGCTCATGAATTCAGGCTATGAAGCTAGACTGCTTGCTTCTGCAGCCTGGCTCACTCGTTCAATAGCTCCGTCCTATTTCTTTGTGCTTCCATTTCTCTAGCTTGAAAATGGAGAAGATAATGTCAGTGCTCATCTTTTGCAACTTCTCTGCCAATAATAATAATAATAACAAATAATAATAATAATAATAATAATAATAATGCATGAAGCACTTAAAACACTGTCTGAAAAACCATAGGTTCCCCTGTCTTCAATAAAATATATTGCTGAGTTATTAGAGAGTGGTCGTTCTCGGTGCTGTGTCAAAACAGCTGCCAAGGTCGTTGCCCAGGAAAATTTTATGATTGTAAAGGCTAGCCATCCTACAGTCCCCCCTTGCTTAGCAGAGACAACTGGATTCACAAAACACAATTCATTCCAGGAGCCTGAAAGTCAAGTCACTTGGGAGGACGTAAGTGTCCTCAGGTGCCTGCAATGCAGAGCCCTCTCCCTTGTCCCCATGCATCTGTTGTGTGTCTGTGTATGCTCCTCACCTCTTATCTGATCTCTTCCTCAGCGTTTTCTCTAGCCTGTTCCGTGCTTTCCAGAAAGATTCATAAATGTCGTTGAAGGGCTCTCTAACAGGCCCTAGTGTGGTAAATATGGTGCCGACGGGTTTTGCCTCTTTACCCCTTTCCCTCTCCCTTGCTAAAAGCTGTTACATTCCTAAAGCTAGACCCCAAGGTCCATTCCCTTATTTGGCCACTGACTCATTACTGAGACAAAACACCAAGGACAGACAATCAAAATTCATTATTGGCCTAATATGTCCAATCAGGATTTTTACCAACTCACTCCAGCACAGACTCCCCTTCTTCTTCCTCCTGAAAAACCCACTCCTACAGAAAAACAAACAAACAAAAAAAAAAACACTCCACCTGCTTGGTGTTTGCTGTTTGTCTTTATACACCACTCCCCTCCCCCTTCTCCCTCCAGGGTACTAAATCTCATTTGTGCTAGGAATTTGGTGTCTGGGTGAGTCCTGGGGTGGCTCTGGGGGAGCCACCGTTGTCCCTCACTGTCGTGGTCAGACAGCATAAACACAGAGCTATTGTGTAAAGAGTTTAGAAGATAAGATGGGCATACTTGAAATTAAATGGGAATGGCATATGTTAGGGTTTCATGAGAAACATTTGTTTTGAAGAGCTGGCAGAGTTTTGAGTGGGACACAAGAAGGGAATGTACCCCCAGACAGAAGGAAGATTACTCACGGTCCAGGAGTGGATGGGTATGGGGCGGGTGAATCACCGTTGGTGAAGAAGGGGCAGGTTATTTGGGGGATGTGGTTCCACTGAAGGGGAAATGGACAAGGCCGAGAGAGGTCCTAGTCACCAGTGTTTGACGCTGTGGAGAAAGAAGGAAGGCTCTCAGGGAAAGAACACAGGATGCTAACAATAGCTGCCATTGTTCTTTGGGCAGTAGAGGTTCAAAGGTTTTGACCACAGATATCAGCGTAAGACAGCATTTGCAAACTAATCTTTCCCTCCCCCCATATTTCATATTAGTTTTTCCTGTTATCACGGCTGTGTGATATTTAAAGAAGCAGAAGTGTACCTCATTTTACCTACCTATGTCAAACCCATTGCTCTTAGAACATAAAGACAAAGAGGCTGTGCCCTTGAAGAGGATGCCTGAGATGGGTGACACCAGACATTATAGATGACTGTGGACAAGGTTTCTTCCATTCTGTGAAACTGCTTGTTTGGAATTAGATTGGGCTTCTGTTTCTGGTCTGTAGGGTGCCAGGTCTCTTCTGATCTAGGGAGCTAAGGAGGGTCAGACCTAGTTAGCACTTGAATGGGAGAAATGATCTCCCAGCTAGAGAAATGGCTCAGTGAGGAAAATATTTGCCATGCAAATATCAAGACGTGAGGTCAGATCCCCAGAATCATGTTGCAGTTGGGCATGGCATCAGGCACGTTCCTAATCCCTGCACTCCTAAAACAAGATGGGAAGTGAAGATGGGAGGATCTGCAGACACTTGCAGACAACCTAGCCTGGTGTCTGCGGACGAAGGACTCTCAAACAAGGTGGAAGGTAAATATTAACAGTGGAGTGGTCCATAACTTCTAGGCACATATATAACTGCAAACACACACACACACACACACACACACACACACACACACACACACACACAAATACACATTTATAAGCACACAAAGATAAAAAAGTGATATACTTATTCATAAAGTATTATTTTACAATCCTATCTTTACATGCATGGTATCAGCTTGTCAGGGTAAATGATAACATTTCCACAGCTCCTATAGATTGATAAATATCATATGATTACCTAAGCACCTGACCTTCTCAATAAAATAAGAAGTTGTCAGGTTCCAACCTGTCACAGAAGAAAAGGGCTGTCTTATGCTGGAGCTCTACTTCTTGGGCAGCACCACATCTGCATCAAAGTGATGTTGATTTTGCCCCCTGGTTGGCTGAATTTGAATCCTCCTTGAAAAGTTGTTATTTTTTTTTTCTAATAGTGTTTCTGACCTTTGAATCCAGAAAAAAAGGTTATTTTTGCTTAGAGAGACATCAAGATTTCAACAAGAATTTGAGTTTGGGATTTTTTTTAAATGTCCTACTCAGTTCCTAAGATAGAAAAATAGCTAAGTCATTTTTAGAGGAGCGTTGAGCAAATTGGCATGTCATTAGTGGGCCTAAGGCTGAGCTCATGCTCTACAAGCCATGCTCGTCTAAATAAGGCTCGAAAACTAGTCATCCCCATGTTGTTTTGCATTACCTAAGAACTAGACACTGGAGTAGGGTGGAGGATGTGAATTCTGGCACTCTCACAAGAGCGTGAAGAATCGTCTCAGTCTCTTTAGAACCTTGTAAGGTTAGCCACTGATTGTGGGTTGCTGAGACAGATAGCAAATGCAAATCCCCCCGGGAAGGGGCACGCCCTGTGGTAAAGATAGGGAAAGCCCAAGATGAGTCTTTGTCTATATATTCCATAGGATTTTCCTGTGTATTCCAGAAAACAACAATGTTCTCCTTTAAAGCTATTGCCACTTAGCTCTCAAGTGAGGCTTCAGTTGAGCGAATGGATGGATGCCTCCATGCATTTCAAAGGCAGTAATGAAAATGTTCCATTTACTAGGAACAAATCCAACAATTCAGATTGATAAAGCATCTTTGTGGAGGCATAATTGGTACACCAAAAATTGAAAATCCTTGTTGTGTGCCATTTGAGCAGTTTGTGCAGTCAGGGGAATGGACATACCCAACACCTCTCAAGAGCTCCTCTGAGACTGTTTTTATAGTGAGAAAAAACTTAGCATGCATTCTCCCTACTTAACAGATCTTGAACTTACTCCAATTTACAGTGCTGCTAATTAACTATAAGTACTATGCTTTGTCGCCATACATTAGAACTTACTTGACACATATCAGTGAATACCAATTGAAAAAGTTTACTACTCCCTTTGGCCTCTGGAAAACACTGTCGTGTCCTCTGATTGTATGAGTTGGACTGCAACGGTTACCAGTTGTTGTTCTGTGACTGGCTTACTCAAATTGATTCTTTTGCTCAATCAACAAATACTATAGGGACCTTCTAGCTGCCAGGCATTGTCTATGAATAAGTCAAGGTTCATATGCTAAAGGAAAAATTATTTAGTGGGGGAAAGATTCCTTACAAATATAAATAGGGAAGAGTGCTATGGGGGTCCATGTAGTGGGGAGGACATCTCAACCTGACATGAAGAGGGTTTTGTTGTTGTTGCTATTGTTGCTATTGCTATTGTTGCTGCTGTTATTGTTGCTGTTGTTGTTTAAGGCGGGGTCTCACTATATAGCCTTGACTGGCCTGGAACTTACTATGTAGGCAAAGGTAATCTGGCTAATAGAGATCTACCTGCCTCTGCTCCTCAAGTGCTGTGGTTAAAGTCTGAACCACCAAACTAGCCACAAGAAACTTCAAGTTGCTGGGCAAGGTAGATCCAGAGATTCCCCAAATAACGTAAGTCACTGCTATTGCCCTAGGTTATTTCCCTGAGATTGAAGGTATATTACTATTGTGGAAGACAGCACATACTTCAGTCACAGTACTTGGAAAGTTAGACTGGGTTTAACCTGAAAGCTGCCTCCCTGAGGTCTAGCTTTCATGGTGTCATAAGGTACCCCACAAGCTACCAAAGGAGGGAAGCAATCAATATTCTTACCCATGTGATGCTTATGAACCACAACAATGAATAGCGTGGCAAGCTGTTCTTAAAGGTTCCATAGTGTCACTCATATTTTGGTGGTAGCCAGCACCTATTTAACTGGATTTAAGGTCTGTTCAGTAGAAGGGAAAACATGCTTGGTACCAGAAACCTAGCCAAGTAATCCTGGTACTGAGGTCATGAATCTTAGAGAAGAACCCACTAAAACCACTTTACTAGATGAACATAATTCTTGACTGTGTTCTAAAACTTATCCTTACACACACCAATAGTTGCACCTCTCAGCCCTCATCAAAGAAGTATCTCTTTGAAGCAGACAACAACCATTACAGAAAACAACTGGTCAAAACGCAGAGGACAACTGATTGTGGTGTACCCAGCCCTATGGACACATCTCCAACACAATTCTCACACCTAAGTCTCTGGGAACATCTCAGAAGAAGGGGCTGAAAGAATGTAAAAGTGAGAGGGCCTCAAATCCTCCTGTGAGATCTCTTAGAGATGACAGGGAATATACATCCATGGTACTTCATCAATATAACTACCTAAGCAAGACCTGAAAACACATGCTGACGTGAAACCCTTCCTCTAGACAAAGAACTATAGGCTACTAATGACAATTAAGAGAGTGAAAATTAGTTTTTCATAGGTGTGTGCCCACTAATTGGTATTCACTATGAAGTAGTCAGCCCTAAAATCATATACACACAACAACATTAAGGAGACTTAACAGGTTATATGTGTGTGTTTACCACACACATATATACATATAGTATATGTGTCTATAACAACAGTAATCAAAAAAAAAGAAGTCATCCATTTGAGACAAAGTTGGGGGAACATGGGAGGGATTGAAGGAAGGTAAAGAAGGAAAGAAAAGGAAATGAAGAAATATTGTATTTATATTTTAATTATTTTTTTAAATTTTTAAAGAATTTAAATGAAGTTCATTTCTGAAGTTATGTAATAAAATCATGGAAATAATTAAAACATCCATATACAGAATTTCTCTTAAATTCAGTGACTTTGGTAAATATTGCTAGTTTTCAAATTAGCAAACAGAGCCTCAAAAAATTGTTCAAGTCCACAGAATAAAGATTGCCATAGCTGGGGTTAGGCTGTGTCTGCCACTAAAGTCACAATGTGCCACATGAATAAAGGGTTGGTTTCTGGTCAATATGTCTATTTTTTCTGATGACTTACTACTATGTATAATTCATTCATCAATACACGGTACTCTCTCTTGCTACATATTGCCTATCTGTATATTTCTCATTACCACATCACTATGTAAAATGCACTCTGTTGTATTTCATCAATTTTTTTTTTATTTTGCAATACAATTCGGTTCTACATACCAGCCATGGATTCCCTTGTTCTCCCCCCTCCCGCTCCCCTCACCTTCCCCCCAGCCCGCCCCCCATTCCCATCTCCTCCAGGGCAAAACCTTCCCCACAGACTGAGATCAACCTGGTAGACTCAGTCCAGGCAGGTCCAGTCCCCTCCTCCCAGGCCGAGCCAAGCAATCCTGCATAGGCCCCAGGTTTCAAACAGCCAACTCATGCAATGAGCACAGGACCCAGTCCCACTGCCTGGATGCCTCCCAAACAGATCAGGCCAAAAATGGAATGAGATCTACATGAACAGCCTGGACATGAGTGGGGGTAGTGAAGGGCGAGGGTCGAGGGAAAGAGAGCTTGGGGGAGCGGGAGATCCCACCTGGATCAACAACAGAGAGGGAGAACAAGGAATAGGAGACCATGGTAAATGAAGACCACATGAGAATAGGAAGAAGCAAAGTGCTAGAGAGGCCCACAGAAATCCACAAAGATACCCCCACAACAGACTGCTGGCAATGGTCGAGAGACAGCCCGAACTGCCCTACTCTGGTATTTCATCAATTTTAAGATGCCCTTTTACTTGTGTTTCGCATGTCTCTAGATTTAGTATGCATCAAAATGTCAATAACAGCATCAGGGCAGAACTGAGATACCGTTTTCATTATTTAATGTAAAGTCTATGGTGCATCTTTGAAATGGTGGCTTCTGATATTCCTCAAATAGGTATAGTTTTATTTACGCATTTGTTTCTTGTTTTCTCATAGTGGATTAGAAGCCCCCAAAGGGCCTTATTTTTGCTTGATTTTTTTTCACCTTTCCATCTGCTGTCATTTGAAATATTATCTAACTAACTGGTGGCTGAATAGGTATTGTATGCCTACTGTGCATTGAAAGTGCTGTGAAGGGCTGGGTTTAGAGGAACAGAATAGGCATAGTTTTGCCCTTTGGGAAGAGATGCAAGCAAACAGGGAAACACACAAAGCAAACATGTAATTTTGTTTTGTGGTATTGGAATCAAAGGGTCAATGTTCTACCCCTGGAGTACATTTCCAGCCAACAAACGTGTAATTTTCTGTGGGGAGTTGAGAGGAGTGAAAATATTGAAAGTGATGTGGAGAAAATAAATGGAACTGGAGTGCTTTCCAAATTTGGATTTAAAAGTCAGGGAGGAACTCTCTAAGGAGATAACAAAGCTGACATCAGATAAATAAAGATCATAAATCTAGGTATCTTGGCCATAGGCTGCATGGCACACACCCTAGGCAATCCTGACTATCATAATCCAAAACATTGTCTCTCATATCTAAGTAGGACATTGGTAACTGTATACACTCAGACAATTATCTTTTAATATTTATTTAATTTTTTCATACAATATATTTTGATCATATTATTTCACCTCCCTCAATTCCTTCCAGATCCTCCCTACCTCTCTACCCACCCAACTTCATGTCTCTCTCTTTCAGGAAAAAAATAGGAAAAATAAAAACAAACTAAAAATAATAAAAAGGGAAATCAAGATGAGGAAAAATACCAAAACAAAACAGAAAATAAACATGAAAGAAATATGGAGTCCATTTTGCATTGTCAATTACTCCTGGGTCCACCTTGTGGTGTGGTTGATATACCCAATGACACTCCATTGGAGAAAACCGATTTCTCTTTCCCATCAAGTATCAATTGCAAATAGTTTCCTGGTTTAGGGTAGAGCTCTGTGTACATTCACCTTTTCAGTGATGAGATTTTGTCTAGTTTGAACCTGTGCAGGTCTTGTGCATACTGTCATAGTCTCAATAAGTTCTTATGTGTTTTAGTCCTATGGTGTGTGGAAGAAGCTGTTTCCTTGGGGTCATCCATCACCTCTGGGCCCTTATAGTTTTCTACATCATCTTCCACATGGATTCCTGAGTCTTGGGGGGAGGTTTTTCATAAAGACATCCCATTTAGAGATGCCTGCTCCACAATTTCTGCTCTGTAAGTATAGCAATATGTCATTAAGACTGGTTTACTTGCAGGGATCCTCTATATTGACTAGATGACAGCACACAGAACGCTTTCAGTAAACTAAAAAGAACAATAGACTAGGAGACAGCAGGCCACAGTGATGCACCTGGCTTTGTTCCTATTGTATAAATTCTGATTGTAGAGGGAATCTTAGAAGGCCTTATTAATAAAATCAAACCCGAGGCCAGTTATTGGGGTCAATGCTGGTAGATCAGAGAGACAGAACAAGTCACAGCTACCTCATCTCGCCGGATCCTCAGCTGGTCTTGTCTCCTCAGACTGGAGGCCTCTGAGTCCTCATCCAGAATGGGTCTCAGCTGAATTGCTGCTCAAAAGCCTGACTGCTTAACCAGCCAAATGCTTAACCAGCCAAATGCTTAACCAGCCAAATGCTAATGTTTGGTCCTCACGCCTTATATACCTTTCTGCTTTCTACCACCACTCCCTGGGATTAAAGGATCGCTTTCTGGGATTAAAGGCGTGATGAGTCACCATGCCTGTCTGTATCCTTGAACACATGGATTTCTGCCTCTGGAATGCTAGGATTAAAGGCATGTGCTACCACTGCCTATCCTTTATGTTTAATATTGTGGCTGCTCTGTCTCTGACCCCAGATAAGTTTATTAGCATGCACAATATTTGGGGGAATACAATACCACATCTGATGGTTACATAATTTCCCTAATCTTCAGCATACTTACCCATTTAATTGGGAAAACATATTATAGATATCAATGATGGTACTGAGCTTTAACACTTAAATACAAGACTTATCAATCCCTTTAATGAATAGTTATTGTAGAGCTGTTGTGTGCTAAGTTAATAAAGAAAAAAAAAACACAATTCATCCAGTTACATACTTTAAGATGTTGAAAAAAGGAGTAACATTTGATGACTTCAGTGTAATATGAAGTAAAATCTTCCCTGCTTCAACTACTGTCATCATCTTTCTACATAAGAACCAGGTCCTGTACTCACCTACCCTTGCAAAAGACACACACAAGTCCATTAGCCACCAACATGTGGCACAAGCAGTCACATCAAGTAGATGATCTTTCATTGAATTTTAGGGATAGGAGATAGAAGTCTGAAAACCCAAGGATTTGGTTGGTATTGATTTTTGGAGATCACAGGACCATGGAAACTTGAAATAAAAGAATACTTGGTTCTTCTTGAGTTCTGATGGGATGGGATTGATGTGGAATGCATTAAAAGGTCTAGGAAAGAGACACAGTGAGGCATTGACCTCCCAACTGTACTACAAAGGAAAGGGATGACTAGGAAGTTCCATCCCATGGGATGCCTTCCACAGCAGAGGCGCAAACTTCTTAAGCAAAGGCAAACTCTGTAGGTGCAACTATATTTCCACTAAGGCAGGGAAATTCCAAACTCAAATGGGATTCCAATGGCTCAAAATGTCATTGAGAATCATGTTCTTTCTAGCTCTCCATTGCTGGCTTTTCTTCTGAAGCCTTTTCCTTTTTGATTGAAAGATGACTCTTAACATAGCTGTTTTCAATTATTATTTATTTATTATTAGTTTACAAAGAACCGGGTTTCATCATGATGTCATGACATTTTCCAAACAAAATTTGTTTTTGTTGTTTCTCTCCACACATCTTCCCCAGTTCCCTTCTTTCCCTCACACTCTCCCATCCATTTCCCTGCATGTGGTATAGATACACAATGGAATTTTACCCAGCTGTTAAGAAAAGTACAATTATGAAGTCAGCATAGTATTTTTATACAGTTCTACACACACACCCAAAAGAGGAACAGCTTTCTCAAAATTCTCTCTACCAAACAGAAGAACCGTATTCCTCTTTCCTCAGTTTCCCCACTTCTCACCCCAGTCTCAGCAGATTTCTCTTTATCTGTTAAAATAGCTGGAACACATACCCATGTTCTAAGTGCAAGTGAGTCTGGCAAAGGGTTCACTGGGTATTTCTGTCTCTGTTAGATGGCAGAGGCTGTTCACTAGGAGGAAGCATGTGTGTGAAGGAACATGTGGGATGATTGCTGGGTGGGCATCCAGCACCATCTCTCTTTGATCCCATGCTCAGAACCCGGCAGAGCGCTGCTTTCTGCATCATAGAAACTCAATGGATATTCTGTGATTTGGAAATCTTTATCATGGAAATAGAAAATCAATATGAGGTCAGGCCAATGAGTGGTGAAATCAGCTATTCTTCCCATGCCATGGTCAGGAGAAAAAATAAATTTAATTTCA
Source organism: Peromyscus californicus insignis (assembly GCF_007827085.1). Classification (NCBI taxonomy): domain Eukaryota; kingdom Metazoa; phylum Chordata; class Mammalia; order Rodentia; family Cricetidae; genus Peromyscus; species Peromyscus californicus. The sequence goes on from NW_026294503.1 coordinate 20,466,658, forward strand.
TCACTTGAATGAATGGCTGTTGACATTTCTAGTGGGAGTTAAACTGAAATACTAATTCAACATCCTGAGGAGCTGTGGTGGTATTTTTTTTTAAAAAAAAAAAACTGTGTCTAATTTGGCAGCAGTTATATAATCTACAATCAAATGAGGGGGAAAGTTGAGTTAAATGGAAAATGACCAGATCTTAAGAAGTGGAAGTTCGCTGAAAAGATCATATGCGTGTGCCCTTTTAATGAAAACAACTGACTGTAAAATGACTCCTGGGATGTGGAAAGGGTCTAGTAAACCCTAATAAGGTACTCACTGTCTGTTGATTACACATGGACACTCAAAACAAGGAGGCAGAAGAGGACACCAAATTGGTCCATTTTTAAAAAATCAACTGCATTCACAAGCAAACATTTAGAAGATGTAAAATTTCTCGCTTTGCTTTTCTACAACAAATAAAAAAGTTATTTGTTGACTATACCAATAATACAAAGAATGTCACAAATAGGCTAAAAGAAGAAATGGGCCAGCTTGCTAGGAGGGGTGAAACCATTTAACTACGTAGTATAGCTTCTATAAAGTCATGTAGGGAGTTTTGAAAATATTAATGTTGTCACAGCATACTTTAAATCCTTTAAACTGACTTTTCTCCATTCTTTTGAGCCTGTTAAATCCTTTTGCAAAACTGTGAGAGCTTGCCCAGAGAATGGAAAACATTAGAGATGAACATCCAGTTGCTTGCTGCTGTTCTTCTTTGAATATGATTGGCTTTTTTTTTTTTTAATGGCTGGGACTATTTAACTTCAACCATAATGCATTTTCCATGGTTTCTTTATCTAGAGTTTTACTCTTGACACCTTTCTGCCCTGCTTTTCTCATGAATGCATAAGCATGTTCTAACAGAGCTGGTAGGACTATGAAGGATTGGAGAAGCCTGGCTCATCTTTAATTGTTCCCTGCATCACAGTACTGTTTAAATTTGTGATTTCTATGGGGTTTGTTTTTGGTCCTTAGTATTATAAATGTTGGGTTTGTATTTCTTTTTCTTCAGACTTCATTTTAGTTATGTGTATGTTTGTGTATTTGTGTTCATGCAATGCCAACTGTGTGTGAGGGGTTGCTCACTGAGGCCCGAAAAGGACATTGGACACCCTGGAGCGGGAGTTACAGGCAGTTGTGAGCTACTTGCTATGTGTGCTGGAAACCAAAGCTGGGCCCTCTGAAAGAACAGCAAGTACTTTTAACTACTACACCATCTCTCCAGGCCCTATATTCATGGTTTAATTTAGTTATATTAGTATTGAGAATATCAGAGTCCATTTGGATGACACCAGTAAAACACTAAGGTATTATAAGTGACATATAGAAATTACTGATGTGCCAGGCAGTTGGTAGTGCATGTCTTTAGTCCCAGCACTTGGGAGGCAGAGCCAGGCAGATCTCTGTGAGTTCAAGGCCAACCTAGTATACAGAGCAAGATCCAGGACAGGCACCAAAACAACATAGAGAAACTCTGCCCCCCCAAACAAACAAACAAACAAAAAAATTACTGATGTTATAAGAAAGGCTGTTTTTGATGTTTGGTTTTTTTTTTGTTTGTTTCTGTAGGCTGGAAATTTTAAGGAATGGATTCCTGCATTTATTACAATAAGGAGATATGGTGAGAAAATGACAATTAATAATATTATTCCATATAAGAGTTTGTAAAGAACATCTATTAATTGTATTATGAATAGATGCCTGGGCAGGCAGTTACAGCAATGCCCATTGCTCTTCTTCCATGCACTCAATAAACTTGTTTTTTCTTTGTTTGTTTGTTTTTAAAGAAAATATTAACTATATATTGTAGCCCTTTTTATTTTTGGGGCTCTAGGCATGTTTTGTTTTAATTTTTATGGGAGAGGGGCTGCGGGTTGGGAGAGTGTCACAGTGACATGTGGAAATCAGAGAACAATTTGTGGGTCCACCATGTGGGTCCTGGGGAACAAAGTCATGTTGTCAGGCTCGACAGAAAGGCCTTACCTGCTGAACCATCTTGTAGATCCATGTTGTAGTTCTTACTTACAAATGAGAGTGGGACATAATACTCTTAAGGTTTGGGGTCTATAATGATTCTCATCAGAGTTTGAGTTTTTCCTAAGCATCTATCTTAGATGGTACTCTCTTTCAGTGCTGCCATTTGAAAGGTGACATTAATAGAAACTCTATAAATAAAACCCTTGTTCTCCCAAAATGTGTGGTATAGACATTGAATCATCTGGTTTGTGCAACAGACCGAAATCACCCAACACATACTTTCTCTCTCCATAACTGATTTTACGGAATAGTTTGTTTTCAGCATTGCTGATAATGGAATATAAGTTTCACAGACAAAAAAAAACAAAACAAACAAAAAACATGGTGTGTATCTGGGTCCCCAATCTCGACATCAATAAGGGGAATATTCTAGAGTGCCAGAATTCCAAGCATCTTATGGGAAGCTGAATTATGGAATATCTCATAGATATTAGCATTTTAATACTCAGAATCTACGAATATACTGATTTTTATGATTAAGGAGACTTTGCAGGCTTGATCAATTTCAGTGTCATGAACTAAAGCTACAATTTTAGATTAGCCAGTGGGCCAAACCTAATAATCAGAATTTTTTTTTTTTTTTTTTTTTTTTTTTTTTTTTTTTTCAGCTTGGGAAGAAAAGGGTTTATTTGGCTTACAAGTTATAATCCATCATCATAGAAAGCCACAACAGGAACCTAAGGCAGGAACTGAAGCAGACTATGGAGGAACACTGCTTACTGGCTTGCTTCCCATGACTTGCTCAGTCTGCTTTCTTATAAAACCCAGAAGCATTTGCCCAGAAGTAGCACCATCCACACCAATCATTAATCAATAAAATGTCCACAGACTTTCCTTACAGATCAATCTGATGGAGGCAATTCCTCAACTGAGATTCCCTCTTCAGAGATATGTCTACATTTGTGTCAAGTTTACAAAAGCCAACCAGTACATGGGGCTATGGTGATGGCTCACTGGGTAAAGTCCTTGCTACACAAGCATGAGGTACTCAATTCAGATCCACAGCACTCACGTAAAAAGTCAGGTATTGCAGGACGAGCCTGTAATCACAGTATTGGGAAGCGAAGCAGGTGGAGACAGAAGGATCCTGGAGAGTCACTAGTAAGGTAACAGTCAATCCGTGAGCTCCAAGTTCAGTAATGAACTCTGTCGCAAGTGGTAAAGTAGAGCACTATAGAGGAAGACACCCAATATTGACCTCCAGGAACACAGGGGCACATGTAAACACAGAGAGGCACAAAAATAAGTAGGAATCATGTCCACAATTATTTTAGGTGAGGTCATGTCTGAGGGTGTTTTCCTATGAGTGTGAAAAATAATAATCAGAATTTTTAAAGGATTTTAACCAAGGCTCTGAGAGTTAAAGTATGAAATAGAGAGGTCTTGGAATGAAAGAAGTTGGAAGCCGATGGATCTTGGTGGTACACCTAATCTCTGGAGCTATACTATTTGCATTCCATTTAGAAGAGTGGGTTTCTAGTAAATTTCCTAGTGAATTAATGGTACCCTTCAATCATTCAAGAGCTTGTGACAGTGTTTTCAGATCCACATTTTATTTTTAGAAAGGATATTTTGTTCCACAGAACATGCTACATGTTACTAACCAACTGAAGTTTCATCTTCCACAAGCTAAGTGCACATTTTTTATGTCAGGTTTTGGGAAATACTTTACTCATCTCTGTTGAAAACAGAATGTGAGCCAGCAAATGAATTTGCAATCCTCTGGTGGCTGAGCTGCTAAAAGTTGTTATGGAGAAAGTAGCTTTGTTATGAATACAAAGTCTTTAATAATTTCTATGAATATTCTCTATCGCCAGCAAATAAGAAAGGTAAATTTGTTGGATATCTTTGAGTAGTAGCCATTGTATGGGTGCCAGGGTGCCACTAGATGGATCCCAACTTAGTTAAGTAGCCACTGCCCTACTTAAATAGTCACAAGTTCTTCCAGAAGAGACAGGAAGAGTACAGTGGACAAGTGAGGTACTGCCTGTAAGAGCACAGATCATATGGGACCAAACTGAAGAGTTTTAAACACAAGCCTTGACAACTCTAGACTCAGATACCCTTAAAGCTCCACCATGCCACATTGTCACCAGCTTTGCCAACTCCTAATAGTAGCAAAATGCAGTCAGAGAAGTAGAGATGCAATGTGTATAAGGACTATTCACTTTCTCTCTTTTCTGGAAAACAACTTTGTGGATGCTTGTGAGGATCCGAATAAGTCTCCTGGCTAAGGCCTGAGCTCTGTGGTATGGTATCTCAAATACCATCCTTTGTGGGCCTGTCTGCTTCCGCATATGCTGGGCTTTGACACTTAAAGTGGGATATCTTTTCATATTGAATTTGGATGGGTCATGTAGGTATTACCTAGCCCTAACATCTGGGATTCTAGATTTTTCTTTGCAGCATTTCATTGGGAAGAAGAGTAAAGAATTCTTACTAGTCAGGAATGAGCCTCTTCTTCAATGTGAGAAACACATTGACACCAAGCACTCAGTCTTTTTGTATTCTTGGTGTAAAATGAATGTAACCTGAAACAGGAAGGTTGATATGGAAAAACACTAGTGGAAATCGCAGTGTTTCTGTGAGAATATCAGCCTGTCAACCAGCAGAACATGTGATCTTGGGTGAAATGTTTGATCTATATTTTGCTATCTATAATTGGTAACCTCAATATCCATTTTGGGGTGACATTCAGAAGATTGAATGAGTGACATACACTGAGTGTATAGCTCAGTCTGGAGCACAGCATACTCTCAACTGTTCCTTTTCCTTCAAAAGAAGACATGAGGAAGTCTCTTCCTTTGCTTTTGTTCTTGTGGGAAATCATCAGAAAGTGCTATAATGCTGAATGGTACATCCTTCCATACATACATTTTTCACACTTTTTTCCAGTGTTATAATTGTGTCTGCTTTATAGGTAAAGAAACCAAAACCCCAAAAAGAACAAGTAATTTGATCAGTAAATATAAAGATGATGTTTGTTATAAGTGAAGTTACAGTCTGGTAACTTTGAGAGTTTTTTGGAACATAACTCTGTAATGGCCAAATCCCAAGCCAGACTAAAAATGTCTACTAGTCTTCCCAACTTTGCTGCCATTAGAAACACTTGGTCTAAGACCATCTCTAGACATTTTCAGACTTTGCTGGGGAGGGGGAAGTTGAGTTAGTGTTTGGATGAGTGTGGTCCCCTCAATAAGGAACTCAAGTGAAGTAGTAGTATATTACACAGTGAGTTCATCGGGTTAGAAATCTCAGCTCAACCACTTGCTAACTGTTTGATCCTAATTTGCTTATCTTTCTCTTCTTTCAACTTCATCTATTAAAAATATATCTACCCAATGGATAGGCTACTTGTCTAGCATGCACCAAGCCTTTGGTTTAATCCCAGGCAGACACAAAAACGAACAAAGCAAAACAAAGCTCTAGTGAGTCATTATAAGAATTAAATGAGTTAATTTGTGCCCATAAAAGCATTCCTGGGGATGGATGTTCATGGTTGAGGTAACTCCTCAACCCACATGAAAGTAAATGAAAACACTGAGGTCCTCTGAGTTTTTATAGAGGACCACGCAACATTCCTTTAACATGAGGTGGAAACTTAGGGCACTTCACTATTATGCTAATGATCATGCACCATCGTTTCACCAAACAAGGAACACATCGCATAGCTGCTCTGAAATGTCTTTTTATGTGCATGTACTCAGCTCCTCTTCAGAGCTTTTACCAGAGAAACCTAGCACTTCCAGGGAAGCTCTTGGTTATAGTTTCAATAAGAAAACACCAGAGTATCACTCCCATGTTACAAGAAAAATTGATTTCCTGATAGTACATCAGGAGCTTCTGACAACTCTGGTCCACACCATCACCTAACCCCAGACTTACAACCTCTACCATCTTAGACTTAGTACTTTACTGCCTCCCAGACCCACTCTATGCTCATGATCAAGCAAACAATATGTTTATGACTAATACCACTTATGTGTCTCCTTCTCACTTTCCTCCTACTTATAAAATGATACCAGGCATGATGTAACACTTTTTATATATCCATCAGTAACTATGTTTTCCTTGAATAAAAGAATATGTGTTAGAAACAAATTCCTTATGCTGAACTCATTCACTGTCTTCTCTTCTGCCTGCCAGGGAAGGAACAAGTGGCCTCAGCAATGGTCTGGAGGGCTTCTCTGATTTCTCATCTAACCTCCCTCTTGATCATATGGAATTCTAGTGAAGAGTCACTTCCTGTTTTACTTTCTCCTTGGTCTTGGAGGACTGAACATACCTACATTTACCATTTCACACAGAGAAGGTGAGAACAGGGTGTGTAATCGCCAAGCTTGTATATCCAATGTGCAATTTCTCCCTGAGTTCTAGCCAGAAAATCTTCTTGGCAATGTAGGTATCTCAAACATGGCACATCCAAGATAGAACATGTGTTTCCAACCTGCCTTACCTCCCAACAAATTGCTTAAAATCAAAACAAACAAACAAACAAACAAACAAACCCTTCCTTCTCTCCGTGTCCTCCATAGGTCAGTTAAAAGTAACTTGAGATGATTTAGCTGTAAAGTTGGCTGCTCTTCCTTGCACAGTTTATATTTAATATATCAGTAAAATATGAGCTCTGAACTTATAATCCATCTTCTTCAAGCATAATCATCTCTGTATACTCTCTCCAGGTCATTGATGTATGTCTCTTTGGTTACAGTGTTAGGGAACTAACCTCTCATCATCTGTCTTTACTGTCTGTATTAATCATGTGTTGACAATAACAAAACATTACATTTTTTGTTGTTGTTGAAAGGATGCACTTTTATTCTATTGTAGCCTGCGCCCTTTTATTCTATTTTACCTCCTATGGGTCACAAATCTGGGCAAGCTTATCTGAGTCCTCTTCATCAAGATTTCCTATGAGACAGCAATCAAGGTCAGTTCCAGGGCTACAGCCTCACCTGAAGTCCTATAATTGTTGCAAACAAAATTTCAGTTCCTCAAGAGCATTTCTGGATGGGGGCTTCATTCCTGGTTGTCTGCTAGCTCTCATTTCTAGCTGCCCCCGGTTCTTTTCTCTGTGAATGTCTCCAACGTGGTTTCCTGAGACTTCAGAGTCAAGACAAGAACAAAATGAAAATTTAGTCTCGCACCCGAATCATGAAAGCAATACCCCGTCATCTTCACTGAATCCTCTAGGCTAAAAAGCAAGCCACAGTCTGCTAATCCTTGCTTGCAGGGGGTTAATGAGAGTAATGCCAGAGGCAGAAATTACCGAGTGCCATTTGGATCATTGTCTACCATGTCCCCCAGTTAATTTGTATGCAGTAGGTGCAGAAATTCTTCAAAATTAGAGACCATTCATGTCATACCCCTTTTCAAACTTTCCCGCTGTTTCCTATTTAAGTCATAATAGACTCCATGTTGTCATGTCTGTTCTTACCCCATCTCATTTGATACCTTGCTTCCGACACTTGCTCCAAATTATATGCTGGGACTGTCTTCCCTCCCTACATCACCCAGTGGTGCCTGTTACACTTCAGGGTTTCTTTGCAATTCACTCTGCTCAGATCCCCTTTGCTCCAGATACATCTTGCCTGACCATTCCCTGAATTCAGACCTTACTCTCTCTCCTGTCTCCTTTCAGAGAGGCTTCTCTGAACCACACTATATGAACATTGTTCTCTGGAGGCCGCCTACAAATTATTTCTCAATTTGTACTCTTTGTGTTTATTTTTAACCGTGTAAAACACTATATACCATACTTAATTATCCATTTTTTATCCCTAAAAGGAAGGCTTCATGGAGTTATGACTTCCTATTTCGTGAAATACATAGTGACTTATTTGGTAAAAGAAAAAGGAAATCTGATAAGACAAACACAAGGCTGTTGAGGATGTGGGTTTCTTCCTTAACCTATAGTCCTCTGGGCAAGCAGAACTGTGTTCTGACCATTCGTAGAGGCAGATATGACCTTAATTTAGATCAAACTTCCTCTCAAAGACATTGAGCTCCCTTTACTGCCTCTATCAGACAATGCCTTAAAAGAACATCTTTGAGTGGCAAGCTACTGGGCATAGAGGGTTTTGTCATTAGACATGTCCATTCTTACTTCTCTCTTGGAACTAATAAAGTAAAATTCAGGTATATAAGCTTGTATTGGAGTCTGTTTAAAATTAGATAAAATTATAGAATCAAAATTATAGATGCTAAAATTAGCTGTCCTGTTACCTTTTCTCCAAGAACTGGCATTTACAAGGAAATACTCCAGCAAATATCTGAATTTATCCATCAATGGCATCTACTATTGTTGAGAGGCATTAGTGTTTGGGGAATGATTTGATTCATATTTTTCCTCTTTGGGGGGATTTAGTGCTTTGGGGGCTGTTTGGATTAATTTTAAAGTCAGCATATAAAATCAGGTTTCATTATGGCATTCCATGCATATGTGGTGTTAAATTTTGTTTCCAATCATCCCCTTCCCTCAGTGCCCCTCCCCAGCCCCGCTCCTCTTCTTTGATCCTTTCTTTCACTCAGATAGTTCAAATTCATATTTATTTAGTCGTCGCAGGTTCTCAAAATTAACATAAATGAGCCCGAAGTTAGTTTGTTTCTGGGTATTGACCTCCCAATTTACTTTTAATGAATAGACTTTCCTCTGGCAAACTGTATCAACATAAAACAAAAGTGCTGCCATTTTTTTTTCTTCTGGCAGCTCCCTAATAGAGCCTAAACTGGCCAACTTCCATACCCTTCAGGGTTCCAGGAACACAAACAGGAAGTTAACATTTCCACAGCAATAATGGTTCTATAATAAAAGCTGAGAAGAAACAATAAAACAGAAGGTCAAGATGAAAGCAATTTGCTTTTTATTAACGTCTCAACACTACATCAGAATGGATTTTAAAGATTAAATTGGAGTCGGTGCATAATTAGAAAAGTGTTTGTAATCAAATGACTTTATTTTCTCTTTTAGTCAGGATTCTGCTCTAGCTTTAGAGTAAGGTACAAACTTACACAGCACTTACGAATCCCTTCTGCCCCTGAGTCCTGCAATGTCTTCTCTCAATTGTTATCTTAAGTGTGTTTATTTCCACTGCAAATGCCCTTTCTGAAGAGGAGGTATGTGAGTATGTGACCCACTGTGCCATGTAAGCCATTGCTGTGAGATACCATGTGCAGCAATGAATTTACTAAATCCAGTGATTGGAAGCAACCCAGGAGAATTCTTTCAGACACCCTTATTAAGGCTAAAAGGTGACAGAATACCCTATAAACATAGAAAACAGCCTATCCCCAGTAAAATTTTCCAAATTTCCCAGTGGCTTAGACTTTCTTTTTCAAACTATCATACATACATCCCCTCTTACTATGTACAGTGAAGGTAATTTCCCGAGAGAGCAATAAGATACTTGGACGTTGTATGAAGAAGGAAGAATTGAGCACCAAGACAAGAGAAAGGAGAACTTTCTAAGGCCCAGGTAGAGGAAGGACTGAGGCCAGTGTTTGCAGACAGAAGGGGGAAGAAGATAGTCGATTGAGCAGATTATACATGTCATATTGTAATCTAGAGCCTGCCAAGTTTCCAGGACTTTCTGTTATTGTCAAATGACAGGCTTATAGGGCTGATAAGGTAGCTAACAATAGGAACACTGATTCAAAAACTTTGGATTCTGTCTTTGCAAAAGAACCCATATTTCATTTTCTTCTGTATTTCAAAAATGCATATAACTCGTTTACCTCAGTTGTCCTAAGTACATTCACAATTTCTAACTCTTCCTTTACTGTCAAAGTGTGTTGATTACTATACAGAATCCAAGTAATGTATTGTCTAATGATAATTCTCTTTCCTGTTTTATTTTCCAATCTCACCTATTGATATTGAAATGCAGTTCTGATGGAGAAAACCATGAGCTGTTGAGCATTCAGTTGTAGCCCTGTTCATTTTAAAATGTCACTTTTGAAGTCTACCTCTTAGCCCATCCTCCCGGGTGCCTGTGCTTGGTTGGGTTGACAAGTTTGTTTCCACATGCCACAGTAGGGGTGGGATTAACCAGAGTCTCTTGCTTCAAATGAATATAAGCTTGACGGCCATGCAAATAGTAAAGTGACTCTCCTTGGACTCCAGTTGGGATACATTTATACTCCCATACTTAAAGCAGACAAATTGCTTTGCCTGGCATGGCCCTCAGGTGGCTAATGCTAACAAATGCTGTGTCAATCAGACTCCTGCAACTTCAGTGCACCAAAGATCTACAGGAAAGGGTGCAGACAGTCGTGTAAATTGAGTGCTGCCCCCTTATGGTCCTTGAAATGCTTCCTGGGTCGAGCACAAAAAGTTCTGGCCTCCAATTAAGGTACTTGTCAGAAAGTTTTAAGAAAGAGATGGACCTAAGAACTATAATCCATGCCTTGATTTAGCAGTTTTCAATGCAGAGTTGTCTCATTTCAAATTCATCACACAGTACAGAGCCAAATATAGAATAGAATTCATGGCCCTGACACTCTAGTGCATATTTCAACACAATTTTAACTTCAGCTTCTCATATTCATATAGTTGTGGAGAGAGAAATCACAAAATATCTGGTTTTATCCACATAATTTGTAATAAAGTAATTAGAATAAGTTGATATAATGTCAAAGCCCCTAACATGTCATAGAACTTTTTCATTTACTCAAGTCAGAGAAGGTTTCAGATTTCAAACTCAAATTTGAAAAGATCTCAAATATCAAACTCAACATATTCCCAATTTGGTGCAACAGTTTTTATTTATATTTTCCTAAGATCAATCTTCTTCTCACTCATCATTTGAGGAGACACAGAAGAAGCTGAATGCTGATCCAACTTTAAGAGAAGTTTATGGCCAGTAGGATGTGGAGAAAGGTTGTGTCCATGAAAAATAAATGGGTAGGTAGATTCCAAAGTCATGATTTGCTTCTAGAAATTAAAAAACAATTCAGTTGATGGTGTGAGCAAAATGATGAATGCAAAATAATGCTAAGTCTTAGACTAGCTGGAAATTGAGCTGTGCGTGTTCTATGCTGAGAAAATGAGAACAAAGTGATGGAAGATGTAGGAGAAATGTTTAAATCTCAGAGTTACAAATGAGCTAATTACACTTTCAGAAGAACACACAGAGAATGGACGGAAGGAAATATTTATAAAAAAGCACCAGAGAAGCCAGGCTTGGTGGCACACACCTTTAATCCCAGCACTAGGGAAGCAGAGGCAGGTGGATCTCTGTGAGTTCCAGGCTAGCCTGGTCTACAAAATGAATTCCAGGACAGCTAAGGCAGAGACGCAGAGAAACCCTGTCTGGAACAGAAGTCACTGGATAAATAATTTCTGGCCTAAGGGGGGAAAAAGCGTAATAGAACTGAACGTGATGACCAAATGTCAAAATGATAAATGAAAAAGACCCAAACAAAGCCAAAACATAGGAATGCCACAAAAAGGAATGAAGCACTGATTAACTAATGCTCCAATGAAGAATAAACCTTAGAAACCTAAAATGTGAAGTAAGCCACATAAGAAGACCACATATTTTATATGATTCCATTTACACCAGATACTTAAAATGGTAAATCCTTGTGGGCAAAAACATCCGATTATTCCTTTTCAGATGCTGTTGTACGAGAGGAGCGGGACAAATGGCTTGATAAGTTCTCAGTCTTTCTGTGATTTGAATGTGGGTCCCTCAAAGTTCGTGTGTTTGAAATTTAATCTTCCGTCGAGCTGTGTCGTTGTGGGGAATACTAATAAGTACTTAGGGTGCAAAAGCTCCATCCCATGAAAAGATCAGTGTCATGACTGTGGATGTGAATTATTAATTATAAGAGAAGACTTGCTATACAAGTGACTTTGGCCTGCCTCACGTTCTCTCATACTGTCCTGCTCTTTTGCTTTCTGGACAAAAGCCCTCACCAGATGCTGCCATCTCGGCACTGGACTCTTGAAAATTAATGTGTTCCTTTATTAACTGCATAGTCCCTAGTATTCTATTTTACCAACACAAAATAGAATAACATAGGGTTCTCTTTTAGAGTAACGAACATGTTTTGGAAGTATATGGATGGTCCAGTAACATGATGTAACAAATCTACTAAGAACTACTGAAATGTATATCTTAAAATTGTTTTACATCATGTTTGCTTGTTTGATAGTGTTGTGAATCAAACCTAGTATCTCATACACACTAGTCAAGTGCTCTACTATTAAATGGTACACTCAACTGCCTGCTTAATTTAGAAGAATAGGTGAAGATAAGACTATTACATCCCTCCTTTTATTCAGCTCACAGAGGCTAATTTGTTAAACCGTTACTCAAAAACAAACAACAACAAAAACAGAAAACTAACATTTTGTTCTGTTTCAGCTGTAATCAGCAGTTGGTCATTTTTAGAAAACGATGACCTGGTGCCACAGCCTCTTTCCTGGCTGCGTTAATAGAGAGAAGGATCCAAGCCATAAGCTCGCCTGGGTCCTCATTCTCACAAAGCTGCCTTGATATACAACACTCTAGGCCTTCAGGGGCCTGATGGCCTTCAAGACAGATGGTTGCCTCAGTTAGCCACATATCTTCATGGACTGAGTCTCCCGCAGAGGAGCCGTCATCTTGGGACTCAGCCTGAGCTTTAGTGTGTGAGCAGAGAGCTCCAGCTGACTATGCTGGGTTGTTTATCCCCTCCTTCCTGCCAAGCTTCAACCAGAAAAGAACACTGCCGAATGGGAATGAGGTTTCCGTAGAGAAGGAAAAAAATCATTTTCTACAATTTGTAAAGTTTGTGAAAAAGCCACTATTATGGTTTTTAAATCAAGCAGTGGGACATTTAAAAAATCAATAAAGCTATTTTCATATGTATGTATATATATATAAAATATATATATTATATATATATATAATATATATATATATATATATATATATATATATATATATATATGTCATCCTATCCCTGAGACACCCATGGAGCTGCAAATGTAGGTATTTCAGGAAAGTGAAAAAAAAAAAACTCACCATAGTTTGAAGTAGAATTTTAGGAATTTCGTGCATAAAGAAAACGAATCTAAAAACTTCCAGATGAAAGTAAATAACTCACACATAAGCAAGAAAGGTAAATGGCCAACTACATTCTGTAAATAACTGAGTTCAAGAAGGTGTGTAGTCCTGGTCAAGAGCACGAGTCAGGTCAAGACCTGAGTTTGGTTCCCAATACCCATGTTGTGCAGCTTATAGTTTGCAACTTGAGCTGGAGAAGAACCCAATACTTCTACACTGTTTAGGTACATTAACTCATATGTACATACCTACATACACACAGACACATAGATACATATAATTAAAAATAAATCTTTTTAAAGAGGTATCTAATGTCTCTCTCTTCCTGCTGCCTGAAGACCTAGGTGGAGAAGTTATTTCTTCAGCTATTTCTCCAGTACCATGTCTGCCTGGGCATCACCATGCCCCCTCCATCATGAAGATAATGGATTAAATTTCTGAAAGTGTAAGGAAGCCCCAATTAAATTCTTTCTCTTATAGGAGTTCCCACGGTTGAGCTGGAGATGGCTCAGCTGTTAAAGGTTAGGCTCACAACCAAAAATATGAGTTTCCATGATCATCTTGTCTCTTCACAGCCATGAACAGTGACTAACTGTTCTGAATAACTCTAAACTAGCATGACAGTAAGTGTTGTGCTCCCTGGGGAGACATGAACAAAACCGTATTTACAGCAGAGAGGGCACTAATGAAATACCAAGACATAACTCTTAGCTTAGTGAACCAAGATGGATGGATGGATTCTTAACTCACAGGATGGATTATTAAAAGGCAGCTGTATTACTGAAAAGGCCACCTCAGCATCAGTGATAACTCAAGAAAGTTGTATCCCTGAAACTCCTTGCACAACTTGCTAGCTGCTTGGCCAATGAAATACTTGCTTTTCCTAGCTATCTCACTGCTTATATACCCTTGGGAAGAAGCCCTGTGATTCTTGTCATTTTCCAGAGTTCCCTGTAATTTGTGAATTTTGCTCACTTTAGGAGCCTTGCAAGGTTTATTTCTGTGTTATTTGGTGGTTTTTTGTTTGTTTGGATTTGATTTTTTTAAATTTTGTGTGTTTTAACTAATCTCCTTCCAGGAGGGAATGTTTTAGTTTAGTTTGGAGGAAATAGTTGCACAACAATGAGAACTTATTGGGGGTCGAGGTCTTGGGTATTTCTCTATGCTTTTGTACTTTTCTGCAGAAAAAAAATTCTCCAGGGTCTTATAGTGAGGATCTGACAAAGATCTCAGCTGAGAGAGGAATAACCATTGAAAATTAAGTCTAAACCTTCTCTATAACAGAGGTGTGCTTTTTAATGAAAGATCCTTGCCAAAGAACAATTATGAGGCCAGGCGAAGGTGGCGCACGCCTTTAATCCCAGTACTCAGGAGGCAGAGCCAGGAGGATCTCTGTGAGTTCGAGGCCAGCCTGGTCTACAGAGCAAGAGCTAGGACAGGCACCAAAACTACATGGAGAAACCCTGTCTGGAAAAAACAAAAACAAAACAAACAAACAAACAAACAAAAAACAAGTATGAATCCGAATTCTAAGTGGGAATTCTTTCCTGATATGGCATCTTCCATCCTATTGGTCTTACCCAAAGGAGCCAATACAGCAAGCAGGGAAAAGGACCAAGAGATCGGAGAAAACAGCAGCAGCATTGAGAGTCAGCAGTGAAGTTCACTGTCCTGAGACACACACTAAGACGTAAGTGGAGGATTGCAAAGAGTTCCTTCTTCTCCACATTTATTACTGTGCTAGCAAGCATCACAGAATACTACTGACCAAAGATCTACATGGTACGACTCTCTGGCAAGGAAGAAGGACACAAAGGAAAACACCGTGTCAGCAGGAGAGACAGTAGCAAGAATGATCCATGAATCTAAAATATCTCATACCTACAGCTACAACAAGCGTTAAACAGAATCTACTTCTAGCCAAGTCAACAATCACATGAAAGGACTATTTCCCCCAGTTCCTATTGCCGACTACAGAATATCACAAGACATGTCAAAGGATGTAGAGAGAGGGAATAGAAACAAGTTGAAGAGAAAAGGCAATTATTAGAACCAGACACAAATGTAATGCGGATATTTAATTATTAGAAAGAAATTTAAAATAACTGTAATTAATATGTTAAAAATGCCCATGGACAAATGCAGAGCAGAGCAGAGCGGATGGGTGATGTAAGCAGGTAGCTGTTCTTAGGGGGAAAAATACCATAGATCTAGGAAGGGTAGAGACACACCACACACACACACACACACACACACACACACACACACACACACACACACACAAACACACAAACACACACACACACACACACACACACACACACACACACACACACGCACCATACAAACATCTGGGGCACAGCATAAGAGAATTTTAAAAGGATGAAATTATAGTCTTCAAAATTCCCAGGTTACATCCATGTGGTAAAAGTGTGTAGTACAGAGAAGAAGGCCAGTGATTTTTTCTTTTTAAATAGGATATATATATATATATATATATATATATATATATATATATATATATATATATATCTCGATTAAACCTATACTATTTCCCCCTCTCTGTCTCATCTGTCTCTCTTTATCTCTTTATTTGTCTCTCTTTCCTTCTCTCCTTTCCTCCCTTCCTCCCTGTGTGTATCCATATTATATACAATAAAACAGTAAGAGTAACAATGGGAATTGAAATTTAAAATAAGGTAAGTAACTTTTGAATCACTACATGAACAAAGACAAAGAAGAAAACCTTGTCAATAAATTTTTGCTATGTTTACACTAATGATTGAGGTCATTAAAAAAACAAGTTAGATATATGTTCAATAAAATCATATTTTTCTCATAGTGTCCAGTAAAAACAAAATATATATATTTCTATAAATACACATGTGCATTTAAATGCATTGTAAAATGTGCCTCTAGCAAAAAGGAAATGAGTTGAAAAGAAGGAAGAGAAACATTTTCCTACTTATACTATTTGAATGAATACTCACAAAGAGCTGATGTAATTTGAAAAATGATTTTTGTAAAACCACTAGCTTCCTCTAAATAGATTTTGCTTTAATATTCAAAACAATGTGATGGATCTGAATTTCTCATTTTTCACTGTACATGTAAGGACAAAGTTAATGTTAATGTTAATACAAAAATACAAATTATTCTTCCACACAAAAACCTTCAAATGTCACATTAGGAGACAAAGCTTTCAAATAGAATAATTTGTTCCTGGAACACAATTTTTCATTTAAATACAATTTTCATTTCGAAGTGAAAAACCAATGGGTGCAGTATGACCCCACTGGCCTTGTACCCACTCGTGAACCACAAGTGCCATATGAAACCATGAAAGGAGCCACATCAAAGCAGATTAGGCCACTGGGAACTTCAAGGCAATCACACAAACCACACATGACTTATCTGTGGACCTGTTAGGAGCAAGTAGAGTGTCACAGAACTAACAGGAAAAGTCATCAAGGTAGAAGTCATCTTTTGAAAGGACATGAAGGAACAGAAATCTGAAAAGCCCAGACATGCCATCAATTACATTTTCTCTTTGGAGAATTTCTTTCAGTGAATTAAAACCAACATAAAGAGCTGTTCATTGTACTTCAAGGCATTATCTTCACAAGCTGGGAAGCCTTTTGTATTCACATTTCAGTAAAAATAATTCTGTCTTCTTTTACTTTTTTGTTCATTATCAGTCAGATAATAATTACATTAACTTGAATGTTTAAAGATATATATATATATATATATATATATATATATATATATATATAATTTACAATCTAGAAGTTAGTGTTCTGCAGAAAGTTAAGACACTGTAGAAATAGTCAGAATTGAAGCGTGTGTGAGAAGTTGTGTAGAAATCTGTGATTTTGCAACCCAAGTAAAGAAATATAAAAGGATATAGAATGAGTGGGATATTAAAGAACATTGGGTGGGGGGGGTACCAGGAATTAAAGGTCTAAGTGGGGTGGGAACAAGGGGGTGAGGTAAAGGAGGGGGTGGGGACAAGTTAACCAAAATTAAGGATGTAAGTGGATGCTTTATGAAAACCCCCTGGTTTATCAACTAATTAAAAAAAAAATCCAAAGATGTTTGAACAGATGTACTCTGCGTGGGAAGACAATGCTGCTCCCAGAAGATATGAGTCATTAAATGAAAGTCCCAGTGCCCAGTACAGTTTACCTCTCTAGAAGTTAATGGTCAAGGAGGCCCCAGAAGCACAAAAAACAAAAGGGCTATTACCATTGTTCTTGGTTGTCCATCACCACTAGATGATAAGACCCTATTGCTAAAAATAAACACACTTTAGATAAAGAAATCAGCTCAGAACTGACCAGAAAAGTCTCTCAGTGATGGCTAGTTTTCATATGTTGTGTGCTATACATGTGGCTGGAAGAGGAAACGCATTAATGGTCCTATCAAGTCCCAGCCCCTGAATGCTACAGTACTGACCTGTCAGAAAAAAATGTATCCACTGTGGCAATAGTGGCATGGCTGTTAAAGATTACAAATTTATGTCTGATTGAATTCAAGGATTGTGACAGGAGAGAAATCATGCCAGGTATTGTAAACCCAGTAAAAAAACAAGTGACTAGCTGGTCATAAGTCCCATTGTTTTTTTTTTTTTTTTTTTTTTTTTGTTTTGTTTTGTTTTGTTTTTTCGAGACAGGGTTTCCCTGTGCAGCTTTGCGCCTTTCCTGGAACTTGCTTTGGAGACCAGGATGGCCTCGAACTCACAGAGATCCGCCTGCCTCTGCCTCCCAAGTGCTGGGATTAAAGGCGTGCGCCACCACCGCCCGGCATCCATTGTTTTACTAAATGTTCATGTCACTAAACTGCCTTCTAAATGTTTGTATTTATATCTGAGATGTGAACAGGTTCGCAGTCTTGACTGGGAAAGCTGCTTTTTACTGTGGGTAGCAGTTAATGCAGAAACTTATAACTATCCAAAATACTGAAAATAAATTATTTTGAGTTCTCAGCCATAGATGGGACATCACCACCATTCCTGCACCAAGAGCTCAGGAACATTGAGGAAGAGGAAGGTGTAGAAAGAATGTAAGAGCAGAAGACAGAGGGATACTGACAAATGCTGGATATGACATGGCTAAGGTTCGCAGAACATCAAGCCAGTTACAAAGCCTAGCATGACTGAGCAGTGATGGCACACATCTTTAATTGGAGCACTTGGGATGCAGAGGCAGGCGGGTCTCTGAGTTTGAGGACAGCCTGGTCTACAGAATGAGTTCCAGGAGAGCCAGAGCACTCAAAGAAACCTTGAGTCAATAAAAATAAAATTAAATTAAAAATTTTAAAGCCTAGCATGTATGGAGGAGGGGCTCCTGAGGCCCCACCCCAGCTGAGGAGCTAGTGGCAATTAATGGCTATGTGGTTGCAAAATTAATTTTCTTTGAACATGTGACAAATGAAAGATTGTCCAAATCCAAGTGAATAGCCTTACACTCGTGTGCATTAGGTAAGAATAATTTGACTTAGTGGGTTATTTTAAAAGGGGGGATATAAAATTGGCAGAATGATGATTAGGAGAAATTGGATGCAGAAGGTGGAGGATGGATATGCTTAAGACACATTTGTTTGTGTATGGAATGTTCAAAGAATAAATTTAAATACACACATTCTATATTCACACACCACGCACATGCACACACACACACACACACACACACACACACACACACACACACACACACACGGCAGGAAAAATATCATAATCATGAAGGTGGTTTTCCAGTGTCTTATCTATTGTACTCTGATGACCCCTGGGATCACGGCAAATGAAGAAAACTCAGCTGTATAATTTGTGGTAATGAGGGATGTAGCTAGCTATAGTTTTCCTGCCTGGCTCACAGTCAGGACAAATCTCTCTCACCTGCCAGTTCCACAGCCGCTCAGACCCGACCAAGTAAACACAGAGACTTATATTGGTTACAAACTGTGTGGCCGTGGCAGGCTTCTTGCTAACTGTTCTTACAACTTAAATTAATCCATTTCTATAAATCTATACCTTGCCACATGGCTCGTGGCTTACCGGCATCTTCACATGCTGTTTCTCATCATGGCAACTGGCAGTGTCTCTGACTCAGCCTTCCACTTCCCAGCTTTATTCTCCTCCTTGTCCCGCCTATACTTCCTGCCTGGCCACTGGCCAATCAGTGATTTATTTATTGACCAATCAGCAACACACTTGACATACAGACCATCCCACAGCAGAGGGACTTTACAGAAAATTAATTTTGAGAGAGAGAAAGAGAGAGGGGAAGAAGGAGAGAGAGAGAGAGAGAGAGAGAGAGAGAGAGAGAGAGAGAGAGAGAGAGATCTCCCTATGCACAATGCCATTGAGTACCTGAAGAGAGACAGTGAGTAGTCACATCTTGAAGGAGGCATGTGGTAATGACAAAGAATACAACTCATTGGGATTTGAATCTCAAATACCTGTCCTATGAACCCACTAAAATGCATGTTTTGTAAACTTTTCCTGATTTTTACTGTGTTTCTATTTGGACATATGGCCTGAGAAAGTAGGGGTAAATGAATATCATACTTTTAGCTTGTTTGAGTAGCTCAATTCAGTGCTTTGGACATATGCTGTTAAATGGGAGGAAATTAACATTTACAACACACCTGGGAAGCATCTGCTGAGCACTCTGACTGGGTGTTAAGATAAAGTACATGTCCACTTAACCCTTTCTCAAAACCTCAAATAGCTGATGTGAACATTCTTCAACAGATATTGCCTAGAATCGGGTTTCTTAAACTCCTGCTCGCAGCCCCTTTTCCTTTGAGAAATGTGTGTACAATCCTAGGCAAGTGGTACATAAAAGGGGAACGCAAATCAAGTATTTGCTGATAGTAAACTGTGAAGATATTTCTCTAAAAACAATTCTTTGACATACACGTAATTTTACTGCATATTAAAGAAAAAAGCAAATTTGCAAACTTATGACTTTTACATAAGGAATCCAAACTTGGCTGCAGGCTTGATATAGCAGGACACAGGCCATGGTCAGCACTTTTGTTTGACATTTTGATTTTAAAGTCATCAATGCGGAGACTGCTTCTCTTAACACAAGGATATAATACAAAGTGGCAGACATGTGTTTGGGCCACTTCAGAGAGTGTTAAAAATTCTGCTTTAATTCCAAACCAATATTCTTTAATGATTTGAAGAAACTTAAGTCAGCAACTTAAACAGAAACTTTAAATCAATATTCTAGTACAATCCAATCCAAATACATACTAATTTGATACTTTCATGCTAAGGAATGGTGGTAGGAAAGTAGCAAAAGTCTTTGTTTTCTGTAGTTAAACCACTATGTTTCTATAAGAGCAGAAAACTTTGTGGTTGCTTTTTAATTGTGTATGTGTATACATGGTGTACATGTATGTGTGGACAGATGTGCATGCCCATGCACATGTATGGAGGCCAGAGTCCTTCAGATGACCTCTAGTGCCCTCAGTTTATTCTCTTGTGACATGGTCTGTCATTGTACCTGTAGCTCAGTGAGTTTTGGCTCAGCAAGCCCCAGCAAGCCAAACCAATCCTCCTAACTCCATGTCTACATTGCACTAGGGTTTACAGGCACCTGAGGCTATGACAGGCTTTTTACATGGATGCTGAGGATCTGAATTTGGTCCTCATGCTTGTATAGCAGGAACTCTTGCTAACCTTATCCATCTTTCCAGCCCCAAAGCAGAAAATCTTGTAAATACAGTAAATACACTCTGAGTTTTGACTGTGAGCCGAGGTAATCCAGGCAGTGCTCATTGGCATTGTGTGGCATGGTGACATGCACAGTTTCAGGTGCACATGCTTTGTGTTCAGAAACAAGGCTGTGGCATGCAACATGAGTACTGCCAGAAATACCTTGGATTCATGAAGTACTTTATGTTGATTTTACATTTTAGTCATTTCATGTTCATAAACCTTTTGGCCAAAAGTTGTTTCCAGCTTTTTCAGGTCCTCTGCATTTGGTGATGCAACCCTATATGGGGTGTGAACCCACAGATTAAGATGTGGTATAGTGGATGCATGTTTCTTTCCTTGAACTATGCATTCTCTTTGTAAAGAGCACACTGTAATTGGCAGCAGAATTTTAAAGCCAGACTTGGTAAGAATCTTGATTCTGCTGTTTATTGGGGTCATTAAATTTCTCTGCATTTCTTTCAAAAAATGCAAATAGGAAATAATGCCTACATCAACAAGTATGTATATTAACTGAGTCAGTGCATTTAAAGACTTATGCTGGAGTTGTGAAAAGTACTTTATAAGGGTTACCCATCATCATCATCATCATCATTATTGTTATTGTTAATATGAACTTGAATAGTGTCAGCTGAAGTAAAAACCTCTATTAAATTTTAGCCAGGCAGTCAGTGTGCCCTTTAGTATGTCCTCTTAACAGTGGTAATACCTCAACTCCATTGGATGGTGCCTGCCCAGAATAATTGGTTTCAGTAAAAAGGCAAGTAGAATATCAGGAGATGATATTCTTAAAAGTTTTGCTTCTTGGCCGGGCGGTGGTGGCGCACGCCTTTAATCCCAGCACTCGGGAGGCAGAGCCAGGCGGATCTCTGTGAGTTCGAGGCCAGCCTGGGCTACCAAGTGAGTCCCAGGAAAGGCGCAAAGCTACACAGAGAAACCCTGTCTCAAAAAACCAAAAAAAAAAAAAAAAAGTTTTGCTTCTTGGCAAGAGTGTGGCCTGTGATTTATAGAAATGGGGAGTTTGTGATGTTCAGATGGAATTCTATACACGGAAAACATTTCTTCTCAAGCCAAAGGAACTGACCTCAAACAGGGCAGTAAAACCAAAACTATTGAGATGGTATCATCATTTGGTGACTTTACTCAGAAGTTCAAAATTCTCTGGGGAAGAAAACCCCATACATAATATTTTGAGTACATTTGGCTTTCAGAAATGATCAGCTACTCTTTGTTCAGATAAAAACCGATAAATTGAAAGATATTCCTAAAATATCTCCCAATGAATTAAAATGTTGACTATTCAAATCAAGCATTATATAATAAATACTATACACAGCATTAGGCATTCTGTGAATAGAATGTGTGGGTATTCTGGAAGCACTCTAAATGCTTAGTATCCCAGTGTTATTCATATGAACATTCATCATTACAATAACAAATATTCAACACCAAGTATGAGGAATTCTTCACAAAGGATAAGTTCCAAAAATGGAGCTAGACATTCTGGAATGTTTTGGATTCCATTTATCAGGAGCTTCAAAAGCTGAAAAGCTGCCCAGATTACAAACCAGGTGGTGATTCCAAATGAAGAGTCCCACAATTATTATTTCCAGATATTAGCTGTGCTAGTTTGCCAAGGCTTTCCTAACAAAGCAACAGAGACTGGATGGCTTAGGCAATATTTTATCCAAGTTACAAAAAATGTTTGAAAGTTATAAAAGTTCAAGCTCACGGTGTTGGCATGTTGATTTCTCCCCCTGAGGCTTTTTCTCTGACTTCTCAGTCTTCTCCCTCTGCTTTCTCAAAGATTTTCCACTGGATGTGCCTGTGTTTCCATTTCAGTTTCTTCTTATACAGACACCAGTGACCCTGGATGGTCATTTAGCTTGACCTCGTGACAGATCCTACTCCAAATACGGGCCAGTGAACAAATTTTGGAGAACTGCAATTCATTCCATTGCAGTGGGTCAGTAGAAGAATCATGTCAAGCCTTGAATAAAGATTCACAGTTTGTAAATTCCAGTGGTCTGTACTGATTCATTAGTTCAAGAGATCTACTTTCAGTACCAAAGTCTAATAACAGAACTAGATCTTCTCGAGTGTCAACTGCTATGTCTTATGCCTGTTCAATCAAAACAGAGACCCTGTTGACTCACTAAACATTATAAGAATATGATTGAGGCATAGCTCACTTTCAGGGTTCAAATATTATTATAGCAGCTTGCATTTTCTTTTTGCCTTTCCTATCTGGGTGATGTTTCCATTTACTTCTCCATTTCCTCCTGTCTGGTGTATGGCTTGATTCAGCTCTTCTGTCTCCAGATGTTTATATTGATGATGGCTAAAACAGGTTAAGTTTCTGAATTGACAAGATGACTGAAATGTTAAACATGAAATTTTAAAAAAGAGGTGAATTTCTTTGGGGATGTAGAAGCATCAAGGCATTGATACAAAGAGAGTCAATGTACACAATTATACGAAAGTATAATTCAAAGTTCACTCATATACTTAATAATTCTGCTGATCTGCTGATAGTGTTTATTTAGTGCTTGGCATGTGTAACTGTGCCTATATGTATCTAACAGCACTAATAATTATAATTATTTTCCCTCTGTATAGACTAGGAAACAAAGTCTCCCGATGGTTGTGTCGCTTATTCAAGCTCGCAAAGACAGTAAGAACTAATAAGAAAGCAGAACTGACACTTCAGGCTTTGAAATCCCCACTTATAGGTACTGCTTTGTGCTGCCTCGTTGGAGACAACAGAGAGATGGCTATCTTCAGCACAGCTGCACTCACTCAAATTTTAGTACTTTCCATATGACAGCAGTCTGGAAAATGAACTAAAAATACTATTTATTTTAATTTATCTAAGTTTTCTATATGTAATACAAAGACTCACTAGTGGACTTCAGTTTGAATGTTGTCTTCCAAACTTAGTATAGAATGACTCACTGCATCATTGTGGTGTGTGTGTGTGTGTGTGTGTGTGTGTGTGTGTGTGTGTGTGTGTGTGTTCATGTATGTGCAGATGCACATGTGTGCTCGTGTATATATATGGAGGCCAGGGGACAGCCTCAGATGTCATTCTCGCAAGGCAAGCACTTTGCTGCCTCTCTCCCCCAACTCCAGTTCACTGCATCTCACAGACCGACAAGGGAACTTTTCACCAGTTAAAGGTTGGTTACTAAAGACCGGCTAATTCAAGACACTGTGGGGGAAGGGCAGAGGGAATCAAACAATATGTCTATCCCCTTCTTGAGCCACGTGTTTCTTGATAATTGAGTCACTTGACAACTTTACCAACTGGAAAACATTGGAGCCTGCCAAGCACACTGCCTGGCTGGTATTCCTTGGGTGGCTTCCTTATTCAGCAAAGGACACTCTTTTTAGTAATGATTTCTGCAGCAGAGGTGTAGGTATTCCCCTGGAATTTAAGCTGGGTGCCTTTCTGAGAAAATGCATATAAATGCCTGAGTCAGTTTAGTGGTCTTTACCAAAAATAGCTTGGTCTTTTGACTCACCCAGGCTGCCAGTAAACTCTGTTTTTGTTCCCCCACCCCCTTCCACAGATAGGCTAAATCTAGTAACAACCAGGTCAATATATCTTGAATTAGACTCGATGTTAGATTTGTTTCTGTTAGAAAATCTCTCTTATCAATTCATGTGTTGTACCAGAGGACACCAAGGCAGGATTACACAGGCCAGCCTTATAAGTTTACAGATAAAAAGACAACAGAAGCCCAGAAGGGTTAAGTGACCCATACAAGGTTACGTTGCTGGTAAGCTACAAGCCCAAAATAATTCTGAGCTTCTGGCCCACAAAAAGATCTGTATTTCCAGAGTTCCGGCCAGGGATTCCATGGGTGAGAAATAGCCCACCCCCGAGAAGTTGTCTGGGAGAGTAATGCAAGGTGTGAACTCCAGCAACTATGCTGTTTGTGCATATCTGAGAATTAAACGAGCAAAAACTCAGAGAAAAAAACAGATGCTTTAATGCCCAATAGCTATCCTTTTCCTTTCCTGCCCTCTCTCCTTTTCTGTCCCAATCATTTCCTCCTTCCCTTTCTTTTTCCTGCTTCTTTCTTCTCTCCTTTCCTTTGCTCTTTCTTTTTCTTTCCTTTTTTTTTGAAAATAGTTTTATGAACACTTGGGAGCATTGTTAATTATGGCCAAGATGCTATGCAGCCGACCTCAATGCTTGTATCCATTTCACTGAACTGAAATTTTGTATCTGTTGAAGAACAACATGCAGTTCTCATCTCCTCACTCTGGGGTCCAGCAGACCAGCATTCTACTCTGGGCTTCCATGAAGAACAGAGTCAAAGACCTCAAGTACATGGATTCACACAGTTACTGTTGTTCTGTGTATGTTTGCCTTTGCTCTAGTGATGCCCTCAAGTTCCATCCTTGTTGTCACACATGACAAGGTTTCCATCTTTTAACTGTGACATAAAACTCAACTCTTGTGGCTGTAGTGATGCCTCATTAGTTCAGAGTCTGAAAGACTTCTCTTGTAATTCCAGAACCAGAGAATCCAACACTCTCCTCTGGCTTCCATGAACATCTACACTCATGTTCACATACCCACACAAAGACACTCAAATGTGCACAATGAAAAATTAAAATTAAATAAATCTTTTTTAAAACCACAGCTCTCACCTGAAACAAAGTAAGAGCTGACTTATTGTTTGCCAAACCATGGCTGAGAAATGTGGACTAAGGTTTCCCCAAGTAACATATTTCAACATGTAAGGAGTTACATGTAATTTTATAGTTACAGGGGGAAAAAAAAAGAATCATGAATCAGGCATTTGTCAAATATGTTGGTGGGAACATCAGGTAGGCAGGTTAAAACAAAAGGAGAAAATGGCTATTACATTTTAGATGTTATTTGATGATATTCTTAGTTGTGGGATTATAGGAAGCTAGTATGTTATTTATGGGGCTTAAAGTCATCCCCATTGGTCTGTGTGTCTGTCTTTACATCAGCACTATACTGCTTTAATTCTTAGCTTTGTAGACTATTCTGAAACACTTACTTCACTCTTTCTCAAGATTGTTTTGTCTGCTACTGGTCCTTAATGATTCTATATGAAGTTTAGAATTGTTTTCTGTTTTTGTAAAACTGAGTTAGTGAAAATTTGATAGTGATTATTCTGAATCTGGATATTACTGTGAGTTGATATGGAGATTTCCATAATATCCAGACTTCAATTCATGAACATGCACACACTTATATTTCTTCAATTTCTTTCATCATTTTTTGTAGTTTTTCAGACACTTGAAATAAATTCTTTAGATGATGACTAAAATGAAATTATCTCAATATAATAAAAGTCACACATGTACTTCTAAATTCAAATTATGTAATGAAAATGTGACAGCTTTAAGACGAGAAGCTAAACAAAGCAACCCATTCTTACTGCTCCTATGCAACATGGTACTGGAAATCCTGGCCAGAGCAATTAAGGAAGAAAAAGAAATAAAAGGTGTCCCCAAATTTAAAAGGAAGGTTTTTTTTGTCCTTTGACAGTTTCATGAATGTATGTGATGAATTTTAATTATTTTCAACTTTTATTCCCTTCTCTCATCTTCTTTTTTCCCTTCCTTTCAACAACTTTCCCCTTTTTCTTTCATGTCTCCTTTTTATGTGTGCCTGGGTATAATGAAAGCTACTTCCAACAGTGTTAGTGTGAGATTACATAACTCTTTTCAAATGACTTGATCTAACATATAGAAAACTATATATATATATATATATATATATATATATATATATATATATATATACACGCTAGGGATAATAACTAATTCAGTAAAGTTACAGGATTAGAATCAACAACAAAATACTTGCATTTCTATATGTTAACAACTAATTACCTAAAACAGTAAGTCAACAATCCTATTTTCAGAGTATCAAAAACAATAAAATAATTAAATTTAACTGAAGAGGTAAAAGATTATCTACTTTAAATGGCAAGATATTTAATTGGGCCCAGGGGAAACACTGATTCCGATGGGTACTTTCCTCTGAGATCCTTCATAAACCTGAGTCATTTCTGTGGCTTTTGTGAGACTCTAGACCTCTTTGTAGGTGGTCCAATGCCACTGCATTACTCAAAGCAACAATGCTAACAGCTTACTCTTCACCCAGCTGACTGCACCCACTCTCCATTTTTACCTATACTTTTATATCTGAGCAAAATTTTACTTTTCTACATTTTTTTCTCTTTTTTTGTTTATTGTCAGTTTGGATTTTAAGATACTTGAAGATTTTGTTTTTGTTTCTCTTTCAATTTACTTATTTACCTGAAATTAGTTATTTATATTGAATTTTCTAGGTCTATCTATTATGCGAAGATACAATTTGCAACTAAAAATGAAACTTGGCTAATCCAAATGAGGCAGATATATCTCTGTTGAATGAATATTAAATGCCTGCTTAGTAGATATGCTTAATATAACTAATACCCATGTAACAACTGTTTTGTTTTTTAAAAGTAAGGTAATTGGGTACATTATGAAGCTAGACTCCATAATACATGCCATTTTTATGATGAGAAAAATGAAACCTCAGAAAATTAAGGAGTTAGTCCTGTTCTTAGGGTCTTATGTCTTAAGATTTGGACCTGCAACTCAGGCTTGCCAGTCATTATATCTTTTCCACTTTGCTGATGATCAGCTTCTGTTGATTGTTGTATATTTAATTTTCAGAGTAGGAAGAAAAAATTTGCTTTGCACCCTCACATTCACTGCATCATTGATCTTTCTAAAGTCTTGGGAGATAACAAGAGGGAATGTCATCATCGTCCTTGTTTAAGAGAAATATGACTGAGATTCTGAGCTGTGATTTACCCAAAGAAGCTACTTATTCAGGAATGACTGATGTAGAATTCCAATCATAGTCATAAAAGTCTTAGTCTTACAATTCTACTGAAGTATGGTAGGTCAGATGGATCAGTGGGAAAAGCACTTGCCTCACAGGCCAGATGACCACAGAAACCAGAACCTGGAATATGGGTTCTATCCCCAGAACCCATATAAAGGTGGATGGAGAGAATTGACTCCATAAAGTTGTCCTCTGACCTCCACACACTCTGTCAGTTGAAAATCTTTAGGTATATAAAGAAAAGAGATTGGATTCAAGGGCTAGTTATTGAGACTGTCTATTTGAATTGTATCTTAGATAAGGTTTCTAGATCATCTCTGATGTAGTTTCTAAGTATCTATTGAATCCTCATAAAGATAGAACTGCTTTGCTGGATTATTCACTAAATAAAACAATGTGTTTAAATGTCATGTAAGACTAGAAAATGTTTTTGGTAAATAAACGATTTCTTAAGTAAAATGAACATAAGTTATAACAGAAAAAAAATTTTAATTAATAGAGCTTTTTGATTTGAAGATATTAATCTCCCTTTGCTAATGAATATTTTAGTTACTGTTATTTATTTTCATAAATTGTAATTCAGTATTTCAGGCATTTTTATTTTCTGATTTGATGATATGCATAAGAACAATAGTCTCTTGCTTCCAGGAGACCTGTATATAATTATGGGAATGAGTAGTGGGCAAATGAATAATTGGGAGCACCTGAACAAGACCAACACAATGACAATACCAGTTGACATGTGAACATGGTCCCTCCCTTAGGTGAAGAGCTAAAGTTGATCAATGGCTATTAAAAGAGGGAAAATTATTTTCTTCTAGGGAGGAAATCCAATATAATATGTCCAACCCCAAGTTGTCAATTCTGCACACATGTACATACAGACAATGCTAAATGAACTCAGCAGGTTACATATACCTGTGTGAGTGTGTGTCTGTGTTTGTGTGTGTGTGTATATACACTTGTATATAAATGTAACACTAATAATTAGAGAAGAGACTGTGACAGTTTGAATAAGAGTGGCCCCCATAAGCTCATTTATTTGAATGCTTAGTCATCAGGGAAGGGCATGATTTGAGAAGGATTGGAAGGTATGGCCTTTTGGAGTAGGTATGGCCTTACTGGAAGAAATGTGTCACTGGAATGGGCTTTGGGGGTTTCAAAAGCCCATGCTAGACTCATCTCTCTCTCTCTCTCTCTCCCTCCCCACTCTCTCACCCTGCATTTCAGGATGTAGTTCTTAGCTACTGCTCCAGTGCCATGAGTGTTGCTGTGTTCCAACAATGTTGCCATGCTCCCACAATGCTCCCTGACATGATAATAATGAACTAAATCTCTGAAATTGTAATTACGCCCTCACATAAATGTTTTCATTTGTAAGAATTTCCTTGGTCATAGTGTCTCCTCACAGCAACAGAACAGTGACTAAGACAGAAAGTGGTGCCAAGGACTGGGATATTTTTGTGACAGGCCTGACCATGTTGCTTATTGGTGGAATATGGACATTGGATTAGGAAAGAATGTGGCTGGGTTTTGGTCTTATCATAAAAATCTGCCTGTGGCTAAACAAAAGAGTTTTGGATTAATGGCATTGGCAGAGGAGATTTCAAGACAGCCTAGTACTGTGTTAAGTGGTTATTATTAATTACTCTTATACAGGTCTATAATGACAAGGAGCAAGTGGGTCAAGGAGAAATGCAAAATATACAGAGAAAAAGAGCACTAGGAAAGGTGATGTTGGTGCCAAGTCCTGTGCCCAAGGGGATAAAAGACCAAAAGAAAAGTCTGATGCTAAAGGGAACAAAGGAAGTGGTAATCTCATGGGAAGACCACATCTAGCTAATCCTGAAACATGTGGAAAAGAATCAAAGGAAATCTTAAGCAGTAGAGGGAACCATCAACAACAGAAAGGTGATGCAAATGCAGCTGAAAGAGAGAGACAGGTTCCAGCCCCATCAAGCAGCAGAACATGGCAGCTTTGGCCATGTGGTTCTGGCTTTAGAGTCAACAAGGTTGTAGCTAAGAAAAGATACTGATGTCAGACATGTGTCAGGGGTGTCCTTGCATGGATGCCTAGATAGACCTTTGCATAAAGCAGTGAAGGTGAAGAGAAATTAATTATATTAAAGACACTAGGATGTTAGAGAGGCCAGAGTAGTGGGATACCTGCCCAAGAGAGCTGTTAAGAGGGCATGGATCCAGCCCAAGAAAGAGAAGTGTTGCAGTCAACAAAACTGGAAGGAGTTGGAGATCTGAAGAGCACTTTGACATCAGACATGCAGATGTAGAAGTTGAAGATGTCCTGTTAGTTTTTGGTCTTGCTTTGGTCCAGTATTTCCTCACTATGCTCCGTTTCCTTTATTTTGGAATAGTAATATATATTCTGTGCCATTTTATGTTAGAAGTATTTGATATTGCAGGGCTTATAGTTAAGAGACTGCCATGAGTCTCAGAAGAGACTTTAAACTTTGACTTGAGATTGTGATAGACTATGGGGACTTTTTTTTTTTTTTTTTTTTTGGTTTTTCGAGACAGGGTTTCTCTGTGTAGCTTTGTGCCTTTCCTGGAACTCACTTGGTAGCCCAGGCTGGCCTCGAACTCACAGAGATCCGCCTGGCTCTGCCTCCCGAGTGCTGGGATTAAAGGCGTGCGCCACCACCGCCCGGCGACTATGGGGACTTTTGAAGTTAGACAGAATGTATTTTTGCATTATGATATGGCTACAAGCCTATGGGAGCCAAGGAGTGGAATATGGTGGTTTGAATAAGAATAGCCCATATAGGAGTGACACTACTTGAGAAGGATTAGGAGGTATGGCCTTGTTGGAGTAGATGTGGCCTTACTGAGAAGCTGTGTCACTGGGAGTGGACTTTGAGATTTCAAATGCTCAAACTAGGCCCAGTGTTACTATCTCTTCCTGCTGCCTGCCAATCCAGATGTAGAACTCTTGGCTTCTTCTTCAGCATCATGTCTGCCTGTGCTGCCATGCTTCCTATCATGATGATAATGGAATACACCTCTGAACAAGTTAGCCCCAATTAAATGTTTTCCTTTATAAGAGTTGCTGTACAGAGATGGTAAAATGAGAGATTGGGTTAGGGGATGGATAGAGGGGGAGAGTAATGAAAGAGACATATTGATGGGAGGAGGCACTTTGGGGTCAGGTAGAAACCTGGTACAAGGGAAACTCCCATGAATCTTCAAGGATGACCCCAGCTAAGACTCCTAGTGGATAGATAGTCTGAACTGGCCATCTCCTGTAATCAGATTGGTAACTACCCCAGTTGTCATCAGAGAGCCTTCATCCAGGGACTAATGGAAACAGATGCAGAGATCCATAGTCAACCACTGGGCCAAGCTCAGGGAATCCTGTTAAAGAGAGGGAGGAAGGATTGTAAGAACCAGTGGGTCAAGGTCATCACAAGGAAACACACAGAAACAACTAATCTGGGCTCATAGGAGCTCACAGACTTTGGACTGACAGCTAGGGAGCCTGCATGGGACTGACCTAGGCCCTCTAAGTATATGTGACAGTTGTGTAGCTTGATCTACTTCTAGGATTCCTCGTGGTGGAAGCAGAGCCTGTCCCTAACACTTTGTCTGGCTTCCAGGAACCTATTCCTCTCCTAGGTTGCCTTGCTAGCCTTAATACAAGGGAAGGAGCTCAGTCCTACCTCAACTTGATATGCCATGCTTTGTTGATACCCATGGGAGGCCTGCCCCTTTCTGAACAGAAACAGAAGAGGAGGGGATTGGGAGGATGGATGGATGGATTCTTAGCTTACAGGGGCATGGATGATTCAAAGGCAGCTGTATGAGTGAAAAGGCCACCTCATTATGGATGATGACTAAAGAAAGTTGGATCCCTGGACTTTCCTTTATAGCTTTCTGGGTTGTGAAGTATCTCCTCTTCCACAAATACCTTACTGCTCATACGCCCTTGGGGAGAGGCCTTGTTATTTTTTGTCATTTTTTTTCCAGGGGTGCCTGTGATTAGATAAGAGTTACCATAGTCATGCTGTCTCTTCATAGAAATAAAACAGTGACTAAGCAGAGACCATGAAAACATGAAAGGAGTTTGAAGAAGTGGTAGGTGTTATGTTTATACACTTCTCATGTATGAAGTTCTCAAGAAAAGTTTTTTTTTAATTATGATACATTATTTAGTCTTAAATTACTCATTCAGCTGCTAATATCAAATATTTTGTATATTAAAATTGAACTATAAAATATAGACATGTTTGTCAAAGATTAATTTTATGTTTCAAATAAGTACATTTTTTCACTGTCCAAAAAAGAAACTAAATGAATGAGGACAAAAATCCTGTTACCGTCTATGTGTCATTTTTATACTTGAAACCTCAAGTATAATCTTTCCAAATGAGATATTTTATCTGATGCCATTTGAAAGAATTAGAGAACAAAACAAGATAATACATTAGATTTTAACCACCAGGTTTTACTTTATAGTTAAATGCCCATTGGAGTTGATTTTTCCTTTTTGTAGCAAGGTGGCATTTTTAGTCAAAAAGAGCTTGAAGTGATGGAGGGTCAAGCCGGAGACACATTGGGAGCAATGCCTTATGAGATATCAATAATATATGAGATCCTTTAATCCTGTGAATTAGACTTTGGTGTCCTCATTCTTCAGAGGAGAAAAGAGGTTCAGGGTACTAACACCCATGCATGACAGGGTAGTGAAGAACATGCTGTTCAGACCCAGCTCAAATTGATTCTGAAGGCTGTTTGCCACTAACTTCTCACAACAAATTCCCTTTGTAGACTGTGCTCTTGCTATGGCCCTTCTTCCTTTATTGCTCTGGCTTTACATCTGGTGGATGTTTGGGTGTCTTTTGCCCTATAGGAAATTCTCAAGCATGAATGGCCCATGCTTCATAGCCATGTAAAATTATGTGCTGTATAGAAAGTATTGAATCATTAACAGATGAAGCTTCTCAGTCAGAGGGGACACTAAGGGGACCTTCTAGGTGGCAGCAAACTAAAAGGGGTTGTTAGGCAACAGGAGTAAAAAGAAATCATCTTATTTTATGTATTGAAGGCAACTCATTTTGAGTTCTACTTGTACAGGAACATTATGAAATGATGCCAAGAATGGGCTGGAAAGTTGACTCAGCCAGTAAAGCATCGGCTATACACCCATGAAGATCCAAGTTTGATCCCTTAGTCCCATGTAAAACAGCTGAGTGTGGCAGTGCTCACTTGTACCCAGCACTGGGGAAGCAGCAGGATCCCTGAGCATTTGCCCGCTGGCCAGTTTGCCCGAGTCAGTTAACTCCAGGGTCAGTGGAATATATTTGAGGGAGATTTTTAGATGTCAACCTCTGGCCTCCATAAGTAGGCACCCATACTAATACACACGCACACGCATGTGAAGACAAACACGTACACACACAAATAAAAAACATAAAAGTAAAGAAATAATGCTTATATATTTAATTATATGTTTAACAGCCTGTTCATCAAAACCTGTATCACAGGTATGACTTGAATGAAATAGAAATCGTATTTCCATAAACAAGTAAATTAAATTCAATATGTTCACTTATAAAATAAAAACTGCATGGTCTTGGTCACATTACATAGCTGACTTGATAAAATGAGATGATTTATAAAAAGATATGTTCCTGTAAGATTATGTAAATTTAGAAGGCATGTGGTACATTTGCCTTATATGTGTGACTTCCCCACAGGGAATAATTGCAATTATTCCAGTATGGATAAATTTAAGCTCTAGTGAATATTTAAAAATTGAAAACTATTTTGAGACTCTCATCAACTGTGTCTCTATTCTGAGAGTCACTGAGAAAATGGGGTGCTTTGGGACATGTGTGTTGGAGCTAGGACTCCACACCTTGTCCAAATAAAGGTTAATCATTTAGGCACTGTGCTGGGAGAACTCATGAACAAAACTTCTTAAAGGGCCAAGTGAGTGATCTAATTGTTTACATGTGATCATGGAGTTAAAATCTAGCAATCTGGATATGACTTAATTATGATCTCTACCATAACTAATATTTATTATCTCAGCATTTATTGTGTGCTGCCTATTTGCTAGACACTGTGCCAAGTGCCTTTGTGGACAACATTATATAAGTTACACAAAAATCCTGATCAAGAAGCAATGCCACCAACTAATGCACAAAGTAATTTGCCCAAGTTCAAATGGAAAATTATATACAAAATATACTCAAGACTACCAAAGTCCTTGGAATTTTGCGATTCATTTATTTATTCATCATGACTGATAGAAATATTCTTTACTTGGAAGATTGGTGTCTAGATGGTGTTTGAAGCCAGGATAATGGATGAAAACACTTCAGAAGGTATAGAAAATGGTGAAGCCAGAGTCCAAGAGGTTCCTTGAATTAGAGGACTGATAATAAGGAAGATGCAGCAGATCGGCTAAAGTAAGCACCCCTCAAGAGGGAAGAAACAGCATGTCCACATGTTCTCAGAAGTCTAGAAGACAAAATTAATTGACAGAGAAGTGTGGTCTGATTTGTTGAATCTTAATAACATATTGGACAGAAATTGATCCTTAACTTTGGAAAGATATAAGATGTCAATGACCTGATAAAATAACCTTAGTAGACAACCGTTCAATTAAACCAAGGTTAACCAAGACCAGACAGGGAGGCTCTAGGAGCAACAAATACAGTTAGTTTTCAGAGTGTTCTGCTGCTTCCTACAGGAAGTGGACACCCACAGGACAGCTGGTTAGAAGGTCTTTTAAAGTAATGGGTAATACCAATGTTTCCTTATGCAAATAGGAATGATTCCATAGAGGGGTAGATTGTGCAGAAAACAAGGAATAATACTGGTCCCTAGAGCACCATTAAAGTGCAGAAAACAGTTTTTTAAAGTAAAAATTAGTATTTAGCCTTGCGTTTTATTTACCTGTTTAAAATTTGGAGCAGTGTCGGGCGGTGGTGGCACACGCTTTTAATCCCAGTACTCGGGAGGCAGAGGCAGGCAGATCTCTGTGAGTTTGAGGCCAGCCTGGGCTATAGAGTGAGTTCCAGGAAAGGTGCAAAGCTACACAGAGAAGCCCTGTCTTGAAAAACCAAAAATAAATAAATAAATAAATAAATAAATAAATAAATAAATAAATAAAATTTGGAATAGAAAGTTCAAAGAATGGCCTTCAGCTTTCAAAAATTAAAACTTACAAGAACCTACTTTCCCTCTATAGTTTTACAATTGATGTTTCCAAAATTGAACTAGATGGATTTTGGCAGAGGCAAAAATCAAATTCATATCCAATTTATTAATTACGTCCTAGAATTCCCTCTAATTCAAAAGAATGATCCTACTAATATTTCTTTGTCTTACAAAATAAGGTTCATAATGAAATTGGGATTGTATTTATGGGTGATGGGAAAAATCAGTCTAGATAGTTTACAGCACAGCTTTGTAAACATGAATACTCAATTTTATGATCAATGTAATTTATTGTATGCATGTGTATGATTTTAAGTATGTACATAGTCACATAAATTTCATAAATTTTATTGCTTTTGTAATATATATATATATATATATATATATATATATATATATATATATTACTATTTCTATGAATAGATTTGACCTGGAATAAACTTCAATAATTTAGCAGGAATAGAATTATTAATAAAGTATGAGTCTACTAGTATATTTCTTTAAGTTTTTATATCACACTATAACTAACCAAATGAAACAGCATCTCCTAATGAAGTATTTGAAAGCACATTGTTAAAAGATAGGTTTCATTTTGTGATATGCAACTTTAAAATGTTTGAACTCTATGAGTAAATAAATTATTTTTCCCATAAAGCTATTGAATATTTTTCTTCAAAAGAAATTGAATAGCCATATATTATGGGCCAGAACCTTTCTGTGAAAGCATACCTCACTAATTATTTAGTGGACTGAAATAAGTTAAACCATGTAGTTCATGCTTGCTGGATGATGGAACTGCTTCTGTGATACTTGGATATTTCATTCCAGTGATGAAAAGCCTTCACATTTCTGCCAGATTTTCTTTGGTCAATTATGTTGGTTTACAGAAAATACTAATTAAAGGATATGTGGAGTTTGCCTAGGCTATCAAGGAAACAGAGGGTGGGTTGCATAGTCCCGGGGGAAGTTTGTGGAAAGCGTTGCCCAAAAGTTACCTGACTAGTAGAAAGGTAAAACCAGAAATAGATTAATAGTGTTAAGATTAGCAAAACTGGTGAGAAAAAAAATTAGGAAGCTATCGATTTTCATGATGTGAAAGCATTAACTAGAATTAGGTAAACGAACAATAGGAATTTGTGTGGAGGCAGTGAATTCAATTAAAAGGAACTGGACAGATTCTGAAGAATAGAATCTCCTACACAAAAATTCAGACAAATGGCATGAATCACTGCAGATAGTGGGCTACATCCTCTTAATGCCATTGTCTTTTGAAATCATGGAAATCACTCTCCATTCCCAATCTGTCACTGACTGATCAAGCAAACGTCAGCAAGTTAAGATTGGAAAAATTTTCACTTTGTCATAGTTGATTTATTCTTCTCTTCATTTACTAAGCCCCAATAGAACCTACATCTTGAAAAGTGAAATACCCTGGCTGAATATCATAACTATCTTTATGAACTTAAATGTATGAATAAATAGGGAAAGAAGTCTTGTGTGACGGATTACAAAAGAGAAAAATTGTGTCAATTACAACAGAGAAGAAATGTGTGTCTGGTTACATTTTTCACCTGCTCTTTGCAAATCTTCTATATTAGGTAACCCGGAAAGCTTGATAAGAAACCTTCATTTCAGTCTAACTTGAAAATTCCATGTTAGAGGCAGGTAAACCAAAATGGTCTTCAAGATAGCCTGTACTTTTTACCAGATACTTGAACACTAATTGTTGGATGCTTTGAAATACTTAGCTTGGTCTCCAAATGGTGTGACTATTTAGAGAAAATATGAAAGTTTATATATATATATATAATTCTGAAATGTGGACACTGTGAAGGAAACTCCCTGGAAGAAGCCACACTTTACACATAATATTCTACAAGACTTATGGTCTGATTAGAATGTCAATGATAGTAAAGAGGTTGGGATGTTGAAGGTCCAGGGCCTAATTACAAATTTTCTTAGACTTTAACCCCCTTAATAGGCACTTATTGCCAAACTCCATGTCTGAATTAACATCCCTGTGTTAGGGGATCTCTATTGGAATGTGTGAACAAATCATTAGTTACTACCACGCTCAAAGCCAAGGATGTCATTGAAATCTATGGCAGAGATTCTGCCTTTGTTGTAACCTACCTATCATCTGCTGTACTTACCAGTGTATTTAGAAGTATGTTGATTTATGACCTTCTTTGATCTGTTACTACAAACAACTTCACAAAACTACCATGTTAGAATACAGAATTTGGGTTAACTTAAATCTGTGTTCCCTGGCCACAGTCACTCATATTTGGTTTCAAAACAAACCGTCTCTTATCCCCTTTGAGATAATAATTGTGTTTTTATGTTGACAGTGCTTTTGGATCTCATCTTCACCAAAGGATTACAGCATGCACAGCATCTCTGAACACAGGAAGAATTAATTAGCTGTGCTAGCTGCAGAAAGATGTTCTGGAAACAGTTTGGAATTATGAAATGTGAAATGATCACAAGCTTCTGATGTAGCTCTCTGATCCCTCTTCCTGCGTGGTCTTGGATGTACCATGTAACCCATAACTTTATCTCTGAAACTGAAGTGATAAAACCCAGCCAGTTTCCTAGAATGCCTGCTGTTTCACATCTCAGCACCAAGAGAAAATGATATTTACCTACCTCATTGAAATATATATATATATATATATATATATATATATATATATATGAAAGTAGAGTGAGTCTCAAAAATTACACTAAATTCTCCAGTCATCTTAAGTAGATAACAATCTCCACACTTGTATCTAAGAGGGTCACATAATTTGTCATGAAGATAGGGATATTTCTAGAAGTGAAAAATACATATTAATAATAACACTACAATTTACTAGACAAATTAGGACACATGCTTAACTTGACTATACCCCTTCCACTAGGAGAATGTTTTGTGGTAAACTTGAAACTCAACCCATGCCTGCCACAGTAAATACTCAAAATTGGTGGCTACCATCATTCTTGGTTTGAAACCTGTGTGAAGATAGCCAGTTAGATCCCCTGGGCAACAGTTTCCTGGCAGTGATGTATTACTAAGTTATCATTAGTGCTGTAGTGTATTCCGGTGATTCACATGTGGAGTTATCTGATCAAAAACAACCCAATAGCAATGATTCCTGGAAGCTTAAGTCATTATTTCTGGTGAAATATACTTACATTACTTCACTTTAAGCCATCTCCCTTTTCCAAGATACTGAGAATATTCTTTGAGATAAACCCTTAACTCAGTAATAATCTTCCTAAGGCTGTTTTGTTCTCCCCTTTCCTCTCTCTCTCCCTCATCACCTCTTCCTCAGTCTCCTCCTCTTGCCACCTGTATGCTATTAACTCCCGTTGGCTTCCTCCAATTGCACACTGACATCCCTCATTCTCACTTGAATGTGTATGTTCAAATTTACAACCTGTCCTTCAGACTCTGCATGCCCCCAGTCTTTCATAGTCTGTGTTTCTTATAGTCATAAACTGACTTCCCCTGACCTGTGTTCCTCACTTGCAATTGGCACCACTAAGTCACCCATTTGCTCATCTAGAAGCAATCCTAGCTTCCTCTATTTCCTGTGCAGTTTTCTTCAAACTCAGGCCGTCTATAACTTATTCCTCAAACGATCATTCATCATGTATTTCTAATGCCTGAATTTTGTCTTTCATCATGTTACTTTTACTGGAAACAATTCTATCTGTTGATCTTCATACTATTATACTCAAGTGGTAGCACCTTACATACTGTCTTCAAACAGCCTAATTGTTCAAACATGCAGATATAATCATGCTATTTCCATGCTGAAAATACTCCAGTGAAATCTACTGAAGAAGATACAAATCTAAAGTATTCTTCCTCACATTTAAACATACTTGGCATCAGATCTCTATCTAGATGTCAAACATGATTTTGTTCAATTTCTTTTCACACTGCACTGGATCTGATATTTCTTCTGGACTAGGTCAAAAGTCAATTCCAACTTTTTACTTCACTCATGTTTCTGTTCATATTAAACTAGTCTGTCTGGAAATTGGCTGGCATCATTATATGCCTTCTAAATATGCCCCAGCTTGCTTTTGTACCAATCTTTCCTTCCCTGGGGCTTCTCTGCCACGAAAGCACAAGGCCCTGTGAAGAAACCTCTTGCCTTCATGAATGATCAGTCTGAAAGGGTGGAACATTCATATGCAGGTACTCTCCTTTATGTGTGAGAGACAAAATATTAAGGCTACAGTTCAGAGATAGTATACAAATCTCTACTCCAAGTCATGCCGTCTTGCTCAACTGCCACCTATTCAAGTGGCCAACTCAACACTTCATATTTATGTCTTCTCCCATTTCTTTTTTTAATCCCATCCCTTCATCATTAGAAGGGGTGTTGTTCTTTAGTTCTGGGACAAGATCTCAATATACAGCCAGGCTGGGCTTGAACTTATAATCTTCCTGCCTTAGATTCCCAACTGCTGGGCTTAAAGGATAACAACACACTCATATCATCTTTCCATTATTTTTTTATCCTTGTGATTACTCCCTGAATAAATTGCCTTTATGTAAGCTTTTACCTAGGCTCTGATTTGATATAAATGTAAAAGTCTCTAGTTACTAGAAACATGTATATATATATATATATATATATATATACATATATATATATATATATATAACTAATCTTTATGATTGGAATTTAGAGCTGAATTACTGGTCAATCAGAAAGAAATAAAATTCCTAATACTTATAGAAATGGGTGTTGATAATCTTCTGTATGCCATCATGCAGTTATTAAAGCTCATGCATGATATGGATTATAATGACCTGCTGGTATAAGGAAAGCTGGGTTATGTCAACATTTGATTGACATGAGATTTTCTTAGTCATAAGGATTTTTTTTCCATATCATTCTAGACTGGATACTTCTGTGTCTTTGAATATAACAAACATAAAGTTACCAGAAATAAAAACACAGCAATAAGAGGTGTGTAAGTGAGATACAAAGAATTAGTAATAAATTGTACAAAGCTCTAGTCATAGCAATGATTATTTTGGTATTGATAAATTATATGGGTGCTAACTTTAAAAGGACAGTTGCCACATCAAAAACCCAGCCATGGGTATTTCTTTAGAAAAAAAAAATGATGAGGAGAATCCTTCCAGAGGGCACAGCTGTGAGCAAACTCGAGTTCACTTTCTAAAGGATAAGTGGCATGTATGGCTATGTATGGATTCCTGGATTCCTGGTTGGGTAGAAATTGGTACAATTAGAGGAGAGAGAGAAAGGAAGTCTACACAGAGTGCTTACAAGTGGTTCTATGTCCAGAGAGACAATCCCTGAAAAGACAAGACATATTCAATAGTAGCTGGGAAGAATGGTTTTTCTTACAGAGTGTTGCTGACCTGATATTGGCACAGTGCAAGTGTGAATAAAGTGAGCATAATGGTAGAGACAGTCTATGTGCCTGAGCTTGAAAGCATGGGCTAATCTAGGTGACCCTGTGGTCACAGGGGCAACCTGTCAGCATCAAAGACCAAAGCTGAGCCTTTGTAATGCTGCCTTTCCTCGTTAGATCAGTCAGTCTCTTGGTGGATGGTTGATTATAGCAAACCTCCTCAGCTCTAAATAAGGAACTTGCTAGAACCATGATACATAAAGGGAGATGAGTTTGTCTTTCCTTCTGTACTACAAGCTCTCATAGTTCTCAGGCTTGGAAAAGATTTAGTGTCATGGGATCTATTATTACATACCCATCATTAAGAAGCAACAAGTGGCCGGCGGTGGTGGTGCATGCCTTTAATCCCAGCACTCAGGAGGCAGAGCCAGGCGGATCTCTGTGAGTTCGAGGCCAGCCTGGTC
This sequence comes from Peromyscus californicus insignis, assembly GCF_007827085.1. NCBI lineage: Eukaryota > Metazoa > Chordata > Mammalia > Rodentia > Cricetidae > Peromyscus > Peromyscus californicus. The sequence continues at coordinate 20,507,431 of NW_026294503.1, forward strand.
TACAGAGTGAGTTCCAGGAAAGACACAAAGCTACAACAAGTGGCTACCTGAGACAGCTGGGAGACACCTAAGAGCCCATACCAGCCCCGTGGCTTGGAACGGCAGGGGGCTGCTATGATGAACAAATATGTGATGGAAAGAGGGAAAAGATGGAATACATGCTGAAGAGATGGGAGGGAAAGGGAAGCAGAATGGTTTGGGCACTGTGGAGAGGGGTGAATCTGGGACCATGATGGCAGTGAAGAACAGTCCAAGATGAGGAGTCTGTGCAGCCACTTGAGGCCTCGTGATGTCTGTGCCCAGGCTGCCACTGAGGGCCAAGTCTGGATCGGTAGCCCTACCCCAGCCAGGGTCTGTGTTGATTGATGTCTGTGGCTCGTATTGCTACTGAGGACTGTTCGGATGTTCGTGGTTGTGGCGGCCACCTGAGGCCCTGGTGATGAAGTCTGGGGCGGGGACGGGGGTGGGGGTGGGGGGTGGCGTGCTGCTGCCGGGGGAGGGGGGCAAACTGATCTAAGTGGCTTGTGCTGCCACCCGAGGCCATGGTGATATCTGGGCCCAGGCTGCCACCAAGGACTGTATCTGGTTCCATGGTCTTACTGCAGCTGGGGTCTATGTTGATATCCAAGGCCCTGGTTACCATGAAGGACCATGTAAATGTCGGTGGACTGGGCTGCCCACTGAAGCCATGTTAATGTCTGAGTACTGTGATGAGCGGGCCCCTCCCCTCCCCAGCCATAGGAAAACTGGTCCTATCCTTCGCTGACCCTGCAGCACCCGCTGTGATGTAGATGTAGACGATCTGGCCCCGCCCCTCACCCACGGCAGTGGTGTTGGCAGTAGCCTGGGCACAGAGAAACTGGCCCCACCCCTAGCCAGGGTGTTTAGGGGGGACCTAGCAGAGACCCAGGCTGACCAACCCAGCCACCACTCAGGCCCAGATCCAGGGCCTTAAATTGGCCCACTTCCAACATCTACCCCATCTATGACCTGCTAGAGCATGTGAAGGGACAGATCCTGCAGAATCGTAGCCCCAGGATCTCCATGACTCAGGACAACAGCGGGGTATCTGAGAGGCATCTTGGTGAGGGTTCAGTATTGATGGTGTAGCGGAAGCCAGAGACCTTGAACCAGACTTAATGACTCATTGTGATGCATATTTGCAAGTAAAGCTGTTTGGGTGGTAGGGGATACTGCCTAACACACTGTGGCTTCCAACGCTACTACTAGGAACAAATACCTGCTGGAGAGATGGGAAAGATGGAGAAGCAGAGTGGTAGGAGTACAGCAGAACTGGAGATGCCACAACTTGACTGATAGGAGAGACAGTTGCCATTGATAGGACAGGTTGTTGCCCAGAGTTGTTCTTTTTTTCTTTTTTTGTAATTATAATTTTCATTTTTTATTTTCTTATGCAGGGAAGACTGCAAAGGTGGAGGGTGGATATGGAAGGACTGGGAAATGAGTGGGATTGGGGTGCATGATGTTAAACTCCTAAATAATCAATAAAAAATTATGTTTAAAAAAACTGAAGAAAAGAAGCAACAAGTTAAAAAGAATAAAGGCCTATTAAAAGCACAAGTCACGGACCAGTTTATGAATACCATCCTTGAAGATGTAGGCTACTTTTAGAAAAACGCATATACATTAGACCAATGACCAGATGATGATTCTGGGTTCCCAGTATGTGGGATGCATGAATCCAGGAACCAAGGGACTTGCATTAAGTGGGGTACTTTTATCATCACTTGGGGAAGCCCACTTATAAAACTTATACTTAATTTGTATTGGACTTAAGGTTCTGTTTTCCTGGGGGGGGGGAGGTTACCTCTGAAGGAAAAAGAAGGAATTGCATGGTATTTGAAGGTAAAGCTATCATATTTATACTCTGTATTGTGGGTATTGGTTGTCAGCAGCAAGGAAATGATTCTAATCCTGGTCTAGGAAATTGACCACGATCTACAAGAGTAGGTAGGGATGCTGCTGGGAGACAATGGAATAAGAAGGATATTTGACAACCATCTGTACATACTTTACTCATTTGTAACCAGTAAATGATCACTAGGCGAATGTAACAATCATGACCAGCCAAGAAAGAGCATAGTCCAAAGCCCCCAAAACTGAAGGACTTGGACCATCTTACTAGGCAGGCAACCAAACCAAACATAGCAAAGCAACCTAGATCACATGGAATGGATAGTGTATTAGTCTACTGGGGCCTCTGAATCAAAATGCCATAGGCTAGGTGACTTAAACCATAGAAATTTAATGTATACAGTTCTCAAGGCTATAAGCAAAGTGCTAGCAAGCACACTCACTTCTAGAGAGGACATCTTCCTGGCAGGAAGATGGCTGTTTTCTCACTGTATGTTCATGTGGCCTCTTCTTGGTTTGTGACTGGAGAGAAGAGGAGAACAAGGAGGACATGCACACAGAGGAAAGGAGAGGGGTAGAGAGAGATTATTTCTAGCATTTTTCTTATAAGAAATCTAATCCTATCTGATCCTGACCTTATTGCCTTATTTAAATTTAATAACTCCTATAAAATTATCTCTTAATGCAATCATATTTGGAGATTACTGTTTTAACATATGAGTTTTCAGGGATGCAAGCAGATGTAGGTAGTATAAAAGTGACAGAAACATTTTTAATATTTTCTCAGGACTAGCTAGAGCAGGAAGAATTGGAACTAGTTTCACTGACCAGCTTTAACAACTGGCCACTGCTTTGAAGGGGACTCCATATTGCACTGGACAGCCTGAGCAGCAAAAGTGTTGGATGGCATTATTTATCTCCTGTTTACAGTTTTAGATATCCTTGGGCCAGTTGTGAAAACCATTTCAGGAGACTCCAATGATGACCTGCAGGGCCAGCCATAGTTATCTGTATCAGTGAGCAATTTAATAATGCCACCTTGTACTGACTTACCCTCTTTCCCTGTTTCATTTTCTCCTGTCCATCATTTTTTGCTTTCTAGGCACACCTTTAAATAGACTGTCCTGGCTGAAGAAGTTGTTTCTCAAGCTTTTGGTGGGGCAGCTTTTGTTAAGACATCCATTTTAATTTTCATTTTCAACAAGATCACATCAATTAGCAGAATGACTAATACAGTGTGTATGCCAACAAATACTCATGTCATAAATATTGTTTTCGAGAATAGCCATGTTAAATGGGATCCTTAATTCTGTTGGGTCTTTGCCTAGGAATTTTCTTCTGTCCCAAGCTTCACCAACAGATTCAACAGCTGTAAATACTCTGATCCTTTTTTTCATTTATTTTTAACTCCACTGAGCAAGCTTCCCCATGTTCCTGAAGAGAACAATTCAATTCAAACACCCACAGTTTGATTTCTGTGAATACAGGAAGAATATATTTTCCCAGTTACCACTGGATACAGTGAGGACAGTAGCCAACATCCAACCAGGAATATAAGAGGAGGGGTAACTTACATGAGCCTAGAAATAAAAGTGTATGCAACTCCAACTATCAATGTATACACAGCTAGAAGTAGGAAATTTGAAGATGGATGTTTATGAGTGGAAAGCAACTGGTTCATATTTCATCACTCAGAAGAAAATTTCCAAGGAATACCATCAAACCACTTTAGACATCACTTGAGTAAACAGCTTCTTGTGTTATGCTGCTGAAATACCAAGCTTTATTTTCACTTTAGCATGACTTAACTTCTATGACTAATATATCCCAGAAAACATAAGGAATTCTTATGTGTTTCTACTGGATTCTGGAAATAACTTATGTTAAATCAATAAATATTTAATCCCAGTGGCTTAATTTCATTTTCACCTCTTTTTCTATAACTTTTTTTGACACAATAGTGATGGTACTACCTTAAACATAAACAGCATACTAGTTTTATAATAAAGTTAATGTCTTAACTAGGGTTACTACCAAATGACTTCCTGAAACTGGCTTATTTTAAAGAGATCCTGGGAATTATAGACAGGAGAAAATAAAACAGAAAAGTCATGGGCCTTATGCTGTAGGGTTCTATGGCAATAATGCTTGAAAATTATTGGGTTTGGTGTGTTTTGATTTACTACAGAAAAGAATATCACTAAGAATTTTGACCATGGAACAATGTCAGGTCCACTTTGGGAGCTGATAAATGGTTTATCACTACAGATCTGAATTGGTCTCAGATTTAAAGACCATATGTCCAAATTGTTTAATTAAGTAATCAAGTTCAAGGGAGTTAAAGGACTTGCCCAAAGCATGTTAACAACAGGACTCCAATTGAAATCAAATATTCTGTCTCCCCTGCCAGAATTTTATCACATCAAAATGTTAAGAGAGATTTGACAGCTAGCACACCAAATATGTACTGGATCTCAATTCAAATCAGCTTACAAGTTACAAGTCTTTTAATTAACTTCCTAAATGAGTTCAAGAAATTAGTGAGGTTTTCTGATTTTATACAAACAGGATATAATATTTTTATGAGCTAGCAAAAAATAATGTAAGTTAACAATATACCTTGCACTGTTATTATTAGATCTGTTATAATTTCAGTTAAATAAAAAGTAGTATTTCGTTTCTAATTTTATTACTTATATCTTCCATTTAGTAATTTTTACAAGTTAAAAATGGGACTATAAATTCCATGAGAAAATGCAGTTGAAGACACAACTGAATTTTAAGTAAATATGTAGCACTACACTGTTTTTTTTTTCAACCTGAGAACTTTCTGTAAAGGCATTTTTATGTGGGTGACTCCAATTAGCTGTAAGCAGTAAGTGGAGAGGAATGGGACAGGAGCTAATATCAGAACACAGACAGCTTGTAAGGGTGGAAAGTCCCAGACACTATTTCCCTCCTTAAGTTCCTAACTCCCACAGATGCCTGGAGCAGTATTTTTCATTCGTGATTCCCATGAAAGTGAGTAATTTTGTAATTGCAATGCTTCAGGGACAAGGAAGTCCTGTATTACATAATTATTAACAAATTATAATATTTTTATCACTGGGATTCAAATTGACTCTAATTTGGGATCTATGATAGGTCAGAGATTTCCTCGTACTTGGGGAGACACACTTCTGGAATCTAGGAAATGGGATGAAACTCTGGGAACCTTGGGTCCCCCAAGTTTCTCGGGACTCTGGTGAGCAACTCAAGGGTGCACTAAGGCAAGACTGGGGTGACAACCAATGTTGTGACACTCCTAGTTATAAAGTACTGATTATGAATTTTAATATCCTTGTACTCTTGATAAAGTTAGATAAAACTTCTGAGCCTCAGTTTGTTCCCATGTAAATAAAGAGTAATGATTCTCCCATGCACATTGAGTTATTGCAATGATTGAGAATAAATGATCATGTATGTAATCTACCACAATTGATGGCAGGTAATATGTACTCAGTTACAACTTCCTTTCCTTCCCTCATTCCCTCTCCAGTCCATCCTTCTTTCCTTTCATTGATTTAGCAAATCGATCTGGAGAATTTATTATGGTCTTACTTGTAATTCTTGAACTCAAACACATACACATTTTTAGTTTCCACCAGTGAGCAGGAAATGCCTTTCATACCGACATATATGCTTTTGCCAATAACTGTCCATGGATTTCCCTCTTTGAGGTTCATTCTCATAAAACTCAACAACCACAGACAGTGATGGAGGGAAAAGGTACCATGGATGCAGACCCTCCCATGGTGTCACTCCACACCTGAAGAGATGTTCTGGGAACTTAGAATGGAGCCTATAGAAGGGGCAGATTTCATTAGGCACAGTGCAAGTGGGGCCTGTTTTTTTTTTTAATTTAATTTAATTTTTTTTTTATTTCTGACTCTCTACCTTTGCTAAACTGGGTAAATCACCTTTGAAGTACTCATCTGTAGATTAAAGACTAGCATCACTTTTAAAACATAGTGTTTTATGCTCAATGATAAAAGCTGCTCTTAGCCTTGCTCAGAGAACCATCTTTTCGCAATGAACAGCTATGAATTCAGAGACTCACAGCTAGCCATCATCTCTAAAGCTCAGGGAACACTGAGGAAGAGGGAGAAGGAAGTGTCTTAGAGCTGGAAGCTAAGCTGAGAAATGTTATCTTCTAGACTATTCTCCTCCAGACACAATCATTGCAAACACGAACTCACAACAACAACTACCATTACCTACATCGAGCGGCACAAGACTAGCCTAAGTCAGGCATGGATGGGAGGAGGGGTTCATAGAAACCTGCCCCTTACTTCTCTTGGTTACTACCAGATTCTTGGAGAGAGGAAGTCATTGTCTTCAGTTTTGTGTACCCACTGCTGACCCCACCAGGCTCTAGTGGATAACCTTGAATCCTTGTTCATACATGCTCTACTCAAACTCAGTGTGTCACCGAGAGAGAGAGAGACAGAGAGACAGAGACAGAGAGACAGAGACAGAGAGACAGAGACAGAGACAGAGAGACAGACAGAGAGATAGAGAGACAGAGACAGAGACAGAGAGACAGATAGAGAGAGAGAGAGAGAAGGAGAGGGAGGGAGAGGGAGGGGGAGGGGAAGAGGTGAGAAAGAAATTTGTAGCGCATGGGTAGAAGGGAGATGAGAAAGAGTAGTATTAAAAGTAGTCAATATGCATTATGTACATGTACAAAGATCAAAGAACATTGTTTTATAATTTCATTGCATTTATTTATTTATTATGTATCTTAATTAGGGTTGCTATTGCAGTGATGTAACACCATGACCAAAATCTACTTGAGGAGGAAAGGGCTTATATCTCTCCAAGTTACATGTAACAGTTAATCATTCATATCACATAATCAATCATCCAGTGAAGCCAGGAACTCTCACAGGGCAGAAACCTGGAAGCAGGAACTGATGCAGAGGCCATGGAGGGGTGCTGCTTACTGGCTTGCTTCTCATGGCTTGCTCAGCCTGCTTTCTTAGAGAACCCAGGACCGCCAGCCCAGGTATGGCACCACCCACAATGGTCTGAGACTTCACCCATTGATCACTAACTAAGAAAATGCTTTACAGTTAGATCTTATGGAGGCAGTTTCTTAATTGAGACTCCCTCCTCTCTGATGACTCTAGCTTGTGTCAAGTTGACATAAAACTAGCCAGGACATTATGTGTGGGTCTGGGTGTAAACACTTGTACCGTGGCCTATCTGTGGTGATCAGTAGGTTCTCTCTTTCTACTTTGTGGGTATTGGGAATTGAACTCACTTCATCAGGGTTGGAGGCAGTTACATTTATAGAACTGAGCCATCTCACCAGCCCCAAAGAACAAACTCAGTTAATAAAAAGTTATATTCATTTTTCGTAGACTTTCATTTTCAAAACTTTATAGAATTAACCTGTCATCTGTGGTTGGACATCAATAGTGTTACACAGCTGTGAACCTTGAGAGCTATGATAATGACCTCCGTAGCAAGATATGTGCATGAGTACAGTAGTGGTACAAATGTTATGGGAGTAATCAATCCCTTTCAGATTGGATTTAAGGCCCACTTCACAGGAGAAAATATGTGTGGGTAATATTAATCTGGCTAAGAACCCATGGGCATGGAACTCAAATAGTCCAAGAAAGAGTCAACTACTATGATTTTGTTACATGGACATAGTATCAAACTACCCTCTAACTTCTTACCTCTCTAACCATACTATTAGAACAGCTTTCAGACCAAATCAGAGAAGTTTCTTGGTGCAGTAGGTCATGGTTAATGCAGAAACTCACAAGTAATCAAAGTGCAGACAGTGAGAATCTGTCATCCTTAGCCATAAACAGCACACTTATATCACTTCTTTCCCACAAAGTTCTGAGACATTGTGGAAGAGGAGCCAGAAAGATTGTAGGAGCCAGCCTCTGACTGAGATTATGTTTAGGGACTTGCTAGCTGATAGATTACTTTTCCCAAAGAGCAGTATCTCTTTAAAATATATATATACTGTTATTCATACCATTATTATTTCATATTAATAATTATATAAGAATCTAATAGCATTTCTTATTTTGTTTTGTTTGCTTGTTTGTTTGCGGACAGTATCTCTCTATGTAGCCCTGGCTGTCGTAGAACTTTCTACATAGACTAGGTTGGCCTTAAACTCGAGAGACCTGCCTACCTCTGCCTCTCAAATGTTGGGATTAAAGGCATGTGCCACCACACCTAGCATTCCGATTCTTGAACACATAAACCCCAAATGTTTGAGTATCCCTGCAGGATGGCACAAGTTCCAGTCCATAGATGGACTCATGACTAAATGTGTGCCCAATGTAACTTCATGACATGACTGTCATTAGCTTTCTAAGAAGGTTAAGATTCCTGTGGAAACCACCTTAGAAGACAGTAAAGTCAAAATAGAGGTAGTGAGCTTCTCTCTGAGCTGCTTCTTGTTCCAAAAATGCAAATAGTTTACTTCATGGCCATTGGGATGTTTCAAAGCCATTAGTATTCTAGGAGGGGACAAAACATTTCAAAAATTGCTCCTGTTTGCTGACCTCCTGTACTTTTCTTAGAATTAAACTCAGTCTGGATTTCCTGCAAACTTCCTCAATTCTCTACAGACACAGAAAGAAATTGCTTCCACTCAGCCATCTTGCTGGAAGACCTTGACGAAGAGTGTCTTGGAGAAGAAATTATTCTTCACCCCTGGGGTCACTTGGTAGCTAAAACAGACTTCTTCTTTTCCTTTTAATCTGTTCTACCTCACTGGCTCCTTTTGTGTGTGTTCTTAAAGTTATTGCCTTATTTACTTTGATGGTTTCTCAACTAATTGAATACAGCAGTGAGTTCTCTCTTCCTTGACTCTTTTGGATGTTTCCCCTACCCCAGTGGAAGGGTCCCTATGAGACAGCTCAACTTGGAGATATTTGTTCAGAGAAACTTCTTTAAAATTTACTGCTTTCTATAGGGCTGTTGTAAGTTTTCACATTGGGCTAAAATATACAGAATGGAATCATAACAGCTTTGTCTTGTAGAAATGTTATTTTTTATTTTGGGGTAAGAGAATAACTCCTAATAAAGAAAGAATGGTGCTATAGGATAATGCTTTTGTACACTGGTTTAATAAAACACTGATTGGCCAGTAGCCAGGCAGGAAGTATAGACGGGACAAGCAGATGAGGAGTATGCTGGGAAGAAGAAAGGCTGAGTTAGGAGTTGCCAGCCAGACATAGAGGAAGCAAGATGACAAGGCAGAACTGAGAAAGGTAGCAAGCCACATGGCCAAACATAGATATAAAATTATGGGTTAATTTAAGTGTAAGAGCTAGTTAGTAATAAGCCTGAGCTAATGGCCACACAGTTATAATTAATAAAAGCTTCTGAGTGATTATTCTATAAGCAGGCCATGGAACTGCCGGGGCTTGGCGGGACTCAAGAAACATTTGTCTACAGAATGGATATATCTTGTGGTTTGAGTTATGTCTGTGTATATAGTGATTGAAGGGTCAAGCTCTTTTTTTTTTTTAATTTAAGGAGCTACCTGAATGTGAAGTTAAGTAAAAACTGCAAAATTCAAACCAGACAGAAATATTACCTTGTAGAAATAAATCATTGACTTAGAACTGAATCATTCCTTTGGACATTGGAATGATTTGTTTCTAGCCCCATGGTTAGGAGATACAGTCCATCTCTTTCACAGGTATGCTCATGGGTATACACATGCAGCTGTATATTCCACTGATGAGGGAGGCCTTCCATAACCAGCTTCATAATCAATGATCTTTCATCATCCTCTTTCATCCCACACTCACCAGTTCAAATATGTTTGGCAACACATTCTTAAAATTCATATTGACTTCATATGGAGATGGATTATATTCTAAGAGAGTCTTCCTTGTCTATATCAGTGTCCCTACCCTACCCAACAAGTTCCCAGAGCTCAGGATTTTCCAGGCTACTATGTTTAGAATGTTGTGTAATGAGTCATCGTGTCCACCTGTAAGTATCATAAACAGATGATATAAATATGCCTGCATAATATGACTCAAAACACATCTCCTGTTTTAGCTTTAGTTCAAACAGTATTCACAGTTCCAAGAAACTTGTGGCTTGCAACTTCACAGTGAGTGGGAGGAGAATACTGGAAAACCTAAAGCCAGTGCTCCCTGCCTGTTGGTCCAGCCATACTCAAGGAGCCTGTGAAAAGGTGAAGTGGAGGAGGGATGACAGGAAAATCTGTTTTCCATGGGCTTTTGAAGCCAATCATTTTAAATGTGCTCCCTCAAATTTGCGTTTGGATGCTGTTGGAGTGGGTGGTTCCACTCAAGCTCTTCCCTCTTCCTGGAATGTCTTTCTCTCCTTTTGACACCACTCTACTCCTCTGACAGTCTGTTCTCATTCACCAGGAATGAGCCCCGAAGTCCTTTCTGCAAAAATAATCCTTCCTGATCTCAGACCAGGTGAGAACAGTCCGTTCTGTTGATCTGACACAATGCTGTGCTACCCATTCCTTACTTTTAATATCCCAATACCCTAGGGTTTTAATTTACTGTGTGTCCCTTTCCCATCCTGAAGTGCGAATCCAGTAAGGCAGAAATTTCATTGGACATAATATTTGGTATTTAATATGCACTATTCATTTGAATATCTGAATAGACAAGCAATTAATAAAGCTAAACAGCCCAGTTAAAATTTCAAGGTGACTAGTATCCACATAGGAGTGAGTACATACCATGTTTGTCTTTCTGGGTCTGGGTTAGCTGACTCAGGATGATTTTTTCTAGTTCCATTCATTTGCTTATAAATTTCATGGTGTCGTTGATTTTTTTTTTTTACCACTGAGTAATAGTCCATTGTGTAAATGTACCATATTGTCTTTATCCATTCTCCAGTTGAGGGCATCTAGGTCGTTTCCAGATTCTGGCTGTTACAAATAATGCTGCTATGAACATAGTTGAGCAAGTATTCTCGTGGTATGATTGAGCATCTTTGGGTTTATGCCCAAGATTGGTATAGCTGGATCTTTAGGTAGGTTAATTCTCAGTTTTCTGATAAACTGCCATACTGATTTCCAAAGTGGCTGAACAAGTTTGCATTCCCACCAGCAGTGGAGGAGTGTTCCTCTTACTCCTCATCCTTTCCAACATAAGCTGTCATCAGTGCATTTGATCTTAGTCATTTTGACAGGTGTAAGATGGTATCTCAGAGTCATTTTGATTTGCATCTCCCTGATGACTAAGGATGTTGAGCAATTCCTTAAATGTCTTTCTGCTATTTGAGATTCTTCTGCTGAGAATTCTCTGTTTAGATCTGTAGCCCATTTTTTAATTGGATTATTTGGCATTTTGAGGTCTAGTTTCTTGAGTTCTTTATACATTTTGGAGATCAGCCCTCTGTCAGGTGTGGGGTTGGTGAAGATCTTTTCCCGTTCTGTAGGCTGCCATTTTGTCTTACTGACTGTGTCCTTTGCCTTATAGAAGCTTCTCAGTTTCAGGAGGTTCCACTTATTAATTGTTGCTCTCAGTGTCTGTGCTACTGGTGTTGTATTTAGGAAGTGATCTCCTGTGCCAATGTGTTCAAGATTACTTCCTACTTTCTCTTCTGTCAGGTTCAGTGTCACTGGATTTATGTTGATGTCTTTGATCCATTTGGACTTAAGTTTTGTGCATAGTGATAGATATGGATCTATTTGCAGTCTTTTACATGTCGACATCCAGTTATGCCAGAACCATTTATTAAGATGCTTTTTTTCCCTTATTGTACAATTTTGGCATTTTGTCAAAAAACAAGTGTTCATAGATGTGTGGATTAATGTCAGGGTCTTCAATTTGATTCCATCGATCAATGTGACGTGTCTGTTTTTATGCCAATACTAAGCTGTTTTTGTTACTGTCCTCACTCATATGTGGACATTAGATGCAAAGCAAAGTATAACCAGGATACAATCCACAACCCCAGAGAAGCTAAGTAAAAAGGAGGACCCTAAGAGGGACATACATGGAGGGCCCCAGGAAGGGGAAATAGTTAAAAATCTCCTGGGTAAAGTGAGGGGTGGGTGGAAAGGAGGGGATGGGGGCAGAAAGCATGAGGGATCAAGATGGCTGAGTTGGGGGAGGGACGAATAGGGAGAACAATGAAAGAGATATCTTGATAAAGGGAGTCATTATAGGCAAGGGAGAAACCTAATGCTAAGGAAATTTCCAGGATTCCACAAGGGTGGCCCCAGCTAAGAAACCTAGCAACAGTGGAGAGGCCTGAACTGGCCTTCCTCTGTAATCAGATTAGTGACTACCCTAATTGTCATCATAGAACCAACATCCAGTAACTGATTGGAGCAGATACAGTGATCCACAGTCAAGCACTGGGCTGAGCTCCTGGAGAGCAGTTGAAGAGAGGGAGAAGGAATACTTTCAGCAAGAGGGGTCAAGATCATGATAGAGAAAACCACAGAGACAGCTGACTCCAGCTAGTGGGAGCTCACAGACTCTGGACTGACAGCTGGGGAACCTGCATGGGACCAAACTAGGCCCTCTGAATGTGGGTGACAGTTGTGAGTCTTGATCTGTTTGTAGGGCCCCTGGCAGTAGGACCAGGACTTATACTAGGTACATGAACTGGCTTTTTGGAGCCCATTCCCTATGGAGGGAAACCTCTCTCTCTCTGCCTTGATGGGGCGGGGCGGGGGGGGGGGGGGCAGCGGGAGCTTGGTCCTGCCTCAACTTGGCATGCCAGACTTTGTTGAATACCTAAAGGAGGCCTTACCCACGCTGAGGAGTGGATTGAGATGGGATGGGGGGAGGTGGGAGGGGGCAGGAGAAGGGGAGGGAGGGGGCAATGGGGATGTATGTAAAATGAAAAAAAAATTAACGAAAAGAAGACCGGGAGACTCCTGGCAGATTGTAATCTAGTTTGTTTTTTGTTTGTTTTGTTTTGTTTTTTTGTTTTTTTTTTTTAATTCAAGGTGAAGATGTCTGGTTCTCCTCCCACTACTGAGTCAGTCTTTCTATGTCGCTAGTCCAGTTTGGCTTTGAATAAACATTCTCCTGCCTCCACTTTCTGTGTGTTGGGATTGCAACATCATGACTGATTTATCTGGCTTCTTGCAGAGTTATGAAGATTGATAAATCGACAAATAAATTGAGCAGGCACTTTTCAAATAAAAGAATACAAATGATCTCCTAATACATGAAAAATGTGGAACTTATTTAGCTATAAGAGAAATATAATTCAAACTACATTGAGATTCTATCTCATGCCAATCATAATAGCTGTCAAGAGAATGGAAAACTACAAATGTAGGCAAATATGTGGAGGGCTTACTTATCACACTGTTGACCGGACCATAAACTAATATAAACCTACAAAAATCACATGGAGGTCATACAACAAATTAAAAATAGAACTATCATGTGATCTATCTGTACCATGTGTGGGTGCATACCCAAAGGAATCAAGGGAGGGGAGCATACAACAGAGACATTGCTATTGTAGCCCCAGTAACATTAGCCAAGTAGTGGAATTAGCCTACAGACTCATCAGTGAAAAACATATAGTCCATACTCAATAGAGGTTGTTCAACAATAAAGAACAAAATCATGTCATTTTCAGGAAAACGGATGGAATTAGAGAGTGCTGTGCTCAATGAAGTAAGCTCAACTCATAAAGAAGTACCATGTGCTTTCATGCGCACAAGTAATCTCAACAAGTAAAGAGGCACAGAGAGTGGAGAAGGAAGTAAATAATGGTAATCAGGTGGCTATGGTGAAATGCCATTATGTGTATGTATAAATATGTCATAACAGAGTTTATTATTTCATTCAATTAATATACAATAACTTCAGAATAGAAACTAACTTTTACGAGAAAAAAGTAATTGGAATCACTTTTGATTTAGGAGGCTTCTTTCATTTCTGTGTCTCTTGTAGGATTCAAATCATGCCCCCTCTCTTCTCTGGGATCCTGTGTGATTTCTGCAGGCAGGCAGTGGCTTTCTTGACTCCAGTTGTGAAGTGCTCATTTGTGGCATGGTTCACACCATTTGCTCCTTTGATCCTGCCCTACCAGCTACTGAAGGTCATAAACCAGAGCTCCTCATCTTCTGCCTCCTCTGCTTCTCTTAGGAACCTGGCACAGTGCCTTGGTGCAGGGGAAATACTCATATTTTCTAAAGGATTGAAATGGTAGTGAAAAAAAAAATAGAGCAACTATTCATTCAAGCAACATCCAACACATATTTATTGAAACCCCAACTATTTACCAGGTACTGTTTTGGTGCTTAGCCTTCACCCATAAAATATCCCTCCTTCAAATAAACATTTTGGAAGTTTTAACTTTTCCAAGAACTACAGAAATGGCTTCCAGGTTTGTTTTGTAACTGTGGTTACTTAAGAAATGTACACAGCTGCCTTGTATATGCTGCTGAACACTATGGGTTGAATTTGAAGGTTGTGATTAAGAGCCCAGCTCTTCTCCTCAGGGATTGGATGACCTCGTGCCCTGAAAAAGCATGTTCAGTAAGGAAAACACAGGTTGTAGCTAAGTGAGCAGATGATTTCTTTGTTTGCCAAGGGTTACCATAGGCACAAATATCTGTGTGAAGGCTCTGGTTCCCTGTGCTTTCTCACTCTGCACACCCCTGAATGTCTCAAAGGCTAATGCCCTGAACCATATTGAATCAATTCTTTAAACTGTATTAAATTAAACTCCATCCTCCAAAAAGTACCTAGTCTTTTTTAAAGACAATAACTCCCAGTTTATTATATTTAAAATTTATCTAAAATGGATTTTATGCATGTTTGTTTTCAAGCTAGAATCATTAAAATCCTATGAATCCCATGCTGTGCCATCTCTATCTTTTTAATGATGCTACTTTAGTTGATGAGTGATTAAACAGCAAGGATTTGCTCATTACCAGTCATTTGGACTTTGTGGATGGTATTTGGCATGCAGCAATAGATGTCAATTACTTTTCACGGGCAGACGTTCGTTGTGATCCGGGAAGCAAACTTTAAGGGAGTAAACCTTCAGTGTGAGTTGAAAAACCAATAAACTTCTGAGGGATGGAATTTTATGCCTTATGTTTTCCCAATTTTTGGAAGCCGCCTCGGTTTAAATCCACAATGTTCAGCCCATTTGTATTATTTTCTGAAAAGGCAGGTGGCAACTTTTTATTCTTCCAGCTGCGATGAGGACATGTATCAAATTATTTTCAGATTTATACTGATAGGATTTAACACTCTTAAAGGACTGTGAAGCACTGCCGACTTCATAAACAGGACTTCTCATTCATCAAAGAACTTTCCTCCCTGAAGATGAACTACAACAGCAATTATGTGCAAGATAGGGACCCTCTAATGTAGTTTAGGGGCAGGGAATGAATGTCCTCTAAAGTAAAGTAATAAGAGTGTGAAGGAATTTGTTCAGATGGAGCTGATAGAGACTGAAGGCTTTCCTCGTGAGGAAATAGATTAGTTAGCGTGCTCTCTCTCTATGTCTCTCTCTCATGCATAGTGTGTGTGTGTGTGTGTGTGTGTGTGTGTGTGTGTGTGTGTGTGTGTGTGTGTGTACTCCAAGGATTTCCTGTATCCATCTTCCCAGGGCTGAATTTAAAAGCATGTGCCTCCATGCCCCACATTTTTGAGTTCTGAAGATGAACTCAGGTCCTGGTGCTTGCCCAGCAAGAACTCTGCTGACTGAGTCATCTCCCCAGTTCTAGGCAGAACTTAGTCCCGGATGAACATGCACTTTGGGTTAGGTGTTTACTGAGCAACATCACATTTTGTTGTTTCCGGAGAGAACAATCTCTATCAAAATTATTAAGTATAACAATACCCGCTTATGGACCATCATCATTTCCCAAATGCAACAACTACTGCAGGAAGAAGCATGCTTAACTGTCATAGGAGCAATGTGGCTAGAATGAAATTCTGCAACTAGTTTGGAGCCTGGCTCTGAAATTTGTTTGACAATCTTGTGTAGGAATGTCAATTAACCTCCTAGAGACAATATGCTTCCCTACAAGGTAGCCACCAACATGAAATTCAGACTGTTTTGTGAAGGTTACAGAGATCAATGCATGTAAAACACCTTGGCCAACTGAAAGGCAATATCCAAATATATTAGGTCATGTCATCATTGCCTATAAAGCTGACTATGGGGCTAAACTTGACCAGACCATTTCCTGGTGGATAGCTCTTCTCTAGCACCGAATTAAAAATGCCAACATTTCTTTCACCTCTCCCAGCAATATCTAAATAAAATATCTTGATATTTCAAAAAAAAGAAGCTGTAACTGTCAGGACTAGGATGTAGCTGTCATAAGTACATTAAATGTGGCACGCAAATTGCAATGTGAATTTAACTCAGTATCCAGAATGACCCTTTTTAGCATTGGGTCATGTAATTCTTCCTTAAAACCCTTCAATGGCATACATCCCACTTGGATTAAGTGTCTAATCTTCACATGGCCCTCAGCATCCCACATCTCCTGCTCCTCCAAGGTCACCCCTGGGTCATTGCTTCTTCCTGTTACAGAGAGGATGCCACCTGCTTTAGATATCTCCCCCTGCTTCTTACTCTGCTACAAGAGACACCAGAGCTTTCTTCTGGATAACACATGGTCTATACTTTCACATTCCAAGTCTTCATTTACTTAAATATAAACACTGATTAAAGCTCACCCTGGCCCCCTTATTCCACACACAAGTTGCCTACCAACTCTGTTTACTAGTCTTGCTTGCCCTGTTTCACTGTCTTTTTCTAATGTAGCTTTTATTAGGTGTAATATTCTGTGTACCTTTTTATATTTATTATTTACTACCTACCTTCCATTCATTCTCACATACAAATTCTAGGAATGCAAAGATTCATAACAACTTGTTTCATTCATGTACTCCATTTTCATAACGAGTAGATGAATGATATCCCTTCTACTTGATCCCAATGATTATGGGGATCACGACTTCAAGAGAACCCATAAAGAAACATGATGGTACAGAATACTTTTAAAATGGGGAAGGTGAGAGTGCTTCAGGAAGAGCAATAGTGTAAGAGGATGTAATTGCTAGAACTAAAACTAATTCCGATGACTTGTTCCTAGCCTCATTAACACACTAAGTATTCATCTTTGCTGTTCTTCGGTACTGTCCATGAAAGTTGGAAAACATTCTGATTTTAAACTGTAGCTATGTTCAAAGAGTGGATAACACTGAATGAAACTGCATAATAATATTAATTTGCTGGAAATTTTAACTTGATCAACTAAGTCTCTAGCCAAAAAAAATGCATTCCATATTTAATTTTTAATCAACCCATTTAATGTCAACATACTCTGTAAAAACTGCAATTGCAATCACTTGAAATGAGGAACCAGTCCATAGTACACAGCAGCAGGATTTGGGTTGCTGTTTTTGTCTTAGAAAGACGGGTAACAACTTTATCCACCAGCTTCTTTATACAGAGCTATGCACTCTAAATTAAAACCTCTTATGGCAAGACACTCCTTCTAGTTGGTTTTAATTGCCAAAACATGTTTACCTACTAATTTGAAAAGAGCCAGGAGGTAGGAATGGCATTTGCTTTGTTCTATCGGGTGCTCAATCTTCAACTCTAGGAAAATTATCCTTATGTTTTTATGCATGTGGTTGGATAGAGGGTAGCAGTGTGCTTTTGATAAAATCCAAAGTTGGTTAAGTACCAAGTCTTCATTTCCTACCCAACTTTGTTTGAGAAATTTGGTCTTGCCTTTCATGAAGAAAAGCTTCAATACTTAGAAAAATGAAAGTGAAATGAAATGTGAGAACTTTTAAATTATGCTTTGAGTTTCCTTGGTGATAGAGTTTAGTAGTTTTCTCTCTATCAATGGAGTCCATCATAGAGCCTGTATTTCAGGTGTATAGCAGCTTTCTCTGAATTAAAACACTTCCTCCCTCTACATGAGCAGCCTGGACATGAGTGGGGGTAGTGAAGGGCGAGGGTCGAGGGAAAGAGAGCTTGGGGGAGAGGGTGATCCCAGCTGGATCAACAACAGAGAGGGAGAACAAGGAATAGGAGACCATGGTAAATGAAGACCACATGAGAATAGGAAGAAGCAAAGTGCTAGAGAGGCCCACAGAAATCCACAAAGATACCCCCACAACAGACTGCTGGCAATGGTCGAGAGACAGCCTGAACTGACCTACTCTGGTGATGGGATGGCCAAATACCCTAATGGTCGTGCTAGAAACCTCATCCAACTACTGAGGGATCTGGATGCAGAGATCCATGACTAGGCCCCGGGTGGATCTCTGGGAGTCCAATTAGCGAGAATGAGGAGGGTTTATATGAGCGAGAATTGTTGAGACCAAGGTTGGATAAAGCACAGGGACAAGTAGCCAAACGAGTGGAAACACATGAACTATGAACCAATGGCTGAGGGGTCCCCAACTGGATCAGGCCCTCTGAGTGGGTGAGACAGTTGATTGGCCTGATCTGTTTGGGAGGCATCCAGGCAGTGGGACCGGGTCCTGTGCTCATTGCATGACTTGGCTGTTTGAAACCTGGGGCCTATGCAGGATCACTTGGCTCTGCCTGGGAGGAGGGGACTGGACCTACCTGGACTGAGTCTACCAGGTTGATCTCAGTCTGTGGGGAAGGCTTTGCCCTGGAGGAGATGGGAATGGGGGGCGGGCGGGCTGGGGGGAAGGTGAGGGGAGCGGGAGGGGGGAGAACAAGGGAATCCGTGGCTGATATGTAGAACTGAATTGTATTGCAAAATAAAAAAACAGCAACAACAACAACAACAAAAAAAACCACTTCCTCCAAGAGGCAGGAGGCTGCTCATGAGACATATAAGGTAAACAAACATCCCATACCTGGGAAGGCAGAAACATGCAGGATACTTGACCCTCCTTAGCTTTGCAAAAGCAGTAAACAGCTGCTGAGAGTAAGAGACTCTGACCACCATGGCTGCAGAGAAGATGTTCGCAGGATTGAAGGAAGATACAGAATTCATCAACTCAGAATTTTTACATTTTACTTTATTAACCCACAAGAAGCCAGGCTAAGGTAGTTGACATGAAATTCCCACCATCTGGTTACAGTGAGCTTGGAATGCACATGGATTATCATGACTAACAAAAGATGCTGCTTTCTGTAAAATATTCATTCAGTTCTGGTCATAAGTGTTTGTGTTTACACAGTGCCATTTTTTTCAAAGCTCAGGCTCTAGTTTCAGCCCGCAGAGTCTATTCTTCGAAGAATGTGGAAATTGACTGCAAGGTCATGCATTTGATCTTTGCTTTCCAAAGTTAAATGGAGAGAAAGCGATACTGGAGTATCTGGCAATTCAATCTACTGAGTGGAAAATCTAAAATGTTCCAGTGCTCACCATCTGATTTCAGACTTAACCGCAGAGATTATTTTTTTTTTTAAGTTTTAGCTGCTATAGCCTCTATTACATAATGCCTGGTTACTACTCTCTGCTGAAAATAAATAAGCATGGAAGGACACTAACATCTCAAGCATGGATTCTGTGTACTGTGGGTTTGGGGAACATTCTCTGCGGTTAACTCCATGGGGCCACCCAACCCTGTGGCTCTAGGTCAAGATCTTCTTACCTGAAGCAATTCCTGGTGTTCTTCCTGGTGTGAGGGCAGGCCAAGCTTGAGGAAAACATAAGCTTTCATAAAACCCTGAGTGTGGACTCTGGACACAAAGTGACTAAGCATAAATCTTGGCCACATCAAAGTGTGGGATTTGGAATTTTGCTGGGTCACCCCTAGATATTGAGAAGGAAGAAGACATGATATGCATAGGTTCAGATGCTTGTCTAAGATTTATTACAAACCATATTACTTAGGATCTCTGTAATATACAGTCCCGACTCAACCTTGGCAGATGGTAATACTGTTAGCACTAAGACACCATCCTGATTTTCTCGAAAGCCAAAGTGATGTGTAGCATAGTTGACGGAATCTCTACATCCTCACTGTCTCTTCTCTCTGGGCGTACAGCAACACTGTTTATGCCTACCTGATATCGTGCCAGGAGAATTCGCTTGAATGTCTCAAGCCAGTCCATCCTCAAAAGCCATTGAAGACTTTGTAGAACTTATATCATCTAATTTTCCCTCACAATGTGGTTGACTTGTTCCCGCTTCTTCAAATCTACTCCTCCCTGGTGTTTGGCATTACCTGGTTCAGTATCTCAATCCTCTTCATTTCATATAAATTTTTATTAGATGGCAATAGCATGATTGTCGTGAACAACTACAAAAGATAGAGGTGATCATTTGTCCATTTGTGAATAACTTTTGCAGCACTGGGCATTGCCCTAGGGTTTTCTCTATGAGGAAGCTATATAGAAAAATTTTTATAGCCATGGCTGTTAAAATCAAGTTATCTGGGTTTACCTAGTGGCTGTTCAGGAAGATAGTCAGAGTAGTTTCTAAAATGGAGATTAACTTGTCAGGAGTTCATTATGGAGTAGCTTTTTAAAAAACAAAAGTATTTTATTTGTTATTTAAAAGTTTCAGATGTATCTTGATCATGTTCGACTGCTCGCCCCACCCCCTTCAGATCATCATGATGAAGTTTAGGGAAGAAAGTCAGTTTGGACAAAAAAAGTGAGCTGCGTAAACTCTCAACCAAACCAGTCTTACTGAGTTATCTGTAACTGAGAAGAAGAAGAAGAAGAAGAAGAAGAAGAAGAAGAAGAAGAAGAAGAAGAAGAAGAAGAAGAAGAAGAAGAAGAGATGAACTTTTTGAACTTTGTGGACATTTTCATCTATCAGTCATTGGCTATAAGGCCACCCTGGGAAAAGTGGAATGAGTTTGGGTAATATGCAGTTATCTTGGTGGTACTGAGAGCTGAGGTTGCCAGGGGCTAGTATTGCCAGCTATAAAGGAATGTTTCCTGATCCTAAAGGGGAAGGAGAATGTAACATTATTATTACTGCAGCTCTATATCCTTGGGAGAATTAGTCTTCCTGTATTTTACTTTGGACTTATAAAATAGGAACAATATAGCATATTTACCCAGGAAGTAGAGTGAGGAAGCCCATTGGGAAGGCCACCAGCACTAGGCAGTCAGGATTTCATTCTCTGAATCTGTGCTGGAATTCACTAATTCTTTATCTTTTGAAAGTTGTTTATTATAATTTATGAGAATAATGACCATAGTGTCATTACAATGACTGTACAAAGACTAAAGAAAGAAAGTCCTTATGTGTAAAGGAGACTAGAGAAGTCATCCTCTCTGTTTTCCTTCCTTCACGGTAGATAAATTTGACTCACAAAAGTGAATATCTCACTATGTTCCAATCAGAGCTCAATTCATGTACTTTAGATTGTACAGGTCCTGAGGGCAACAGTAAAGAAACAGGAATGCTTCGTGTTTCTCAGGAACTTTTAATCTAGCTAAGGAAAACAACTCCATGTAGAGTGATTGAAAGTGAAGTATGAAGACTGACTCTAAGTCTGTTGTGTTTCCATTCCTCTAATTAAACATTAGTCATGCCCTGCTTGATAGATTGGAACTCTTTATGGATTCTTTTGGTTCCAAAAAGACCTATATAAGTACATGGCCAGCAACAGGGATTCACCGTGGAGCCCACCAATGTAGTGACTAAATAAATTCCAGAATTTCTTCCATCACTATATGTATAGTTTACGTGGTAGGAGTATATCCATATTCATATTCTTTTGGTGTGTGCCTTTGTGAAATGCAAATGCCATTTAGACAATCAGTTACTTGAAGCCACTTATTTATGTCCTTGTTATATTGTAGATAATAAACTATAAAGTGTGTGGAAGAGTAAAACCCCATAGCTGAATACTATGTAGGTATCTTCCTTGCAGTCATTTGTAATAAGGCTTTTTAAGTATATTAGGTATGTAGTTATTGAGCATAATGTTTTTACTTCAATAAAATGTGTTTATAGAACACAGGTTATTACTAGCTTTAATGTGTCAGAAATAACCCAATAATTGAAAGGTACCCTAAATGTTTTTCAACTAAACGTGTGTGTGTGTGTGTGTGTGTGTGTGTGTGTGTGTGTGTGTGTGTGTGAGTTCTACAATATAAAATTAAGTTAGAAGTTTGCAGTGTTTTCTTTTAAACCTTGAATGCTGTGTAATTGTGTGAACATAGATTACCCATGTGCCTCAACTTTCATTGTTAAGATGTAACCATAGAGCCATTTCACTGAGGTTGTTTGGAGGATTGTGTGAGTAAACATATATAATGAATTTAAAACAAGAGTGAACACATTAACAGTGCATATTACTATTTTGGAAGAGTTTAATATTGTTCCATCCTTCAGAAAATGTTAACATGGAAAGGAATAAATTAGCCTTATTTTATATTAAACACAATCACCACTCTACTTCTTACCTATAATTCTAAGTTATTATTTGGAAAAGAAATTATAATTGCCAATCTTATGTTTTATTGGAAGATTTTAAAATTTCAGTGGTGGCTCTGGGACAGAAGGATGGATAGAAACTCCAAGAGAATGCCACATTCTCTTTTATCACATCAAATGGAAACCATATCTAATGGTCCAACATATTCTTTGGAAAGAAAAATGTAGGGTTGTGACAATGTTGCATAGCATTTCAGACTAGATTAAAGGACTCTGGAGCTGTTGTTGTACACACCCTATTCTATGGTTATAAGAATATACTGCTCCATCAAGGATACACGGAACTTCCTCCAAAAATCTGTCTCTGAAACATGTAAGCCAAATGAAATAGCTTGTACCAACAAATGATGATCAGTTGCAAGAGGACGGAAGATCCTAACTCATAAAACAGGCTGGTTAAGCACACACTAACTGTCAAATATTATGATAGACATAGGACCCCAATAAAAAAGAAGAACACAACTATCTCGTGGCAAAATTCTAATTGGTGAAGGAACAAGGCAAGAGGGTGTAAAAAATATCATTTCATAGCAGAGATGTGTAAAAATCAGAGATGAAGGTAGTGAGAAAAATATGGTGTTGGACACAAAAGAGGTCACCCTCAGAGTGACAGTCTGGCTCTGTGTTAAAGGGTAAGTAGAAGTTAATCACCAAACAGGACAATATCATGCAAAGAGAGTTCTATTTCTGACTGAAATAAATATGCTGGTGAGCCCTGAGGCTGGTGCCCGGTGTGACGCAGGCTGTTTAATAAATACGGTGGGAGTGGGGGGATAAGACTTTCTCCAAAGTGACATCTTATTCCTCCCAGCTGATCGCAAATATTGACCCTAGTTGTCTAGTATTATTCTTTCTTAACTTGTTAGAAGCCAGTTAGGGAGAACGACAAATAAGAGAGAGTTCTTTATCAGTTTCTATTATTTTGCCTAGACATAATTTAACGTCCAATGAAAATGGAAAATTCATAGAAAGTAAATACAGCTTTTAAAGTTCATATCCATCAGCACTTGTTAGGGATTAAGACAATAACTGGGGGTAGGGATAGAGAAATGGCTCAGTGGTTAAGAGCTCTGGCTACTCTTCCCCCCCCCTTTTTTATTAAGAGATTTTCCATTCATTTTACATATCAACCACAGATTCCCCCGTCCTCCCTCCTCCCACCCCCGAGCCCTGCCCCTAACCTATCCCCAACTCCCACCCCCTCCAAGGCAAGGTCTCTCATGGGGAGCCAGCAGAGTCGGGTACACTCAGTTGAGGCAGGTCCAAGACCCTCCTCCCTGCACCAAAGCTGCACAAAGTGTCCCACCATAGGCACCGAGCTCCAAAAAGCCGGCTCATAAGTGGATACTAGATGTGGAGCGAGGAATAACCAGACTGCAGCCCACAGCTCCAGCGAGACTGGCTGGTAGGGAGGACCCTGGGAGGGATACAGGGATCGCCCAACGATGGAGGGATGGATGGGATCTACATGAGCAAGCTGGGGGTCAGGGCGGGTAATGGAGGGCAAGGGACCGGGGAATGAGAGCTTAGGGGAGTGGGAGGTTTGAGCTGAATCAAGAGCAGAGTGGGAGAGCAAGGAAGGAGATACTGTGATGGGTGAAGGCACCATGAGAATAGGGAGAGCACTCACTCTTCCAGAGGTCCTGGGTTCAATTGCCAGCACCCACGTGACAGCTTAGGGGATCTATAACTTCAGCCCATTTAGGCACTGCGTGCATGTGATGTACACACATACACATAGGCAAAATACTCAAAACACACACACACACACACACACACACACACACAAAATGTTCAAGACAATGTTGGAAAGATTATATTAGAAACAACTTATATTCTTTTGATACTTACTGTGTAACAATTATGTGGATAAGTTTCTCACAGGAAGTGTTTCACTTCAGCCTCACAGCAAAATTTACATTGTAAGTATTGTATTCCACCCCGCCCCCTATTTTACACATATTGAAATAGCAACTTGTGGAGGTAGGTTCTCCACTATTCAGAGAATACCAAGAATTTGACATACAGCCCTGACATATGGACAGAACAAAGTGTTGTAATTCCATATATCTGGCTAAGAGTCTGAACTTAGCTCTTCATAGACAAGGCAATAGCTATATCGCTTGTCTTCATCTGTAAGGTACAAGCTGAGATGTGAGATCCTAGGGCAAGAATCATTAAGAAGTTAAAATTGAAGGTACTTGTAGACTCTTCAAGCTTTAATGTTTTCATTGTTTTGACTGGGCATAAAGAGTGTTCACTCTGATACTGATTCAGCAAGGAGGGATGTGGTGACTGATTCAGAGAAGATGCTGGAAAACCAGAACCTACCAAAAGGAAGGTAGACAATACCAAACTGGTGTGGCCACTAGTTTGATGCACATTTATCAAAGGGCTTCTCTGAGTTCTAGTGGCTGTGGTTTAGGACTCACCTTTAGAAGAGGGAGTAAGAAAAGTTCCATCAGAGAAGAATGTTGTCCTTCAGTATACAATGTTCCTCCTGCCATTGTATTGATTGTAAAACATCTCGAAAAGGGACCTTGTGCAGTGCATCTTCTTATACTTTGTGGCTTCTTTTCTGCACTATAGTTATGTCCTCAAACATTAAAAGACAACGCAAGTTCTTCCAGCTCAAGATTTGGAGGAAAGGATCTTCTCAAGCTGTAGACGACAAATGTTTGAAGGTAACGAAAGCTTCCAACCTTGGTCTTTCACTTGGTCTTTGAACTGCTGCCTCAGTTTGGCCTCCTGAAAGTTGCCAGAGCTTTCTATTCATCTTTTATCTGCTTTGGAGAGTTAGAAAAAGCAAAAATAGCCACTCCACTTACTTAAATCTGTATGAGATTAGTCCTAAATGTGAGGCTTAGAAGAGAAAAAAATTGGTTCTAAAACATTGGCTGAACGCCTTATTAACTGTGTGGTTTGAGCTAGTAGTTCTGAATTTCCATTTCTCTCTTTTTTATTATTATTGTTGAAAATAGATTCTTCTCTGATACAATACATCCCAACCACAGTTTCCCCTCCCTCCACTCCTCCCAAATTCCCCACCTCCCCTCTTCCCCTACCCCATTCATTTATTGTTTAACTTCCAAGAGATAACAATTAAACACTACAAAACAGTATACAATTAGACAAGGCAAAAGCCCTCTCATATCGAGGCTGGACAAAGCAACCCAATAGGAGGAAAAGACTCCATGAAAATTAAAATTTTTTTCATAAATGTGGCACCAATTTTAAATTCAATCATATTGAATTTGAAGTACTAAATTGGACGTGTTTCTTTAATCCCAACACTTAGGAGGCAGAGGCAGGCAGATCTCTAGAAGTTCAAAGGTAGCCTGGCTTACAAAGTGAGTTCCAGGACAGCTAAAGCTGTTATACAGAGAAAATCTGTCAAAACAACAACAACAACAACAGAAAGGTAAGTATTTAGTCTAACACTGGACTGAATTTCAATAAATGAAAACTAATTATAGTTTTGCAAAATAGCAAAGATTTCTGTTCTGAGGTAGCAGAAGTAAGGTTCACACTCTTCTATCTCCTGCTTGTTGAATAAGACCACACAAAATGCCTTCCCTGACCTTGCATTAACTAGCTGTCTTAAAACAATAGGATCTGCCTCCACAAGAAAACAGAATGGAGAACAATTAACAAGTATGTTTGTTTGCATGCATAGATTATCAGAATTTGCAAAGCATATTATTTGAGTTCTTCTAGAAGGAAAGATGAACTTATAGTTTCATATGGGTATTAACCATATTTTTGTGTACTTTCAGTAATATCATCAGCAACCTCAAAAAGCATACATATGAGGAAAACTTATGAAATGTTGCTGGATTAATAAGATAATATCCTAGGCATGAAGAGCATGTTAATATGCTTTGCATGAAAATGCCTGAACCAGCTGAGCTCAGATATCAAACACATCTGTATATATGACAATGCTAATTTGTAATGAACAACCTTGGATGGATGCCATCATATTCTGGGAAAAGGAAACACAATTACACAGATCCCATCACAGCAACCTTTGATGTGCAAAGAACATCCCCTCCTGAAATGACAATTATTTTCTTCTTTGACTCATCTTTGAGGATTTCTCCAGCTAGGTCATTTTGTATCTGAAGACCACCAGAAAGTTCAGAGACAATTGGAAGAGACTTCCTTTTATATTCTGGGTAAAGCATTTGCATTTTCCGAATGTTAGTTGACAATTATATGGTTTGGGATTTGTAGTTATAATTGTATTGCAAAAAATAATAAGAGAGGAAACAAGCTGAGGTTATATTAAAAGGCCCCTGGTGGCTCTCATGGCTGTGTGGTTCAGCCTTTGAAGTCATTTTCAACAGATTTCCTTGTGAAATAAGGGAAATAAAATGCTCCCATTTCAGGTTTTACAGTGATATTTTTTAAGGTACTGATATAATTTCTTATAACTTTATTTTAGAAAGATACATTTTCCTCTAAATGTCTTCTATTTTGGAAATCAGAATTTCTCTATTAAGCTAAACAAATAGATGGTTAATATTAATTTCTGGGTATTTTATTTTGTATAATAAAATTAATTCATGCACATGATTTTCAAACAGAAGCAATCATAGCAAGCTGAAAGAGTCAGGGTCACGGTTGTTTCTTCTCAAAGGCAACCCTTTCAAATTTTTTCTCTGTACCTAAAAACAAAGGAAAGTATAAATTTCATATAGAGATACACTCATATACATACTATTTGCTTTATAAAAATACATTCATGGCACATGACAGTTGCTTTGGGTTTTTTATCATGTGTATCATATCTTGGAAACTAATATTATTACACATATAGCTCTTACAGTTTCATTAGCACTCCTATACCATTGTTTAGATGGACCATAATGCATCTCAATAACTCTCTGGGGTTTTTTTCATAATGATATTCACAAGCATAGTCAGACATGTAATACAGGTGTAAGCAAAAGAATTTGGAGTTTTCCTGGTGATCAACATTCCTTTTCCTTTTTCAAAGCTGTGCCATAGATCTCCCTAGATTTTGAGCTGCAGTAATAAAGTGGATTCCCACTCTTTTACATCACTGAACATAGAGAATTAAAACCAGCATGCTAAAGTAGTGGAAACCTAGACTGTATTAAAAAAAAAACAAAACCTAACATGTGCTCAAATCTCAGCTTTGCCATTGATGACCTGAAGCGATATTCAACTTCTCTGCGGTTTGAGAGCACATGTAATAGGATTATAACACCCTGTAAATTCATTGACACTTGATATAATATTAGCTTCCATTCCCCTAGTATGTTCCTTTGAAGGATTATCATAGAGTATGTTCACATTAAAAAGAATGGATCAGTATGATCCATTTGAATGAAGGGAGATTTAAGACACTTGTTATAATTTTACGAAAGCAGAATGCTATAATGGGCACCACCATTGTTTTTAATCCTTCCTACCCATGAGATATAGAATTTAATCTTACTAATATACTATACTTCTCTCAAATAAAATTAAAACCCAATTCAATGGACTGAAACAAAACTATGTATACCATCTCCTGGTTTTTCTATATAATATGGTATTTGAGCTTGTTTTAGGAACAACACTGGTCTGATCCACCCTTGTTGGTGTTGAATGGAAGCATGGCACCGGAGAATCTCCTACTCTCATTCACTGGTAACATCTGCCTATTGGAACTATAACATTTTGTCCATGAGCTAGTCTGCCCATAGCATTTAATGAATCTCTTATTTCTGGATGGTGCAGCTAGTATCCTAACTTCATCAAGTCTCACCCAGTCTCAGTGAGCCTCTAATGCCCATGCATCACTCTCAGTTGGCTTCTTTGAGGCCTCTGCCACTTTGTATGACTACTTAGCCCTTTATGCTGTTGACAAAGACTACATGTTCACAGAATCACAATATAAATTATTACAGAACCATGGCAGTCTTATGAATACACCATCAAAGTTTACTTCCATAGAACTAGAGTCCATAATCTATAGCACACACTTCTCTGTTCACACTCAATAGCCTTATTTCTTTACTTGATTTCCCTTAAACCATCACTCCAGCTAAGCAAACATTGAGATACACTGAGCTTTATTGTTCTGCTGTACTCCCCGTGCCGAATCCCATCCCCTTCCATTCTTCCAGAGTTGGTTAATTTTTTGCCCATCCTGAAATAGTCAAGTGAAAACAATCATGTTCAGAAGCTCTCTTCTTTCGTTCACTCAGTCTGCCAAGTCACTGCAGGACAGCACACTTCCTGAGCATAATGCTTCTCCTAATTTAATATTAATGTGTCTGGAACTTTCTGACTTTTCTCACAATCCTACATGGACCAAAAAAAGGGAGGAAGTTTGTCTGTCTGCTTTCTTGTTGCATACTGTTTTCATCTGGCACAGTGAACAGCCCAAATAATATGTTCAACAAATAATTGTGAATTAAAAATTTGACCGAAAGACCTTAGTACATTGGATATGGAATGTTACTAGTTTCTTTTTGCTGCTAAAATAATTTAATGCTTTACAAATATTATCTCATAGTTTAGGAGCTTAGAAATCGCAAACGATTGACAATCAAAGTGTTAATGTTGTTCTCCATTCACTCTGGAACTCTGGAGGCAATCTAGCTTATAGAACCCTAGGTAGATAGCCCCTTTCTCCATCTTTAGTGCCAGCAATCAGTCAGATGCCTTCTTGCATGCCATTTCTCTGACTCTTCTAAGATTTTCTCTCTTCTTCCTTTAAAGATTCAGAGAATACCTTAGGTCCATTCAAGAAATCCAAGATAAATCTCCCCTTTTAGGATAACCTGACTTAAATTGCTACTTTCAGCCAGGAATAGTGGCTCATGCCTTTAATCCTAGCACTTGGGAGACAGAGACAGGTGGATCTCTGAGTTCAAGGCCAGCCTGGTCTACAGAACTGGTTCTGGGACAATCAGAGAACCCCTGTCTCAAAAAAATTTGCAACTCTTATTCATCTACACTTCTAATGCCCCTTTGGCATGCATCATGACGTAGTACAAGGTTCTGAAGATTGGGACATGCATATCTCACGGACTTATCATTCTGGTTAACATAAACATATTACTCTTCACTCACCTCTGCATCTGTAAAGTGAGAAGTTAAGGTAATGGTATCTTTGGTATTTTCTATATGTAGTCTAAATAATATTAAATGGTAATACATATACATTCTGCTCCTTTATCTTAAGTAAATCATATATGTCTATAACAAAAAGAAGTTATGAGGCAGCACGCACAGGAAAAATGGAAAGTAGTTTCTAACCACAGAGAAGTGATTCCTTATATTTGATTCTTATGTTAGCTGTTATTTTGTGTTTGCTTTTTATGTCCTACCATGAGTATGATTTTAAGTGCAGACATTCTTCAAAGAAAAAAGAACATTCTCAATTCCTTATTAACATATTGGCATGTCAAAGGGAAATATTGAGAACCGAGTTTTATTCTAAACTATGAAGAGTGAAATTTAGTATATGATATGAAGAATATATCTATTCCAAGGGAAAGGGAGAACCCCCATTCATTTTGGTTCAGTGGCACATAGGGAGAAGGAAGGAAGGAGGAGGTAAAGTAGGTGTATTCTGGGCTTTCGTGTCAGTTGCAATACATACTGAAATATCCGTTCAAATGTGTATCAGCCAGAACTTTAGAAGAAAAAGTGTGCATTTGGGGCATTGAGTTAAGAAAATTTAATGAAAGGACAATTTACAGAAATAACTGGACAGGATTAGAAAGAACTGCCTAGAGATGGTAAAACATTAACAAATATCAAATGGAATGAAGCATCTGGAGCTTTGTCCATTGATAGTAACAAAGCTATTGTCCAAATGTTATACACATCTCCAATCGTGTGTATGGATGCTTGCCTTTTATACAAAACCACAGTGTAAGAAGATCATGATGAGATCTAATGAGAGCAGTGCAGATAGAGAATAATTAATGCCAACTATGGTAGTTTGAATGAGATTGTCCCCCATAGGCTCATATGTTTGACTGCTTGGTACCCAGTTGGGGAACTGTTTGAGAAGGATCAATAGGTGTGGCCTTATTGGAGAAAGTGTGCCATTGGGGGTGGACTTTGAGGTTTCAAAAGTCTACACCAGTGGCTCTCAATCTTCCTTCCTAATGCTGTGACCCTTTAATACAGTTCCTCATGTTGTGGTGACCAACCATACAATTATTTTTGTTGCTACTCCATAACTACAATGTTGCTATTGTTGTGAATCATAATGCAAATATCTGTGTTTTCCAATGGTCTTAAGTGACCCCTGTGAAAGGGCCATGACCTACATGTTAAGAACTGCTGTTCTACACAATTCCCAGTTAGTATGCTCTCTCTCACTCTCTTTCTCCCTCCCTTCTTCCCCCCTCTCTCTATTTATCTATCTATCTCTCTCTCCCTTACAGTTGTTGTCTCAACATGTAAGCTCTCAGCTACTGCTCTAATACTGTGCCTTGTCTGTCTGATGCATTGCTCTCTGCTGTGATGGTCATGGACTTCACTACCCTCTGGAACCATGAACCCCAAATTAAATGCATTCTTGTACAAGTTGTCTTGGTAATAGTGTTTTGTCAAGGCAATAGAAAAGTAACTAAGACACAGAGTAAGACCCAAATGTAGAGGACTTGATTTCATGTAGAACATACAGTTTCCCTAGGGCCTGATAAAATTTCACATCTACTTGGTGCCATAATGAAGGTGCACATAGAACACTATCCAAGACCCTATCTGCTTCTACAGTTCTTTGCCAGAAACAGGAATGAACCTGGTTCTCAAATTCCCTCACATCCTTTTGCTCCAAATCCAGAGCTGTAGTTATTGCCTAATGTTGAATCCTTACCTTTGAGGGAGAAACCACCCAAACAGCATTTTACTTTTCTCTGGAATTATCCTTGAACTATTGATTGCCATTTAGGATCAAAAAGTAAAACTATACCTCAAGTTTTCCTTTATCACACATAATACTTACTCCAGGACCTTAGTACCAAAATGTTATCAGAATGCATTTTGCATTTACTAGATGGATCAGAGGCAAAGAATACTGTCTCCCAGAAGTGCTGTGTGCTGAAGAATTAGAACTCTTAGTTTCCTAAGTCCATCTTGCTCCTTACTAGAGTGTGACCCTGGAAAAACACTGTCATTTACACCTTGTTTTCTTCACTTGTGAGGACTGGACAAAATGCTTACCCCAAAAGATGATTGCAGGCAGTAAGTGACCTCATATATATCAAATACGTAAGGTGTCTAATGTGTATTAAATATTAGATATCAATAAATGTGATTAAATGACTTAGCAAAAATACATTCTGCTTTTATTCACCCAATCTGTACGGAGCACTTACTGCATGGAAAATAATTAGACAAAGTAGTTCCTGTGCTTGTGGAAAACCACCATTTAGTAGGAAGACAGAAGAGATCTCTAGGTTTGGATTGGCATATCTATCCTAACTTGTTGTCAAATGTCGAGGGAGGTTAGGCAGAGATAGATTGAAATGTGGCAGGGGGTAGGGAGCAAAGGCACTTGTTAAATGATGCCTCTGGCGTTTGTGATTAACCCAGCCACTATGCTTTGTTTAGGGACGTTTATTCTTATAAGTTTTGATTATGCTCAACCAGATAATTTGAAGAAGTTTTGAAATGTAAAAGTCCAGACAGTCAATGTAAAATATAAAACACCCCCAAAATTGTGCCTGAGATGTATGCAGAAAGCAGATAAGGCTTATCACTTTCAATTCAAAAGAAAGAGTTTATTAAAGCAGATATGGATCTAGAATGTATGATGAATTTTGTTCCTGTTTCTTAGCCAACCACTTTTATGTTTTAATATTTCGCACCTCTGAAGTTACATGGATTTTGTAATTTCCTTTTGTCTTTCAGTCATTGTTTTCAGACAACACAGAAGAGACTGGAAGAATTTCCAAAAGTCAGAAATAATAGTAAGAAGCTAGAGAATGTGCCTAAAAACTGAAGGTGAGCCAAACAGGAAGTAACTAAGAGCAACCAGACAACATCTCTCTTAGGGTTTCTATTGCTGTGAAGAGACACCATGACCACAGCAACTCCTAATAAGAAAAACATTGGGGCTGACTAACAGGTTCGGAGATTTAGTCCATTGTTATCATGGTGGTTAATATGGTGGCATACAGGCAGACATGATGCTGGAGAGTAGCTGAGAGTTCTACATCCAGATCAGCAGGCAGTGGCAGAAAGAGAGAGTGAGCCACAGGGCCTGGCTTCAGCTTCAGAAACCTCAAAGCCTATCCCCAGTGATACACTTCCTCCAACAAGGCCACACCTACTCCAACAAGGCCACACTTCGTAATAGTGCCACTCCCTATGAACCTATGAGGGTCATTTTGATTCAACCCACCACAGTATCTAATGTGACTTTCCACATCAGAGACACTGTACATCTTCAGTATACATAACTAAAGCATTTTTCCAAAGACAAATGAAAAAAAAAAAAAAAACTTTTCCTGTCTGTCACTAACTGCCAAGTTATGGTACTAACTGACATTATGTTCCTGGATGTGCCCTTCAATAATAGCTTTTTTGCTTTCTTTCCTAAGACAATATTGCCAACAGTATATCCAGACTCAATATCTTGTTACTTTCTTATTTGAAATTTATACATTAGTATTTTCATAGATTTAATATGCATGTGAATATGTATGTATAGCTGTATATATGCATACACAAACATTAAATGGAAATTTGGAGAGCATAGAAATTCTAGACCTTTACAGTTAGATAAAATCTGATGATTATTGTGTCTATTCTCATTAATGGATTCAAACATTGAATACAGCAGAGGACAATGACATTACAAACTTGATCCTTTTCTTCCCATTTCTTTTTGCTTCTGTATGTATTATGGTGTCTCTTAGCTCAAAAAATAAATGAATAAATAATAACAAAAGTTTCTATTAAAAATCTCACAAAACAGACAAAAGTGAATACTTGAATGAACAGAAAATTTGTTATTCTTTTTTAGAACTTAGAAACTCTGAAGGTATGGAGATACATGTCTGAGTGTGAGAGAGACGGCTCCACCCCTCACCATTAGTATGGGAGAGCTGGCCCTGACGGCATGGGCCTAACAGAACTGGCTCTGCCTCTCGCCTAAGGGGGGTGTGTAGCTAGAGTTTTCCTGCCTGGCCCACAGTCAGGACAAATCTTTGTCACCCGCCAGTCCCACAGCCATTCAGACCCAACCAAGTAAACACAGAGACTTATATTGCTTACAAACTGTATGGCCGTGGCAGGCTGCTTGCTATCTGTTCTTACAGCTTAAATTAATCCATTTCTATAAATCTATACCTTGCCATGTGGCTCGTGGCTTACCGGCATCTTCACACGCTGCTTGCCATGGTGGCAACTGCTTACCGGCATCTTCACACGCTGCTTGCCATGGTGGCAGCTGGCAGTGACTCCCTCTGTCTTCCTGTTCTTTCTTTTTTCCTCTCTGTTAGTCCCGCCTATACTTCCTGCCTAGCCACTGGCCAATCAGTGTTTTATTTATTGACCAATCAGAGTAATTTGACATACAGACCATCCCATAGCAGGGGTGGTCCCAGTGGCCTAGACCAACCAGCTCAGCTACCACCTAGACTCACATCCTGGGCCTTGGGTTAGCCCACCCTAATATCTACTCCATCTATGATCTGTTGGAGTGTCTGAAGGGACTGGTCCTATAGAATGATAACTGCAGGATCTCCAGGATTCCAGGCAATAGCAGGATATCCAAGAGGAGCTTCAATGAGGGTCCAGAGATGATGGTGTGCCAGAGACCTTGAACCAGACCAATGACTCATTGCAATGACTATTTTGCAGGTGGGGCTAATTGGACAAAAGGGTATACCTTGTGGCACACAGCAGCTCCCAATGCCACTAGAATGAACAAAGAGGTGTTGGAAAGATGGAGGGGCAACGTTAGTTTTTGTTTGTTACATTTTTAAATAATTTGGGGAGGGGGTATGCCATAGGGGTGAGGGTTAGATATAAAGAGACTGGGAGGTGAGTGGGATTGAGGTGCATGATGTGAAATTCCCAAAGAATCAATAAAGAATTGTGTTTTTTTTTAAAAAGAATAATTCCTCTGTTTTCCTTTCCCAAGGTGGTCCATGCATCCCTCTTAGGGTCCTCCTTGTTTCCTATCTTCTCTGGAGCTGTGGATTGTAGTCTGGTTTCCTTTGCTTTATATCTATATCTTATGAGTGAGTACATACCATGTTTGTCTTTCTGAGTTGGGGTTACCACATTCAGGATGATATTTTCTAGTTCCATCCATTTGCCTGCAGATTTCATGATGTCATTGTTTTTTGTTTTTTGTTTTTTTTACTGCTGAGTAGTACTCCATTGTGTATGTATACCACATTTTCTTTATCCATTCTTTGGTTGACTGTAATAATAGAGCCTTCATCCTGTTAATGAAGGAAGCAGATGCAGAGATCCAAAACCAAGCACCAGGCGGAGCTCCAGGAGACCAGTCAAAGAGAGGGAAGAGGGATTAAATGAGCCAGAGAAGTCAAGATCATGATGGGGAAATCTACAGAGACAACTGAACCAAGCTCAATGGAACTCACAAACTTTAGACCAACAGCTGTGGAACCTGCATGGGACCAACTAGACCCTCTGTATACAGGAGACAGTTGTGTAGCTGGGTCTGTTTGAGGGGCCCCTGGCAGTATGGTTAGGATCTATCCCTGGTGCATGAGCTGGCTTTCTGGATCCCATTACCTATGGTCAGACATCATGCTCACCTTTGATGCGGGGGTGGGGGATAAGGGTGGGTAGCTTGGTCCTGCCTCAACTGAATGTACCAGGCTTTGCTGTTCCCCCCCATGAAAGGATTTATCCTTTTGGAAGAGAGGATGGGGTAGGAGGGATGAGAGAGAGATCTGTGGTTGGTATGTAAAATGAATAAAAAATTTTTAAATAAAAAAGAAATAATTCAAGTGTACTCCTACTGTCCTGTTGTAATAACCAATTGTATCACCCTTATTCTCTCCAGAAAAAATATTTTCTACCTTGGAAGAAATTGTATATGTCCATTTTTCATACTAATTCTAGCCTACATTTTATGTTGAAGGTCAAGATATATATTTTACTTGCAAAGAAAATAAATAAAATTCCTGCAACTTGGGTTCTCATAAGAATGTAAACACAGAGGTTATAAAATGTGTGGATTAAAATGGGAGGATGGTATTCTGTGTGTGAATGTGAGAAGATTGTATGGATCACTGGAGACCCCATCCTTGCCAGAAAGACATCAGTATGTGTCTGGTACTTTGCTGGAAGTCTTCAATGAGAATTGTGGTTCTGTGTTTTGTTTGTTTGTTAATAAACTGTATGAATTACATGAGAGAATAATAAAGCTGTCTTGTAACTCAAAAAGCACAGCCGAGGTGTTCAGGCTCCTGTGCTCAGTCCCAGCCATGCCTTGAAGCTGGTTGTTCTATGTTGTTGGTCCTTACCTTTATTCTCTTTTTTAAGTTTATTATTTATGTGTTTGGGTGTCATTTGTGTGCATGTATGTGAGCAAATGTGTACACCTGCATGTGGTGCATGTAGAGACCAGAAAGGGATGTCAAATGTCCTGATCTATCACTCTTCACTTTATTCTTTTGAGACAGAATCTCTCACTAAACCTGAAGTGAAGATGATGTTCAACAACTTCCAGCCATCCTTTGCCTCTACTGCTACAGTGCTGAGGTTACAGGTGAGTGCAACCAAGCCTTGCTTTTTACTTGATTCTAGGGATTTGAACTTGGGTCCTTACCCTGTGTAGCAAATGCTGTTACCCACTGAGCCATTTCTCCAGTCTCAGCCCCTTGTCTTTTCTGTCATCTATAAAATAAGGGGATTCAATTAGTTGACCTGTTTCAAATTCACTGCATATTAACAGAATTCTTAAGGAATTTTCACAAATGTTTGTATTACTAAGAAAATGTACAGCATACCACCTACAAATTAGCCCCAACTTCTTGATAGTATTAGTATTTCCAGAGAAAGTCTCACAGGACAAGGGTGATAATCAACATAGAAAATGTCACCTCCTGAAATTTAGTATAATCCCATGACATAAACTAGACCAAAGAAGATCATCTCTCCATTTCAGCATTCAGCAGAAGCCAATGTCACCTATGTTCTATTTTATCAGCTAAATACAAAGGGTCTACCTATATACACACAATGTCTAAAGCATGGCACGGTCACTGAGTTGAACTCTGCTTTCTGTCCAGCTAGTTGAAACAGTAGGCCCATCAAATCCTATTGACACCAGTAAACACGGAAACAATGGGATTGGACTGACTATAACCCTGCTTGTTGGCATGGGTAGACCCAGTTTCTTTTCCTCTAGCCTTATTGCTGAGTTTTAATAGGAGTCTAAAGGTCAATTATTTTTAGACTGCTTTCATGGAGAGAACACTGATATCTAGGAGAAGTTGCTTGTATTACTCAATCTGCACACACAGCAAATTGGATTTCTATTTATAGAGAATGTTTTTAATTAGTATTTGAAGTACACACTTAAATTGGACATCTATAAATACTTAACAGATGTGATATTTTATACCTTAAAATTCTAAACATTTTTCCTTTCATTTGATGAATTCCAACCCATAGCTCTGTTTACATGTTTTCTATTTTAGTTCTGTGTAATTCTAGAAATAACTAGTTTCAGACCGTTATGGTTTAGTGAACATGGGGAATT
The DNA here is from genome assembly GCF_007827085.1 of Peromyscus californicus insignis. Taxonomy (NCBI): domain Eukaryota; kingdom Metazoa; phylum Chordata; class Mammalia; order Rodentia; family Cricetidae; genus Peromyscus; species Peromyscus californicus. The sequence goes on from NW_026294503.1 coordinate 20,544,462, forward strand.
GCTTTAGCTTAAATTATTGTTACTTGTGTCTAAAACTCCTACAGAATGAATCTATGGTTCTTGGAAAAGCCGAAGTTATTTCCAATGACACATACTATTTGCTAAAAATTTACGGTAGACTGACTCACGCATCTTTGCATTGTAGTTAGATTAAAATACTATAGCTTTGGTTGAGGGACAGATGTGTCAGCAGCTTCAGTGTGGCTTCACAGTTTGTTTTGATAGGAGAGGAAAAGTTTGCTTAATTACAGGAGGCTCGTTATTGGTTCTGAAGAAGGAAAAATGTCATCTCAACATTGATTTTTCTTGAAATGAATCATGCAGCCATACAGTGTTTAGCGCCATGTCTGTCTCCATCTTTTTTTTTTTCTGTCTCTTTTAGTTATTGTGAAGTTTGTCACCTCAAATATTGTCTGATGTCTGGCTCTAGGCTATTTGTAGATTCATCCTACCCAATGTGTGTCACTCATCTTTGTTTGGAATGGGCTCCCTGCCTCCTGGAAGCCTGTCTCTCAGCTTTGCTTCTGTCTCACTGGTGGTGCTGTCCAGGTTATTATGGGCTCTTGCAAGAAGACCGTGATGAATGCTGGGGATTGTAAGTCCATAGCTGTAGAGTAAATTGGAAATTCTTGACAAGAATTTATCATCCAAATAAGTATTTTCCACACTTGCTTTGCTCATATTTTATTGAGCCCAAGCTATCTCCTCCTGTGTTGCCTCTTAAAGAAACATTACAAAGTTTGAATGTTATATCTCATACATCTTATGCTGAAGCTGGAAATGTCAGAGTTTTTCCGAATGTGAAAAAAGATGACTCACAAATTCAGATTACTATAATCTTTATCTTAATTTCTTATGATTCTTTTAAAATATGATATGTGCCTTGGTTAACAGATTGAAGGCAAAAACAAAAGTGGATACCAGCATATTACTGTCTGTTTAGGAATCAAATAGTTTTCGCTTTCATATGAAATGAATGTTCATGAAAGAACTCAGCTAAGAAGGTTATGAAGACTTGGGAAGTGCCAACCTTTGGACAACCCTTGCATGCTACCTTATCTCTCCTAAGTAACTAAGCACTCTTACCTTCAATGTTATTCAAAATTTGTCATTATCAATATTGTCAAAATGTGGACAAATATAACTGGGCATCATCTCCAAACTACAATGCTCCATTCACCAAGGAGGAGACACTTCCACACAAAAGTATGTTTGTATCCATGTGTAAGAGAAGCAGCTTGGTAATAATGGAGCCATGGTCTCTCCTACCACAGAAGTAATTGATCAGATATCAGAAAATCATGGACTCCTTTCAACTGTAGAGACTCAGGACACAATTCCAAGCTGAAAGCATGGTCACGTCCAGCTGTCTGAAGCCCTCTGTATGTATTCAGTAAGCAATGGTAGGTTACACCATACACTATGCCACATCCAGCTAGTTTCCTTCCAGAACAATTCAAAGAACTTTTTCTTGCCTTTGGTGTACCAGAGAATGAGCTCCAAGTAGATTATAATTGTTACAAAGTAGAAACATAGAGAGACTTAAGATCTGCTTAGGTGTTTCACTTTTATGCGCTTCATAGAAGACTACTCAATTTTGCATCATTTAGAACTAAAGCTCATGTGTGTGTATGGGGGGGTGGGTAACATTTTCCAAAACCCCTTTTCCATAAGCTGAAATAATGTGGTTTCTCTCTGGAAAATGGTTATGTGCAAATTTAAGATATTCTATTCTATGCACTAGTTCAGAAATATTGTTTGTTTTCTATTATGAAGCCTCCCAATTTTCTGTGCCTTACTGTAAAAAAGAACTAAAAACTAATAGGATGAAGCAAATGCTTTTTAGTGTTATTTTCAAGGGTGTCATACCAATTACTGTAAAGAAAACTAATTAATAAAACTACAGCTCTCAGCAATAATAAAAATAAATGACGTTTGAGCTGCTTTCTTTTGTTGGAGAGACCAATAAAACAAACTTTTCTCATGGATGTTATAAAAATTGATTTTCAAGACAAATTCTAGTTTGAACAAATGTAATCCATCTTTCTCTACACAGCCTTGTGAACTACCATCAAGTTAGAGGCATCAGTCTGCATGATTACCCACAAACCTCAGGTGCTCAATCTTCAAAGAAAGAAATAATTTTTAACATATTAATTGAACAAATCAGAATAGTATGATTTTAAATGTTTTATTTCTTTTTAAATGGTTTTTAATTAGGAGAGTTCAAAGATTGCATGTCATCCTATAATTTCTAACTTTTACGCAAATTCACAAAACTTAGAGGTACTTGTCATGAGTTAGATGAAGCTCATATGTTGAAGTCTTGGTGGCCAGTGCACGTTCAGAAGTGGGGTTCTGAAGAAGTAACTGCATCCTCAGGCCTTTGATTTAGTCAGTTGATACAGTCATCATTTGATGGCATTGTTGGCAGGTGGTAGAATTCAGAAGATGAGGCCTAGTTGGAAGAAGTAGGCCATGGAGGAGAACAAACTCTAGCAGAGTGCATCTTGTCCCTGGACCCTTCCTCTTTAGTTGCTTCTGCTTCCTGGCTGCCATAAAGTAAGCTGCCTTCCTCTGTATGGTGTTTCTACCTTGCCATAGGCTGAAAACAGTGGAGCTGGCCAGCTATGAACTGACTTCTGAAACTGAGCTAATATACATCTTCCCTCTTTTAAGACTAAAAATCATGGCAGCTTCTTTTATTATCCCAAACATTCACTCATCTGTTTTTCAAAGCCATCAGATCTCTCATTACTGTTCTAAATCTTAAGATCCAAATTCCAGTTCTAGTTATGGACTTAATTAGTTACACAGAGTTGTTATGTCCTTTATAGTGCCCCAGTCTCTACTGCTTCGTGGAACAAATGGAAGTCTCGGATGAAAGCAATCTCAGAGGCACAAAGTATACACAGTAGAGCAAGACAGTGCCACCTCCCATGCGCAGTTTTTGTTGGTGGCTTTGTATCATTCTGTTTTTTAGGAGAGAAAAAATGAGTATTATTACATTTTAAGTCGAAAATATGGTCATGGTGAAATATTTATCTTAAGATAAAAGGTTTTCGCATCTGGTTATATTAGGCAAATTCAATAGACGCCAGAAGGAAGAAAGCTTAAACCTGTGTGAAGTGAAAACAGAACAAGAACAATGTGTCACAGCTGCTTTGATCACTCACAAGAGAGACACGGTGAGGAGACCTGAGAATCCAGAGGAGCGAGGAAGAGGCAACATTCTAGAGTCAAAGTGGAGAGAGAAAACTTGTGAGAAGATGCGCAATGGAAGCTCCTGGCTTGGGAACTTTGCAGGGGAGAGGGTCAAACCCTCAATATCATGGACTTAGATGTGGCCTGAGATTGCCTCTTTCTGCTATTCCCAGCACCTCAGTGAAAAAAGAAAACAAGCTACATTAAACTTCCTAGTACTACTGGTGATGTTCCAGAGAAACTGTACAAATGCAATGAACTCTACCTGAGAGTGACTGGAGAGCCAAAAAGAAGAGCAGGAAGACAGAGAGCAGAGCGGTGGTCTCAACCTGTGGGTTGTGTCCCTTTCACAGGGATAGCCTAAGAACATCTGCATGTCAGATATTTACATTACTGTTCGTAACAGTAGCAAAATTACAGTTATGAAGTAGCAACAAAAATTATTTTATCAGCCAGGCGGTGGTGACACACACCTTGAATCCCAGCAATCGGGAGGCAGAGCCAGGTGGATCTCTGTGAGTTCGAGGCCAGCCTGGTCTACAGATCAAGATCCAGTACAGACACCAAAACTACACAGAGAAAAGAAACCCTGTCTCAAAAAATCAAAATAACAATAATAATAACAATAATAATAATTTTATGGTTGGGGGTCACCAAAACCTCGAGTTATTGTATTAAAGCATCACAGCATTAGAAAGGTTAAGAACCTCTGGACAAGAGGCTTGAAGCAAGGGAGAGCAGCAAGGGATTAGACTGACCACCATACTACGGGCACTGGGGTAGTTATGTTTACACCAGGAAGACCGAAAACAAGCATGATGGTTTGACACCTAGGATATCTGTGGACATGAGACCCCATATGCATCAGCCATTTATAGCATGAAGATCCTTGTTGAAGATGGTGGGCAAAGGTTCTGAAGGGGCGCAATGCAACGTGTAAGTCAGTGCTGGATACAGGGGTTTCCCTTCCACTGTAGACGTAAGGAAGTTACTACCCCCTTGTAAAGTCAGTTCCCCAACTGTAAAATGCAGATAACACCTGCCTCTCAGAATTGCAGGCCATAAAAATGGAAACAAAGGCCCCTAGTATGATGGCTTATACACAACAGAACTTACAAAATGACATCTAGTCTTTCTTTCTGGCGAAACCTAATTAATCTAGTTGAAAGGATTTATTTCAAGTGTGCAACTTGCAGAGGTAATTATTCACCAGGGAAACTATTCCATATCAACAGATTGCACACAGGGCAGGCGGGGATGCTGGGATTTTGAAAGATGAGTAAGTACTGAGGACATTTGTGCAGCAAGTGTGTGACAGAGTTACTTAGCAAGACAATGTGGATCTAGGGTTTCTCTGAAGAATGGAACACAAAACCCAAACTGAGTTCAGCTCAGTGTTATGATCCTAAAATATAGGTCTGCCTAGAACCACGCAGGGTCTTTGGTTAGAGTCAGTAGATGCTAGCTTCCGTGTTTTAGAATATGTTCTTGCTTTGGAAACTGGCATGTATAAAAGGTGTGAAAAATACTTTCGTCCACAGGTCTCGTGACTCAGCTGTCATCCCGCTGACTGAGGAGGCTGAAGCAGGAGGATTGCAAATACAAATCCTGCTTGGGTAGTGAACTTATGTCCAGTTTTGGGAAATTAATTGAGATTTTATCTCCCCAAAAAATAAATAATAGCAAAGAAGGGAGGGGGTTCAGGACATGACTCACTTGCCTGTTAACATGTGAGGCTCTGGGTTCAATCTTCAATACTGAAAAGAAAGCAAAGAAAAAAAGGCTTCTACAACAAAATTCTCACATTTTAAATAAAATCTGTCCCTTGGTATTAAATAAATTGCAATATGCCCTTCAAAGTTTTTGGGTCCTTTGAAATGAAAAGTAATTATATGAGCAAAAGATACTAGTGTCTAGCTGTGTTATGAAGTCAAATTTTAAGCCATTTGTGGGAACTTAGAAACTGAAGAATGTTTTCTTGATAAGTAAATTCCAATCTTCTTGAGAATATTTCACAAAAATACATTTTGAGAGTTTATATATAATGGAACATACTCTAATTTGTGATGTGAAGTCTCCAAAAAATAAACAGACCATTAGAAACAGAAACATCATTTATTAAGCATATGCTTCCCAGAAGAGCTGAGATAAATATTTATCTCCTTAAGGCAGAAAATATTTTCCCAGGAATCAGTTATACTCTGCATCTTATCAGCTCAGCAAACGTCTGATGGCCTCTTTTACTCCACTGTGTTGAATATCAAATGGAGCATGTCAGCCTCACACTGTCTGGAACATGTGGAAGTCCCACTGTCTGCTGCTTTTCAGAAACAATGGGTAAAGAGGGTATAAGAGCGACTGTCTGGGAGAACACTTATCCCTGACCCCAAGCACAGCTGGCGAAGGAGCAAAGATACTCATTAGCCTTCAGCTTTTGTCTGCCCATTTGTCCTGAGTCTAGCGCAATGAACCTTTGTTTCTACTCTCTGTAGGGAGAGCTTGGGCCTCAGGCTTCATGTTTGCAAGCAAAACGGAAAGTTAAGACGTAGAACAAGTAAACAACCATCCAAGAAGCAAACTCTGTGGCAGAATTGAAACCTAGGCCCAGGCCTCTACAATGTTGTCACATCTACTGTTAAATGTAATCTCTATTAAATACATTCCGTTTAATCATCGTTTTGTCCTGGGGAGTGAAAAACAACTTAGAAGTTACCATGTACTGAAGCTGAGAACAAAGAATAAAAAATGCCTTGAAAGATGAGAAAAAAAAAAGTCTTGTGAAGCATCGTTTTCCTTCTCATGCTTGCCAAAAGCATCAAAGAATTTTGCAGTTATAAAATATGGACTTCATTTCTTGATTTCCTAGCACTAGAAAGTGTTATGTGTGCTACCACAGGATAAACGTACTCATGAGTCTTACTCAGCTGTGAACTCTGTGAGCTCCAATAATGGTCCACCTGGCATGGCAAGCACACTGGTGTAATAGTAGCATTGGATGTCATGGGAGTAGTCAACCACTTTGTGATTGAATCTAAGCCCCATCTCACATGTCGAAACCCATACATAGAACATTATCAATGCCAAGAACCTGTAGTTAAACTGGTCAAAAAGGTGCCAGAGAAGAAGCATCTACTATTACTCTAAGTGGCAGGGAATCAAACCAACTTCTAATGTTTTACCCTTATGTTCATAGATGAGCGCATCTCTCAACCACCATCAGAGAATCTTCCTTTTACAAGAGATGATGAATAATACAGAGACTCTCAACTGGTAAAGGTGTGGACAATGAGAGACTGTGGGGTGTTCCATCCTAAATGGGACATATATCTGGCAACCTCTCTTCTTGAGAATCGGGGATCAACAGTAAAGGAGGGGTGGAAAGATTTTAAGAGCCAGAGGTGGTTAATGACTACAAGAAAACCATGCTTCCCAAACACAGTAGGGCAATTGCACAAACTAACTCATAGCATTTGTGACAGAGTGTTCAAGATTGGCACAAGCTTGAGGCAGACATAATCCGAGCATGGAGAGGGGAGGTGGGCATGAAGTCCCTGGCCCACCCCTAGCAAGGAGCTATTGGGAGATGCTAGAAAGGGGAACGTCAGTTTTCTTTAAGGGCATGGCCCCCAGTAATTTGACCATGCTCCAGTGGAAGGCCACACATTCCAGAGTATATGGGAATCACACATCACACTTCTATTTAAAACAATGGAAGAAAAGAGAACACAAACTTGAGTGGATAGAAAAATGGGAATTTCTGACATTGGAGGTGAATATTATGAGCTGGCTTTTTGGAACCCATTACCTATGATGGAACACTTTGCACAGCCTTGATGCAAGGGGAGGGCCTTGGACCTGCCTCTACTGAATGTATCAGGCTCTGCTGACTCCCCATGGAAGGCCATACATTGTTGGAGGATGGAATGGGGGGGTAGGTTGGCAAGGGAGGCTGGAGAGGGGGGAGGAGGGAAAAGAGGGAGATCTGTGGTTGATATGCAAAATGAATAAAAAATTTCTTAATTAAAAAAACATATTACACAAAATTCTCAACAAATAAAAACTGAGGTAAAGGTAAACAATACCAAAACATAAGCAAATAAAGCACCTCTAATTTCATTAATCCACCTAGGTAAACTTTCTGAGCATCTTTTCTTTCTATCTTTGTGGTGCTGGAGACTGAACTACGAGCTTTGGATAGATGAAACAGTTGCTCTACACCAAGCTACAACTCCAAACCTCTTTCTGGTTTCTGTTTGAGGAAGACAGTGAAGTTCCACTTTGGATGGATCTCTCACAATGTTTGTTTCATTTCTAATAGTGACAGCTTTTTCTTAAAATCTTGCATAGGTTCCCATTGCTCTTAAGATACTCTGAATCCTGAGCATCATGGGCAGCACCCTCCAGCAACTTTCCCTTACCTGGACCTTACACCCCATTGAGCCTATAAGTTCTCAGCTCTAACTTTGATGAACTATCTCCAGTTCCCCCCATACCCTTCCTGTCCTTCAACTAAGACACTGCATGTGCTTTTCATCTATGTGGAATACCTTCCCTTTATTCTCCCCATCATACCAGCAAACTCCAACAAGGCTTTCCACAATCCCATAGGAAATGTGTCCTGGCCACCAAACCTAGGTAAGGTTCATTACATCTAAGTCTCCATGACAACTGCAGGCCTGGTATTTACTTTGAATATTACAGTAGATTATATGTTATGCTATATTGGTATAAAGTAAGCTTTATCCTAATGGCAATTGCTTTTATCTTTCTCTGGACTGCAATAAAGTGAAGATAAATCTCTAACGGAAAAGACTCCTTCATTCACTGTTGTGAATAAAATCCACATAACTTATTATTGTATCTAATAAGTAATACTATGAGGATGAATGAAGGCATTATCATTACAAATAACTATCATTCAAGATCAAACTCTCATTATGTGTTCATGTAATAATCTATGCTAATTTAACCAATATACATCAAAATATTGCTATGTAATTAATCACTGTACAACAATAATGAAAATCAATGACTTACCTCCAACTCCATCAGCATCAGAAGAAGATATTGATCCATTTGTAAGTAAATCTGGTTGGAATTCCTGTGATTGTTAATATAATTAATTTGTAATTAATATCATAATTAGATATAAATCATAAATTTTGAGTTGTATGTCCATGTTAATGTTTGTCTTTTATCTATTTCATATCAATTAGCTTGACTGCAAGGTTCTTTATAGACAAGTTTTGGATATACTGAATCAGGTCTTAGAGAACTGAAAACAAATTTGAGGTTTCTTACTTACTGACTTTACAAGGACATTTCAAAAAAGTAGAGATTTATCTAATTGACTGATCCTGGGCTAATAAATACTACTTGAAGCTTATAATCATTCCAAGAGCATTGAATGCAATTTTCATGACAGTTATTTTACAGTTTTATGATGGTATGAATTATATATTTTACAATTAACTGATTTTTCAGTGAAGAGTTTGATTTTAGTACATTCCCATAGTTGTGTATTCATCGCTATAATCCACTTTTATAATACAGCCCTCACCTCTAAAAGTTGTGTTCATCCATCAGCTCCTGCTCTCTTTCTAGATGCTAGGCAATCATACACACTTACTTTTAAAATAAATTTCATCTTTAAAGGGATCATATAATGTGTACTTGTTGTGTCTTTTTTTTTACTTAGTACAGTTTGGAGAGTTATCATCCATGTTTGTATTCATTACTAACCAGCTTACATAACTGTTAATTCACATTTTACTGGAAAGAAATGACATGCTCTTTTTATCTGCTCACTTATTGGTGTATCCTCAAAATTTTGGACAAGGTTTTTGTTATTATTAACAACATTATCAGGAACCTTTATCTACAAGAATTAGTGTAGTTACACAACTTTCTTTCTCTTAAGTAGAAAGTTAGGAGTTCAGTTGTTTAGATCTGTGTGTGAAATTTACATTTAACTTTCCTAAAAAGCTAACAAATTGATTTCCAAAGGAACTCTATCACTATACATCACAACAATTAATCAGTGATTACTTCAGGTTACCTCACCCTGCCCAACAATGAGCAATGTCAGATTAATTTTGATGATGTAAACTTTTGTCTATTTATAATAATCTCTTTGGAATTTAAAGAATGGATATGCTATATACTTTTATATATATTAGCTATTTATTTTTGTTGCTGTGTCTGTACGAATATTTTGCTGATTTTTAGTTGGTCATATGTATTACTGTTTAGTTGGGCACAAGTCCTTTATGGACTATATAATATGTAAATATTTTCCTTATGTAGTTGATAATAGATACATGATTTGCAATTTTTTTTCACTCTATGTCCTGTCCATGTTTATTTTAAGTGGTACTTTTCTACATTAATGCTTCTAGTTTCTAAGTATTAATTTTATGTGTATGTATGTGTGCTTAGTGTGCATATGTGTACCACATGCATGCAGGGGCATGCAGAGGCCAGAAGAGGGCATTGGATCTCCAGAAACTGGAGTTATAGGCAGCTGAGAACTACCCAGTATAGGTGCTTAGAATCAAACTCAGGTCCTCTATTAGAACAGCAAATGCATCTCTTGAGCCCCTAATGTTTCCACTTTTGATGTAGTATAATTTATAACTTTTCATGAATTAGAATTTTGTGTAGTAAGAACTTTCTGCCTAAGTAAAGATCATAAAGATCTTCATGTGTTTTGTTCTATAATTTTGAGTATATTTTCTGTATATATGAGATATAGTTCATCTTATTGTTTGTGGATAAATTTCCAGTACCAATTGTTAACAAGACTGTCATTTGCTCCATTGAATTTATTTGGTATTCTTTCAGTTACTTTTAAGTTACTATGACCAAATATCTTACACAACCACCTGTAGGGAAAGAGTATTTGCTTTGGAATCGCTCCATCATGGTGGGCAGTGTCATGGCTGGAACAGCTCCTCCACTGGTAGTGGGACCTATCATATCACAGTGACAGAGAAAAAGCAAAAACCTTGGGCTGAAGTGAACCCCAGTCTAGGATCTTCGCAGGCCTATCCTCAGTGTTGTACATCCTCCAGCAATGCCTCCCACCCCTCCAGTCCCATAACCTCCCAAAACAATGTCACCAGTTGGGGACCAGATACTCAAACACGTTAGGCTGAGGACACTCCCCATTCAAATCACAGAGGGCATTTCATTAACAAACAATGAGTCTTTAACACGAGTGTTTATTTCCATACTGACAAGTCACTTACAAAAATCATTGTTATGTTTTCAAGCCATACTTTATATTGAGTTAATTCTGCAGCAAAACAATTGCTATATATTCTGGCCATCCCTACTCATTGAATAGCTGTTCTCACCAACTGAGATGCTCGCAGTGGTAGACTTCTTTTATACAAAAAGACAGGAAACAGCACTGTTGTTTCGAAAATCTGTGGCAGCTTTGCAAGAATAAATACATACAAGCTTGCCTACTCTGGCCAATGTGTGCAGCCCTGGAATGATTGTTTTTTATAATGTCATGTAGTGTTATGGATGTTTGTGGTAAGAATGTTCTGAACGTTTTACATAGTCGTTGTTGGAATGTTCTCCCTGGTTCTGATTTTTATGGGGAAAATATGTTGTTTAACCTCACTTCAGAACACTTTCCCACAGGAGTTCCATCAAATTATATCACAAAGTAATTTTGGAACATCTGTGTCCATATGGCAGATTGAATCTACATGTTTATTTCCTGCTCCCTACAGAATGTCCCCAAAATAGCATCATAGACTAAAACATTCTTCAATGACAGAAAGCAAAAAGGAGAGAGAGAGAGACTGAGAAACTGACACTGCTATTTTGAAAATACTATCTAAACAGAGCAGTGAGATATGAAAATTACCTGTCAGCAAGAATGACAGAAAGATCTAAGTTAGCAGCACACCGGAAATCCAGAAGGCTTGGGTACTGAAGCTATAAGAAGCTATTTAGTTTGCTGGCAAAATGGGACTAAATTAGAAGACAAAGGAAGTCTTTAAAAGGCAGTTTCTGCTCTGGGCTTCCCAACCCATTCTGGGTGTCTAAAAAGATAGTCTTCATATGCTTGAAGTTAGCACTGAGGTTCTGTCATACAGAGAGACTAAACTAGAAAGAGTCTATGTTAGGGGACATTGGGGATAACTGAAGTCATGGTGAGTCACAGAAGACAAAGAGAAAGTTAAAATGAACCTAGAGAGATTTAAATGCTACCCATAATCAAATGCAATTAGGGAGATATGTATGTCATACTGGGCAAAAGTTTAGAATACCCTAAGTGAATTGTCTAGATCAGGAAAAAGCTCTAAAAATGGTAAGAATAGATGGCTCTTCATAAACTAGGGCATCACTATCATTTTACCCTACATTACTGTAGTTGCAATCTGTGAATGTCCTGGTTTCAATTTTGTTGGTGTGGTAAAATACCTCGCTAAAAAGAATTTAGTGTAGAGAGGGTTAGCTTACACTTCCAGGTTACAGTTCATCATAACATGAAAATTAAAGCAGTAAGAATTCCAAACAGCTAGTCACATCATATCTGTAGTCTAAAGCAGAATGAATGATTGCATACGTGCTTACTACTCTGACCATTTTTCCACTCTTGTACAGTCCATGACACAAGCCCAGGGAATAGTTCCACCCACAGTGGGCTAAGTCTTTCTACATCAATAAAAATAATGAAGTCATTTCCCTACAGACATGCCCACAGGCCCACCTAATCTAGACAATCCCTCACTAAGACACTGTTCTCAGGTGATTATAATTGCCCTGACAATTAAAACTACTCATCACAATCCGGTCAACTTACTCCATTTGTGGACATAGAGCTTCCTCATAACATTTCACAGCTCTTAACTATGAATGGATTAGCATGGAGTGGCCAGACATTTTAACAGAGATCGTGATAAGAAATACATTAATTCTAAACAAACAGAAATTGGGAAACTTATACTAAATAGGCACAATCTAAGAAACAGAAAATGTTTCTCTGAAGACTGTAATGGATAGAAAGCTAAGGTGATAAATTATGGAAACAAAGACAGGCGTAACAGCCAACACTAGGTGCACAAGCCTGCGATCCTATGATTTAAGAGACCGAGGCGAGAGGATCACAAATTCAAGGTCTGTCTGAGCTACAGAAGAAGCTCAAGACTAGCCTGAGAAACTGAGCAACACTGTCTCTCAAAAGAAAGGGTAAAAAGAAGGCTGGGGATATAGTTCAGTGAAGAAGTGCTTGCCTGGCATTCATCAGACTCCGTGTTCAGTCATTTATACAGGAAAAAATAGGCCCTATTAAGAAGTTAAAAAAAAAAAGCATGACATGTAATAAGTACTCAAGTACATAATAAATACTTATTGAATGTGTATGTGCAATTAATTTAAAATGTTTCAATAAAAAATATGAGTTATTTCCAGGAGAAGAATTAAAAGGCAGAGGTTGAGAAATATTAATTAGAGTATCAGCTTAAATTACTCAATATATTTATGAAAATATAGAAAGAAAGATTAAAGTAAATACGGAGAATATGGAGATGACTGACAAAGGAAATTATTAAAAAGTAATACAAGAAAACTTGTAGAACTAATGAACACTCATTTCAAGACTCAAGGAACCACAGATAACCTTATGAAGGATATGCAAAGGCCAACCTCAAGGTCATATTGCTAACTTTACAGAATATGCAATATAAAAAGAAACATTGTCAAACATCTTCAGAGAAGAGGGTAGAAAACTCACTACAAAATCTAGAGAACATGAACAACATTAAATTTCTCAATTGCAAAACCAGAGCAATGTCTCTACACATCAGGGGGAAAGTTATTTTTACCCTGGGATTCTATACCCAGCAAAACCTTCACATGATGTAAAGGTGTAATTATTATATTTTCAGAAATATATTGTCTCTAAATTTAATCTATAGTTCACTTTGTCCCAGCAAACTACTATAGAACATATTGCACAAAAATGAGAGATGAAACCTAGAGAAAAATACATGAATATCAGAAAAGGGACTATAATTCAGATCCCAAGACAATGACAAAGAGAAATTGCAGCATAACTGCTCTGTAACAAGCATATCAGCCAAACTAAAGCAATAAGCAGAAGGATTCCAGAAGAGATATATCTAAGAAGAACAGTAAAAACTAATTGAACATTTTTACATATCCATGGAAGCAATAAATCTCAAAGAATTTGTGTGTATATTACGACTGATACATAGAAATCTATGCAAAAGAAAATAATACTAATTAAATTCCAGAAAAAAATAGTACAAAAATGCAATTTTAGTGCATTTAGTGACTTGACTGTGAGTAATTTTTGTGGAGCAACTATAAAATAAATATTGACTATTGTTCCAAATTTACACTATTGTTAAGTTGCAGAGATAAAACCAGCAGAAATACATACAGGGCAGATGAAAAGAGGAAAAGAATTTTCTGTCTTCCATATTAAGAAGCCAATATGCATCTACATTTTAAAAATACCATAATTATCTATTTGTTATTTAACATGTAGAAGAGATAAATGAATAAACACTAAAATTGTTAGAATAGTTTCCTTGTGGGAACAATAACCAGGAGTGGAACACGAGGAGCAGTGAGCTTCTGTTTTTATTTCATGAGTCTGCTAACACCATTTGAGGTTTTAAATTATGCTTTCATCCATATTTAATTTGAAATGTAAAATAATGATGGGTATATTTGCACACTGTCTTCTAAATAGGTGCTGTAAAAGCCATTCTGCTGAATTCCATTGCTTCCAAACTCCATCAGATTTACTCAACCCACAGGGAAAACTCAAATCCAATAAAGCATCTACAAGAATGGACAAAGCCAAAAGTCCAAAGCTCCGATGTCAAGTTCTATCAACTTGTCAGGAAACCCCTTGTGGAGACAAGGTGGTTGTTCCACTTGTTTTTGCTGGTAAAACACTTCTGCTTTAGGATATCCTCATTTCATACCTTGGATTTGGTTTTCCCTCCAGATACCATCTAAGCTGGATCCACGATAATTAAAATGCACAAGAACAGATGTTTCTAGGTCTCTGTCAGGCACTGACAAATGTTTTCATGTGTCATTTCTTCCAGTAACTGTGCACGAAAAATCACAAGAATGGCATTTCAGATTCCTAGGACTGCTGTAACAAATTAGCGCAAACTTGGGCTAAAACAACAGGAACTTATTATCTCATGTTTCTTAAGGCCAAAGATCCAAGCTCAAGGTGTCAGCGTGGCTGAGCTCACTCTGAGCTCATGGGGAGACTGTTTCACAGCCTTTTACATCTTCTAGCAGATGCAAGGCTATTGTTTAGCTTATGTTGCCTAACTCCAGCTCCTGCTTCTATCTTCACATGTGTTTCTACTCTTGTCCTTGTCACTCTGTTTGGGTGTCTCCTACAGGGACTCCTGCCATTGGACTTAAGGCCAACCCAGATAATCCATGATCTCATTTTAAAACGTCTTGCTTAATTACATCTGCTAAACACTTCTGCCTGCTAAGGTCCAATTCATAAATTCAGGGTCAGGATATGGATATACATCTACAGGAGGCTGCCACTCACACTCAACCCATTCAAAATGTGCAGGAGAATAACGGAAAGAAAAGTCATATGCTATTCATTTTAATGGCATGTCATATTTGGTCACTGCTAAGACTGAAATGTATTGTCCTGGAAACTGGAAGAAGAAAGCAGCCAAGAAAATATTGAATTCTGGAGACAGTTTTGAAAGCCAACCATAGATTCTTCTCTTTGGGAATCTAGCTTTAACAATCTTCCAATTTGATTGTAGCTATAAACTTGTTGGGCTTTTCTGTTTCAACACAATGTTCTAAAGTAAAACCAATGTTGACTTGAATTTCTCAGTTGCTTCAGTTTGGGGAGTAAGTGAAAGTGAAGTCTTAGAAATGCCAGTCCAAGTCTCCCTGAGCAGCAGGAGGTATTTTTAGCACACTAAAGGAAACACGTTTAACATAATTTGACAATTTCAAAGTTCTGTTTTAAAATCTCTGTCATCCCATATTTATTGGAACATCAAGGAGCTTGGATAAGCCTTTGCATAATTTTAGTACCACGTACATAACCTGCTGCCTTAAATGAGTCACAAGAGGATTCCTATCAACACTTTCTAGTATTATTGTTTTTCATTTATCAACAAACTTGTTAAGAAATCAGTGCTGACTCATTGACTCATTTGTCGTGGTGCTTGGGTTTAACTGTGTTCTTATTTAAACATTGATAAGAAGAAATAATCCTTGGTTTCCAGGTGGTGAGAGTAAGTAATTAAGGTAATGAGACTTGGGAACCATTCAAAGACATCCATCCACCTTTGTTCATTTGTGTTCTAAACCTCATTTCTTACAGATTTTCTTTTGTTTTGTGATATGTGTGTATGTGTATTTGCTTTCCTTAAAAATTGATATTAAAGATTAAATTATTTGTTCATTAAGCAATCTCAGTGCCAAGCACGTGACAAAAAATCAATAATAATAAGTGTTCCTCTTATTAGTTTTGTTACTACCATCATTAGTGTTAGATAATGACTTTCTCAGGCCTAGGATGTTACTCTGCCATTTCTTTCGTCTAAATCATTCCACTTAGTGGTCTATTACATTCATAAATTATTTTTGTAAATTACTGACTTCTAAATCCTACAGCTTGTGCTCAGCCTTCATCTCACACTTGTAGGGCTTGGTTGATGTGGATGGTATATGTCTAAACTTTCTTGTCTTTTGGGTTTGCATTACAGGTTGCTACTTCTCTGTGTATATGCTAGTACCTGAATGGAAACTCTCTCAGAATTTATATTCTGCAACTTCTCCTTAAATGTTCTACTTTCACCTACAATCTCTGTACCTGTGTGTACCCCAAAGAAATACCAGTCCTAGACTTTCATCCATATTTAAGACCTTCTTGTTTATAATCTCCATTCTGGTATTTCTTTGACCCAAAAGGCCTAACTGTTTTTACCTCAAAGGTAATTCCTTACCAGACTCACTTAGAGGAATAATATGTTTCCAAGTCCTCCAAATTAAAGCCATGGAGTAGTTTGTGAGGGCAGCCTTTTTAGCTAAAAGATGGGATTTATGGTACATGTATCGTACATCTCTGATACTCCCTAATATATGAAAGTCCTTTTTGAATATCATAGCTATAAGCCCCCATGTTTACCAGTGATAAAGAAGCAGGACTATAGTTTCCAAGCCAAAAAATAAGAAGAACAAAATCTGAAAACAAATGGCATAAGAGAGATGAATATGCAGTGATACCATCTTAAGTTGTTTGCTTCTTTTTATCTATGGTTTGTAACATTCCATGAATTGACAAGCCACGTGCATTTGCCTCCTTTAAGGGTCAAAAAGAGTGAACAGAGACTAGCTGCAGAGATGAAAAAGACGCCCATTACAGTGTTATTCATATTGATAACATCAGTAAGGTCTAAAAGGCCACCAATACCATATAATACATGGTTAGATATAATTTTATATGTAAAATATGTGAGTAATGCATAACAACTTAAATTTTGATGTAAGATTCTATTGATAGATATAGAAAGGTACTTTGCGCACTGTTTAGTAAAGGGTGGTGATTGAAGATGTAAGAAATATACTATGCCAAGGAAAGATACTAAGCCTGGCCTTTCCTTCAGATTGCTAACCAGAGCATCCCTATGTATAAATTTAACAAGTCTACTTTCACTGTGTTCTTGGGAGTCCTTGAAAAGAAACGAAAGAAGTGAAATAGATTCAGATTAGGCTAAATAATTTAAAGGGCATCAATTTCTAAAGAGCATTAGATTTAAAGTCAAAGCTCACTTTATGGGCTGCATGGCCATTGAAATGGAGTCATTTTTCACTGCTGTGTATCTGCAAGTGACAGATGTGGAATTTGAGGCTTCTAGTATCACTGTGGTTGTCCTCACTGTTCCTGTCACTGTCAACCTGATAACTACATCCACTCTGGGCATCCTAAACCACTGAAAATCAAACAATGCATCCTCAAAGCTTGAGAGCATCCACCCTTGTGGAAACCAAATTGTATTTTAAGAGCAAGGATTTGGGGAAATAATTTGCATTTGATCTTGTGTGTTTTGGCTTCTTCAATGCTTGCCTTTAGACAAACGGCTTAGCCTTTCTGAGCGTCAGCTGCTTTATCTGCAAAATGGGTGGCTTGCTATCTGTTCTACAGGGTGGACCTGGGACTAAAACGAGGTAACATTGAGATCAATCATCTCTTGTCTATAATGATGCTTCTATCAATGTCCGTTTCCTTCCTTCCTCTTCTCTGTATTTTGTAAACAGTTTACTCACTCCATAAATCTATTGCTACTGAGAGGAATGGTTCCCTCTCATCCAGGAAGTACTTTGGTACAAATTTCTGTTGCTTAAGTACTCAATTTTAGGTGCTTTGTTATGCCAGTACTGAGAAGTTAGCGTGTATGCTTTTTTTTTTTTTTTTTTTTTTAGATTGGCCGTTATTTGTAATGAGATTTCTGAAGAACTAACTCTTAAGTCATACTTGTAAGGACTTTCATTTCCAAACTGAAGAAGAATGCATTGGAAATGTCTTCCATTCAACTCTAGATAGTATATCTAGCAATATAATAATTTAATAATGAAAATATAAGGGTCTGGGGAGATAAATCTGTTGGCAAAATGCTTGCCATAAAAGTATGGTGACCTGATTTTCATACCCAATATCCATATAAAGAAGCCAGGCACAGTGGCCTACACCTGTAATCCCAGTGCTCAGGGAGCGGAGATAAGAGGATCCTAGGAGATGGTTGACCAGCCAGCTGCCCTAACCAAACTGGCAAGTTGTAGGTACAGTGAGAGACATCATCTTAAAAAATACGGTGGATAGCAATTGACACCTAATGTTGACCCCTGGCCTCAACACACACACACATCCTTGCATGTACCCTTACCTACACACATGTATACACACACACAGACACACACACAGACACACACACACACACACACACACACACACACACACACACACACACACACACACACAGTGAGAGAGTCAGTGATAGAGACAGAGAGATAATTAAAAAAAAAAATATTAGGAGTCCAATGTTAATGACTGATTCTAAATTTCCAAAAAATATATAGTTAAGTCTAGGCTGTTTGTAGAGCAGTAGACAGATGCATGAGAATAGAGATACTAGAGAAATACAGAGATCTCAATCCCTACAGTCATGTCTACATCAAATCCATACAATCTATATAAAAACCTTGTCTTTTAAGACATATAATTGGACACTTTCTCCCCAATTAAGTAAAGAACTTGTGACAAACATCATACTCATACATTTCTATTTCACCAAAATTTGTCAACTATTACTATGTGGATAGGCAAACCATCGTCTTCCCCCATTTTGTCACATTTTTCAAATAAAGCTGTCTTCATTTCACATTATTTCCTTGAGATGGTGTGCTAGAAGGGCAGTTACTAATCCTAAAGTTATAAGTATGTTTAATAGCCAGACTCATAACCAGATTGATTTGCAGAAAATCTGGTTATTCATTCATCTGGGGCTTACTCCCAAGGTAATTTTTGGTCTCAAGAGAGAGAGCGAGCTATGTCATAGGGAATATTGAGAGCATCTGTGGTCAACTACCACATTCAATAAGGAGAATTACTTTGTGAAAAACTCAAAGGCACGCAGGGTGTTTGCAAAATGTGCAGAAATCTCAGGTCACAACCTCCTCCACGCTCCTGGAATGCAGTGTTTAAGCTTAAGGCAAACTAAGAAGCCAGTGGGAGGTCTAAACGGCAATCATCTCTATTCTCTCAGCTCATGGGGCGGGTTCCAGTGACCTGCACATCCAAGTGTTTAGTTTAGAGATAATTTTCAATAAACTGTTGTCACTTGAAAAGAAACAGTCTGGACATTGTATGGCCCATTTGGGATCCTGAGAAAATAAACAACCAAGGGAATGAATGCCTCCTGCTTGTCTTCGCAGCCCTTTCTGGAATGTACTTTTCAGTTCCTTCCTTTTTTTCTCTGTAGCAGGTTTTCCTTAAAAAGAATGCTGTTTACTTAGCATGTCTTGGAGACCCTCTTTTGAAGAACCGAAGTCATGAATGGCTTTAGAGTCGTGCTTGGAAGCAACCAGTTCACCCTGCTGCTGCTCTTTCTCTTGCAGTTTCAGAGTCTGGGTCTGGATATTGATAGCCGACCTGCTGCAGAAGTCTGTGCCACACACACAATTTCACCAGGACCTAAAGGTGAGGAGGAAACCTCAAATTTCATACAGTATGTATGATCTCTTTCCCCACCTCCAATCCACCCTAGTTGCTATGGGACTTCTCACCCTCTCCTCCCTAGTTTCCTCTGACTTCCTGTCTATCTTGGAATTCACTGGACTATTAATTACTTACTGTAGGCTTCCCTTGGTTGTAGGTAGGAGAAAGTAGGGAAAGGTGGAATCCTGGGATGTGCATCTGACAGCAATCACTGATGGCTGTGAGAAACTCTTCCAACAGGAGATGAAGACTCATAACCACCTTGATTAGAGCACTTACATTTACTCTAGGGCTGCTGTCCTTCCTCCCTTTCCTCATTCACACTGATTCTAACAAGAAATAACAAGGAGGTCAAAAATAAAAATTTACTCTGAAGTATATCTTTGGTAATTAATGGGCTCCTGAGTTCCAGTGAGGAAGATTATGTTTTAATGAAGGACCAAAAGTCATATATAAATGAGCATTTCTTTATTTGAAAGTGGAATCTCCGAGGTCAACTGCCTTTAGCTGGAGAATGGTAGAATATTTTTTCCCCCAAGTAAGGTCGCGGTCCAAGGTCCAAATACGCTTCTAGCACTAGTGGGATTTTGTTGTTGTTTTGTTTTGTTTTTAATAAATCTGTTTTCCTGGTTTCAGCTCTTACCCTTTTGTTCTGAAAGTGGCCACTGAACTCACTGCAGCTTGCTTCTCTCTTATTAGCAATTCATGTGATGCTTCCCCGGGCTATTGGTGGAAGAATGGTAGCTGCTAAAAAACTGAGCTATAAAAAAAGGGGGATTTTAAAAAAAAAAGAAAGAAAAGAAACATAGCTCAATTCTTGTCAGTTATTTAAATATGTATTGCTTAACGTGCATTTTTCTTAATCAGTGAATTAATTTTCTCCTAAGATTGCAATCCAACTTCTAACCTTTGATACCATAAAATAAATGCAAGGAGTTACAGTGAGACCTTGGGGCTTCCAAATAATTTCTTGGGTGAATAAATGAATAATGTCAGGGCAAATGTTCAGAAAAGAAAGTTTGGGTTAGAAATAAAGTATTTACTTAAATTCATTACTAGATTTTTCACAGAATGCAAGATAACTATGTTTTCCCTGTGGTGTCGTGAAGACTGAATATTGAAGCCTTCCTCAACTGTGCAACAGAGGGAATCTAGTTGAGAATAACACCGTTATTTCTTCCCTTGAAGAAAAAGTTACAATTTTCACAATAGACTAAGAACGCACAAGAAACTCTTAATTAAATACCCTAAACATAGCACTAAACATGTCTCTGGCAATTCAACTAACGGGCATTGACTATTCATTGTTAGGTCCTGTTTTAGGCACAGCAGAACACCAGATAATATATTAGTGTCATGAACAATAAAGAGATACATTGTTTTGCACAGGTTTCCTGCGAAGGTTTTGAGTTGAGGCTCAGGCATGATTCTTTAGAACAGATGGGGACAGCATTTGTATTGGTAAGAGCAAGACTGCAGGAGAAGCTTGAGAAAGTCGCTCATCAACTCTTCATTTTCAAAGGCTGCATACAAAATCAGCCAGATACCACAGCATTCAGGGGACTGAAGCAGGAGCATTGCAGGTTCAGGGCCACCCATGTCTACCTGTGGACCACTGAATTCATTTTTTTAAAAAATGTAAGTCTTTATAAGGAAAAACAAGACATCTACCTTTAAAAAATAAACCACGTTATTTCATTTTATCACTTCAATCTATATACAGTGTTTTTTGAAAACCAGTGGTGTCAATGAGTATTCTTCTGTTATTTCTTCACTTTTAGTGCAAAGCTTGAGTCTTCTCACTAGAAACTCAGGTACTGTTTCAATCTGCCAAAGCTTAACTCTCTTCCTGAGCCCAGGGAGAACTGTGAACAGATCATAAGTGAGTATGGAAGCATGGACATGTGAGTGTACCTTGAAGGAGAAACTGAGAGAGGTGCTTTGGAACACTGTGTTTCAGAACTTCTCAGCTTAAAGATATGGATACGGTTTCCTCTTCTGCAGCATGTGGTCTTTGCAACAAGAGCATGCTAAGTTCCCATCTCAGTAAAGAGATTCTATGACTCTGTAAGGTACCGAACACTTGCCAAGTCCAGGCCCCATGTCAAATGACTTGAGTTTGATGCTAAGATAAGGAACCCATTTTAGGACTCGTCTCTAAGTAGCAAGTTTGGGATTCAAGCTCTGGGGCTGAGCTCCTAGTTGACCTGAATCTTTGAGAACTGCCTTCACAGTACAGCAACCTGGGCATGGTTACTGCTAGCTTTTCTCTGTTCTGGGCAGAGTATTAGAGCTGGATGCACAAGAAATACATGGGACCTTTTTTTGAATGTAAACTACATCTCATTCATTCCTTGTAAAAATTACAACAGCTCCTCCCCAACTCCAAGGAAGGCAGACCTGGATACTGGGCTCCTCAGAAGGAAAACAAAGTTTTGATGGCCAAGTAGACATTTTAAAGAGCCAAATTATAGGGTTTTTTTCCTCCAGTATCTTTTCTCCTACAATCAAACCAATGCATGCTTTTCTCCATGGCTAATCATCTCATTTCTGTGTTTACCAGCAGAGCAGTACTCTGCTCAGAAATTTCCAGATACTCTGAGAAACAGACAATTAAAGGAACTTAACTCTAAATTCGTTTGAGAGAGTGGAAACTAAATAAATTATTCAGACTTGCAGATAAAACGCCAATAATACTATCCAGTTATAGAATATGCTGTTCAATAGACAGACACACTTTCAGGGTCATTTCCGAAGCACATCCTAATGGAGGAAGAGCACTAGATTCTCAATGAGCCACTTATGCTTCTGCTTCTTTATTTGAAAAGTGGGCATTCCTCATACGTATTTCTTATTATTTTAAAATGAAATAATCACCATAAATTAATCTTATACAGATATTATTAGTATATTTAACACATTTTGTTTCTCTTTCTTTTGCCTGCTCATCAAGTGCACCCAGTAACAATTGTGGAGTTAAGCATTCTAGTTACTCTAGACATCTTTGCTGAAAGTCCTCATTATATTTCTTTCTGTCCTTGAAATGTTTGTTTTAGACTGCCTAGCAGGAAATGTTCTTTTTTGATTTTCATCTCTACCATGGAGTCTTCTTTAAGCAACTTATGTGAAATTCTGACCTCTGGTGGTTTAAGTGGGGAACAACAATGGATGAGAAAAAAATTAAAGACTTAACATCTGTAAGGGGTATTTTGGAGGATGCTTGGCAAACTGCAAGAAAGTTTTGAATACATCATCTTGTTTAATTTCACAGCATCCCTATATTTGGATTTCCATAGCATCCACTATCCATATCCTAAGCATTCACATGAGGAAAAAAATCTTAGAAAGGCCAAATGGATTTCCCAAGCTCAGCCAGAGCTCCAGTTAGTCTTGAAAGTAGCCTCTTACCAGGCCCAGTCATTCCGTGCCATACATTAGTTTGTATTAGTTACATATTATCTTTAAAAGTGCAGCCACTAGCTACCTTCTGGTGATAACTGGTTCTTCACTATCTCAGGACATCGAGCTCATGTTGTCTCAGTTCATGGGTTGTACTGAACACTAAAGTATGCTCAAATGATACGTATGTCCTCCACAATAATTAACCCTGATATTTCATTTATTTGGAAGTAAGCACTATTGTACTCTAGTCTAACACATGTTAAGTAATATTGTCATTTAAAAAAATATTGTCATTTGCAGCTATATAAGTACTTTGTCACCCCAGTGCACTTTAATTATCTCAATAAACTTTGTAAAGGATATATAATTCCCATTGGCCATATAAAGAAATTGAGGTTCATAGCTACATTGTCACTAGACCCATGCCACTGAGCTGGAAAGGGCAGATTAGACTTGGGTTCAACACAGTTCCATTTGTATCGTCTGTTCCAGGCAGCCTGCTGAATGCTCTAGCCAGAAGGGCCCTCAAAGCCATGGTGAGTGGGACAGACATAGTATTGTATGGACCAAGACATTAGCTGCTTTGGGTTTCACTTAAAACCTCCCTTGGTCCCTGTGGAACTCATTCATGGAAAGATAAGGGCACACATCTGAGCACAAAGCAACAAGGGTGTGTGTTTCTCTGCTCTTTTTTCAATAAGAGAGATAGTGCAGTGAGGGAAAACTGGTGGAGATCACCCCTACTGGGGGAAATAAGCTTTTCCCCAGAAAAATCCATTAACCATAAGAAAAGGGACATATATTTGGTCATCTTCTTTATTATTATTTTGCATGGCTCTATATTGCAGAACTGATGCACTTTTCGTTAATTCTCCAAATAATTCTCAATGTCCAGTAAGAAGGTTTCTTGTGACTTCCTCATATATAAGGCTAGGTACACCTGGGAGTATTTGTATTCCTCACATTCAAATTTAAAGGCTTATCACTTGCCTGGTAACTCTCAATGATCTTTGGTTTGTGAATTTGAGGTCTAGTGAGGCACACTGTCATGACAATCTCATGGGCATTGGTAGCCAAATTACAAGTGGAACTCAGATGCTAAACTCTCTTCATCCCATCCTGTTTCATTATCCTTGTCCTTACTGTCTGTGAATTGATTGCTTGGTTTGACAAGTTAGCATTAGAAAAACAGATCTATGAGATCAGTGTGTGGCATGGCATAGGATCACATTAATTAGGTCACCTCTATATATTAAATAGCCAGTTCTTTGCAAGTGACTTTCACAGAGAATTTAAGCAAGTAGCTTGACTTCTTTAATTTTTATATTCCACATTGTAGGTGTTTGGAACCATTTTTTCCTCAGTTCCTTTGAGTGGATGCCAAGAAAACATTTCAAAGCTAAGTTAGGAGGGGAAGTATAAAACTCTAATCCATCCAAGTGTAAAGATGAATCAGGAGGTAGTAAATGGTAGTGATTTTAAAAATTATCTGTCCTATTTTAATAAAAGCATAACCCTTATTCTTATCCTCTCCCCAATTCCCTTATGTAACTATTTGGCTATGTGCAAATCACTGCTTAGGACCATAGCAACAGGTTCTTGTGTATTGATAAAACTTGTGGGCTTTGCAAACAGTGTTCAATCATAACACAAGGACACTTGCTTGACTATGTCCATGGCAGCTTTATTTGTAATAGCCAGAACCTGGAAACAACCTAGATGCCCTTCAACTGAAGAATGGATAAAGAAAATGTGGTACATTTACACAATGGATTACCCAACTGTTAAAAACAATGACATCAGGAAATTTAAAGGCAAATGGATGGAACTAAAAAAAATCATCCTGAGTGAGGTAACCCAGATCCAGAAAGACAAACATGGTATGTACTCACTCATGAATGGATAGTAACTGTAAAGTAAAGGATAACCATACAGACCCAGAAAGGCTAGATAACAAGGAGGGCTCAAGGAGGGATACATGGATCTTCCAGAGAAAGGGGAATAGAGGAGATCTCTTGGTTGGGCTGGGGGTAGTTGGGCATGGGAACTTGAGGGATCAGATTGGGAGGTGGCTGGAGGGAAGGCATTGAGAGAAATGACTGAAAAGGGGGGCTTTTGTGAAGTCAAGTAGAAGCCTGATACAAGAGAAACTTCCACTAGTCCAAGGATGGCCCCAGTTAAGACTCCTGGCAGCAGTGCATCGCCTGAACTGGCCATCCCCTGTGATTGGATTAGTGACTACTCTACTTGTCATCAGAGAACCATCATCCAGTGATGGATGGAGGCAAGTTCAGAGACCCACAGGCAGACATTGGGCCTAGCTGGGGGAGTCCTGCTGAGGAGAGAGAGGAAGGATAGTAGGAGTCAAGGGGGTTAGGGACATCAGAGGAAAAACCACAGAAACAGCTAACCTGGCTCGCAGGAACTCACCGAGGCTGAACCAATGACCAGGGAGCCTGCATGGGACCAATCTAGGCCCTCTGCATGTATGTGACAGTTGTGTAGCTTGGTCTATTTGTGAAACTCCTGGAAATGGGAGCAGGGCTGTACCAGGTGCTTTGGCTGGCTCTTGGGAACCTATTACTCATGCTGGATTGCCTTGTCCAGCCTAAATACATACATCTGGTTGATCATATGGCAGCTTGATTTTCTATGCTTTGATGATGCCCATGGGCCTGCCTCTTTCAGATGGCCTGCCTCTTTCAGAGCGAATACAGAGGAGGGGTAGATTGATGGAGGGATGGAAGGGAGGTGGGGGGAGAGTGAGAGGAGAGGAGGAAGGCAAGGCTGTGATCAGTATATAAAATAAATTAATTAATAAAAAGATTTCAAAAAACTTGTGGGCTTTGGAGAAATAAATATATATATACATATGTATATATATGTGTGTGTGTGTGTGTGTGTGTGTGTATATATATATATATATATATATATATATATATATATATGATTTTAAATTTGAGCTCTTCAACTTATTTAGCTATGCTACCTTAAACTTCTGGTACCTTCAACCTAAAAGGGGGAAAAGGATTATCGCACACCTTAAATGCTTATTTTAAAACTAAGGCAAGTCTAGCATGCAGCCTAGCTATCACTATTTCTTCTGTCTCCTGTTGCTCTTACTGGTCATCAAAGTTTGCTTTCCCCTCACCTCCATTGAAAAAACAAAAAACATCATTCATAGGCTTATCAAATTGGCTTTCCAAATGCAACTCCACTTGAAAAATACCACTACTTTCTGCCCTTTTTGAGACTTCACGTTACCGTCTAGTTCCACCTCAAGGTCACTTTCAGTCTTCCACAGCATACACACCCAAGACCCCACATTCTAACCACTTGTATTCTCCC
Source organism: Peromyscus californicus insignis (assembly GCF_007827085.1). Lineage (NCBI taxonomy): Eukaryota > Metazoa > Chordata > Mammalia > Rodentia > Cricetidae > Peromyscus > Peromyscus californicus. The sequence goes on from NW_026294503.1 coordinate 20,570,689, forward strand.
TTTTCTATAGTTTTCCACCTGAATTTGCCATCCTTGATTACTAAAGTGGGAATGATAGCAGTATAAACATGGCTGGGCTTGTTATGAGGACTAAATAAATTTCAGGACACATCTCATCAAAGCCTGGGTTTCCTCACCTGTAACACAGGGAAGAGAATTTTCTAGCTACTTTATGGTGTCATGGTGAGGAAGAATGAGTTGAGCTACGTGGAAGATATTACAATATTTGACTCCAGGGACTCTGTAAATGAGACCAAATAAAAGGTTTAGCAAAAGCAAGTGGAGAATGAGCCTGGTTCTTGCAGTTTTATTCCTTTTTTCTTCTTTAGGAAACATACTATCAGCTCTTATCCATCCCAGGCAACACATCCTGTTGGTCTCCAGTCATTGTTGAGAGGTGTACGCCAAACAACAACTTCTCTCTTGCTCTTCTCAGCTTAGCCTATGAAACCTCACTTGTATTACCTGGTAACTCTGCTAAAATGTTCTCATCAATCCTCACAGCTCATGCCATTTCATCCCTAATGAGGCTGCCTGCTTTTATGCATCAATTATTTGAGCTACAATCTCCTACCGATGCATAAAAGTCTTTTAAATTATAGTTTATGGTTATCTTTGCTCTTCTAAGGATGAATTGTAAATACACGCAGTAAAATTCTGGACTGCCGATATTCAAGTCAAATGGCATCTAAATAATTTAATATTTTTTGTGTTATTTACTGTGAGTGTGCTTGATGTGAGAACTCTGTGAGCATCATTTTACGTCTCTTGTGGCCACTTGACAATATTTGTATATCTTTTTAGCAAATTATATGCACATCACTTTAGAGTTTACAAAAAGGCTCATCCATTGTTTCATTTTTTAGCTCTACTGACATGTATAGGGATCACTTCCCCTGTTTTAAAGAGAAGAAAACTCAGACACACTGCTCTTGCTTTTGGTTCCACTGAACTACTATGGGCAAGTGTTTTGAAGAGAAATAAAGTCCAGCTTATTCTCACTCCTTAACACAGTGACCCATTTTGCTCATGTAACCATCACTGATACCTTAGACCATGATCTATTATCTGAATCATGTCACATCAGAAGGAAGAGTAGCTGGACCACTGATTCCAATTTCCTTGAAGAGATTCCACTACTAGGCTTTGCACTCAAGATTCAGACTCATTCATTCGTTTCAAGCCATAGTGCTAACATAGTAAGAAATAGTATTTGATGAAGTAAAATAGTGTTTTCAATAGTGGTGTTTTGACTGATCTCAAATGAACCCAGGAAAACACAGTCATGTGGAGACAAAAACTGAAATGAAGTCATCTCTATGTCCCTGGTCCACGTGCTGGGTCACCAAATGACAAGGCAATGAAAAATAGGAGACTCATTAATCTATGCAAAGTTAAGAGATGGAATGAAGTAGGAATAGTATCATGAATAAAGCCAAACTGAAAGTTCGCTCAGAAGAGACTTCTGGAACTATTAATTCATCAGTGACAGCTTTTTACTAAGTTTCTTCTTCAAGAAACACAACAAACAGTCTTGCAGGGATTGTGTGGCAAAGCCAGCACAGAACACACAGACCAAATTACTGGCAGGGAGTTAGCAAAGTCACAATGCAGGGAGTATGATCTATTTTCCTATATTACAGCATAGCTAAGGTGACATTTTCCTTCCCAAATTAAGATGAGCTTGCATTGTAGCTTGCTTATCAAAGACTTAACAGCTGACATCCATATATATATAATATATATATATAATATATATATATTATATATATAAACATATACTGTATTTGTCTTTCTGGGTCTGGGTTACCTCACTCAGGATGATTTTTTTTCTAGTTTCATCCATTTACCTACAAATTTCATTATTTCATTTTTTTATCATCTGAGTAATATTCCATTGTGTAAATGTACCACATATTTCCTTAGCCATTCTTCTGTTAAAGGATATCTAGGTTGTTTCCAATTTCTGCTTATTATGAATAGAGCAGCAGTCAACATCGCTGAGCAAGTGTTTCTGTAGTAGGATGAAGCGCACTTTGGGTCTATGCCCAAAAGTGGTATGACTGGGTCTTGAGGTAGATCGATTTCCATCTTTTTTTTTTTTTTTCAGGTCAGTATTTTTTTTTTATTTTGCAATACAATTCAGTTCTACATATCAGCCATGGATTCCCTTGTTCTCCCCCCCTCCCGCCCCCCTTACCTTCCCCTCAGCCCACCCCCCATTCCCACCTCCTCCAGGGCAAAGCCTCCCCTGAGGACTGAGATCAACCTGGTAGACTCAGTCCAGGCAGGTCCAGTCCCTTCCTCCCAGGCCGAGCCAAGCGACCCTGCATAGGCCCCAGGTTTCAAACAGCCAACTCATGCAATGAGCACAGGACCCGGTCCCACTGCCTGGATGCCTCCCAAACAGATCAAGCCAATCAACTGTCTCACCCATTCAGAGGGCCTGATCCAGTTGGGGACCCCTCAGCCATTGGTTCATAGTTCATGTGTTTCCATTCGTTTGGCTATTTGTCCCTGTGCTTTATCCAACCTTGGTCTCAACAATTCTCGCTCATATAAACCCTCCTCTTTCTCGCTGAGGAACTGTCATACTGATTTTCATAGTGGCTGTACAAGTTTGTACTCCCACCAGCAATGGAGGAATGTTCCCATTATTCCTCATCAGTATGATTTGTCATTTATTATATTTATTTTGGCCATTCTGGCTGGTATAAGGTAAATTCTCAAAGCAGTTTTGATTTGCATTTCTCTGATGGCTAAGGCTGCTGAACATTTCTTTATGTTTCTTAGCCATTTGAGTTTCCTCTTTTGAGAATTCTCTGTTTAGATCTGTACCCTATTTTCAGTTGGACTTTTTTTTTGGTGTCCAGTTGGGGGTTCTTTATATATTTTGGACATTAGACTTCTATCAGATGTGGAGTTGGTAAAAATCATCTATTTACCAACCATATAGTTGTATATATATAATCTACCATTATAGATGCTTTTCCGTTTCATGAGGTCACATTTATTAATTGCTAAAATTAGTACCTGTGCTAAAGGTTTTCTGTTCAGAAAGTCTTTTCCTGTGCCAATAAGTTCAAGGTTATTTCCCACTTTCTATTCTATCAAGTTCAGGGTATCTGGTTTTATATTAAGGTCTTTGATTCATTTGGACTTGAGTTTTGTGCAGGGTGATGAATATGGATCTATTTGAACTCTCCTTCATACAGCCATCTAGTTTGACCAGCATCATTTGTTGAAGATGCTGTCTTTTTTCCAGTGTATTTTTCTGGCTTCTTTATCAAAAACCAGGTGTCCATAGGTGTGTGGATTTATACCCGGATCTTCAATTATATTTCATTGATCAATGTGCCTGTTTTGTGTCATTACCATGAAGTTTTTATTACTATAATGTAATTCTGTAGTATGACTTAAATTCAGGAATGGTAAGACCTTCAGCAGTTCTTATTGTTCAGTTTGATCTTAATTTTTTTCTTGCCATCTACTCCTTTTGGGTGTACTTTCTTCTTTTTGTTCTATAGCTTTCAGGTGAGCTGTTATGTTCCAGTATGAAATCTCTCTAGTATTTTATGTAGGCATTTAGTTCTATGAACTCTTAGAGCCTCTTAAAACTTCTTTTGTTGTGTCCCATAAATTTGAGTATGTTGTGTATGTATTTGTTTTCTTTCAGTTCTAGGAAATTTTTAATTTCTTTCTTAATTTCTGTCTTGACCCATTTTTTTCGTTGAACAGAGAGTTGTTCAGCTTCCATGAGTTTGTAAGTTTTCTGTTGTTGTTGATATCCAGTTTTATTCTATGGTGGTCAGGATGCAGGAAGTTATTTTAATTTTCTTATATCTATTAAGACTTGCTTTGTGTATGTGGTCAATTTTGGAGAAAGTTCCATGAGATGCTGAAAAGACGGTAAATTGTTTTACATTTGTGTGAAATGTTCTATAAATATTTGTTAGTTCCATTTGGTTCATAATGTCAGTTAACTCCAGAATTTCTCTGTTTAGTTTTTGTTTGACTGGCCTGTCTATTGGCTGGAGGGTGTATTGAAGTCTTCCACTATCAGTGTGTGGGTCAATATGTGATTTAAACTATAGGAGTGTTTCTTTTATAAACTTGGGTGCCCTTGTCTTAAATACATAGATATTAAGAATTTAAATGTCCTCTTGGTGGATTTTTTCCTCTGATGAGTAGGTAGTATCCTACCCTATCTCTTCTGGTTAGTTTTGGTCTGAAGTCTATTTTGTCATATATTACAATGATTACACCAGCTTGCTTCTTAGGTTCATTTGTTTAGAGTAACTTTTTCCAAACTTTACTCTGAGGTGGTATCTATCCTTGATTTTAAAGTGTGTTTCTTGGATGAAGCAGGATAATAGAATTTGATTTTGCATTAATTTTGTTAGTCTGTGTCTTTTTATTGGGGAATTGAGTCCACTGATACTGAGAGATATCAATGATCAGTGGTTTTTTTTTTTTATGTACTTGTTATTTTGTTGGTGTGGTGGTGGGAGTGGTGGTGGTGGTAATGGTGGTGGTGGTGGTGGTGGTGGTGGTGGTGGTGGTGGTGGTGGTGGTGGTGGTGTGTGTGTGTGTGTCCCCTCTTTTGATTTGCTGGCCATGGATTATTTATTACCTGTTTTTCTTGGGTGTGATTAACCTGTTTAGGTTGGTGTTTTCTTCTCATGCCTTCTGAAGGCAGGATTTATATAGAGATATTATTCAAATTTGATTTTACCATGGAATATCTTATTTTTCTCTGTCTATTGTGATTGAAAGGTTTTCTGTGTATAATAGTCCGGGTTGGCATCTGTGGTCTCTATCTAGGCCCTTCTGGTTTTTAGAGTCTATATTGAGAAATCTGGTGTTATTCTAAGTCTGCCTTTTTATGTTACTTGGTCTTTTTCCTTTGAAGCTTTTAATATTCTTTCTTTGTTCTGTACATTTGATGTTTTTATTCTTATGTGGCAAATGGATTTCTTTTCTGTCCCAGTCTGTTTGATTTACTGTAAGCTTCTGGTACTTTGATAGGCACCAACTTCTTTGGGTTAGGGAAATTTTCTTCTATGGTTTTGTTGAAAATATTTTCTGTGCCTTTAACCTGGGTTTCTTCTCCTTCCTCTATACCTATTGTTCTTAGATTTTGTCTTTTCATAGGGTCTCGGATTTCCTACAAGTTTTGTGCCAGGATTTATATTTTAATTTAACATTTTCTTTGACCGAGGTATCTTGTTTCTTCTGTTGTGTCCTCAATGCCTGTGATTTTTCTCTTCCATATCTTGTATTCTGTTGGGGAGGCTTGCCTCTGAGGCTCTTGTTCAAGGTCCTAAAGTTTTCATTTCCAAATTTCCTGCATTTGGGATTTTCTTTACTGATTTCAGTCTTGAACTACTTCACTCATTTCTTCTTTAAGGACCTCTATCAGATTTTGTTTGTGTTTTCACAGATTTCTTTAAGGGGTTTATTCATTTCTTCCTTAAGGACCTCTGTCATATTCACAAAGGCTGTTTTAAGGAGGTCTTTTTCTTGCAGTTCAGCTATGTTGCAATGCTCAGAGCCCGTTAATGGCAGGGTTGCTGAACTTGAGTGGAGACATATTATCCTTACTGTTATTGATTGCCTTTTTATGTTGACATCTAGGCATCTGGGTTTGGGAAGATTGTAATTCCAGGAGCTAATATCTAGTCTTGTCTTTGTTTGGTTGCTGTTTGTTTCTTGGTTTCTGTTGCCCTCTCTGGTTCTTAGAAGAGAATAGTGGCTATGTGTTGCCTGGCAGGAAATTGTTCTGGGATCCTGATAGGTATGGCATTGGAGTTTCCAGGTAAAATGTGCTTCTAGTTATTGGAAATAGGAATGGACTTTGGGGGACTAAGGGTGCCCACAGAGAGAGGAAGGCAGGGTGTTCTGCCAGGATCTGCTTAGACCCCTGGAAATGGGGCCAGAAAGGAGAATCTACAACTGGTGTTCTGCTACAGAGCTAGGGAAGAGACTGTGGGTTTGGACTTGAAGGAATGGTGAGAGAGGTGAAGACATGCAGTTAGCCTACTTGCTTCTCAGTGGCCTGTGGGTTCCCAGGGAATGCCTGTTGAAGTCAGGGACTGGGATAAAGCAATGAGTGGGGTGAAGAAAATTTGGAGGGGAAGATCTGTGTGATTCACTGGAGAAGTGTGCAAAAAATAAGGGTAGACATCATCAGGTGGTCTGTTGCAGAGCTAAGGATGAGACTGGGGACTAGATTTGAAGGAGAGGAGGGATGGGTGAAAATCTGTTGTTAGCCTACCTGCTTCCCTGACTCTAGTGGCCAGTTTGTGTCCTAAGGAGAGACAGAAAGGCAGTGGATTTAGATGGCCGGGAAGGTGGAAAGGTTCTAGGAGAAGGTAGAGAAGAAGAAATTATAATCAGAATATATTGTATGAAAAATATTTTTTCAATAAAAGTAAAATGGAAAAAAAAGATGAACTCACTGTTTGATATTTTTATGGCATTTTTCTTACCTTGTCACTATCAGGTGAGGAAATACCATTCTGATATTATTTTCCCTGCTGCACTGGCATGTAATTTCCTGTTGTGCTTTCTTCTGATTATCTAATATTTTAATTCTGAGCACATGTGTATATGCACAACTAATGTCCAGCATCCACAGAGTCTCGGCGTCCGTCTACATGTCTTTATTAACTAGGACTGAGTCACTCCAAATTCATCCTATCGTTGCATAGTCTCCAATGTCCTCTTGTTTTCATTCCAGGAGTATAGCAAAAAATATGAGTGTAGGGTGAGGGGTGATCTGTGGAAAGGAGATCTACTACACTGAATTAATCTATGATGTGAAAAACCTGTATCCTACCTCCAAAGGTCAATGATCTTTACAAAGGTTCACTTGTTAGAACAGCATTGCAAGACACTGTCCAGAGGTCCTTCACCAAAGTCTTAGGCACAGATCAGGTTTTATTTAAGATGATGTTCAATTTCTTAGGGCCTAACACAGAGCTTCGTAGCCAACTAAGCAGAAATGCAACAGATATTTGTTCAATAAATAAGTCAGTAAAATTGAGGCTGTGAATGACACTTGATATCCAAGTGTTTCCCAAAAAAAGTGTAGTCAAATTAAGTAGTTGACATTAACATGAAGTTAAATACCAGTGTATTACTTAAATAATATGTCAAGACAGCAATTAGAAAGTAGTAAAAAGGAACCAGATGGTGAATTGCCAAGGAAATAATGCTATCAAGAAACGCAGATAATATAGGAATTAACTTGAGACAGAATTTATAGGTAGGATTTACAAAGCATGAGAAAGGGGGTAGAACTTTTTACACTATTTTTGGCATATTTTTCAAATTGTGAGAGCATTTCAGAGTGATGATGTATAAAGAAAAGCTAATGGGTTTTGATTTTAAAGATATCTTCTGTTTCTGAATTCATTTCTCTCACTGAGGCTTATCTATATACTCATTCTATTTATTTTCCTTATTCTAAATAGGGCCATACTATACTCCCTAAGAGACATGATGCACATACTAAAATGGAGATCACTCTCTCTAATCCATCGTTATTACTATCAGCATAAAACTGTGTTGTATTTTAATGTAACTGTAATCATTGGAATATAGTGTTAATCAACGTTTGTCTCAACTAATCTCATAATGACACATTTTTAGGTATTTACAGTTTCTGGGTTTTTTTTTTACTTTAAACATTCTTGTATGTGTACTCAATTATATCTATGGAAAAAAAGATCCTTGAGGTAAACTAGGGTATTACATTTTTCTATTTTAGTGTTTTTTCCTTTCAATAGTAGGGACTGAACCTAGTACACCGTTCATGCTAGGCAAATACTCTACTCTTTAACTATATCCCCAGCTGTCTGTTTTACTTTAGAGGATTGTTATTATTATTATTATTTTACATTTATTTACTTATTTATGAATGCATCCATGTCATGTGTGAAGGTCAAAATACAGCTTTCAGAAGTCAGTTGGCTCTCTCCTTTCACATTGTGGGTTCTAGGGCCGGAACTCGGGTCCTCAATCTTGTCAGCAGGAGCCTTTACTCAGTGAACCATCTTACTGGCCTATCGTTTTTACAGGGTCTCATTGAATTGCTCAGGCTGATCTATAACTCACTGTGTGGCCTAGGCAGGCTTTAAACTTGTAATCTTTCTCTATTAACCTCCAGAGCAGCCAGGATTACAGGCTTATAGATTTACTGCACTTTAACCTTACTGTCAGATTATAGTCCACATGCATTCCCATTGTCAAGAACCATGAATGAGAAGTTTCAATTCTCTTTCTCTATGTCAGATTTGGATCTGATGTGAAAAACAGTGTAGATATTTATTTATATGTGAAGTATAATGTAGATATGTATGTATTTATGGTGTAGACATTCTGTGCATTCACTTCAAGTATTTGTTATTGAAACCCCTGAGTGATCTTTGAAAATCATTCATTGCCTTTCTACAAAGGAATTTCCTTAAGTTCTTTGTATATTATGACAACTATTTGTTTCTTATGTCTAGTATTCACTTTTCCTTTTGCCATTTCTTTGTTTATAAACCTTGCAGATTTATGTATATTTACTTAAACTCTCACCAGGTCGTTATGTCTGGCCCATCTTTTATGACTTTTGTTTTCTTCTTAGTGTGGACAAATTTCATATAGAATGAAAGCATGTGTGCTGTTCAGCAAGGCAAGAGCTGAAGGGCATTTGGTGACCAGGGAACAAACAACTTGGACAAGAAGGGATTATACAAGTCAAGATCAGAAAATAACTTCCCTTGATGTCAGTATGAAAGGCCATCTACTTTAGAATAATAAGTGTGGCCTTAGACTACAGACAGATAACTGCTAAAACATTTTAGATGAGGCAGTAACAGTAAAAACATGTGATTTTTTTTAGATTCACTTACAAGTTGGTTCGAAAAGCAAAATTTAGATCCATGGAAGCCAGTATTTAAGCCGTTTGTTGAACAAAAAACTATTCTAATTGTGTTTGATTCATCAATTAGTTAAGCACCGTGAAGACCATTCAGGAATCATCTATTAAGGTCAAGAATTGGAGCATGAAGAAAGACTAGGTAAGACAGAACCAGAGAAAAAAGAAGGGTTAGAAAATAAGAAAAAGTAAGAATCCAGATGGGCCTGAGAAAGGATTATATATACCTGGCTTAACTGTTGAGCCTAGGAAATTTGAGCGTGATGGAAATATTGGGAGAGAAAATAAATTAGAGGAAGAAACAAAAACACTGCAGGGCAGTAGCAAGAACGGTGTTTTGCGTGTTTTCCTGGGCTGCCTTATTGCTTTATAGGCTGTTACTACAGACTGAGGCCAATTCATTAATCAGCCAGTATTGAGAATGACATTTCAATCAATCACAAATTCATTTGACTGTGTTGTCATTAAGCTCACTTTATCCATCTTGTCTTTGGGGATGTTGCTCCTTTTATTTCAAGATCATTTATTGAGCAGGCACCTATTGCAGTTCAGACTTGGTGCCAAGTGCTGGGAATGCAAGGAACAGTAAGTATGTCGTCTCAGATCTCTCCAATCCTGGGTGACACCTAAGGTGGGAAGCTTTGAAGTGCTAGAGGAAGACCCTTCAGGGAGCATCATTAATTCTCTCTGCTAAAGTGGAGTACACCTGATCCAGGCATGCCTGTACTTAAATGCCTCTTGACCTAGGCCTGTCAGGATTATATCACCCAGAAGAAGAGCTTTTATTGGTGAGAATATTTTAGCACACGTTTGCCTTATTAATATACTGACAAATTTGTATGTTAGCTCATTTTTGTCTTAGATGTAAATCTATTCTGCTGATGCTCCTTTTTCCTAACAAAGATAAGGAAGAGCTGGGATGTGGGCAGATGGAGGCAGGTGGCTCTTTTCTGCTTCTATAACAGACTCTTTTAGCATTTGTTACAGTAATTATTGGCTTCCTGCGGCTGTGCCCTTGCCATAGAGAAGGGCGTTGTTGTCTTAATCATCGTCTAGTAATTATATTATTGGGGAACTTGTATTAGCAAGTGAAAGAATCTACCAGCCAAAACAGCAAACAGAGGGGAGAATGCCAATTTACAGACTTCGATATCAGGAAAGAACAGAGTTGGGCTAGAGCCACACACTTGAGCAGTCTTCTTGCCTTGGTGTTATTCTTCCCTTTAATTACTTCAATGTAAAGGCTGTTCTTTCTCATGCTGTGAGGTTATATTCAGAATCTTCTCTGCAAACCCTAAAGACAGATTGATTCTCCTCTAGTGTTTGTAAGTTCTAATTAAAAATCCTTAAATTGAGATTCATGGTTTCTTAGTGGGTCACATCCCAACTGACTGCCCAAATCATATCAGAATGAGTGACTGTGGATTCCTACAGAGAAGCTATTATCAGAATCCCAGGAAAAACATACAAAAAAAAATCAATGGTTGCCCATTCACTATATACACAATATTTATAAATGAAGCACATTTGATTCAAGGACTCCATTATGAGTTTCATCATCCACAATCTCATATAACCTTCAAGTAGTTCCATAAAAAAGACATTATCATCTTTTTCAATGAAAAACTATGAAGAAGGGAAGTCAAGTGTTTAGTATAAGATTTAATTTAAATTTAAATAATTGATTGAATAATTTGACAAGCTATTTATTAACATTATTATAATTCAATTATTTATTAAATGCAATGATTTAATAAAGTGGAAGCATACATTATTTAGCATATGACTAAGTAGCCATTATTTGGGAAATTCAAGATTTGAGCCTGCCTGTATATGAACATATAGCATATGCATATCCAAAGTACATATAAATGTGCATTAATATGTGTATATTTGAATGAGTATCATAGCACTTAATAAATATGTGCTTCCCAAAGATGGAGCCCTTAGCAAATTAAATCATTTTTAAATGGATATTCTAATTTATTTTTTACATAGAAAATTAAAATTGGTTAAATATGCAGTTCTACAGAACACCAAGCATCTTCAAAGTATCTTCAATCAAATTATAGAGAAGAACAAAGCCAAGGCAAGAAGACTGATCCCAGAACAAGTTGCTCAAGCGTGTATAACTAGCATGGTTCTATCCTTCCCTGATACCTAAGTCAGTAAATTGACATTTGCCAGAGCTCATCAATATTTTGAATTTATAATTGTCCATGCTGAGGTCATTGCTTTTCAAGAATTAATAGTGCTGTAGACCAAGAAGAGTCAGTATTTTTGGAACATTTTAACTGTGTTAGGAAAACTTTAAGAACGGTTCCACATGAGTAGAACCATGTATTCATGTACACTCAGCTTGATGATGTAATTCAAAGTTAGATAAGAATCTTGGGAAAATTCCCAGAGGGATCTTGCCCCACTGCCAGGTAAACTCTGGTTTTGTTTCTGGGCAACACATTGTTGTTTGTTGTTCTTAAGTAGCCAAGACTTGACTTCCATTTTTCTACACATAAGCTGCAATGCAGAGATACTGAGAGCAGACCTATAACCCCTGTAAATCATCCTTCATTTTCTGATCTTGCTGCTTTCCTTTTATGATTTTCTGAAGACAAACGTGAGGACAACTTCCCTTCCATGTGTTAGGCTAGAGAAAACTGTGATAAAACATCAGCATGGTCCCATAATCTCCACAGTGTACTTCCACAGCTCCCTCTAGAGGCCAGCTAATGCAGTTTCCTGGCTGCTGCTTCTTTGGGACTTTTTGTTTTTGTTTTTGTTTTTGTAAGACAGGGTTTCTTTGTGTAGCTTGGAGCCTGTGCTGGAACTTGCTCTGTAGACAAGGCTGGCCTGGAACTCACAGAGATCCACCTGCCTCTGCCTCCCAGCTGCTGGGGTTAAAGGCATGTACCACCACTGCCTGGCCAGTTTCCTGGCTTTAAGGTCTATTTTACATTATACATCACCTTATTCTGTTGACTCCCATTAACTGAGTCACTGCTAAAAGTACATGACTATTTAGACAGTTGACAGATCCCTTCTTGAGACAATCTGTGATAACAATCCAAGAAGGATAGCCCTTACTCCCCACCACATTTGGCAATAAATAGAAAGCAATTTGACTGGTTTCTCCTCCGCTGTCAGTTTCCATCCCAGAGCTACTCTAAGTTATTCAAAGAGTTACATGTTGTGGGTGGATGAAATTGTCCTCAGTATGGGCAAGTCTAATGTGGGTAATTTAAAATTACCAATGAGAAAGAAAACAAAGACTTTGGAAAGTTAAATAGTACACATAAGTTGAAAAAGTCTGAGTATTAGCCTACTTTCCGTAACTGTAACAGGGTACCCGAGATAACTAATATGTAAAGAAAAGGTTTGCTTTAATGCTTAGCTTTAGAGAAGATCTGTTACTTTTAGGCCATGAGTGGTGGCATACAAGACAAAGGCAGAGGGCATGGAAGAAAAAACTGCTTAGTTCATGGACAAGAAGCAAAAGAAGAGAGAGGGGCTAGAGTCCTAAATCTCATGTAAGGGAATATTCCCAAAGACTAAAGAACTTCATACTAGCGCGCCCCCCCCCCTCACCCCACTGAAGGTTTCATCACCTTCCAAGTCCTTAAGATATGGACTGCAGGAGACCACTCACCATCCAAATTATAGCAGCTGATCATTGATATGATGAGAACCTGAACTTGCGATGTGTATGATTAGAGCCTAAGGACTTCATCAGTTTATACCCAACCTTATAAGAATGATTGCTTCCTATAAATGATCAGTAGGACTTTGTCTTCCCCCAATCCTCCTTTGGTCTATTAGTAGTTCTTTCAGCAGAAAAAAAAATGCTATTATTGTTCATGATTTGTTTTCTAAGAACTCAGGTTCATGCCTTTGAATTTCGGCTTCTCTTTCTGTTTTTTTTCTCCTTCTTATTCTATTAGACTGCAATATAGTAGGCTCAGAATAAGTGAAACCACAGAATTCTATGAAGCTGATCTTAGTAAATACTTTAATAAAAAGCAATATTGTTGTAATAATAATGTGTTTATACAAGAAGATATTCCTAGCCTTTAAAGACATTTGGAGATGTATTGAAGGATAATATACAGACAATTATAGATATATAATTGAATATTTTCATCAGCCAAAAAAAAAAAAATAGTTGAAGCAGTGGCATCAAGCTAGTTGTTTGTCGCTAGAGTTTTCCTGATCCTGTCTGTCCTCCCACAGTCAGGACAAATCTCTCTCACCCGCCAGTCCTGCAACTGCTCAGACCCAACCAAGTAAACACACAGAGACTTATATTACTTAAACTGTTTGGCCTAATGGCTCAGGCTTCTTGCTACCTGTTCTTATCTCTTAAATTAACCCATTTCTATTAATCTATAAGTTGCCACGTGGCTCATGGCTTACCAGTATCTTAACATCTTCTCATGGCGGTGGCTGGCAGCATCTCTGTCCCTCAGCCTTCCACTTCCCAGAATTCTCTTCTCTTCTTGTCCCACCTATACTTCCTGCCTGGCTACTGGCCAATCAGCATTTTATTTATACAGAGCTATATTCACAGCAGTGGTTTATGTCTTGCTGGTGCATCTGTCTTTCATCTTTCAGTGTGTAAAAATTTTTATGGTGAAAAGAAAAAAACCATGTAGTCCAGTGAAATGTAATAATGGTTACAGGTGGCTGGGGTAGTAAATACATGAGGATGACCACTTTTTAACTTCTTACTAAAACACCAACAGAGGAGCACACCAAATGAACAGCTCAATGCTCTTCCGCAATCGGATGAGACACCTCTAATTTGAAACCGCCCTATGAGGTAGGCAGGATTTTCCCCATTTTTACAGATAAGAAAACTAAGACGCAGAGAGGTGAAACAAGAATTTTCAACAATTCTATGCAGTCCCTCTGCCTTAAGGAGAGCTGTGCGGAAGGGACTGAATTGAAACAGCAGCAGACAGGGAGGTAAATGAAGGCACCAAGGGGGTGATAAACAGATGAAGGGAGTAAGGCAAACAACTGCAGGTCCCGAGAAGGCGCACCTATTTCAGCAAAGTACCTGGAGTAGGAACAGTACACAGGTCCACCACAACAACCGTAGTCCCTGAGGCCCAAGAGGCGTCTCAGGAATAATCTACTGAAAGCTTCAAAACTGGAGACAAAATTGGCAAATTTGAAAACAGAATGCAAGGACGGGCGAGGAGGTTGTCTCAGGACTGAATGAAGCTTTATAGGGGGTCTCATGCCACATGGCCCGCTCAATTCTAAGGGTAATCAAATTGCTGACAACACCTTTCCTGCCTCTAAGATTACTTTAGCAATAGAAATGACAATTTCTAGTGATTTTATTTAGCATTTCCAAAATGAATGTGAGAATTTTTTACATACTTACTCCATTTGAATTCACGGTACAGGCTTGAGTTCAGCTATTTAATTTCAAATAAATCCTACCTAGGAAAATGTGGTCAACTGTATGCTCTAGTGGAATTCTGCTGGAAAGATTAGTACAGTGTTCTGATGGCCTGGAGGGGCAAACAAATGATCTTTAGAAATTCGAAATCGGTTCATTGTCGCTTAGTTTTTCCTTGGTTTTTTTAAATGTAAGTGGCTATTTTTTTTTAATGAAGGAAAGGTGGTCTAAATATGCCCAGTAATCCAATGAAATATTTCCAAGATACTGAAAGATTCCAGTGAGACATGGGGATCCTTTCTAGGCTTGTTTTTATGTCTCCCTTCTGTTTTCATTAAAGTAACTCTCAAAGATTAAATAACTAGGACCCAAGTGGAAGGAAAAGATACAAGTTGTTTACTTCCACTCTAGCAGGCAGGCTGGGTACAGTCAGACAGATCACAAGAACCATAATTCTGTCCTCCAGGATCTCCCATCAGGAGCCACCAGGGAGCAGCAGATAACTAAGTCACTCCTTGCCTCCTCCAGGGAGACGCTTGCACGGAAATGAATAGGAAAGATCACAGGGAGGGTAGGAGGGAAGAGAAACAATAACAGTACCAATATTCACATCCATGAGGCTTTACGATCTCCCCCTTTACTGAGCAGGATGTGTCTCTTTAGTCCCTTTGCGTGGATCAGCAATCCAGGTCCCAAGAATGGGAGAACAAGAATTCATCCAAAATCATCCCATGTGTGCCCGACACGGGATTTGAAGAAAGACACGTAAAATTTTAATCCTAATTTTACCCTTAACACATGCGTCAGCCATATTGATGTTCCATTACCTCTGCTTGACCTCATTCCCTCATCTGTAAAATGGAGCTGAGAATAGCATCCTTCTGAAAGATTGTCATGGGGATCAAATGATAGAGTGCATGTCAAGTAGGATGGACACTTTGGCTCATAATGTTCAATAACGCTATCATAACATTTGTAAAGTATCGTATGGTTCATACAAAGTATAGCCAATTCCATTACATTTCAAGTACCAGGCGGTGCTAAACTGTCTATGTGTAAGAAAAAAAAATTGTTTAGTATTGCAGCCTATCCCTTAACTCACAGAGGACTGGATGTAAGTTGTAAACAGAAATGAGCTGACACATTGAATATAAAGAGATATTTTAAACAACAAAGGTAATCAGAAGAATTTAGCTCAGTCTGGTAACGGTAGAGAAGAAAACTGTTTTCTACATAATGTCACTATGGGGTAGGAATGAGGGAAGAACGGAAGGAAGAAATGGAGGGATAAAAAAAACTCCTGGAAAAAACACACACACACACACACACACACACACACACACACACACACACACACACAAATAAAAAGTATTTTGTCCATTCTATCACTGAGTAAAACAATACTCAGAAAGATAAAGGGGTTCCCAGAATACAGAATCCCTCAGCTAGTGAGTGGCAAACCTAGGTCTCAGCAAATCTACCTCCAGGATACATTCTATATGAATTAAATCATTGGAATACTAATATGATTCCTACTATCTTTCTTGTTTGAGGATAATACTAATCATCAAATTATTTTCCTCGTAACTTCCCTTTTCTCTCTGAAAACCTTGACAAAGTGCCAAGTTTCCTAAAACCCACCAACCCTAGGAGTCACAGCTGACAATGACGAAAGTACCAAGTTTACAGTAGAAGGGCAGAAGCAGACATGGGAGAATTCTCCTCGGAATACTCAGAAATTCTATGATAATTCACAAGTGCTTTAACAACACAGGATCTTGTTTGGGTTTTTGTCCTTTTTTTGTTTTTGTTTTTGTTTTTACTTATGAAATAGAGCAAGAATAGTTTCTACCTCCTGGAATTGCCACAATGCCATGTCAAAATCTTTAGCTGGAGTGCACAGTACATACTAACCTTGCTAAATAAACATCCCCCGGCACTGGAAAACACCATCCAGTCCAAAATTAACTCCTCTAGTCTGACCACAGAAATCGTCGAAGCATCTTTATAAAAGCCAGTTCCAGAACGATCCTGTAGATACTCTTGTAAAACAGCCAAGTGCTTGAATAATCTCACAGCCTGGAATCTAATTTTCCTATCATTCCTCAGGCTTTCCCTGTCCTGAGATTGCCGTGGTGATAATGTGGGTATCTAGTCACAACATGGTATGTGTTATGCTCTTTATTTCCAAAGCACATTCGCATTCTTACCTTGTTGATTCTAAAACAAAGGGGCAAGTCAGGGAGGGTAGGTAATATCCCACAAAAAGGATGAGGAAACACAGAAAACAGGAGAGATTAACATTAGCCACTATCATTACACACCAGGTGTGCCCCAGTGTTCTGCGTACATTAGCCCATGTAAACTTCTTAGGAGCCCATTCAAGTAGGTGTTGTTATTTTATTTTCAGGAAAGAAAAGTGAGACTCAGAAAAGAAGGTCATATGTTCACATGTAGCTGGAAGTTATAGTTTTCCTTGTTAACAAATTCAGAAAAGAAACTCACTAAAGATGTGCTAAGTGTGTAAGTTTGAAAAACATCAAAAGATAGTTTTACATTGGTAATACAAGTTAGGATAGAATGTGAATTCAGTACAACGTTTTGGACTCACCAAAATAGGATACATAAGGGAGTGTTTTCTCTGAATTTGTCATATGTTAATGGGCTGGACATTGTCAATGTAATTCTTGACTGTATACATTGTATATAGTTATTGTACATATTGTATATAGTTTTTCTTATATTAGTTATAACCTTCCTTTATTATTTTAGATAAAAAAAAAAAGGAAACTGATATTTTGCTGTACTCTAAGAAGGCTTACCTGAAGATCAGAGGACAGAGCCAGCTGCAGAGTTAGCCCCAGAGATTAGGCAGTGTTGGCACACACCTTTAATCCTAGCACTCTGGAGGCAGAGATCTGTCTGAATCTCTATGAGTTCAAAGCCACCCTGGATTATACTAGATTAATCCAGTTTAAAAGAGAAACAGCTAGGCAGTGGTGATATACACCTTTAATCCCAGTACTTGGGAGTCACACACCTTTAATCCCAGCACCATGAAGGCTGAGACAGGCAGTGATATGACAAGGCAGAGAAAGGAATATAAAGTGGAAGAAAACAGGAATTAGGCCCTTTCAGCTGAGGACTCAGAAGCAATCAGTCTGAGGATCTTCTCTTTTTAGCTGAGGA
Organism: Peromyscus californicus insignis; assembly: GCF_007827085.1. NCBI lineage: Eukaryota > Metazoa > Chordata > Mammalia > Rodentia > Cricetidae > Peromyscus > Peromyscus californicus. The sequence goes on from NW_026294503.1 coordinate 20,588,217, forward strand.
GTTGACAAGGTGAGAAGTGGCTGTGGCTTGTTTCCTCTGATCTTTCAGAATTTACCCCAATATCTGGCTCTGGGTTTTTATTATAAGACCATTTAGGATTCATGCAACATTCACATTCCTCCAGATAGGTAGTGGAGGAGCTGGGACTCAAGTCTGGACCTGTCATCCTCCAAAATCAATCAACTTACCAAAAAAAAAAAAAAAAAATCACTCAAACTATTAATCGCTAGCACCATATGATAATTTGCATATTATAAACTTCTAACTCATAGTCCAAGACACCTTTCGTTAAAACCATTCATTCAGCCAGTTTGAACTGGTCAAGGTGCTGATGCCACACTCATCTGTAGCTAAGACAGTCTCTGCCACATACAACTGCCTGTCAACTGTCCACTACTTCCAGTCTCCTATTCTTAGCTTTCCAGCCCATGCCTCAAATTGTGTGGCTCCTCTAATGCTGATAGGAGAAAAGTGAAAGGATAAAACATATTGCATGTTTCTTCTCCTTTTATTAATTTATTAATTAATTTGTTATTTGAGAACTTCATCGGTAGATTACTCGATGAGTACTCTAACGCCCTACTGTCTCTTTAAATCCCTCCCACTCCTATCTACCCCTCTTCTTCCACAAAACTCTATTTCTTACATTCATGTCTATTTCTTGTGTTCTGTGACCCACTGAGTCTAACCAATGCCTTCTGTGGTTTGGAGCTCTCTTCTATGTGGCCACGCATTTGGAGATATCTACTAACATCTCGTGGGCTCAACAGTGGGTTCAAAGGAAGAAAATGAGCCACTGCCCACTCCCAACATCTACCAATAGCCAAGAGTTCAGCAATAAGGGGCAGGGACCCATCCATGACAAATTATTGACAGTCAGTCTTGTGAGGGCCCAGTGCAGGTAACTGCAGCTACTGTGATGATTGCAACTGAAGTTCTTTCTTTTCAGCTGTCCATTCCTTGTGGCCTAGGTATATTCCCATATCCAAGTTGCAATGGCATTTCGAGCATGATCTCCTTCCCCTGAGGAGAATGTTATCAATCCTTATTTGAGATGATCGACTCTTTCTTGCTTTGTTTTAAAAGGAGCTGATGGTGAAAAAGGAGACACAGGAGAAGGAGGCAAGGATGGCAAGGTGGGACGCAGGGGACCAAAAGGTACGCTAACCTGTCTGAAACTGCCACTGTGATGTGCAGATGTTCATTCTCTCCTGTCCCCTGTCTTGGAAATCACAAAGCTCTTTGGCCCAGAGATACATGTAATGTGCTTCAGATGTGAGTTACAGAACCAACCAAGGCTCCTATGAGTTTGCCTGGTGGCTAGACTTTGTGGTATTTCTCAAGCTGTATCATTAAGGCTGGTCAGAGTGGTTCATGCTCTGTCGTGCAGGGAGTAGCACTCTCAGAGAAAATATAAGATGGTGAGTTACAGGAAACATAGCTGTGTTCGGAGAAAGAGCTGCCTGGTCCTTTGAAGGACTCATCTTTTCCCAATCTCTGTATTTCTTTACTCCTCTTTCCTTATAATAGAACATGACATAATAGGGTGATGACAGATCCTGCAGGGGGTGGAAGCACAGCAGACAAGGGCAGCACAAAAGCTATTTGGATGATTTAATGAATCAACCCAAGATTAAACCTTACTAAAGCTAAATAATAATCAAAAAGCTTCTATGTTGCCACCATGTATCTTCCAAATACCTGAGTTCTTCCTCCACTCACCAAATGGTTCCCATGGGCCACTCATTTTAAATTTTTGAATAATTTAAAAAGTTTAAAATACCCTTAAACCCTCTGAACCTCAGTCTGAAAAAGACTGACTTAAGCTCATTCTGGAAGTTCTTATGTCAGTTGCTAAGTTGTTCTCACAAAATCCATTTGTAACTAGTAAATGTTTTTTATATTATCACTTCCTGTTACTTATTTATCAGGTTGTGGGTTTTTTTTTCTTTTGTTTTGCTTTTTGCTTTTTTTTTTTTTTTATGAGAGTTCTTGCTATGTAGCCTTGGCTGGTTTGAAATTTGCTCTGTTGACTCAGGCTGGCCTCTAACTCATAAAGATCTGTCTGCCTCTGCCTCCCGAGTACTAAGATTAAAGGTGTGTGCCACCATACCCATTTTTATCATTTTTGACATTATTTTTATTTTTAAAAGCAAGCAATGACTTTAGAATATTTTAGGGATAAGTCTTAGGATTCCAAGCTTAGCAATAAAGCAAGCTGTGATGGATCACATATTCAATCCCGTCATCCAGGAGGCTGGAGGCAGAACCACTGTATTTGAGATCAACCTGGCACACACAGTGAACTCCCAGCCAATCTGGGCTACAGTTCAAGATGCTGTCTCAAAAAACAAAAATGAGCAACAGAACTTCAGCAAGACAATTGCTGGTGTCTCTTTCCTCACCATATTTTATGGCTACACATTCCCTTCCTTGTTTTGAAGTAGCTATAACTGTTGAATCTTGTTTGAAAGCAAAGAGAGAAACCAATCCTAAAGCAAAGCCAGACATGTATCTAAAGGTGAACATATCTAAAAACAAACTCTGCTGCTTAGCTACCCTTTCTTTCACAAATCCTCTCCTGAGAATATTGCTGGAGTAAATATTCTAATACCAACATACTCAGAGTTGTCAGAATCACTCACATTTCAATGAATAGATAGTGTCTGACTCTGTTTAAACATAGTACACATAGCATAAGATACATGTTAGTGTCTTGCTTTCATTTCCTGATACTGTGATAAAATGCTCTGAAGAAAAAAAAAAAAAGCAACTTAAAGGGGAAAGTGCTTCTGGCTCTGTGTGACACTCCATCACAGGCAGGAAGCCACAGAAGTGGAAGCTTGAGGGATCTTACACATTGCAACCACAATGGAACAGAAAGCAAGGGAAGCAAGTGTGTCTACCCACCTCCTTCTTTTCTTTTATGTGTGTGTTTATAGTCTAAGACCCAAACCCAGGGAATGCTTCCACCCACGATGAATGAGTCTTCCCACCACAATTAGCATAACCAAGACAGATATGCCTGCAGGTCAACCTAACTGTTGAGAAAATTAATCATCCAATTAGGTCTTGATAGATAGATGATACATAGATAGATAGATAGATAGATAGATAGATAGATAGATAGATAGATAGATAGATGTATATATGTATATGTATGTATATATTTCTTTGAATTAAAGATCATGTTAGTCACATCCTTAAAGGAAAGAAAAGGCCTCATGCTATAATAATGACTTGCTTTGTTTTTCAGGAGTAAAAGGAGAGCTGGGTGATATGGGAGCCCAGGGCAATATTGGCAAGTCTGGCCCCATTGGCAAGAAGGGTAAGTTGGCCATGTCATTTTCCAGTTCAAATAAAAGCAAGGGAACACACAGTGAACACATTATGTCATGAAAATGATGGCTTTTCTTTCTTTTAAATGGTGTTTTTTCTGTCTCCCTAACTTGAGTCTTACACAAGAAAGCTCTCATAGCTCAGAACCAGAAAGACATGGAGCAAATTTAAGCAAGATTTCAAAACAGAGTCAAGCATAAACTTCTGGAAGGCTCTATATTGAACTCTGTCCCTGGATCTACTGCTATCTATTAACCCTTGCTAAGACCCAATGACAACATGATTCAAATACTGTCATGATTACTCATAAAACACAATGTAGAGAAGCATAAAGTAGAGGAATTAATAATACTGTCTCCATAATCTATTAGCAGGATAGGAAACTGAAGTATATACAAAAATGCTCACCATTTCCAATATATTCTGCTGTAAGTGCAACCTCGATATTAAAAACAAATAGTTGTTCCTTATTACCTAATCTCCTCTTCCCTGCCCTCTTCTCATAAAGCCTCACGGTGGTAACAAGTCCCAATTGTTCTCATATGCAGTAATTCATATGCAGGCATTGCTCCACTTGGAAACCCAAAGCTGAAGGAGAATCAGCAAGCATTGCCAACAACTCAGGGATCATTCAGAAAGATAAGATTGTCTCAAGAAGAATTATAAGCCTGGACAATATGAGTAGTAGACACACCAAATGGGAAAGAGAAACAGGATTCATATGGGGAGAAACTGAAATAGGTCTTGAGGAATAACAACGTGTTTATATGCACCAGATAAAGACATTTGAGGGAAAATGGAAGAAATAGTTCTACAAAGGTTCAGATTGGAAGAAGCTCAGTACCACGAATATTATGATTATTCACCCTGTATATACTCTCCATAATTCATAAATACTTGAGCCTTTGAATAATTGATCAAGTGCCTCATGGTGCTCAGCACTGGATTCTTTTTTTTTAAGTTTCTTTTTTATTAATTTTTTAAAAATTAAGTTTCCCCTCCCTCTTCTCCTCCCGTTCTGCCTCCCCCACCTCCTTTCTACACCCACTCCCCATCCAGTCCTCCTCTGTCTCCACTCAAAAAGGGGCAGGCTTCCCATGGGTGTCAACAAAGCATGGCACATCAAGTTGAGGCAGGACCAACCTTCTGTGTGACAGTTGTGTAGCTTGATCTGTTTTGGGGGCTCCTAGCAGCACTGAATTCTTAGAGTTAGGTTACCAGGGTGGAGTCTGAACTGAGGCTGTGGCCTTTAGTCTTACCTAGAGGCTCTGTATTTCCTCTTGTCTCCTCTCCCCCAGTTCTTCTCCACTTTGTTCCTTAAGGGTTTCCCTTCAGCTGCATTTGAAGACATGAATGGGCACGTTTCTTGTATATTCACCACTGGTTGAAGTCCTCACAGATGGGGAAAGCTACACACTAGTTCTTCACAGTCCAGTCAGCCTGCTGTAGCCGAGTCAGGTGGTTTTATCAAAAGCTGAGAAGTGTTGGCTTCAGAACACTTCATTTTCACAGGCCCTTCCCCAAACCCTGAGAGCCAGCCTAGTACGGTTTACGTGACCATATGTCTTGGTAAAATTTGTAAATTGAGACATTGCATCTCTGTCAGCTGAAGTAGTGATACTCTATTTTTAAAATATTTAAAATGATTGCCCCTCCAACAAGCATAACATGCAAACATGCACACATACATATAGATATATATGGATGTAATATATTTATAAATATTAAGGTACGTTCCTTTTTCAACCCTTGCACTCCTGAGGTGTTATTACCACTGACAAAGCACGAGTTAAGACCACTGTCTCCAGCTCTCATTTCCCTCTATCATCCTTCTTGTATTGGATGGTTTGGGAGTGGACACAAATATTCAGGGAGTGAACTAAGATGGGCTTAAGTGAAGAAAAACATTTAGTTTGGACTTAAGGTGATATGTTTATGTAGTTTGAAGTTACTTCCATAATCAGTCAAGTTATTACTAACAAGCACAATGTAGGAATGACTTCCAAGAATACTCCCGCCGCCTACTGTGCAGGTCAATACAAGTCATGAAACAGGAGTACTGACTGTGCCCAGTGATGTTCAGCATAAGAAATGTGGAGACATGGACAAGTTAAAAAAAAATGTTTGATAAACACAGGGCCAGAGATAATCAGGAGTTTTCCAGATCAGACATCTCAGGTATGACATGACAAAAGATTTTCCAGATTGTGTTCTCAAACATGCTGATAATCTGAACATGTGTATCTTATGAATAACAAGTTACAGGGATGGAAGCACATTAATATAGTTAATAACGAAACACATCCTGAGCAAGAGGCTGCAGCCTGTATCAGGCTAATCTTTCTGAAAATTCTAACCGGCTATGTTTAAAAGAAATAAGCATACATATATTTGAAGGTATGAGAGAATTGCCCAAATTAATAGGAGCATGACAGCCACACTCTGGAGTAGAAGGGGTCACACTAAAGTTGTGTATTCTGTGTGACTTTTTTCCTAGGATACCCACCAGCTCATGTACAGTGCCCTGTGTACAGAAGAAGGCGTCATTAAGAGTCTGAGATGTGAATAGAAAGATGCTCAGACTCAGTTGATTCTGAAAAATTGCCAAAGAGGGAGGCCTGGGAAAATGCTCCATATTTTTAGTTATAACTCCAGAAAATTTAAAAATATTTTAATTAAACATATACCAATTTGTGTTTTTTTAACATAGCAAATAAGTGTACAAGAAAATACTTGATCAAGAGGAGAATATAAACAACAAAAAATTACTTAAAAACATTCAATGATTAAAAAAATGAAAATGTCTCACTCGAGATTGGTAACAAGATTAGTATAGCTCCCTAGCACAAACTCTAACCAACATTTCTCATGAGCTTCTACCCATAGCACAAATTCAAGAAAAACAACTAGGAATCACAAGAGTAGAACACAAACTGAGATTCATTATATGTAGATGATTTATTACAGAACCAGAAAATAATAAGCTGCAGATAAGATGTCTGTATAGATAAGATTTTTAGGATGCCAAATAAACCAAAAAAATCAATTTGATTTCTACATAAGAATGATGAAATTAAAATAATACTATTTATCATAGAATCAAAGTTATTATGTACCCAGGAATAAATCTAGTAAAACTTATATAAGCTCTCTACGGTAAACACAACACAATGGTAATGAAATTAAAGGATACCAGAGGAAATGGAAACAAAGTTGTACAGATTATGAAACTCTATATTTTTTATATGTCAGTGCCTCCAGACACGATCTTTATATTCAATACCTTTTTGACCAAAATCTCAGAAATATTCTTTTGAAAATCAATAAGCTAATGCAAAATGTATGTGTAAATGAAAAGTACTAATAATACTTAGGACAGTCATATAATAAAACAAACAGTGTTGGAAGACACAAATTACTAAATTAAAATACTTACTGTAAAATTATAGTGTGGAGACGATATTAAAAGAAACAAACCAATGGAAATGAATAGAATCCAGAAACATCCAAATGGTTTATGCAAGGTTGATACCAATTTTCAATAGAATATCAGCAGCCTATCACTAAATAGGACTAGGTTAGTTACATATTTATGTTTCAAAAATAATAATTGGGCCACTGAGTTGTCTCAGTGTGTAAAAGTACATGCTGTTTTGCATAAACATATAATACAAATGGCAGAAGTATGTCTAAGGTCATTTCAGAAATTGTTGAGAATTCTGTCCAAATCCCAAGCCAAAATTCACTGAATGATATTTTGTGAAACTCTCGTCAGCAATTCAAACAGCAATTTTAAATATCAAACCTTCTAACACTATACAATCAAAAGCTATACTACATTGATATTTACCTGCTAAGGAATGACAATAGGAAAATGCGGTCTTTGTTTTCCATACCTGAAACAATGTGTTTATATACCTTTGTATATACACTAAAAACACTGACACCCGTAATATAGAGTCATCCTGAGTCTGAAGCAAGGTATTTCAGACAGCGTCCAGCCGTGTTGTGTAACATGACAGCGCACACTGTGCAAAGTGCACATGTTGTATGCTCAGAAACAAGGGTACAGTGAAGTCACGGGTTGCAACATGGGTGAGCTCTGCCACAAACACATCAGATTCGTTATATGATTAATTTTGAATTAGCTTTTGCTCTTGGCGTTTTCAGAAACCTTTTACTCCTGCCAAGTTTCTCATGACACCTCCACTTACTTATGTCACCCCAAACGTGGTCACAACCCACAATTTAAGAAACTCAGTAGTAAATGACAGAGACGAGGAAGAGTGACACATCTTTAGTATGGCTCACTAAGCCTCAAAGTGGATGGGCTTCCAGAAATGTTAATGTGTTAATGAAACTTTCCTCCTTCAGGTTAATTCCCCCTTCACCACTCAGGTATGCAGCACTCAGAGTACGTCTCTATCACTGTACGCAATGACAGGCGTGATTTTCTCACTCACCCCTGTAGAATGAAATACTTACTGGGTCTGCTGACTTACAACATATAAGCAAGGTGCTAGAAAGATAACATGATAGATAAGAGCACTTGCTGAAGAAGCCAAGGACCTGGGTTCAAATCCTAAAGACCAATTTTAAAAGATGGTGCAGCAACTGATTGGTACCTGTCATCACGGAGTTGTGGAGGGGAGAAGGGGAAGTGGGGACAAGAGGATCCCAAGGACTTGCTGGTCACCAGTAAGGTTCCAGGTCTAGTGAGAGACCCAGTCTGAAAGAAAAAAAAATCAAAGAATGATAGGACGGGACATTCAATGTCCTCTTCTGGCTTCTGCAAGCACACACATACACAGGCATGCATACCCACACATACAGGTGTACATACACCATACTCACACACATAAATATGCATACACCCACAAAGTGTGTGTGCGTGTGTGTGTGTGTGTGTGTGTGTGTGTGTGTGTGTGTGTGTACATCTGTAAACCAACTGAGGACTATAATTTTAACTTTCCTACAGCACAATAAAACATTTTAATAATTTGTTGTATTAAGAATGCAGAAAACTGGCGCTGGAGAGATGGCTCAGAGGTTAAGAGCACCGACTGCTCCTCCAGAGGTCCTGAGTTCAATTCCCAGCACCCACATGGTGGCTCACAACCATCTGTGATGAGATCTGGTGCCCTCTTCTGTATACATAATAAATAAATAAATCTTTAAAAAAAAAAAAAAATGCAGAAAACTGGGCTGCGGATATAGCTCAATGTGGCAAGCTCGCTTAGCACGCACAAGTTCCGGGTTTCATACCCAGAAACACACAACACACATACGTGTTCACAGGTATACATGGGTATAGGCAAAAACTGAATGCTACAACATGCTATTTCCTACAAGGTAGCCCGATTTTTCTACTCTATTCCTTTAAGCACCACTTTTCTACACTAGCAGCTCCACCGTTGACGTCCCGACTTCCTTCCCCTATAGAGATGTGCCATCAAAATTTATAAGCAAGTCTTAAGAAAAATGGAGATGCAGTGTTTTGGCTCACCTTGGTTAATTTCATTTCTAATCAGCACTTGGAAATTTATTGTCCTCATTTGGCCATGGCCCTCCTAAGTTTTTCATGGACTTAGATTAATCTCCACTTCCCTTCTAGGCTGACCTTAAGGCTGTCACCTGCATGGTTAAGGTAGCTTTCCGGACGTCAATATTTCATTTTAGGAATGAGAAATAAGAATGATTTAGTATAGGTAAATCCAATCTCATGGCAAAATAAATGTTTTTACTTAAGGCCAATAATCCTTTCACACTGAAAGCATTCTGATTTCTTTTTGTTCCTCTGAACGTGACCTCCAATTCTTTACTTAAGACACTTGTTATAGACATATTCCCACTCACAGTCCCAAATAAAGTTTTGTGGGCAACTTGAAATCATAATTAGTTTTGGAAAGATAGATATACTAAACCCATCCTCTGTAAGGGAGGTGAGGACGCAGCACTTAGCTGACCTGTGGCTTAGGTTGGCTCACCATCCTCTGAATGGAGTCCAATATGGATTCCATCATAAGACAAGACTGCTTCATTTACTCCCCTAATGACGTCATCATTTTTGGTACCATGATTCCCATTTAGGAGATGAAAAAATACAAACTTAAGGAAATTCAGCAGCCTGTCCACAAAGCAGCAGGTTCAGGATTTGAACCCTTGGGCTTTCACTGGTTTGTCTTCCAGTTTGTCATAAAAGGAAAGGACTTCATGACAAAACACCGAAAAGTAGTCACAGTGCTTACAGCTTCTTAAAAGAAAAGCCACATATGGGTTCAAGAAGCCACTCTCCACACAAAGATCGGGCCAGACTGGTGCTTCCATGCAGCCTTTTCTGCTGCGATATCACAGGGGCTCTTTTCCTGTTCTGACCACCTACCAAGCTTTCGGTTTATTTTGAAATGTTAGTACATCATGGTGTCAATCTCCTTGTTCTCTGCTGTGTTTTTATTTCCTTAAAAGCCCATCATTCTCCCAAAGCAAATACTGACCTTTCTTATTCCTGACAGAAACATCCAAGATTTGCAATGGATACTGAAGCTGCAGATAATAATCCAGAGCCTTTATATATTATGAATTTGTTCCTGATTCATAATTCTTATGATGACATTTAATTTATAAGTCATGTAAAATAAGAGATTGACAACACTAATTCAAATGAGAAACACTATCAAAATATATTCTGAGAAAGTTTGTGTGAATGCAATTTCTCTTTTTTTCTTCCTCTCAAACTATATTGCACTGTGTACCTTCTTGTGAGGATGTAAGATGATGTAACGTCAAACATGAGCTAAAAGAGGCAAATACACAGGTATTGTAACAAGGAATCATGATGCCATATAAGGATTATTTAAAACCATTTTAATGTGGCAGTCCATTTGATAACTGAGGTGACAATCAACTAGTGGATGGGTAGCATATACAGAGTAGATATAATGCAAGTGGAAGATTCATAGTCCAGGAAAATAAAATGAGATATTTTATGCTACTGAAAGTAGTATATAATTTAAAACTCATGTTTCATTTATTTCTGGAGTTTCCATTTAATAATTTTGGACTATGGTTGAACATAGGGGGGCTACAATTACAGAAGTCAAAACAGCCAGGAAGAGGAGATTATTGTTCACTCTATTTATTTTACGTCTGTTATGAGACCAGAAGAGGTACTATACCAGAATTAGAATCCCTGCTCAATCCACATCAGTTTGAAAGAGTTTTAAGTGCAAACAAAATATAAATTATAAGAAATTAGAATATTAAACCCACATTCACAGAACTATTGTGCTAACTGATGGTGTCTTTGGATATCCTAAAAACATATTTCTGGTATCTTAAGTGAATTTTTTATGGCAAAGAGTGCTGTTTCTTTCAGAAATTTTCTTATTTTATTCTTAACTGACATCATTATACAGATTTAAGAGGTATAATATGATACTTTGATACATATGTACCCCGTGAAATAATCCAACAGAGTTAGCATGGCTATCACCTCAAACACTTATTGTTCCTTTTGTGGTGAAACAGTCAATATCTCCTCCAGCCATTTGGAAGTAGAGAGTATATGACGGTCAACAATAATCAGCCAGTCGTGCAGCAGAACACCAGGGCTTGCTCCTACTAATTCTCACTTTATTCTCCTGAACCAGCCTTCCCCTACTTCTCCTTGATCCTACCCTCTCCAGCATCTGCTAGCGATTACCCCACTGTCTAAGTCTACAAACCTGACATTTTGTTTCATATATAAGTAAGATCATGGGGTCTTTGTCTTTCTGTACCTGGCTTATTTCACTTTGATAACCTTTTCTCTTTAATTTCCTTCATTAAATCATGGGCCAACTTATCTGTGAGGCATAATGAACTGGGGAGCCAGAAATAGTTGGATTTGAATATCAACACTGCCATTCAAAACACTGAGCATATTATTTGCCTCTGAGAACCCCAGTTCCTTCAGTTGTAAAATAAAGGCAATAAACAGCACTCTGGAGATCAGGAGCCTCTTTGCTTCTGTTAGGCAAGCACTTAGGTGTCTGACATCACTGTAAAGAAAGTGTCTACACAGATCAGTCTAGAAAAGCTTGGGAAATCCATAGGATCCCAGTGAAATTACTTTCTTCCGTGTATAAGAATCTCTCAGCAAGAAGCATTCAATAGACAAGGGTGAGAATAATGAGTGACACCCTCAGAGCAAATGACATAAGCGACCCTGTAGGCTGTAGAGTGGCCTTGGGACAGATGACGTCAAGCAGAATATCAGTGCTGATGGCATTGTCCTTTACTTTGTCCTATAGATCATATGCCCAAGTCCGTGCAATCCTTTACTTCTTATCCAGCTAGGACTCCTACTCCTTCAGCCTGGATGACCTTCAGCCTGTGTTTATCCTTCATAATTTTTTTTCTTATACTGCCAGATCACCACTGAAGCATGAAACTTTATTTCACTCCTCTCAATGTCTTCTCTTTTGATCTTCAAGAACCTCAGCCAAACATTTTCTTCTGTAAATCAAAAGCTTTTCCTTTCAATTATTGTGTCTGATGTGGGCTTCAGGAGTTATTTTGAAGTTTTTTTCATCTCTATTTTTTTCTTTCTCTCATTTCAAAAAGCCTGCTTCTTTAAGAATTATTTTTTTTGGAAACCTCTGAATGAGTAAGATAATGGTCCCATGAAAAGAAGAACAGAAAGAGGAATTACCAAGGTTGACATTTCAGTCTAATATGATATGACTTTGCAGAGCAGATATTTGCATGTGTCACTTCTTGACTAAAAACTGTCAATGCTTTGAAGTCCAAGGTTTAATCTTGTCCCTCTGTATATTTCTCCAAGTATCTAACTGCTCGTCTTGCACAAAGTAAAAAGCAAATATTTGTTGAATTCATCTGAAAGAAAAAAAATCTGTGCTTTTTTTTTTTTTAACCCAAGGTCAAAGTCACACAGAATGACTTGGAAAATAGTAACTACAGGCAGCTCAATGTAGTAACTAGTAGATACAGATTTGCAAAGCAATTGTATTTTCAAAATTAAAACCATGCTGCACATTGTATTGGCCTTGTTGCTAAGGCAAAGGCCATATTGTAAGTGAGACAAGTACCGCAAATTCAAATGTTCTTTACATATCCTGCAGGAATTTCAGTAATCAGCCTAAATAAACTGTGACTCACCTGATTATCTGTGCCCGTGAATAACCCAAAGCAAATCAGTTATAAAAAGTAAGGAATATTAATTGGAGATGATGAAAATAAAACTTTGGGAGCTGTTTCCTCTGGTTTCTGAGATACAGGATGTTTTGTCAGCTTGAAACTACTCACTATTTATTTATTGTGCCTTTTTGCTGTTTTTACTTAGGCGACAAAGGGGAAAAGGGTCTGCTCGGGATTCCAGGAGAAAAAGGCAAGGCAGGTAGGAACGACATGCTCATTTTGTTTTTCGTTGATTTCTGACACCACTCCAAACGTGTCCAGCTCAAAACTATACAAAGCATGGCTGCTGATGCAGCTGGTGTGAGCATCTGAGCGAAATGCTAGCCTGTGGCTGGCCTCCTGTGCTGATCCTTTAAGGCTACTTGGCTTCAAGAGCTGGAGGAGTCCTCAGAGAGCTCAGCTTGTAATTTTTTGATACGAGGAAGTGCAGTACGTGATTTGGGGGAGAATTCCAGTTGTTTCTATTCACAGTGGTCTAGTGAAGACCCATTCAAAGAACTACCTTATATTCCTTGCGTTTATCTGTGTACATGGATCAATTAAAGAACAGGGTATTTTTCCAATTGGCTAATAAAATTAGATTAACTTCTCATACTGCCAAGTAGTAAAGAAATGGAAAACTATACACAGCCACCATTACACAGAAATAAAAGAGAACCGTTTGAGTTTACCACCGTGTTCTTTGATTCTGCTTCTCCTCACTATAACAGGAGGCAGTTAGAAAGCGGAGTGAGTAAAGGAAGCTGCACAACAAATTAAAATAATAGCTAACTCATAAACTGGACGGCTGCCCTTTAAAATTTAAACTGCATCTATTCCCAGTATTTAAATGTAGTCTTTGAAACTTGACAGCTTTACTTTTCATGGATAATCAGAGTTAACATGTGATTGAATCATGAAAAGTTTCTTCTATCTTGGGAGAGCTGTGTGAGCTCGTGAATAATGCAGTACCAGGAGAGAGGCCTGGCTGCAAATATGTTTTAAGGAAGCTGTAAAAAGTTTCTTCTGAAATTGAGCACACCGTTTCTGGACTCAACAAAAATGCCAAATGGCCCACTGTGTGTACACAGTGGTTTGTCTCATTCATTCTTTGTAAAACTATTTAGAGTTTTTTTTTAACTCATTCCAAACAATTTCTTTTTTTTTTTTCTTTTTTTTTTTTTTTTGGTTTTTCGAGACAGGGTTTCTCTGTGTAGCTTTGCGCCTTTCCTGGAACTCGCTTTGGAGACCAGGCTGGCCTCGAACTCACAGAGATCCGCCTCCCTCTGCCTCCCGAGTGCTGGGATTAAAGGCATGCGCCACCACCGCCCGGCCCAAACAATTTCTAAAGAATGTTTTATGAATTCTTAAAGATAAAATAAAATAGAAACCGTGTTTTAAATCAAAAGTTAAACACTTGGTGGTTTATAAAGAGATGTACCCGAGCTAGAAAATGGTAGAAAACATGGAAAACACTGAGAAAAGAGAATGGTTCTCTCCAATGTGTCTTCATGTACTTCAATGTGAATTCATAGCTGTTTCATTTACCAGGTACCATCTGCGACTGTGGGAGATATCGGAAAGTGGTTGGACAACTGGATATTAGTGTTGCTCGTCTTAAGACATCTATGAAGTTCATCAAGAACGGTAAGCATAGAAAATGTCTCAAGTCAAGCAAAGTATCACAGTTCAAAAGCCTCCCAAAATATTGATTATTCTCTCAGAATTCAATATTTTTTATTTCACTGCACAGAATCAATTATATGCATGTGGTATATTGGCTGGAAAATGGTCTTTGCTAAAAAGAGGGTATTAATTCCACTGAACAAGAGTAAAGACCATTCCTTAAATTCTTTGGTCAAATTAAGCAAGTTTTATTTTCTGTCGGACAGGGCTATCTCCCTAAAGTGGGGTTTGAGAAAATAGCATTGAACATGGGGAAAAGTAGGGCTTAAATACCCTCCACACTACAAAGCTAGGGGTTTTCTAAGGGTTTTTGGTTACATAGAAATGTGGCAGAACATCTTAGCTTATCAGGGTGTAGGTTAGGATATAAGGTATGAAACGTCAAATTCCAGAAAACGAGTCAAGACCTGGTCAAATCCAAGTCTAAAGAAAATGGGAATGAACTTATTTTGACCTTGTAACAAGATGGCTTCTAATCTTAAAATAAAGTCAGGCTGGTCTACCAAGGGGAAGAAGAAAAGAGCAGAGTTGGGCAAACTGTGCCAAAAGAATAAAGAGAGAGAGAGAGTCAAATAGAAACAGCACCTTAGAAAATATCAACAGAAATATGGCTACTTCCTTGAGTACCTGGGATAGCACATAACTACTAACAATATAGCATTTAGTGTTTTTCATTATTATGTTGCAAGTGCTGTGAGTCAACTGAAGCCTGGAGAATGCCATGCCCAAGGATACAGATAGCCGAGGAGGGTTTTCTTGACTCCTCTGCCAATAATGTATTCAGTACAGGTCTTATGTGTGTCTATAAATTTTTCAACTTGACCGTTTTTCTTGCCCTTTGTCTGTTTCCCACACTAAGCAGCAGTAAAGTCTTCAACTTGGAAAGGGCTGTGCTGAGACAGTTTTATTGAAGGAACTGATGCAGTGACTATCATGGCTGATTTCAGCTGGCTGGACTTTCACTTAGTGTAATCTAGATGTATGTGTTACACATTAGTGGAAGCACACAAATGCCATCTTGTATTCAGAGTCAACATGTAATGATAGAGGCCTAGGAAATACTAAAGCTTAACTAAGCAACGTAATTGGATTAAGTTCTAGCTGTAAGTCATAGATAAGATTCTGTATCTTGGGGCTGGAAAAGAAGGCTCAGCAGTTAAGAGCTTGTACTGCTCTTTCAGAGGATCCCAGTTCAGTTCCTAACACTCATGTCAAGCAGTTCACAGGTGCCTGTAAGTCCATTTCCAGAGGATCTGACACCACATCTGATTTCCATGGGCACCCTCACATAGCATGGCCTATACATAGACACAATGTATTTATATGGATATGTATGTATATGTATATATATACAAATTTAAAAATAGAATTCTCTATTTTAAATGACTCAGACAAACACGAACACATCAGAACCAAAAGTTATAACATTTCAGTGACCACAAATTTCTTGGTGAAGCTAAAGACCCCAAAAATGAAGCCAAAAAGCACAAAGAACGTATTATGAGTTGAAGTTGATTGTCAATGCCTAGTTGAATCTTGACACTGAGTCCATGGCTAAGTTTCACTTACAGCTGTGTGGATAATCTCAATCATTGTGTATGTCCATATCATAGAAACTCGACCTGAAGTGGACAAACTTTTTATTATTCCTAGACTGTCAATTTTATTTGTTTTTAATAAGCATTCCTCATTTCTTGGGCTGTTCCAGGCACTGGACTGAAGAGTGTCAGACATGGGCACTGACCTCAAGACATTCCCAGTTCAAGGGAAGATACACACAAGCAAGCAGAGAGTAGATTGGAAGGGACCCTGGGAACATAGACGACTCCATGTCCAGCAAGGGGCATTGGAAAAGCTTTATATAGGAAAACACATTTTCTCTGAGATCTAGAAAAAACAGCAGGGTCTTCCCAGGCATGAAAAATGTGAATATAGAAGAAAGGGGGACAAGTATACCTGAAACATAAGCTAGGTTAAAAAAAAAATGGTGAGGTGCTCTGGGTAGCAGCTCTTGTTAATTGGGCTTTGTTACCAGGGCTGCTATTGGACAGATGCGTGGGAAGCTAAGAAGGAAGAGGAGGGAGGACAGATGGTAGACTGTTGTTTTCACTTGATAAACAGAAAGGCACAGAAGAAAGGGAAAGAGTAACTACCTCATTATGACCTTGCAAAACAGCTCTTGAATGCTGAGTAAGTGCATTGAGATCTGACAATATTATACAGGTATTTGCTTCTTCTTTTCTTGAGACATGTTAATGATATTCTTCTTCTCCTCCCTTCAGTCATAGCAGGGATCCGGGAAACTGAAGAGAAGTTCTACTACATCGTGCAGGAGGAGAAGAACTACAGGGAATCCCTGACCCACTGCAGGATCCGGGGAGGAATGCTAGCCATGCCTAAGGACGAGGTCATTAACACTCTTCTTGCTGACTACGTCGCCAAGAGCGGCTTCTTCCGAGTGTTCATTGGGGTGAATGACCTTGAGAGAGAAGGGCAGTACGTCTTCACAGACAATAGCCCATTGCAGAACTACAGCAACTGGAAAGAGGGAGAGCCTAGCGATCCCTATGGCCATGAGGACTGTGTGGAGATGCTGAGCTCCGGCAGGTGGAATGACACAGAGTGTCATCTTACCATGTATTTTGTCTGTGAGTTTGTCAAGAAGAAGAGATAATCTCCCTCATGTTACACAGTCATTCTTCTCTTAGGCCTCCCAACAGTTTTATCCATCTTTGTCCTTCCTAATTACACTGCTTTACTAAAATGACGTAAGAGTCCTGTATCCACTATCTTCTTCTTCTGTGTCAATTGTGACAATTTTATGCATACTGTTTGCTCAGTACGTTCTTGGGGATCTTTCTCTCCCATTTCTCTTTACCTCTTTAACTTAATAGAAAGAAGACTCCAGAACTCTGAACAGAAATGGAGAGGGTTGTTCCTAAACAACACATGTTATTGTCCTTTTGTTAAATTGCCCCTTGCTATTAATGGCTCCATCTTTTTTTCATAAATGTGTTCATGTAAACATTCCTGACCTTCAACATAGAGAATGGGAGCCGGGTAAAGCCTTCAGAAAACTCTCAAAGCGTTAAAGTGCTACCATCTCCAAGGGCCCTTACCCTTCCATCTAATATGTTACTCCTGGAAAAATTTCAAGGGAGGCCTTTCACTCTCTGTAAATGAGTGTTGCTGGAGGTGCCCTTCCTATTATTTTGACATCACAGGGCTATGTCGGGCACAACATTTGGAATGTATATAGAATCCTCATTTACCGAGTTGGCAGCAGGCTACCTTTAGCTGCAGATCAAACCTCAAAGCAGCTTTCGTCTGGCATTTGAAAATAAACAGTTGAACAAATCTCCAGCTTATCTCCTTCTAAACTGATGCTCCACTTTCAGGTTGTGACACATGATTCGATTGTTTAAAATGCTGGCAAAGCAGTTAATGAAATAAGAGGAACAGATCAACAGCATATGCTCTCCTTAAGCCATCTGTTCATGACGTTGCCCATGACTAACGGGTTGAGAGATGGGATTTACTGACATTAGTTCCATGAATTCAACAAGAGTTACAAACCCATGTACTACAGAGTCCAGAGAGATGGCATAAATAGATGAACTGGAAGGAGTGAGGCCCCTTATCCACTAAGCACAACCTGCTCTCTGAAGGAACTAGCTACTCCTTAACTACTACAGTTGCTGCCACACAGGACCCAGCATCGCTGCAAGCCAGTGTCCTGACATTTGAACAGAAGTCAGACAGCTGCAATGTTATAACTCCATATTTTTAAGTGTTGACAATTAATCAATATCTAACCTAGATTTTAAGCCCTCCAAACGTCTGCTAGCCAAATTGTGAACTTTCCATTTCCATCTCTGGGGAAAGTTCTAATTGCGCCAGGTGTCATTAGGAAATGATGACATCAGAGTCAGGTCTCTCGTGAATGCCTTATTCAGTTCACCTCAACAGGAGAAATTTGTTAAGTCTTTGACATTTATCAGGTTATTAAACTAGTTACAGAGTCTCTTTTGAGAATGTGGCTTAGGGTATTCTGAAGGCTGATCAGTTGAATACAACTACAATTCAGGGCACCAGGCCAAAGGCCAGCCAAGATCTCAGAGAACTGGAACACCCAGAAACATGCAGAGGAAAAAGGGGGCTGAAGAAAGGGCTGAGAGGAAAGGGAGGCAGCCAAGAGCAAACACAGCCTAGAGCGGCTCCTGTTGGATCCGTGCTCGCAATTGCTCTGAGTCCCTGAAGTCTGAATGTTTTGAACATATGGCAAATGCTATCATTTCTATTATAAATGGTATAATGCTAACAGTTCTCTCAATAACTCACTTTAGTTTGGAGGAGGCTTCTAAGAGTAGATGACAGCTTCAAAGAATAGGCTCTATACTGCAGCCTTGCCTGGAAGAACCTCTTAAGACATTACGTATTTAATTAGAATTACACGAAAATGTATATCTTTTTTCTATCTTTCTTTCAAGGTAGAGTATCAGTATATAACCCAGGCTGTGCTTGAACTCTCAGTCTTCCTGCCTCAGCTTCCTGGGTGCTAGGAAGATCCCTAGATTGCATGCTTGGAAGATAGCAAGATATATATGGGGCAGGGAGAAATTAAGTGAACAGCATGACTCATAGCATTGTCTACAGAGAGACTGAATTTGTACAGGTGTTATTGCTGATGAGAAAGTGGTCATGTGGTTTCATTCAGGGTGATACATGTGTGAAAACATTGCTCAAAAATTCAAACCCTAGATCTGGCATCATGGCTGCCTAAATGTCCTTCCTTTCTTACTGTGACCTTTCCTGGCCATATTATGAGAATAATTTAAATGTTCTTTATCTCTTGTGTCCTTATCATTTTCTCTTTGTGGAGAACCTTGACAACTAACAAGGAATTATGGTGAGGTATTTGGAAGAGTACCAGCTAGACACACTGTATGTGTGCCACAGACTTAGACATTACTACTAGCTACGTGTGCTATGAGATGCATAAGAGAAACAAAGAATATTTTGTGATATAAAAAAAACCTAAGTAAATATATGTCAACATGTTATAAATAGAGAATCTATATTTAACTACACAAAATACAAGTTTTAAAACATAAAAGTAAAATCACCTGGAGAGATAGCTCAGTGGCAAAGAGTCTATGTTGCTCTTTCAGTGGACTCTAGCTAAGTTCCCAGCATCTACAATATTTGGCTAACAATTGTCTGTAACTCCAACTCCAAGGGGTTGCAGACTTTTATCTGGACTCCATGGGCACTTGCTCTCACATGTACACAGTCTCATACACAGATATACATATATGCACATAACTTTAAAAGTAAAATAAATCTTTTGTAAAAGTAAAACTATTAGCTGTGTTGCCTTTAGCTTATTATGCCTTCATACTACAGCTGAATCCTCTCATTTATGAAGGAAAACTTCTATTATATCATTTCAAATGGAGATTGAAGAATAATCATTTTCCATTGACCCTGTATATATAAACCTTTATATAACATAAGGATGTGTTTCACTGTAACTCTAACAGATGGTCATTCAGTCTGCATTTGAATGTTTTGGTAATTTAATAAGCTCTTATAGCAAATTAAAATACATTTCATCTAATTTGCACCCATTGTCCTTGTTCTGCCTTTTGGCATTTATAATTGAGAAATTGAGTCCTGAGATCAGCTGGGGAATCAACAGCAAGCTCTTAAGGAAAGGCAATGCTGGAAGAAGAATTTTCCTTGCCATGCCAAACATCATCAAAGTGATGCCCAGTACCACAACGTTCTCAAATCCTAAAGAGTGTGCAACATGACCAATAATTCAAGTTGTATGCATGAGTCACAAGAGGCAGACATGAAAAGTGTGGATAGTAATCGACTGGGACATCTCAATCAAAGATAATTTATTCGTTGGGATGGAGTGAGTATGTTACACGGGGTCTAACATCTTGGGGAAGACACTATAAATAGATGGTTTGTAAAGCCCATAGAAAGGATTAAGGATGGCTGTCCAGCAGCAGTGGGACAATGAAGTCAAGATCAGGATCCATGTGTAGAAAAGCATGAAGTTTTCTTGAGGAGCAGTTAAATAAGCTATGTTTAGTATAACAGCAGAATTCATTAACTTCAGCATCCATCATACATACTATGGTCTAATATGTTTCGGGTGGTATCATGTCAAGATGGGAACTGGAAAATACCATGGAGAAGATAGCTCAGATTCCAGCCTAGTGAGCAAAGCTTACTTCAGATTCTTTGTACATCAAGCCTATGATAATGAGGTTCAAGATTGAAGGCATTGCCAAGGTTATATAAAGGCATGCTGCTTTTACATCATGTTGTTATAACATAATCTCTTCTACAGTATGCTAAAATAAATTGGCTGAAGAGTTTTTGTAGGAGGATTTA
Organism: Peromyscus californicus insignis; assembly: GCF_007827085.1. Taxonomy (NCBI): domain Eukaryota; kingdom Metazoa; phylum Chordata; class Mammalia; order Rodentia; family Cricetidae; genus Peromyscus; species Peromyscus californicus. The sequence goes on from NW_026294503.1 coordinate 20,608,830, forward strand.
CATCACCCTTTCTCAAAGAGTAACACTGACACATCTGTTCAAATAAATTAATTCATCTATTTTGGCTTACTCATTTTTATGTGAACACGAAGTTCCCATGTCATTGTGTACATCCACCCACATTATTTCCTAACAAGATAGAATATCCTTGTGTTTGTACATGAATGAACATTGACAGGTTCTAAATGTTCATTCTGCTGACCTGAAGGGACTTGAGCCAGCCCAGGCCTAGCAAACATGGCACTGGAAGGCCTTTCCCTTCTTCCCAATTTCCTCTGTCTTACTAAAAAAAAACATTAGATTATATTTCTGGAGTTAGCTACCAAGGTCTATTCCCTTATTTGACCAATCCCTCCTCCTGAGGCTAACTACAAAGGTCCAGCTACCAAAGTGTTGAAGTCCAGCAATCAAAAACCCCCTTTGTCTCACCTAGTTCTAGTTAACATGCCCAATTAAAATTAAACATCTCATCCTAACACAGGGTTTCCCATTTTACCTTTATAAACCACCATTTCCTATGTGCCATGTCTGTCTCCTCTCTATCCAGAGGCAATCCTTTGTTGCCCTGTAACAAATACCCCTTATCCGTCTCCCCTGCCCCTTTTCTCCCCTGTCCCTTGTTTCCTTCCTCCTCTCCACATTCCTCTAGCTCCAGTCTTTGTCACTTATCCCTGTCTTCTGTTGCTTTGGGGCAAATAAATCTCCTTTGTGCTGAGAACTTTGTCTGGGGAGTCCTGAGCTGACCCCATTCCTTTCATGAGCTACACCACAGTCAGTAAAGCTCTGATTTGCCCCAGATTGTCAGTTTTATAGTGAAATATGAAGTGGGGAGAAAAGTGATACCTTCATTTTATAATTGACTAAACTGTGATTATAGCGAGCCTAACCTACTACTTGTAATTCAGTTTGGGAAGTAAATAAGATTTCTGTGCATCAGTACAATTTAAAACTACAGGACCCTTTGGTACGTGTGTTATTCTCATTATGAATCTTAGCTTAACTTATCAATAATTAATTGCTGCTTTTTGTGTACATCCCATCAGTCTGCCTCCAGGAGCTAAGCTGAAGATGGGGACTGGTTTCAGTCCACCCTTTGACCTACTGAGAGAATTCTAGTCCCGGAAAGAGTACTCATAACTTCAATCATGATGTGTAAACTATCCAAGAAGTCACAGAAGCACAGCCAAGCCTTGAGAAAATAAAGTAACATTCACTTTCAATCCAATAAGATGATTGTAAATATTAAACTGAGAAACATAGTCTGCATGGTATGAAATTAAGGGATGAGAGGCTCTTCTCTGACTATCCACAACTTTACAAAGCTATATACTGAAGCAACTCACATAAGGGAACCCTAGAGAAAGCTCGCCAGCAGAAAGGATTTGTTTCAGAAGTGGACGCTTTCAGGAAATGTTAATGTTTTAAAACCTTTTCCTCAAATTTCTTCTGAGAGTTTATCTTTGACTTTTCTGTGCTTTTCAGGGATGCACATTCTTAGATGCTGAGGCACTTGTGTGCCATTTCATGTGACACAGATGCTTGCCCTAAAGAAGATTAGAAAAGACACAAAGAAAAGAGTCAATAAACACAGGTACATGTTACTTTGCTCATGGTTGTGACCAACTTCCTGACAATGTAATTTATGAGAGGAAAGATGTATTTGAGCTCATATAGTCCATTACAGCAGGGAAGGCATGGTGGTAGGCAGCTCAGTAGCAGGACTGTGCAACAGTTGCTCCCATCTTACATCAGGTCAGGCAGGCGAGGAGGAAGACTAGGATCCTGGCAGGTGCACACTTCCCAGTGTGTCTGCTTTAGGTTCTCCCACACTTCTGCTCACAGCCCTCACTCAGACTCTGTAAATGGCACTGGTAAACTTTGGTTTCCCCAGGCTGAATTTCAATTTGGTTTGTGTCCAAGACATTAGCAGGAGGAGGTAAGAAGCTGCTCAGCCCCTCACCACAACCCAGAGCTAAAAGTTCTTATGCCAATCAGTAAATCAAATGGGACAGTATGTTATATTGCTTTTCACCTAGGTGATGGGATCATGGGCCTACTAGATACTTTTAATGGAGACCTAGTTGGCCAAACATGAAGTTTCTGAAGAAAATTCCAAGAACAAATGGAATATGATACAGAAAACGATCAAATTTGATGAAATCTTGAGGATGTAATTTTCCAAGACTTCTAACACCCCATGGTTGCCCAAGGATGTCTTCTGTCTACCACTGTATGGAGTAGTTTCCCTGCCATGCTTCTTCACACCCAGTAGCTTCAGCCATGTTCTTCCATGGACAAATGTAACTAGAGTTTTCCTGCCCACAGTCAGGACAAATCTTTGTCACCTGCCAGTCCCACAGCTGCTCAGACCCAACCAAGTAAACACAGAGACTTATATTGCATACAAACTGTATGGCCGTGGCAGGCTTCTTGCTAACTGTTCTTATAGCTTAAATTAATCCATTTCCATAAATCTATACCTTGCCACATGGCTCATGGCTTACTGGCATCTTCACATGCTGCTTGTCATGGTGACAGCTGGCAGTGACTCCTTCCGCCTTCCTGTTCTTTTCTCCTCTCTGTTAGTCCCGCCTATACTTCCTGTCTAGCCACTGGCCAATCAGTGTTTTATTTATTGACCAATCAGAGTAATTTGACATACAGACCATCCCACAGCACTTCCCCTTTTCTTTCTTTCTTTCTTTTTTTTTTTTTTTAAAGAGGAAGGTTTTAACTTTTACACATCTCCAAAGCCAGCTTGGTATATTTGGGAATTTGGGCGTAGCTTCTCTTACTACTTCCTGCTGGAGGGGGGGGGGTGTTGCATCTTATGGGGACACAAAGAAAATTTTAGGATTATGGAGTAGTCTGTGAGGGTGTATCGTCTGAGCCAGTTGCCTTGAAACGGTTCTGGATGTTGGATCATCTGGGCCTTGGTGTCATCGGAGACCTTTCAGGGGGTCTTGGCTGGTCAAACCTGATGTATCTTAATCTGGAACAAATCCATAGCCTCTGGCTTTCTGTGGAAACAAAAGCAGAGCCTCCTTTCCAAAGCAACATATCCTTACATCCAAATTTTGAAGTCAAGGTACCTTTAAAATATACATTTTGGCATAACTCAACAGCTTTTGCAATCAAATGTTTTTCTTCAGTTACGAATATCAAAGAGAACATAATCCAGAGTCTCTGTGTGGTAGCCATCTTTACGTGGCTTATTTTTTATATTACCTTGAGCCTATTGCTTTAACTGCAGCATTCTAAGACTGAAACGGTGCTGGTGCTGTGGCTGCTGGCTCCGCCCACATCAGCTTCCCAACATGGTGGTGGTACATTTTCTGCCAGCTCTGGGAGCCATCAACTCTCGGAAATAGTGGGTCTATGCTCCTATCAAAGCAGTGTGTAGCCCAGAAACCTATTTTTTTTGTTTTGTACTAGCAAAGGCTAAATCCATGACACAGCTTAATGTGCCACTTGCAGAGGCCTCATTCCCAACAAACTACAGGTCGAGCGCACACGCCAGAAACCCGCCATAGTAGCTCAAACACACAGGCTGAGAGAAACAACTAGGAACTGTTTTTAGCTCCGTTTTAGAATCTTTTTTCTTAGGTTTTAGGTGGAAACTCTTGTCAACATGTTGGGCGTCATTTGTAACTAGAGTTTTCCTGCCTTGCCCACAGTCAGGACAAATCTCTGTCACCCCCCAGTCCCACAGCCGCTCAGACCCAACCAAGTAAACACAGAGACTTATATTGCTTACAAACTGTATGGCTGTGGCAGGCTTCTTGCTAACTGTTCTTATAGCTTAAATTAATCCATTTCCAGCCGGGCGGTGGTGGCGCACGCCTTTAATCCCAGCACTCGGGAGGCAGAGCCAGGCGGATCTCTGTGAGTTCGAGGCCAGCCTGGGCTACCAAGTGAGTTCCAGGAAAGGCGCAAAGCTACACAGAGAAACCCTGTCTCGAAAAACCAAAAAAAAAAAAAAAATTAATCCATTTCCATAAATCTATACCTTGCCACGTGGCTCATGGCTTACTGGCATCTTCACATGCTGCTTGTCATGGTGACAGCTGGCAGTAACTCCTTCTGCCTTCCTTTTCTTTCTTTTCTCCTCTCTGTTAGTCCTGCCTATACTTCCTGTCTAGCCACTGGCCAATCAGTGTTTTATTTATTGACCAATCAGAGTAATTTGACATACAAACCATCCCACAGCAGACAAAGGTGTCTGAAAAAGAAGTGAGATTTTTCTTTCTTCCCAGACAAACATCTCTGCAAACACAGACTCTTGTTAAAGCACCCACAATCCAGGTTGGATGAGCTGAGGTAGACTTTATTGGATGTACAGTGAAGGAGATTCATTCCTTCAAAAGCTTAAACTAAGGTCCCTTAACATACAGAGCCATTGAGTCCATACAGGCAAAGGGGAGTGGGGGTGGGGAAATAACTTTCAATGGTCTTGGTAAGCTCCCTTTATTCTTTTTGGCAATTGGTAACAAGGAAAGAAGTTATGTCAAGAGTAAAGGCATTAAAAACCTATCATCCCAACAGGTTCATGCACATTACACTCCAAACCGTGTATCCGAGAGTGTTCAAGAATTAATGGTAAAGAAAAATTATGATCAAAGCAAGAATGCTTCAGAACCTCAAGCTCACAAAATACTCAGGAATGCAAAGAATTTGACAGCAAAGACTCGAATAGCAGGAAGCCTATACACAGTGATTTCTGTGTACTCAGAACTGAGGGCTTGTTTATAGAGGACACAGAGGGCTGGAGAGATGACTCAGCCGTTAAAGTCTAGGCTCACAACCAAAAATATAGAGGACACAGCCCTTGCTTTGTGAATATCACCATGCAAATATTATCTTACTAATTTGTGGTACGGGAATTGGTAAAGTTCAAACCTTAGTCCAAATCAAATTCTTTTTTCCTTTGTTTGTAGCTGTTGTTTTTTTGTTGGTTTGTTGGGTTTTTTGTTTGTTGGTTTGGTTTGGGTTTTGTTTTTATTTTTGTTTTTGAGAGAGGTTTCACTGCATAGTCCTGGCTGTCCCAGAACTCCCTCTGAAGACAAGGCTGCCTCGAACTCACAGAGATCTGCCTGGCTCTGCTTCCCAAGTGCTGGGATTAAAGGCATGTGCCATCACTGCCCAATCAAATCAAATTCTTGAATTTTCTCTTCTTTTTTTTTTTTTTTTTTTTTTTTTTTTTTTTGGTTTTTCGAGACAGGGTTTCTCTGTGTAGCTTTGTGCCTTTCCTTGATCTTGCTCTGTAGACCAGCCTGGCCTTGAACTCACAAAGATTCGCCTGCCTCTGCCTCCCAAGTGCTGGGATTAAAGGCGTGTGCCACCACCGCCCAGCAAATTCTTGAATTTTCTAAAATATAAGGAAAGCCCTTTTGGAGATTCCTAGTGACATAATGCCCACCCCTGCCCCAATGACACTGACCATTTGAAGGAAGAGGGGGCCCTATACTACTTTTTTGTTTGTTTGTATTTTCAAAAAGAGAGACACAAACATATATCTTAACTTCTTGAATTTCTAAAAATTCTCACTATGTAGGGGTGTTTAGAGTTATTTTCAAACTTATTCAGAAACTGTTTTCTCTCTCTCTTCCTCTCTCTCTCTCTCTCTCTCTCTCTCTCTCTCTCTCTCTCTCTCTCTCTCTCTCTCTCTCTTTCTCTGTGCGTGTGTATGTGTGTGTGTGTGTGTGTGTGCGCGCGCGCGCGCGCGCGCGCGTGCGCGCGGTGGATGTGTGCGAGTGTGCATGCGCTCAGATATGGGGTGCGGGTCTCATGCACCAGAGGACAACCTTTAATATCGTTCCTCAGGAGCCAAATACATTGGTTTTTGAGACAAGTCCTCTAAATGGCTTTGAGCTGGCCAATAGGCTAAGCAGGATAGCTAGTAATCTCCAGAGATCTGCCTGTCTCTGCCTCCCCAGTGCCAGAGTTGTTAGGGTATACCACAAAACGTGGCTGTTGCTGTATGTCGTGACACAGGTGTGTGGGTTCACTTAGATCCGTGGAATGAAGACTCAGAGGCATCTTAAGAATGAATCTAGCTTTTCATGACTGCAGGGGGGTCCAGCCTCCAAGGACTGAAGTACTATCCCTTCACCTAGGGCATTTTTATTTCTCTCTATCAAAGTTTAGCCAGTTAATTTTCATACTTTCAAAGCAACCTGAAAGGAGCTCCCACAGATAAAATGCCAAGTGCAAATTACTTGATTTTTCAGGTACCACGGTTTTCCGGGTTTCCTGAACCAAGTTTTGCATAGGCCTTTGATCCTTGGGAGACTCTGATCCTTGACTCTCAGTCAAGATTCACATAGGGCAATAAGAGAAACAAAAGGTAAGAGAAACAAAAGGTGTGGTTAAACAAAGGAAGGATTAGGGCTAGGTGCTACTCTTTGGAGCCAGGCCAGGAGCTCAGCAGGAATGCAGCCACACCTGGTTTTTTCAGGTGAGTTTTGGTGATTGAAGGGCACAGTTGATCTGACAGAGATGGTGGCAATTTGGCTCAGAGAACAGTTCTGTACAACGCTGATGGACCTGAAGAAAACAAGCCTTCTGCTTTCACTTTCTCAAAGCCTTGCCTCTGTGTTCAAATTGTTCAACACTCCATAGCAGCGGAGGATAGTAAGCTTGTTTCACCTGTCAAGAATGTCAAGATAAATTATCTTTTCTTCATTAATGGAATATACCCAGTAAACCTTTGACTCATCTCCCACCATACCACTCTGACACAAAGGGTATGTTATCCTTGTTTCCTTTCATCTCCAATCAGCTATTAGATTATTTTTTACCATCTAGCTCATATGCTAAGAATGTCTTAGGCCTAGATCAAAGAAGTAAGGGATGACTTAAAGAGCTGGAGAGATAAAACCCATGCACATTTGATTAATTAATCAAGAGTGATATCTACCAAATTATACATCTAAGCAAGTTTTCTATCTATTACTCATTAGGATTCACTCATGTCAATGGTGCTCAGCAAACTCACACAGGACAAGAAGCACACTATGGTGGAAAAGCCCTGGGCGATCAATTTTCTTCTTCAAAAGGCTTTGTCAGAAACAACTTATGTTACACATAAGACTTTGATTTTGTTTCTCAGCATCCATGTCACATATAACTAAGGACCACATTCTAAAGCTTCACACGTTTTTGGTGTCAACTTTGCAATCTTGTATTATCTGAGCTTGTGTCGTGAAACCTAGATGGTTTCAACTTGCATTCTTTCTGGTACTTTCCATGGGCGCATTTGGCTATGGAGTACTGTACAAACCATGCACATAGATTAGGACTTCAAGGTATGCCATAGGATTGATTAAAGAAAATATGTTGAATTTTAAAAGTAGGTTGAGATCCAATATATTTTAGTATGTGTATTAGTTCTTTGAGAGTGTCATGCAATGGATTTTGATCATATTCACCTGTCTCCCCTAACTCTTCCCAGACCCACTCTCTTCCTTACCCACCCAATTCTGTGTCTTCTTTTTAATCCTTCAAGACCAATTTGTACTACCTAAATATTCTTGGATATGTGGTCTCCAACTGGAGAGTAGTTGACTTACCAGGGGCAGCACTCTTGGAGAAGAATGTCTCTACCCCTCCTAGCAGCTAGCACTGGCAACGTCTCTGTTACTAAGGGTGGGGCTGTGTGCCTAAATTTCCTCTCCATGCTGGGATTTGCTCTGGCTGGCACTTTCACAGGTTTTGAGTGTGCTGTCAAAACTGCTGCCAGTTCATATGTACAGCTGCCCTGCTTTGCCCTGCTTTTGATATTTCTTCATAGTCCTTCACTACCTCTTGCTCTTGAACTCTTTTTGGTCCCCTTTTCAGTAATGACTCCTAAGCCTTGGGAGGGCAGGGTGCATATACATGTTCCCTTTAGGGCTGAGCATTCTGCAGTCTCTTACTGTCTATGTCTTGGCCAGTTTGGGTTACTGTGTAAGCCACCATCTACTGCAAATAGAAGCTTCCTTGGTGGGGGTTGAAAGACGCATTGATCCTCTGTTCGGTGTGTACAGAGTTAAAAAGGAAAAATGAGGAGGATCTCTTAGACAGCCAGAAATGTTTTAATAGATTCAAAAATGTTCACAGGAGAAAACCATCAATGACATTGAATGTCTCTGGAAATTTAAGTATAAAGAGGCTTAAAAGTATCTATTGGGTTTGTTAATATCGCAATGGAGGTGGAAGACAAAACAGAGTAAGACTGAAGGGAAGATGAGCTGTAAGAAGTGAAGGAAGAATATATGGGTAATATTCTCCACAAGCTTACGTGTGGAGAGGAGAGGGAGAAACAAAATCAAGAAGGTACCTGGAGATGGCAGTCAAAAAACAATGCAGTTGTCCCCTTTCAGCTCCAGAGGTTATATTCCAAGCCCTCAAGAGATGCTCAATCCAGAGATAATACCTAACCCAAATTATAGCACACACATCTCCCACCACACACATCCACAAATGCAATATGTTATCCATGCATTTATCCTGCACTACGGCCGTAACACCTACATTTGAGGTGCAGCGACAAAACCAGCATTGGTATTATAATTTCATAGACATAAGAATGATGCTTACCAAAGCTACCTCAGCAAACACTGGTTTTCTTTTCTTACTAGCTACAGAATTTTCACCTCTTTACCGAAAGGCAGTCACTTACAGTTCCTTTTTATTGTATCCAGATTTCCAGTATCCATGACCTCATAATTTGGAGGAATTATTAAGTGAAATAAGAGTGACTTGAACACAGGCAGGGACAGTTTGATAACCAAGAAGGCTTCCAAGTGACAATCGGTCAGACAATGTTTCATGTGAATACACTTTACAAAGAGATTATTTGTGTCCTGGGGAGTTGGGTTGGGAAGAGAGAGAACACACAAGATTTCATCACACTACTCAGAACAGTAAGCAGTTTTTAAATTATTAATTATTTATTTCTGGAATTTTCCATCCAAAACTTGTGAACCATATTGAACCCGAGCATTTGAAATGATAGGAAGTGAACCAGTAAATGAGGATGGGTTACTGTAATGATTTCTATAACATGAACATGATTCTAAGCATTTTACATGCAATTTTCATTATTATTATTACTTCCCATTTTATATAGGGAACACTGAGTCACAAAGACTAAGTAACACCCTAAGGTCACCTTGTTAAGATTTCACTGTTCCAGTGTATCCACTGCAGTATTAGTAAACCACTGCACTACTCTGTCTCATATGGTACTGTCATTTGGGAGGTTGTATTTTATACTATGGCTTTGCTACTTGTGTTCTAGGTGACTTCCCTCAATTCTTTCTAAGCCCGTTATCTGCATGTATAGCACATATACTCATGGATATATGGGGTAAGAAAAACTGCAGAAAAACATTGCTATTCTGCGACACTTCCATCAGTCACAGGTAGGCTTGAAACTTCAGAGCATTTCATCCATTCCTCAAAAGGAACAAATAGATATTTCAAGAATTCTGAAGATTATTCTTTTCTCTGTCCCTCAAAAGGCAAGTAAAAATACAGCCTCACATAAAGGAATTGATTTTAATAGAGATAGAGTGTTCTGAGGGGACTTGGTTGAAAACACTTAAAGTCAGACATGATAAAGTTTCCAAAAAGAACTTGAGAGGCGGCTGCTCAGACAGAAGAGGGGAGATGATGTATTGGAGTCCCCTGGGCTACAACAATGGGATACTGAAGTAGGGTAGGACAGGAAGATGGAGAGCAAGGGCCCTCTTAAAGGGCATTGTGAGTGCTGCTGGAGAGAAGCACAGACTTAAGGCTACACAGTGTAAAGACATGAGGTCCTTTCTTTGGGATTCTACACTTGGTCTTACTTGAAAAGCTGAAGAGTGATCCTTTGTTTAGGATTCTAAAAGCACCTAAGTCTTTTATTGTAGAAATAATATCCTAGAGTTGAAAATGACCCTCGTCAGTCTAAAATGATAGCAGTTTCTCTCTCTTACCATTGTGATGTATGTACCAGCCTGTGTTGGCTCTATTTAATACATGAAGTAGCATTTAATTTATCTATGACTGCAACCATTTTCTCACTATTACATAGCCCTACAAAATAAGGCTATGAACTCTCAACATCCTCAAAGCTTACATTTTGATAAATGAATGAATGCATAAATAAATAAATATGCATTCTTTATAACACCCCTCTGCCTATAATTTCGCCCCATCATTTGCCATCCCTTGCTATGTGCACATTTTCAAACCTATATAACCACTAGTAGTTTTCACAGTATATTCATGTCCCTGATTCATGCCTATTAACTTGGTGTATCTATTGTCTATTGCCTATTGTCTACTATCTTAGATAATTTCTCATAGTGTTAGAGGCTGTGAAGTCCAAATTCAAGGTGCTGCAGACTTGTGTCTGTGAGAGTTCAATTCTGAATTCTTAGATGGATGACTTCTCATGGTGCCACATTTATCTTTGGAGCACAAAAGTCAAAGCGAAGTGTCCAGGATATAACAAGTAATAATGTTTGCCCAATCATTACTTTATAAATGGTACACCTGGGAATAGAATGTAAAATCATTTGGTACTTCTGGGTCCTAGTTTGTGCAAAATGCTGTTGGGGAAAACTTTGAGAAATGTGGCCCATGTAAAGAAGGTAGCTCGGTGAGTAGTAAAGGTGATCTGTTTACAAAGGTCTTGAGGAAAATTTTCACTGGATAATGAATACATAGAGAAGTCACAGCCTGGGAAGCCAGTGGTGGGGACAACTTACACACCCTGAGAGAGATTCACACAAGATTTGGCTGACAGGAACCGCCTGTGAGATAAGGAGATACCCTGCATCAGTCAGGGAGGGAAGCCAGAAGCTCACCAGCTATTCTGAGCCTCCTGTTCTGTCCCCATCATGTGCTTCATGTTGAAAGCCAGAGGGCAATGTATGCATTTGTTGTATAAAAGTCAGTCTCTAGACTATCTAAACAAGGTAGAGGCAGACAGACAGAGACAAAATCAAAGGGACAAATAAAAATATCCCAAACAGTGAACTCCGAACTTGCTTCTTTAGCTAGAAGAGGTTAATCTTTGCCTATGAGGAATATCCCTATAAGAATCAGAAAGTTAGGAGAGCTTACAAATCCAAAGAACATCAATCAGTAGACAACTAAGATTAATATGGGCAGTCCTATGTGGCTTGGAGTTAACAACTGGAAAGAGTGATAAAAACTTGATGTGATAGAAAATATATGATGTAATATTGAGTTAGAAGAGTTTCAATGACAAGGGATAGACACCCAACTCACAGAAACTGAAGCAGGGAAGGAAACAGGAAGCAGTGCCATGATTGGATTATGACACATCTGAGTCCAAAGGTTTTGGCCTTTCTTAGTCTTTTTTTTTATAAAAATTTTTATTTATTTATTTTTTAACGTAACCCAGTCCCACCATTGGAAGTCTGGCCTGGCTACAAAATATGGCCAGTTCAAGCTCCATATCCTCCATTACTAGGAGATCTCACTAGGGTCACCCTCATAGATTCCAGGAAGTTTGTACGGCACAGGTTTTCCACCCCTCCCCAATGCTCCCCAATTCCAGTTGTCTCCAAATTCTCTTCCTTCACCCCCCTTGCCCCAACTCACCTGATCCTTCCCATTCTCATCCCTGCCTGCTCCCAATACACCCACAAAATTTACTACATTTCCCCTTCCCAGGGAGGTCCATGCATCCCTTCTAGAGCCCTTTGTTCATGTCATGTTTTTCAATTTTCCATCCTATTAGAGGAGAAAGTATGTCTGTAAGTTCCAGCTCTCAGTCTTCCTCTCTATTAACTCAGAGAAAATACAGTGAGTCCTACAGAGTGACATTATGACCTACGGTTGCCCCCTAATGGTTGGTCTTGATCTGACATCCATCATTGTCACCACTCTAGAGATGGTGGCACCTAAGAGAATGCAGCCATTTAACCAGGCAGACGAAAGTCTCATGAAATAGACAACTTTATTCTTCTGAATATTCTTCAGACAATTTATGCTCTGAGGGTTAAGAAGAATCACATGGGTAAAGTGTCCAGTCACAAGGACAAACTGCATATGGCAGATAAGCTACATATGGCCGACAAGCCTCATGTGGCAAAAACATGTCTTTCCATAGAGACATATAAACAAATAACAATAGCCAGTTGCAATGAATGATCTGAAGTAATCTCATTCCTATCCACTATGTGAAAAAACATTCCAAGAACAATTCTGTGTTTTTTTAAATACTGAGGTCACAAGACTCTTGTCTCATTTTAGAGTTTTCTCACAAGCACCCAGAATTCTCCTCAGTGACTCCATTCTTGGACTGTGTTCTGACACATCATCATGACAAGTGTGAGGGCAGTGGGGATATGATAGAGGATTTCATTAGCTTGTGGAGTTGATGTATTTCTGTGTCTCCCTTCATATCTATCTATCTATCTATCTATCTATCTATCTATCTATCTATCTATCTATCTACCTACCTACCCACCTAGAGATTAGTCCTCATATGAAGTATTAGTGTTTGAACTCTATTGACTTAAATTTAAATGAAGAGCTGAAAAGGATGGACACAAATATGTGAAATGCAGTTAACGGGTATATGTATACTATGACTTCACCATTGAAGTTACTGAGTGCTTTCCACCTTAAAAGTCCTGTTACCATCTAGTTCTTCTACTCAGTGTGCTCAGACCAGTGGGACTTTATATAGAACTATCACAAGGCTTTGCTAGCTATCTTGTTAAATTGTAGAGTGCCTCCTACACTCCCTCTTTCCTTCTGTTCCCTCTCTCCCCCCAGTTCTCAGTTAACTTGTCCCTGCCAAGTGATTCAGCCCAGGGAGGGTGTCAGATATCACTGCTGTAAGCACGAATTCATTTGCAGTTACGTGTCTCATCTCAAGACTCCTTCTGAAAGATTTGATCTATTATTCCACAGTGCAGGGCATTTATTTTAGTGTAAAATAATGAGTCCACTCAGCCTTAAAATAAAGCTTGTAGTAAAGAAATATGGGCAAGATTTCCCTTTGCCCTGCCCCTCCTTGGCATGCTGGTTTGAATCTCAATCCAGCCAGCAAGAATATGCTTACTGTATACACAGAAATCAAATATGAATAATACCGTGAGGATGTAACTGCTGGCCAGAAGTCAATCTTATAATGCAATGATCACTTTCAAATTCACTAAAATTTTAGTTTCCTTGGGTGTTTTAACAGTTCCTGGAAGTCTTCCAAGTGGGGAGCTAGCAATCACAATTTTCTACAGAATAAGCATGCAAGCTCTATGAGGTATTTCAAATTGTTACAATGCCCATCATTATCTTATTGTCTGTTTACACTTATTTCAAACTGACATTTCAGGGATGAAACAACAGTTGTTTCTGTTACTTAAAGCAACAATTTTGCTGTTAAGATGACTCATTATATCTGGAAACTTGACAATACTGTCAATTTGAGAACTTGGGCTTGTTCTGGGAGTTAGAATAAGTGCACATATGCGTTTTCAATTTGCTGACCCCATCACCAGGGCTCTTCTCTGGGAAGAGAGAATGCCCTTGAGCATGATGGTCCACTAGTCAATGTTCTGTGGCAGGGACACCCTCCTTGCCCATGGTTCTCTCCAGCCACGTGAGTATTGGAGATCATGCTTTATATTTAGACTGTGACAATCTTTGAAGCTTGACTCTTTTTCTACAAAAATTTTTGGACCTATTGGTACTTTGAGGTCTCATACAATCAAAGGATTTTTAAAGACCAGGATTATGGTTTCCTTAGTAGTGTAAACCCTTCAGAAATTAGTAGATTTCTGGTCTCCTTGCTTTTTAGCCCTGTGTGAAAGCACCAAGTTCTTTGACAGGAAGAGTTCTTAAACAATATTTAGGTAACAAGCCTATCCATCTAATGTTTGCTATATTAGAACCTTCTTCAATTTCTTATGCCTTCTCATCATCAACGACTTGGCATCTGCTTACATGGTAAGAGTCCACTGTCTGCACCCGGTTTCTGTCAGTTCACTTCTGCACTGGTCTGTTCCTCTCTGAGATGTGCCAAGACAGCCAATAATGACCAAAGCACATGAATGTTCTTGCCCTATCCAGCCATTTCCAAAACCACAAGTTAAAGGCAACTATTATGGTATAGTTACTAGTGGCAACAGTCTTTCTAGTTACATATCACAGAATAAAAGGAAGAACTAGCTTCTCATACATCCCAATAAGTGCTGTGAACCTCCTTGTTGCCAACAATGAAGCCAATTCCATTCTATAGGTTTTCTTTAAAATAGCTTGGCTCCAAGTACCATTTCCTTTCTCCGTCAGGATATGCCCTGTGATATCTACACAAATGTGCCCTCCAATCGTTGTGTGACACAAAGTTCATTTTTACTCACTTAACAGTTGGGAATAGGCTTGGCGCTCTTTTCCATCTCATAAGAACCCAATATGACATCTTTAATATCCTAGGTTGCCACAGAAAAAGAAGGAGAATTTAGAGGGTTTCACTGAATGTCTTCATAGGCCAGTGCTAGAAGGGAGAATTAGGGCCATTTCCTCTGTTATTCCATATGAGATTTCATCATTGGACCTAATAGAAGGATATTCCTTTCTGAAAATCAGATTAGGCCCTCATGGATTATCAAGGTGACACTTACTTATTTTTTAATTAAAATATAATTACATTATTCTCTCTCTTCCATTTCCTCCCTCCAACCTTTCCCATGTGCCCTCCCCCACTTCTTTGATTCCTCTTACATTCATGGCCTCTTCTTCTTTGCTGTGTCACACGCACATACACACACACACACACACACACACACACACACATACAAACACACACACACACACACACACACACACACACACACACACACACACACACACAAGACTTTTTTGAGATGAAAAATGTTTATTCCTATCAGGTGAAACAAAATGCTGTTGTTGAAATGGCCCACTATGCCCAACAACTGGAAGAACTTTTATTAATGTCTTTTTCTCACTGAAAAGAACTCAATCTAAAATAAATCATGTGGCCAGATGTGGTGACAAACACCTTTAATCCCAGGACTGGGAAGGCAGAGGCAGATGAATCTCTATGAGTTTGAGGCCACCCCCAGTGAAGTAGGATATCCAAGTTTATATAGTAAGATCTGTAAATAACTAAAAAAGATAAAATGAATCATGTGAGCTTTAAATGAGAAAAATTAAATGTTCTCAGTGTAGTGTGACCTAGGGAAGGAAGCCCTTTCATGGAATCCGGAAGGGAAATGTACCAAGCATGGGGCAGTAATGGTATCGAAAGCTCCAGACTAAGGTAATTGGCAGGGACTTTAAACAAATCACTCAACTTCTGTGCCTCAGGTTCCTTCCCTTAAAATGAAAATAATGAAGGGCTTTCCACACTAGATGGTCATAGGTCTTATACGTAGAAAGCAAAGAGAAAAGTAAGTATGATATGTAGTAAGTGCTAAGGTGGTTTTTAAAGTGCCACATAATTTTGGGTCTGAGGAGATGGCTCGGTGGGTAAAATGGTTGCCACATAAGTGTGAGTATCTGAATCAGATCTCAGGAAGCTGCATACAGTCATATGTAGTAGTGGGTGACTGAAATCCCGAAGCTTTTGTGGTAAATGGGATGCCAAGGAAGGAGAACCCAAGAGGCCTTGGAGTTGCAGGCCAACTATCCTGGCAAACAGTGATGAGCAATAAGAAACCTTCCCTCAGATGAGGTTGGAGATGAGGACTGACTTCTGAGTCCATCCTTTAACCTCCCACATGCATGATGATGACATGTAATTGCATGTGAACACATGTATGTTCACACAAAAAAAATATTTTAAGTGTTACATTGAAAAATGTTGAAAGATCAGTACACAGTGCATCAGATAATTAGCAAATATAGTGTTATCTAATAGACTACGACATATATATATATATATATATATATATATATATATATATATATATATATGTAAACATCACCCATGTGGCTCTAATGACAAAATAACATGCATTTTCAGGACTTGTTATTTTAACACATTTATATTTGCATGTTTTACTCTATTTCAATTCTCTTGATGAGAAGAGATCTGAATAAAACTTTTCTATATGGCCTTAATCTGGTCATGCCTAACAAATATTCTTCCTAAATCTCATGGAGAAATTATCTGATCAGTGACTGGTGACTTTATCACGGCATACATCTGAAAAATATTGCCTTTAATCATAAATTAAGCTATTGCTCTACCAATTTTTTCTGGTATTTTTTTATTAAGAAATGTTTTTATTCGTTTTACATACCAATCAAAGATCCCCCTCTTCCCTCCTCCCGTGCCTCCAGCCTCCCCCCTACCAACTAACCCCCATTCTCTCCTACAAGAAGATAAGGTCTCTCATGGGGAGGTACATTTATTAGAGGCAGGTCCAAGCCCCTCCCCCTGCCTCAAGGGTGAGTTAGGTGCCTCATTATAGGTAGTAGGCTCCAAAATGCCTGCTCATGCACCAGGGATAGATTCTGATCCTACTGCCAGAAGCCCCTTAAGCAGGTCAAGCTATACAACTGCCTTCCTATGCAGAGGGCCTAGTCCAGTCCCATGCAGGCTCCACAGCTATTGATCTAAATTTTATGAGTTCCCACTAGTTTGGTTTGGATGTCTCTGTAGGTTTCCCCATCATGATCTTGACCCTCGTTGTTCATAGAATCCCTTTTCTCTCTCTTCAACTGGACTCGTGGAGTTTGACTTGGTTTTGGGCTGTGGATATCTGCATCTGCTTCCATCAGTTACTGGAGAAAGGTTGTATGATGACAGGGTATTCACCCATTTGATTACTGGGGTAAGCCAGATCAGGCACCCTCTCCACTATTGCTAGTAGTCTAAGCTGGGGTCATCCTTGGGGATTCCTGGGAACTTCCCTAGCACCCAGTTTTTCCCCTATCTCTATATCTCCCTCTATCATAGTATCTCTTTCATTGCTTTCCCACTGCACCCCTGTTCCAGCTCAACTATCCCATTCCCTTATGTTCTCATCCCTCATCCCCTACCCTCCATTGCCTCCCTCACCCCCAGTTTGCTCATGGAGATCTCATATATTTCCCCTTCCCAGGGGGATCCATGTGTCCCTCTTAGTCTTCTCCTTGTTAGCTAGCTTCTCTGGAAGTGTGGGTTGTAGTCTGGTTATCCTTTGCTTTATATCTAGTATCCACTTATGAATGAGTACACACCATGTTTGTCCTTCTGAGTCTGGGTTACCTCACTCAGGATGATATTTTCTAGTTCCATCCATTTGTCTGCAAATTCCATGATGTCATTGTTTTTCACTGCTGAGTAGTACTCCATTGTGTATATGTACCACATTTTTTAATCCATTCTTCAGGTGAGGGGCATCTGGGTTGTTTCCAGGTTCTGGCTATTATGAATAATGTTGCTATGAACATAGTTGAGCATGTGTCCTTGTGGTATGATTGAGCATTCCTTGGGTATATACCCAAGAGTGTTATAGCTGGGTCTTGAGGAAGATTGATTCCCATTTTTCTAAGAAGTCTCCATACTGACTTCCAAAGTGGCTGTATAAGTTTGCACTCCCACCAACAGTGGAAGAGTGTTCCCCTTGCTCCACATCCTCTCCAACATAAGCTGTCATCAATGTTTTTTATCTTAGCCATTCTGACAGGTGTAAGATGGTATCTCAGAGTCATTTTGATTTGCATTTCCCTGACAACTAAGGATGTTGAGCAATTCCATAAATGTCTTTCAGCCATTTGAGATTCTTCTGTTGAGAATTCTGCTTAGATCTGTAGCCCATTTTATCAGGACATACATCTGAGAAAAATAATGCCTTTAATCATAAATTAAGCTATTGCTATACCAAATTTTTAAAAGTATCAGTAATGAGTACTTATTAAATTTGGTGTCAGACACTGAATTAAACAAAGCTATAAATAATGCATTTCCCCCTGTGGCAGCAGGAACAGAACATGTGCCTGTGAAGAACTCATTAACCATATTCTTATGAATATGAAATTGGAATTTGAAAAGGTTCCCTTGGTGTTTTGCTTTCTTCTATCAGCATAGTAAGTGATGAAGCCAAAATTTGCTGACAGGATTGACTGGTGGTGACATATTTTTTTTTTTTTTACCTCTCTCCAGGTCCTGTGTCTGTCAAAGTGCTGGGATGAAACATCAGGTACACTCACAATGAGTAAAGGATGAGTAGTGGAACATAGGCAGAGCATGGAGAAACACAGAGATCAAAAACAGAAGTGCTGGCACCTGTACGCCTGTAAGGAAATGGGAGGGTGTGGTCACCATCAAGAGACAGCTCTGTGTCAGCAAGTGAGAACTCTGGTCCAGGGTGTAGCCTAGTGTGACTAAGAAGAAAGTTGCGAGGAAAATAAACACTCAAAACCTCCCTGATCCCTTCTCAGGGTTCTCCTTGGGCCAAAACATGTGGAAGCCACAGACGGCAAGGCAGCCTGTTAAGGAGTTAATTAGTTCAGTTTCCTGAATTCCAGTAGAGTTAACTTGGGGAAACATCATTAGAAAACATTTGAGCTAAAATGGAGTGAACCAACTCTGAGGAGATATTGAAGACATTCCCTCAGTGCTACAATGTAGTTTTGAAATTAGATTTTACAATTAGCTTCAGCTTAAATTTTTCAGAAACAACTATGTTTTTAGGTAAATGTTACTGTCATTCATTAAATTTAGTTATTTTGTTACAGTGACAAGGGAACAGACTTAAACAATCTCTAGAACAAAACACATTTGAGTCAACACACACATCAGTGGATACTAGCTGAAGCATGTAGCTGGAACCCAGATGCCTACCTCTGGGAGAATTCTGAGGTCACTTGGAAAGGGTTGCTGTGGTTCAGCAGGTGACAAAGCTAATCAGTGAAACCAGCCAATCAGATCTGGAGGGCAGGGAAGAGAGCGAGTATGTCATTGAGTTTTATGCTGAGCATGGGACTATTTTTGCTGGGTACCAAAAATGAAGAATCGTTCGTCTGGCTAAAATATTTTTGGTCATTTTTCCTAATCTTTTCTTCCTAGCCGTATCACAACCTTCAATTTTTTTTTATTGAAGCTGTCACTGGTGATTAGCATCTGTGTGGACTTTTGTCTGAACATTCCACAGACCAGCATCTTCCCCACCACGGATGTGGTCCATTTTAAAAGACCAGTTCTGCAGGCACAAGGATTAGTGCACAATGATTAATGGATCCTATGTAGTGAACTAGCAGCTTGTTTGGTGTTTCTGACCTGGGTGCTGTAAAATTCATTACCATTACCTGTTGAAGCCTTTCTAATGGATTTAAAATAGATTTTACTACTCTTACATGGTTCCACTCTTAGGCAATCTTGACTTGTGTGTTCCTTGTTTATGTGTCATTATTTGTCATTGTTAGGCACTATCAATAGACTAATACATATGTGCATTTTTTCAAAAGTCAATCTATACTTAGGGTGGCAATTTATCATGTTCAGTTTAGAAAGCAGACACTCAGCATGAAGTTTCATGCCTACACAATGGGCTTTAGATACAAGTAAGCACTTTCAAAGTAGAATTATGTATTTCAATGAAACTAGAGGGCTCAGGTTGTCAGGCCAAGGTGAAGCATTTGGCTAGTGAATAGATGATAGATATAGATAGATAGATAGATAGATAGATAGATAGATAGATAGATACATACATACATACATACATACATACATACATACGTAGACAGACAGACAGATAGATGTAGATAGATGATAGATATAGATAGATGATAGATAGATAGATAGATAGATAGACAGATAGATAGATAAGCTATGGTACACACTTTATGATAGACACTGTTACTTAATATATCTGCTTCACTGTGGTCATGAGGAGGCTGGTAATTACCTGATTCTTCGCCCATGGACAGGTAATGCTCCAGGCTGACTAATCAGATCACCTGCTTTCCCCAACCACTGAGATTGGTTCCCAAAAAGTTATATGACTCAAATACGAGACTAATCTCCTTATTGTCATGAGGTAACGTGCAGATTCCCCAAATTGAAGAGGCCACATAGCTTTCTTCCTCTGGTATTACCAACAACTAAGGTGGAGGAGCAGTCACTGTCACCTCTCCTCACAAGGTAAGAGCTATTTACAGTAGGAGCTCATGAGAATAACTCATAAAGATAGTCAGGTTTAACACATGGGAAAAGACTTCATTGCCACTCATTTCTATGTTGGATGTCTGTCTGTCCCTAAGATTTATGCATGTTAATTTAACTTCAGCCCTTGAGGCTTTCAATATCTCCTGGTAGAGAAATTTCAGAGAATCCTGTAGAGGAAGAAAGCTGAGGTAAGTGGAAGAGGGTGATGAACATGAATGAATGGCAGCAGAGAAAACAAATTTTAAGTTGGAAGAAAATGAAAACTGTAAGGGAAAAGCCACCAAATCTAGATTGCAAACCCTCTTTTAACCAAGTTCATGTTTGCCAAAAAAATTAAAATAGATCAGAAGAGACTGTAGTTTTTTTTAAAAAAAAAAATTATGAAGTCCTGTGTTTTGGATTTCAGGTTTCTAGAAGTGGTACATCAACACCAAGAAATGCTCTCCATTGTCATTCAGAGAAGACGACGCATTAACAAATGTGCTACAAATTAATAAAAGAAATTGCACACTGGAAGAAGTCAACCAGAGTACACTCATACTTCTGAACATAGAATGGCTTTGAAATTGTGCTTATTGTAATAAGAACTTCCAAGGAATCTGTGACTGTAGATGACAAAGTATATTAAGCTTAAAGTGATACCCCACTATCTAACAAGCAATTCTTTTTTTTTTGAGACCTTTAAAGTTGTATTTATTTAAGGAAATCTTATTATTAACAGGTGACAATTTAAATGGAAGCTCCAGAAAGAAAGAAACACAGAGAGTTAGGTCTCAGTAAAAGTGAGTGATAATTTTATTTAATCAAAGTTGTACAGAATAAACTCTTAAGTGTCTAGCCTGATCTAGCCTCACTAGTGATTCAATTCTTAAACAATGTTAAATATTTGGAAGAAATCATTATGTACTTGATTGTTGCAATTTTTTAGAGAATATGTGAGAAGGAAAAATATTTTTGACAGCTTAAGTACTTATTATGAATTACAAAGTAGGAAAGAGATGGGAACTTGTAGAGTTTCTCACGGATCATAGGTATCTGTACTTTCAGAATTTTGATGTCTGAATTTCAATTTTTAATTTCCCTGTCTACTGAGTTATCACATTTTCTCATATTATTGCCTGAGCATTTTAGGTTCTTAATAAGTGATCACTGTTACTCTAGAGACTTTATTTGCTAAGAAAGAGATATCGCAAACCAATTGGAATTAAGGAGTGAAAGCTTAAAGTCACCCTGCAATGCAGTTCATTGGCTCTCTGAGCTGCAGTGTTTGCTAGTGTATCTTATTATTTCCTGAATACAGAGACAGTGTAGTGTTTAATGTTAGAATATACACTGAATACCATAGGTGTACATATGTATGTACATGTGTATAGGCAGGTAGCTGTAAGACTTCCCTGCCACTGTTTACAAACACCTAAGGAAATTTTTTAAAAAGTAAAGATGTACTTGCTCTCATGACTCCAGCAGAAATTTCAGTCCAAGGTCAGCATTAGATGTAAGATGAAGTAGAATATCCCAGAAGTAAGAATATGTGCTACATGGTAACCAGAGAGAGGGGAAAGAGACAGAGAGCCAGAGACGCAAAGGAAAAGAAAGAGGCACCCAGGAAAAGATACAGTGACTGAAAACACTCACCAAATGATCTACTTCCTTCCCAGGACCTCCCAAAACAATACCATCAGGTTAAGAATAAACCCTCAACACATGAGCCCATGCACAGCACACATTCAGACCATAGTACATGTACACAGTAGACATATACAAGACAGAAAGCATACACGCTGTCATGCAAAGGGTAGTATTTTAGTTTATTACTTAACACTAGACAAGTATAAGTGTGTTTTCATTCTTGAAGATGTATCAAATGAAAACGGAATAAATCAAGACAAAAACTTCAATTCAGAAATTATAGCTTTTATAACTAAAATGATAATAATGAGTTTCAAATTCCAACCTTAAGAGAATCAATATGTAAAGCCAGGCATGGTGGCACATGCCTTTAATCCCAGCACTCAGGAGGCAGAGGCAGGTGGATCTCTGAGTTCAAGACTAAACTGGACTAGAGCCAGTTCCAGAACAGCCAGGGCTACACAGAGAAACCCTGTCTTGAGAAAACAAACAAGCAAACAAAAAAATCAATGTGTAAATTGTTTTAATTGCTTGAAGAGATATTTTTCCCAGACTATATTTACAGTCCTTCCAAGTCATTGGAACTAAGAAGTTCAATCATGCAAATTCAGCATCTTTGAGTCATTGAATGACTAAAACATTTTATAATATTTAGAGAATTGCTTTGAGGTCATGCCCATGAGTCACTGAGTCCAGGGACCAACCTGACAAGTCTGGCATTGCACACAGCAGGTGGTCCAAAATAAGCTTTGGAAATGATGACTGCCAACCTTGCAGAAATTCAAATGCATAGCTGAATACCTAGCTGAATAGATAAATAAAGGTATGGATGCACACACAAATGCATTAGGAAAAAAACCCTTCCTGAGTTACTCAATGAATGAAAACCCAAACCATTTACCGAGTCTTGAGTAAAATATGTCAGTAAGAGAATTTATGCCCAGAAGAGCATTATAATATCCTTGAAGAATGCAGTATAATTATGATATCTGATCCTTGTTTATTTCTACAATATTTGGTGGCACAACTATGTAACCTCTCAAGTTTAAAAGTAATTTAAACAGACCCATAATCCCAATGAGATACAAGCAGTCATTAAAAGTCTCCCACCCAAAAAAAGCCCAGGGCTAGACAGTTTTAGCACATAATTCTACTGGACTTCAAAGAAAAGTTCATGTCAATACTCCTCAAATTATTCCACAAAATAGGAACAGAAGGAACATCATCCAATTCATTTCAGGAGGCCACAGTTACCCTGATACCCAAACCGTATAAAGACCCAACAAAGAAAGAGAATTTCATACAAATATCCCTCATGAACATATATACAAAAATACTCAATAAAACACTTGCACACCAAATCCAAGAACACATCAAAAAGATCATCCACCATGATCAAGTAAATGTCTTTTCAGAGATACAGGGATGGGTCAGTATAAGAAAATCTGTCAACGTAATCCACCATATAAACAAACTGAAAGAAAAAAAAACACATGATTGTTTCAGAATAATCATTACAATAATCATAACAATCTGTACACTGTGAAGATGTGCTGCTCTCACTGTTAATAAAAAAACGATTGGCTGATAGCTAGGCAGGATTTTGGGAGTAGAGAGAATTTTGAAAAGAAGATGGGTGGAGTCTGAGGAATCACCAGCCAGACGCAGAAGCAATATGGGAAATACATAGATGAAGTTAAACAAGCCTTGGGGCAACACATAGATTAAAAGAAATGGATTAAGTTATAAGGGCTAGCTAAAAACAAGCTTAAGCTACCAGCTAAGCATTTGTAATTAATACTAAGTCTCTGTGTGGTTATTTGGGAGTGGGCTGGTGAGACAGGGAAGCCCACCTACGCACGATCATCTCATTAGATTTAGAAATGGCCTTTGACTAAATCCAACATCTTTTCATAATAAACGCCCTGGAGAGACCAGGGATACAAGGGATACACCTAAACATAATAAAGGCAGTTTACAGTAAGCATATTGCCAGCATCAAAAAATGGAGAGAAACTCGAAGCAATTCTACTGAAACCAAGAACAAGACAAGGTTGTCCATTCCCTCCACACATATTCAACTTAGTACTGGAAGTGTTATCTAGAGAAAAAAGAAAACTGAAGTCAACCTGAGCTGTTGTGAGGTCAATGACCCTGCCATGTCCAGAGGATACAGTTACAAGGCAGCCTTCCCTGACCTCTGGCTTATAATCTTTCTGCCTCCTCTTTCAGGTGGTTCCCTAACCTTGGGAGTAGGGGGTGTGATACAGACATAACATTTATGGCTGGGCCCTCCTCTTATAAGACCTCTGGCTTATAATCTTTCTGCCTCCTCTTTCAGGTGGTTCCCTAACCTTGAGAGTAGGGGGTGTGATACAGACGTACCATTTATGGCTGGGCCCTCCACAGTCTCTTCTTCTCTATATTTTGATCAGTTGTGCGTCTCAACATCAACATATGTCCATTGCAAAAAGAAAAAAAGCAGCTTCTTTCCCTGAGTAAGGCTAAGAGCAGTGCTCATCTATGGGTATATAGCCAGGTATTTAGAAACAGTTTGATATTTTGTCCATTTAACAATTATTTTGAGGCAAAACTTAACTAAGTTGCCCAAGGTAGCCTTGAACTCCCTATGCAGCCCTGTCAGACCTTGACCTTGCAGTCCTTCTGCCTCAGGCTTGTGAGCACCTGGGATGATTCCAGGCCTGCACTACCAGGGCCTGATTTTGTCAGACTCTAAGCCTCACATGACAGAGCTGTATTAGCAACTATTTGTCCTATATAATAATGCCAACAGAAACTGTCTGGCACCTCAGTGGTATAGAATAGAACAAAACCGAACAAGTGAAGCAGTTCACAAGCCCTCCAATCATTAAAAATACACAAACTGCTGAATGCCAAGGAGATTAAAACTACAACAAAGGAGATTAACTGCAGCCTTTGGCATGTTTCTACATGTTGTATTGTGTGCCCAAAGTCATATCAAAATATGTACACATGCCCATTTCCCTTTGACTTGTTTTCTATGTGCACATGTCCATTGCAATGCCGTATTTGCAATACCATAGAGTTTTATGTCAGGCAATAAAGGGAATAATATAATGTGTGTGTGTGTGTGTGTGTGTGTGTGTGTGTGTGTGTGTGTGTGTGTGTGTATGTATATATAAGCAGTGACTGAGTTTTTATGGTGTATTGATGTGTTAGTCACTTGTTTCCTGTGGCTGTAATAAAATATCTGAAATAACTCCATTTAATCAGAGGAAAGATTTGCTTTGACTCACAGTTTGTTGGCTTTGGTCCATGGTTGGTTGACCCTATGGGTTGATGCTTTGGCAAAGCAGCACATACATCAGGAAGCTTGTGGTAGAGCAAGTGGCTCACCTCATAACAGCAGAAAGTAAAAGCAGGAAGAAGGGGTCCAGGTTCCTAAAATCCCCTTTGGAGGCATACCCCCCAGGGACCTAACTCCATCCCACCTGAATTTATGGATTTAATCACCTTCCATATCGTTGTAGTGGAACATATTGTCATAAGCTAAAGACCGAATCATAAACATATGAATTTGAGGGATTGTTTAAGATCCAGTGCAGCCAGGAGTTATACGCTTTGCATGTATTGACTCACACACCTATTATACTACACATCAATTTATAGACTAGGAAATCTTTCTGATTCTGCAGATATGATGAAATCAATGGAAAGTGATGTTATCTTTGCAGTTTGAACAGCTTCTCAGGACAGAAGGAGGAGGAGAAGAAAAATAAAAGATGGAGGAGGGAGGGAGGGAGGAGGGGGAGGAATGGAGGAAGGAAGGGGATGGAGGGAGGAAGGGAGGGTAAAGAAAGGGCTGAAAGAGAGGGAATGAGGAGGAGGAGGAGGAGGAGGAGGAGGAGGAGGAGGAGGAGGAGGAGGAGAGAAATGGTTCTTGGCCAGAACTTGTTGCATCCACATCATGACAAATTGTTCAGAAATTAGGTGACAGCCTGTCACAGGAGGGAAGATCTTTATTGGGAGTGGTGCTGTAGCATTCAAACTGAAGCGTTTTTCACCCATGGCTGACTCTTTCAAACACCACATTTGCCTTATGTGTTGTGCTGGGTAAAATAATGTAACTCAATAAACATAACACAGCAAACTACACTAACTTATACAAAGATTTCAGATATGTTTAAGAATTTAGGGTAAGTAGGCAGTAAATAAAAGATCCTGTCACAGGAAAAGGTCAAGGTGATGGCATTGTCCATAGACGTTTATCAATACAAACTCCAACTAAAGATAACTAACATACAAGCAGCCGGCAGCTAAGAGAATGGGCAGGTTATAGCACTTAGAGAATGAATCTGAGGACCTGAGCTTGAGCCTATAACCCATGGCAGAGGGAAAGAACTGACTCCTGAAAGTGAGCCTAGCATGCCAGGTATGTACATGCATGCCATGATATGTAAACCCTGACATACACATCATGTAGACACACATATAGTAATAATAATCAATTAAAAACAAAAATAAAAGACATCAGCTTTGTATGCCAGCTTGGGGAGAGAGTAATAATTATAACACACACACACACACACACACACACACACACACACACACACACACACACGAGAGAGTAAGCATTATATATAACACATAGATGAGTATATATGTATATGTATATAATTATATATGTTTAATATATTGTGTAAAATAATTCCATGTAGTTAGTTGAAGTCCTCAAACAGGGCAGACACCATTTACTGAATTATTGGAGTCCCCAAAGCACCTTGGTGTTAAGTATTATCATTTCCTCATTGTACACATGAGGAAATAGAAGTGAATAACTTGCCCAAGGTTACACGTTGTAAGCGGAGAGCGTCATCTGATGTGTGGTCTGACTCGTACCCACAGAGTTTCACTGCTCTTTATCCGACCCAAAAGCCAACTCACATTTGATAATAAAACATTGGCTGCGAGCCTAAACGCAAACACAATGAAGGTCAAGACGAGAGCAGAGAAGCAGGCAGGATACTGACTGCAGGGTGTGGGCTAGTATGAGGCCCCAAGGCAGCTGTTTGGCCACAGCTCTTAGGAGACCACAACTTCTTAGATTAAAGGCTACGGTGGTAAAGGGAAAAGCAAGGAGAATTGTTAGTGCCCTGGAGTGCGTGATAAGCAAGCATATGTCCTAAGATTTGGGGAGGTCACTCTGTAATTATTTCTAGTACTAAAATGTTGAGTTTGAGGTACCTAGCACTCGGGAAGATACCCATAAGAGCAAAGAGGCAAGAGTGAAGCTCAGAGAGAAAGACACTGGCATCTGTAGCTGGGGAACTGAAGGAGGAATATTCAAAGTGAGTGAGCACACACAGAGGGTAGGGGAGTATTTCAGAAAGTGGAAGAATCAGAACAGGAAATCCTAGAAATCACTGACACTTCAGAGCTGTCAATCTTCCCAAGACCAGTGCTTGATTTATTCAAGGCATTCTTTCCTCTCCTGACTTATTTCATAACTTTTATACACATACATGCTCTCCAAAGATTTTTTATTTTTACATATATGTATGGTTTACCTGCAGTATATCTATGTACCATGTGTACTGCTGATGCCCACAGAAAGCAAAAGAGAGCACTGAATCCTCAGAAACCGGAGCTGCAGATGGATGTGAACTACCAGGTAGATTCTGCGAACTGAACTCCAGTCTTCTGCAAAAGTAACAAGTGTTCTTAACAACTGAACCACCTATCCAGCCCAATAAAAGTCTTTTTTTTTTTAAAAGAAAATGTTATTTAAATAACTATAAGTAAGTATAAAATATAAATAAGTAAACAAATAGATTTGTTGATTTTTTGGGATACTTGATTTTCAACTCATTTTAAATCATATTACTGTATAAAATTATATTTTGTAGTTGTCTGTTGCTCAAGATTTGTATCTCCTATGTCTCTGTCTCTCCTGAGGCCCTGCTGAATGTTTTTGTTAGCATCCATAGGGCTGCACATTCCTTCTACATTCTAAATCCCCCGGATTTTGTGAATAAAGCTATATTACTTCTTTTCCTATCTCTATGGTTTGATTTCTATCCTCAGAGCTCTGGCTAGGGTTTCCAATGCAGTGCTTGGCAGAAGTACTGAAAATAGACATGTTTTCCTGGTCTTCATGTTAAGAGAAAGCAACACATTGCATGACCAAGAATATTAATTAGAGTCAAGCAATCTCATCTTTAAATGATGAGTGTCAATTTTATGAATCATTGTGTGTGTGTGTGTTTGTGTGTGTGTGTGTGTGTGTGTGTGTGTGTGTGTGTGTGTGTATGTTGAGCTTATGTTAGCTTCATACAGCAAGATAGAAACTATCCCTAAACTTGTTAAAAAAAAAAAAAAAACAACTTTGTTGTTATTTTATGTGTTTATGAGTGTTTTGCAGCATGTATTCTCTGTGCACCACCAGGGTGAGAAGACGGTGCCAGATCCCCTGAAACTGACGTTATCACTGTTGTGAGCTGCTATGTGGGTACCATGTACATGTGTCTATATGTCTTCCTTCCTTCTCTCCTTCCTCTTAAGCGACTTGTTACTATTATCTGGTCTTTTTTGTTTGTATGCTTTTTCCTCACAACTCGAAAGCCATTATATGGCAAGTAACTACTTAACCTCTAACCTGTGCCCCAGACCCTTAAAGATCTGACTTCTGACTTTTTGATTTTTTTCTGTTGCTTTCATTTTTCATACTAATTGTTTCCTTATTCCTTTCCTTGGTTTAATTTTATCTAGATGTGAGCGATTGAAATTTACGTCATTTGGTCACTTCTTTTGTAATAATAAGCATTTGAAGTGATAAATGAATCCTGCTTTAACCACAGCACATTACTTTTATGTCATAATTTTATTGTTCCATTCAAAATTTATTTCTAGTTCCTTTTATTTTCTTCCTTTATTTACATGCTACTTGGAATGTTGCTTTCTCAGTTTCTAAGATGTGGAACTTTTATACATATCTTATTTTCCCTAAATTCTAATTTAATTTTGTCGAGTTTATTGGTAGGTTTTCTACCCCAAATAATAAGTTTCTCTGCTGATAGAGTGAGCCAGATCAAGCCTGCTGAAAAAGCATAACAATAGGTTTAAGGAGAGCAAAGTAACTCCTGGGCAGCTTCAATAGTCTTAGAGAATGAAGCCAGAGAAGTCATGCACCCAAGCTAACACAGGAAGGTTTTATTTATTGTAGGCAAGGGGTGATGACATGTCCACAATCTGGGTTTATACCCAAGTATGCTCAAAAAGCTGAGCACTTAGGCTGAGATTTGGGCGGCTGACAGCTTCAGGAAAGAAAGCTGCAGTAGCCACAAAGAATGTGGAACTGTGCTTTTTGGGCCTTTCCTTTGTTTAGATAGTCTCTGAGAAGGTGGGGTTTGGGGAGAGAGACAGGAATGGGGCTTCGGGACCATGCAGGGGCAAGCTGGAGGCTCCAACTGAACATTTATGAAGCACATTCAATGGCTATGTTCACAGAACATGAACTGTGAAATTTCATTTATTTGAATCCAGTGAGATTTGTTGCATGGCTTGAAATACAATTTACTTTGACAACCTACCCTGTGCTTTGTTGGGTGTGGTGCCCCACAAATGTCAATTAGGTCAGGAATTTGAGAATGCTTTTGAAATTGTTTAGGTCACCAGGACTTTGGTGCTGGTTAACTTTGATACTCACTTTGTTAAGATTTACAGTCACCATGGAGACAAATCTCTTGACACGTACATCAGGGATGTTCTAGATTATGCTAACTGAAGTGGAAAGACCCACCTTCAACCAAACCCTGGGCTGGGTCCTGAACTAAATGTCAAAGAGAAGGCCTGTTGAGCACAAGCGTTCATCACTCTGCTTCCTGAGTGTGTATGGAATGTAACCGGGTATCTTCTGCTCTGGCCAGCACACCCTCAACCCCCATCCCACCCCCCACCATCACCCCCCAACCTCCCACCCCCGCCATGACACATTGTTTCTCCTGGAACTGTAAGCTAAAATAAATCCTGTTGTTTTATCAGATATTTAGTTGCTTCAACAAGTCAAGTAACTATCATAGCTTTCATCTACCTGTTATAATAATTATGAATGAGAAGTGTTGCAGATGCTTCAAATCTTCATATATCCATTGACTTCTGTATGCTACAGCAATTATGAAGTGGGAATTTTTAAAATCTCTATTAAATCTTCTATACTTTTACAAACTATCATCTATTGGCTTCATTGGTCCAGAGAGAGGAGTGTTCAAATTCTCTAGGTGTGGATTTGTGTATTTCTCCTTTTATTTTTGTCCATTTGTGCTTCGTATACTTTGAAACTCTGTTACTGTGTTTGAGTATATCTGAAATTCTTTTATCTCCTTCATGAATTAATCTTTTATCCTTTACAGTGAATTGATAACCTCCTTGTTTCACTCAAGTCTCATATTATTATAGATCTATTTGCTTTCTAAATCTAAGGTTTACCTCATGTAGCTTTTCCATCATTTGCAATACAGTTTGTCCTCCTATGACAAATCCTGCTTTGGGTTCAAATGTCATTCTTGGAAAGCTTAGATAGAAGCCTGAAATCTACCTGTTAACACATTTTCCCTCCTTTGCTCAATTCTTTGATAACCATGGGTATTTAGTTAGCTATGGTAGTTTGCATGAGAATAGGAGCCATTGGTTCATACATTTAAATATGCGGTCCCCAGTTGGTAGAGTGTTTAGGAAAGTTAGGGGATATAGCTTGTTGAAGGAGGTGTGTCACTGGAGGTGTCCTTTGAGGTTTCAAAAGGCTACATTATTCCAAGTTAACTCATTCTCTCTCTCTCTCTCTCTCTCTCTCTCTCTCTCTCTCTCTCTCTCTCTCTCTCTCCCCTTCCTGCTTGTGGATGGAGATGTAATGTCTCAGCTACCAATCCACTGGCATGACTGTCTGCCTGATACAATGCTCCCTGC
Organism: Peromyscus californicus insignis; assembly: GCF_007827085.1. Classification (NCBI taxonomy): domain Eukaryota; kingdom Metazoa; phylum Chordata; class Mammalia; order Rodentia; family Cricetidae; genus Peromyscus; species Peromyscus californicus. The sequence continues at coordinate 20,639,530 of NW_026294503.1, forward strand.
CACAATGATCATAGGCTCTGTCTGAGTTAGGGTTTCTATTGCTGTGAAGAGACACCATAACCACCGCAGCCCTTACAAGTGTAAACATTCAATTGGAGTGGCTTATGATAAAAGATAAATTAGATATGAAACTTTAGGCTCACAAATATAGGATAGATGAAATATTTTCTTTAATTTTGCCAAATATAAATAGACTAGATATTGTAACTGTAATTCTTGCTTGATAACTGTTTTGTTATATGTAATTTTACTATGTTAAAGTTAAAATCTTCCTTTTTGATTAGATACAAAAGGGGAAATGCTGTGGGATAATGCCCTTGTACACTAGTTTAATAAAATTGGCTAGTAGCCAGGCAGGAAGTATAGGTGGAGTGGAGTGATACTGTGTTCCCCAATATATTGTGCACCCTAATAAACTTATCTGGGGTCAAAGAACAGAACAGCCATTAGATATAGAGGCCAGAAAATGGTGGCACTCACGCCTTTAATCCTAGCATTCTGAGGGCAGAGATCTGTCTGGATCAAAGCCACATTGGAAACAGCCAGGCATGGTGACACACGCCTTTAATCCCAGGAAGTGATGGCAGGAAGCAGAAAGGTATATAAGGTGTGAGGATCAGGAACTAGAGTCTGTTAAACTTTTAGGCTTTTAGCAGCAGTTCAGCTGAGATCCATTCAGATGAGGACACAGAGGCTTCCAGTTTGATGAAACAGGATTGGCTGAGAAGTTGGCCAGGTGAGGTTAGCTGTGGTCTTTTCTATTTCTCTGATCTTCCAGCATTCACCCCAATATCTGGCTCCCAGGTTTGTTTTTATTAATAAGACATTTTAAGATTCATGCTACATTGGGGTGAGCAGACAAGGAGCATTCTAGGAAGAGGAAAGCTGAGTCAGAAGTCACCAGTCAGACACAGGAAACAAGATGTGAAGGCAGAACTGAAAAAAGGTACCAAGCCACATGGCTAAACATAAATAAAAATTATGAGTTAATTTAAGTATAAGAGCTAGTCGGTAATAAGCTTGAGCTAATGGCCATACAGTTCATAAATAATAAATAATATAAGTCTCTGCATGTTTACTTGGGTTCAAGCAGCTACAGGACTGGCAGGTGAGCAAGATTTGTCCTGACTGTGGGCCAGGCAGGACACAGGAAATCTTTCAGCAACACTTTAGTCCATTATCATCATAGTGGGATATGGTGGCATGCAGGCAGACATGGTGCTGGAGAAGGAGCTGAGATTTCTACGTCTTGATCCTTAGACAACAGGAAGTGAACTATCTACCACACTGAGTATAGCTTGAGCAAAGGAGACCTCAAAGCCCACTCCCACAGTGACACACTTCCTCCAACAAGGCCACACCAACTAATAGTGCCACTACCTTTAGGGGCTATTGCTGTGGGATGGTCTGTATGTCAAATGTGTTGCTGATTGGTCAATGAATAAATCACTGATTGGTCAGTGGCCAGGCAGGAAGTATAGGCGGGACTAACAGAGAGGAGAATTGAGAGAACAGGAAGCTGGGTAAGGGAGACACTGCCAGCCGCCATCAGGACAAGGAAGATGTAAAGTACCGGTAAGCCACAAGCCACGTGGCAAGGTATAGATTAATAGAAATGGATTAATTTAAGCTGTAAGAACAGTTAGCAAGAAGCCTGCCACGGCCATACAGTTTGAAACCAATATAAGTCTCTGTGTTTACTTGGTCGGGTCTGAGCGGTTGTGGGACTGGCGGGTGGCAGAGATTTATCCTGACTGTGGGCCAGGCAGGAAAACTTAGCTACAGGCTATTCTATTTCAAACCAACACAGGCTCTAACCCTCTAGAACCATGAGCTCTAAATTAAATTCTTTTTTAAGTTGTCTTGATCGTGATAATTTGTCATATCAATTGAAAAGTTGTAAGGCATATGCTATCCTCTCTTTCCTGTTAGCCTCTTATCTCTACATTTTTATAATCTTCTTCAGTAGTTGCTAAAAGCAACATGATATACTTCTTTAACAGTTTCTCCTTTTGTAACTTTTAATTGTGTGTGTGTGTGTGTGTGTGTGTGTGTGTGTGCTACATACATGTGTGCACATGTATATCTTCTGTCACTCTGCCTTATTACTTGAGATAAAGTCTCTCACTGAACCTGGAGCTCACAGTTTCAATAAGGCAGCCTGGCCAGAAAGGGGAATCTGCCTACCTGCTCCCCTAGTGCTGGGTTTACAGGTACCCAATGCCATGACCAACTTGTATGTGGATACTGGGGTTCCAATTTCAGATCCTCATGTTGTCATATCAAGTACTTTACCCACTGATCTCCTCAGCTCTCTATTTCCCTTTTAATTAATAGTTTACCCTCTAAATTTATTGTAAAGACCATGAAGTATGATTTTATTCATTATCTTCACATAATCCATGCTATTGTGTCATAAGTTTTATTCCTATGTAAGCCATATATTCAACAGTTATTGCTTTAGTTTTAAAACAGTTTATTGTTCTTACAGAATTAGGGAGAAAGCAAGCATGTTTAATTTCTCAAAGTGATGGCACATGGGCTATCATCTTGGAAGATACTTATCATTTGGGAAGGAGGCAAATCTCTTAACTCAGGTGATCTCTGAAGCATGTTGGTATCTGTCTTAGTTAGGGTTTCTATTGCTGTGAAGAGACACCATGACCACAGCAACTCTTATAAAGGAAAACATTTAGTTGAGGTGGTAGCTTACAGTTTCAGAGGTTTAGTCCATTATCATCATGATGATGATGTGCATGGTGGTGTACAGGCAAACATGGTGCCAGAAAAGGAGCCATTACATATTGATATGCAGGCAACAGGAAGTAGACTGAGATCCTGGGGGGTATCTTGAGCATATATGAGACCTCTGTTAAAGTAAACTTTAAACTGTTAAAGAAGTATATCATGTTGCTTTTAGCAACTACTGAAGAAGATTATGAAAAGGCCATCTCCACAGTGACACACTTCCTCCAACAAGGCCACACCTACTCAAACAAGGCCATACCTAATAATAGTGCCACTGCCTTTGGGGGGCATTTTCTTTCAAATCACCACAGCATTCCATGATTCTGAACTAGTGCTTCATCCAGCAAAGAGCTATTGAGTTCTTTGTTCTTCAACATAATGTCTATTATAGGTATTTAATAATAGCATGGAAAACTGGTGTTATTTATTATCCATTTCAGTGAGACTGCCTTCAGAATCTCAGGAAAATTATTTTGGCTAATGGCCAGAGACATATAATTGTATATGCATGCACAAATATTCTATATAATGTCATACTTTTACTTTATGAGTTCTTAAAATCAAAACTCATTTAGAGATATTGTCAAATGTTTTTCTGTGAGGTCTAAATATCTATGAGGAGACAATATACATTTTCTCCCTGTTTTATTAACAAGAATAATTGTTTCAGTAATTTTCCTAATTGTAAATACTAGAAGTTTCTGAAATTACTTTTTAATATACTTCTATTTAAATTGACATGTTACTTAGGATATTCCTTCTGTCTTAAGTAAAATGATCTACTCTTTCCTTTTTATTCTACAACTGCCAATTTTTGATATTTGTTGAATTAATTTTGGTTTTTTTACTGGTAGACAAAAGAATAGTTGTCCAAATATACTTACGACTTATTTCTCAGAATCTATGAGTGTGAATTTGTTTAGCTTATGGCACAATGGTGTTTGCAGATGTGACTGCTTTAAGGTATGACTTTTTAAATCTTGAGATGGAGAGACTATTCCTGGTGGGTCTAATAGATATGGAAGGGTTCAGAGGGTAGAAATGAGTCCGAGATGGTTCTACAGTGCTGACCTTAAACACAGAGAAAGGTGCCCTGATCCTAGGAATACATGAGCACCATAAAACTGAAAAGACAGAGCTGAGGGTTTTCATTTCCTTTACAAAAAGAGCATAGCCATCACCTGGGAGTTAGCCTAGGGAAGCTCATTTCAGACCTTTGAATTTTATACTGGAAGCTAATAAGTTGATGTTGAGTTACATCATTCAATTTGTTGTGATGTGTTACAAGAGCAGCTAGACACTGATATGTTTTCTCTACCATCCTCAGCATTGTCTCGTTCTCACAGTATCTTGGCACACATAATATAATGCAACCTTTCCAAACTCACTCCAAATGGGCATGGTAATTTTTATTGACCTAATTAATTATAATTTCCAATTACAAGGTGCCTTGAGGCAAAAATATTTTTTAAATGATTATTCGTAAAAAAAAGCAGGGTGAAGGGGAAAAGACATGTGTTTGCATATGCATTGGGAGGTCCTAAGATCAATTGATAGCAAGTATAATTTTGCTTGTTAATGAGCATCTATAGTGAATATAATTTCAAATAATCAGAAGAGACCTGTGGTGGTTTGAATAGGTATGACCTCCAGAGATTAATGTGTGTAGATTCTTGGCCCATAGGAGTGGCACTATAAGGAGGTATGGCCTTGTTGGAGTAAGTATGGACTTGTAGGAGGAAGTGTACCACTGTGGGGGTTGGCTTTGAGGTCTCATATGCTCAAGTTATGCCCAGTGTAGGACAAGGTTCTCTTCCTTTTGATCAAGATGGAGAACTTTCAGCTTCTTCTCCAGCTCGGTGTCTGCCTTCATGCCATCATGCTTCTCACCATGATGATAATGGACTAAACCTCTGAACTATAAGCCAGCCCCAATTAAATGTTTTCTTTTTTAAGAGTTGCTGTGGTCATGGTTCTTTCTCTTCACAGCAATAGAAACCCTAACTAAGATGACAATACCTATTGCCAGGGGACCCACAAACACATCAAGCCAAGACTTATCCCGGGTACATGAACTGGCTTTTTAGAGCCCATTCTCTATGGTGCGATGCCTTACTCAATCTTGATGCAGGGGGGAGGGGCTAGGTCCAGCCCCAACTGGGTATGGCCAGCCTGTTTTGACTACCCAAGGGAGGGATTACCCTCTATGAGAAAGGAATGGGGGTGGGATGGGGGTAGGATGGGAGTGTGTAGGGGGGTAATGAGAGGAAAGGAGGGAGGGGGAACAGGGGTTTGTATGTAAAAGGAAATAAAATTTTTAAATAAAAAATTGTATTAAAAAAGATGACAATACCTATCATTATGAAACTTGTTCATTTTTTTAGAATTAGGATATAATTGACATTGTGAGACAGCTGTTTGTTATCCAACCACTCTTCAGACAAGTCTAAGCCACATCAGCAGCTTTCTCCCCACTTATATAAAACACCCGTCCCAGTTCCTCCCTATTTAAACATCTAATTTTTTTGTGCACTTGAAACTGTCCCTGCTCTGAAAAAAATGTGAAAAACAGCCCAGTGCCATTTTTCTATTGCTCCTCTTTGGAGCTTACCCTAACCCTTTCCTTTTGTTTGCAGGCGCTATTGGCATCTTCTTTCACTCTGTCTCATGGCTAAAAATGAATCTGCAGAAGGGGGTTTTCTAGTCTTTGGTTTCAAATGGCAGTGGGGGTGGTAAAGCACATGAACTTGATCCAGTACTGCTTTATATATGTTTGGTATTTTTACTTCCTTGTATCAAGAACAGGTAATGCTTTACCAAGAATGCTGACTAACTGGTTTGATTAGTTTTATGTACTTTATCAAATTTAATGGAAAGGAACCAAACGCAAATGTTTTCTTTAATTTTGGTTTTATTAACGTCTACATGTCAGGTGCTTCAGTTAAAAATTGAAAATACATTGAATAACAATTCTTTCATTTAGAAAAATAAAAGGAAAATGATGGGCTTAAGGCAGGGCTTTGTTGTGATAATACAAACCCTACTCTAACTAAGCAAATATTTTTATTAGCCAGTTATTTCATTTGGCTCATATAGCTTTTTGTATCAGCTTAGTCTTGGAGCTTAAATTTTCTCACACATTTGTATTCCAAGAATATTTATAAGGTTATATTACAATGATTTTCCATTTTTCATGTTAATATGAGAGCCTGATATACAAAGAAAGAAAAGTCTTTGGCATGATTATTGCTGCCTCTCTTAATTTTCTTGATAAATCCCTACCCTGTGAAGTCAAAACATATAGAGGGCCTATTATGTTCACTTTCCTGAGAGTCATATAAAAAGTATGTCATCATCACTATCCAGTTTGAAATTTATAAAAAAAACAACTGTGAGAGATTAGTGAATGTTTACTTTTTAAAATCTCAAAATTAGCACATTTGTTTAGTTACCTCTCATTATTGAGACATGATCATGATCTGTTACCAAGGCTGGCTGGGCTCCAGTGTGCTACCATCCTGCCTTTGACTTCTGCATGGACATAATCAATTATTAGGGTTTTAATTAATTTATTTATATATTCATTTATTTTTAATTTTCTTTATTTGGTGGTGATAGGGATATGTGCACATGAGTGTAGTGCGTATAAAGGTCAGAAGAGGACACCAGATGCCCTGGAGATGGAGTGACAGGCTCTATGAGCCTCACAGTGTGAATCCGAGGACCTGAACTCGGGTCCTCTGCAAGAGCAGTATAAGTTCTGTGATGGCTATTCTTGGTTGTCAGTGTGACTACATCTGCAATTAACTAAAACCCAAATGGCCGGGCACACCTGTGAGGTATTTTTTTCTTAATTAAACCATTTGAAGTGGGAAGACTCACTTCTAATCCAGATCTTTGAGGTGGGAAGATATACCTTTAATCTGACCTTCTGCTGGCAGCCTATATAAAGCACATTGAAGAAGGAGGCTTGCTCTTTCTTTGCCTGCTTGCTCTAGCTCTTGCTAGCAAGTCCATTCCTTCACTGGCACCAGAGCCCACTCCTTTGGGATTTCCGTGTATACTGAAGATCAACTGAAACATCCAGCCTCATGGACTGAACAACTACTGGATTCTTGGACCTCCCACAGGCAGACAGTTATTGTTGGACTTGATGGATCACAGCCTATAAGCCATTCTAATAAATCACACACACACACACACACACACACACACACACACACACACACACGGTGATATTTTATTTGTGCTCTAACAAATAAAGCTTGTCTGGGGATCAGAGGACAAAGCCAGCCACCATATTAAACATAGAGGTCAGGCGGTGGTAGCACACACCTTTAATCCTAGCATTCGGGAGGCAGAGATTCATCCAGATCTCTGTGAGTTCAAGGTCACACTGGGAACAGAGCCAGGCATGATGGCACACACCTTTAATCCCAGCATTAGTTAACCATGGAGGTCTGGAGGTCTGTACAGACAGACAGGAAATGATAGACCTGGGCAGAGAGAGGAAGTAAGATGGCAGGGCACAGAAAGGTATATAAAACATGAGTATACAGGAAGTAGCTCTCTTTGGCTGAGGATTTCCTAGCAGTAAGAATTTGTGGCTGTTGGTGCATTGGGGAGGGGCTTGGACCTGCCTAGGCTTAGTGTGCCCCTGACTCCCCATAGAAGACCTTGGTTTTGGGGATGTGGGGATGTGGGGTGGCTTGGGAGGGAGGCCTGGAGGGTAGGAGGAGGGAGGAGAGGGGATCTGTGGGTGGTATGTAGAGTGAGTAGAAAATTTCTTGATAAAGAAAAATGAAATTGAAAAAATTAAAAAAATTAAATAACAAAAACAAAAACAAACAAACAAAAAGAACTTTTGACTGACTTGTTCTGGCTTGTTCTGTTCCTCTGATCTTTCAGCTCACCCCAATATCTGGCTCTAGGTGTTTTTTTTTTTTATTAATGAGACCATTTAGCAATTCGTGTTACACACACACACACACACACACACACACACACACACATGCATATGTGTGTGTATATGTGTATGTGTATGTATATTAATTCTCTAAATTCTGTACCTCTAGAGAACCTTGACTAATACGGGTTCTTAACTGCTGAACCATCTCTGCAGCTGCATATTCGATTTTAACTGATTTTTTTCTAGAGACTCACTATGTAACACAGGCTGACTTTGGACTCATCATCCCCCTGCCGTGGCCTCACTAGTCTTGGAATTATAGGCATGTGGCACCTCACCCAGTTCAATTAAGTGACTTTTAGGGAGATTTATGAACTTTAACACATTCAAAACAATAACTCCCCCCACTTAAAGACTGTAGATAAATCAGACTCCTTTTAGGGAAGGAAAAATTGTATCCACTTTTGGCCAAAGCCATGCTAGTTTAAGTTCAAATTTGTCATTCCCCAAATCACCCTCAGTCCTATACAATCTGGAACAGATGTTCACCCTCCTTTCACATGGCCAGAATCCCTGTAAGTTTAATTTTAAATATACTTAGTGGGTTTCTCATGTAGTTGACACTCTGTTAGGAATCATCAGTATTAACTGTGAAGGAATCTTTTCTCAAACCAAGAACTGAGTCTTTTGACAGAACAGTTACTGGTAATTTGCCAATGCACAAAGTGAATCCACATAGCTAAATAGTACATTTTCCTTTTATTTATCACTTGATTTGAAAAAGCAAGAAAAAAGCTAATACCTTATAAAATACAAATGACAACCTTCAAATCATGGTATTCTCAGGAACAATCCCTCAACAGTCACCATGGCCTTGCTGTGACCACATTAGATTTATTCTAATCACCCTAAGAGTATCAGCTGAACACAAGCAACTTATAGTCACTGAGGGAATTACAACTTTGAATGATTTCACATTAGGTCTTGCATCTCCATTTTTAAGCCACACTGTGAGCTCATATCTATTTTATAAGGATTTAGATTAGATGTTAAGGATGCCAAACAAAAGCATTAAATACCATTGACTTGATCAATTTGGCTGCTGTGGAGGCAATTTGGAACCTGATACAAATGCATTAGCTCAATCCAAGCACAGCACTGAATTTGTGATGAAATACATAGCTAAAAGAGAATCTTCGAGTATTTGAATAGTAACTGATGATGACCCATGAAGAATTATCAAAGATACTCCAACCAAAACAATTCCATCTGCTAATTTTATTAAGATGACTGTAAGTAAGAACATCAACTTGGCCTCTTTTTAGAGTACAGTATCTTGATTTTTCTCACAGGCATTTCAAATTTGACATGTTCTAAGAAAAAGTGCATCCATTTCACTTTTTCACACATCTGCCCTCTCTCCTCATTTACGTTACTAGCAGTCCAGATGTCTGACTCAGTCATGGTTCCTATATTCCTTTTTCTATTCTTTCACACATATTGCCATCAATTCCTCTTCATTTGTCATGGTTATGCTTCACCTCCATGTCATGTTATATTCATGTTCTCTTCCTCCCTCCTTCCCTCCCTCCCTCCCTTCTTCCCTCCCCTCTCCTCTCTCTCTGTCCCCAAAACCAATTATCACTGTCCTTTTTCCTGGAATCACAGTTTGCTGACTTGTTACCCTCAGCTCTTGTCCAGTCTGAATTCACACACTATATATAATAAAGTATTCTAAAAAGGCACATTGGGATCAGTTACCTATTTTTATTCTGTTTCCGAGCCCGATGCTGATTTCCCATTACACGTGGAACAAACCCAGCCATCTCTAAGCCGGGTCTGAAGTGCTTTCTTGATCTGATCATCCGTGCAGGGTCACTTCCTGCCTTCATAGTGCTGGCTTGAATTTCATAGACAACAAGGACAAGACAACGCTTTTCCCAGGGCTTTACACAAATGTTCCTCTCCCATCAAAGTTTCTCCCTTGCCAGGGAGGTAAGGGAAGGGGGAAAATGATGTAATTATATTATAACCTCAAAAGATTTTTAAAAAAATTTTAAGATCCACTTTATAATTAATTATTTATTTTCCACTTTACCTTAAAAAGTTTTATGTGACCCCCGGTATATAGGAATATAACATAGGTTTATAAATCCAACATTTACTAATAACAAGGCGTAAATAAATCCTTTAAAACAAGTATTTGCTATATACATAATTTTACCATGTATTAAAAATTAAAGTAAATGTGCAACTTTAAAAAAGTTTCACCCTTTTAAAGTTTTTTTGATACAGGGTGTCGAAATCACTATGCATCTGAGGATGACCTTGAACTTCTGACTCTTCTGTCTCTATCTCCTGAGAGCTGAAATTATGAACATACACCATCACTCTTAACACATATGGTTCTGGTAAATACTCTACCAACTGAGCTATTGAACTGTAAGCTCCTTTTCCTTTTCCTTTTTTTCTTTTCTTTTCTTTTCTTTTTTTTTTTTTTTTTTTTTTTTTTTTTTTTTGGTTTTTCAAGACAGAGTTTCTTTGTGTAGCCTTGGCTATCCTGGAACTCACTCTGTAGACTAGGCTGCCCCGAAACGCACAGAGATGCACCTGAATCTGCCTCCCGAGTTCTGGAATTAAAGGCGTGTGCCACTGCGCCCAGTACCTTTTACATTTTTTACATCATTTACATACCATCTTTTCATGAACTTCTCACCTGATTACTGTACTGTGGGAGCCCAGCTGAGAGACTGGCTCCCACATTTTATGACAGTGTACTCTTGAAGGTGAGGGATAAGAGATATTAGATAGACGGATAGAGGGGAGAGAAACAGAAACACAGGATAGCCTCGGGGGGGCCTGGATCTTTATCCACTGGCCCCTTCTGTCTCTTCTAAAGGGCCTTTTTATAGGAATGCCAAGGGATGGAACAAAAGACCTCACCCTAGCACTGCCAAGTATAGACCCTTTCAATCACCTGGCAACCACACACGTGGTCAAGCTAACCTCTAATGCAGCCCTGCTGGGTAAAGCACGCTCAGATCTCTCTAAGAAACCTCTGTGGGCCTCCGCAAGGTACCCGAATTGTGCAGTTTCTTTTTGACCTTTATTGCAACTTACCATATTCTGCTTTTGTACTGTTTTGGCTTGTTCTTACCTAGGAGCATAACTCCATGAAGCCAGAGGATATGTGTCCTGCATGCATGTCTGTTTTCAGTCCCGAGAGACATTTCTACAACAAAGTGGGTGTTAAATGAGTACGTTGCATAAGAAGCATCTATAAATTGGAATGAAAAGATAAACCGGCTATGTCCTGCACCACATAGCTCTTCATTAGAGACAGAAACCATTAACAGCACCATTTCACAGAGGAGAAAACTGACAGAGAGATTACCTGTGATCGCACCTCTAAGAGGTGATGGTTTCAGAGCTGAACCGCATCTGTCATCTATCTGCTCTAGGACCCAGCTTCCTGTCAGCCCTGGGGGTGCAGTAGCACATGCTCTGGGGAGTGGAGATAAGCCAAATATCACCCTCGAAGGACTCTTCTGCCTGACTGGGAATTACACAGTTGGGATTTTCTAATTTTACCGTTTCTTCAGCATCACTTCGCTGGGCATCTCCTACTTCAGCTTTTATGTATGTACTTCCTATACTTGAAAGTACTCAATAATATGGACTATATAAGAGGGATCTTGAAGACTCAATAAACAATATTGTGAGGGGGACAGAATGGGGGGATGAATACTATATCCTAGTTGTGTCCCTCCCCCTTGTATATCAGGATACTTCCTCTTCTCTAGGTCATATTATAATTACACTTACATTGGCCAGCAATGAAAATCTGTGCATTTTCTATTAGAATATATTATATTTATATTAGCAAGATAAGTAAATATTCTGATACAGATATTGCACTGAAATATAATGCATTTTCATGGCTAGGAATATAGCTCAATTGGTAGACTACTTGCTTAGTGTACACAAGGCCCTGGGTTCGATCCCCAGAATCACATAAACTGGATGTGGTGGTGCAGGCCAGGGCAGTGAAGGCAAGCGGATCAGAAGTTCAAGGTCACCCTCAGCTACAGAGCAAGGCTAAGGCCAACCTGAGCTACTAGATACCTGTCTCAGATAGATAGATAGATAGATAGATAGATAGATAGATAGATAGATAGATAGATAGATAGATGTATATATCATGAGCGTATCAGACTTAAAATAATTTTACCAACTATTGGTAGAATTACCATAAGCTAAAACTTCCTAAAATACAAAATATGATATACTTGGTCATAATCTCCCCTATACAACCTACCTTCTTCTCCCTTATGCTCCTGTATATAGATAATTTAAAGTGAGAAAATTAATGACTAATATTAGATGGAGGAGGGAAAGGGGGTCTTTTCCATCCTAATCTAATTTTCATATGCAGAAAATGAAATTAAATAATAGCAGTGAACAGACGTTGGAGCATTATAGACATAGATACACCATTGTGTCTTAAACTGTCTGTGAAGCAGACAGAGCCAATATAAATCAGAGGTTGTCCATGACAGAGAACATGGATGTCATGATAGGAAACAGGCTCAAGCTTTAGAGAATATAGAACCACTGCTTCTAACTTCACACTTGCTTGAAACTGGTGTCTGATTATAGTATGACTTTAGATATTTTTTTTTTTGAAGAGTTGAGCATTTGAGCAAAGCATTGATTGTCCTAGTCGATTAGTACACAGGGAGACACATGTACAGGGTCATAAATTTTGTTTACAAGACTTTTTTCATGAGGACCGAATGGTAGATATTCTCAGCAAGAATCTGTGTACGGAACAATCCTCTCCTTATCATGAGAAACAGCAGAATCCTGCCACAGGAGAGTTTAAAGTTAGCAAACAAAGAAAAGAGAACATGGGAAAATATATAAAGGTGTGGTACCTTTTTTTCTCCAAAATCAACAACTGTGGTGTATGCCAGCAGTTTATTTGAAGAAGCTATTGCAAAATGAAACAAGAGCTATATAAGATATTCAAAGTAAAACAGTAAGTGGCAGTTGATATTTCTCTAAATGAGATGTCTTCTCATCATGGCTCGCTGAATGGATTTGATCCTTTACAGCTACAAAAAAAAAAACCCAAGGAAGTTTTGCCAAGGTTAGGTTCCAGCCCTTTAGTCCCACCAATAATTTTGATTAATAGCCAAAAATCTCTTTGCTCTTCATTCTTCTCATTTTTCCCCTGTAGCAACATAGCCAACCAACATCAAAAACTGTAGCAGCCCATCTCTGTGGTGGCTTCAGGTCAGTGATTACTGTTGGTAGATTCCCCTGAATGAGCAAATTAGTATTGCTAAGAGTCTGTGTTTAGTATCCCTAATAAGTACAGATTCGAAGTACAGCTCTATGTCCCTAGTCATACTCATCACCTCTGCTATGGCCTGAACTTGTTTCTCAGAGTCACAGGTTGAGATCTCATTTCTGGTGTGATAGTGGGACCTTTTGGAGGTGACTAGCCCATGAAGACAATGCCCTCCTAAGTGGGAAGTGCCCTCATTACAGAAGCTTCTAAGCACTTATTGAGTGAGTCTTTGTGCCTTCCACTAGATGGAGACAAAGCAAGAAGACCCTCACCAACACTGGATGCTGGACACTTCGTCTTATGTTCACAGCCTCCAGAACTCTGAAAAAAAATAATAAATTTCTATACTTTACAAATGATCAAGTCTTGGATACTTTGTTCTAGCAATGTAAATGGACTCCGGCACTCTCCTTACAAAAATTCCTTATCTCAAACCTCTGATGGCTCATCTTATCTTCTTCTCATCAGAAGACTTGAAGGGACCCTCCACACCCAAATTCAGGGGAAAAAGACAAACTGAGAAATCATCAGATGAATTATTCTCAGTATCAAAAGCTGCATAAATAGCTGGGTGGTGGTGGTGCATGCCTTTAATCCCAGCACTTGGAAGACAGAGGTAGGCAAATCTCTGTGACTTCAAGGCCAGCCTGGTCTACAGAGTGAGGCTACACAGAAAATCACTGTCTCAAAAAAACAAAAAAAAAGGAAAAAAAAGAAAGAAAACTTTATAAAAACTTGATTCTAACTCAATATGTTGTACTTTTCATCATTTTGATAATCTTTCTTTCTTACTTCTTTAGACACACATGCACACATACATTCAAATATGAAATAAATACAAACATAGTATCTCTCTCCACAGCCAAATTTCGTAGTTATCTCATTTACCCCCTCCCAATTTCTCACTTCTCACATGCCTGCTCCAGGCACTTTATGGACATTGCTATTGCCAAGTCATTAAACTGTAACTACTGATAAAAAGGCTACTTTCTAGAGCCAACCCTACTACAGTGTATTGTCAGCTCTCTCCCATTCTATCTCCTGGCCTCATTCAACTGGGGGATTCTTTTTTTCCTTGAAATATGAATTTCATTTGGAATTCTTGGCTTTTGATTTTTCTCTTGACTCTCTCTACTCAAATAAGTCTTCATTATGGAATCTGATGCATCCAAATTTCAACTGATCCTCAGAATTCCTTGGGGGCTCAGGACAGTATTCACACCAACTTCCCTTCCAAGCAATGACTCTCATTGTCTCTGTTTTTATATATCTGTAGACCACTCCTAAGTCTGAGTCTATATCCTGTAGATACAATGGTGTGTCTGTTTAAACGTCTCAAACAACAACTCCTGGGAGTTGGTGTTCCTAAAGAATGCTTTCTCTGTAGAGATGGCTCAACAAGCACAGGCTGTTGCTGGACTGACCCATGTGGTGGAAAGGTAGAACCAAAATGTACAAAATTGCTGGGCATGGTGGTGCATACCTTTAATTCCAGCACTCGGGCAGTAAAGGCAGGAGAATTTCTGAGTTCAAGATGAGCCTGGTCTGCATAGCAAGTTCCAGGACAGCCAGTGCTACACAGAGAAACCCTGTCTTGAGAAAAAAAAATTTAAAAAACACAAAGTTGTGCTCTGCCCCTCACGTGTGTGCCGTGGCACACATAGATGATAGATAGATAGATAGATAGATAGATAGATAGATAGATAGATAGATAGATAGATAGATAGACAAAAAATAAATGAAACAGAATGCTTGCTCCTCTTGTTTTTCTCATATGCCTTTTATTCCCTCTCCCTCCATGTCTGCCTTTCATGGTCTCCCAAAGACAAGGCACCCAGTCTGTTCGGTTGTGCCCCTGAAATGTCTCTTGATTCAGTCTTCCTTCCCATCCTGTTGGCACTGACCTACTCTGTGTCTTCATCATCTTCTTTGGGTAGCAGTACAATAAAAATACAAAATTCTTCTAAATAAGCTGCTGCAGCTAATGGTGCCTCTTTGAGCCACCAATGATTTTCTCTCTTTGTAGTCATGGCTTCTAATAATTTCCAATTTCTTTTCTTTAGGACAAAGTCCAAACACTATTTAAGACCTTGTAAGGAATGACCCAGTGTTACGGTTCACTCCTCCCATGCCATTGTCCTCTCAACCTTGGATTTCCTTGAGATCTTTCAGCACACTCTGCTCTACTTCTTGAGGTACCTGTCTTTAAGGGACTTTCTTTTGCTGTGCCTCAGGTTAGTGAGCCTCTCCCTGATGAAGTTGCCCTTGCTGTCCCTATTCTATGGAATCATGGTTTACATATTTTCATATCATAATCCCCTGCATTGTCCTTGCACATCATAAAACTTCAAAAATATTTGTTCTTTGACTTTTCAGATGAACTCCTGATCCACATTTTAGACAGAAGGCTACTGAATACTGGTATGAATTGAGAGTAGTTGGAAAGGACCATGCTTGTAAGCATTCACACCAGTCAGCCCCATTCTAAGAAGACACACAGATGAAAATTGCAAATTCCCTACCACCTACTTGTCAACAGATGCCTGGTAAACTTTCTATGCAGCTAAATGTTGTCAAAATTCTCAGTTTCTCCTCTGCTGAAATGTGGTCGCTAGGCAACTTCATTAACATTTAGAGTCCAACCCACACAAATCTCATTCTAAGATAAAGTGCCCAAACTGAATGGTTTCCATTGAGAAACAGCTACCTCAAGGCCATGAAGATGGGTCCAATGTCTGCAGGGAAAAAATTTTTTCTAACAACCTGTGTACACTGAACACGCATAGCTATACTGTTTTATTGATATCATTCTGTGACTAGAGAGAGTGTCTGCTTTGATAGGTGACAGGCTTTCATACATTAAGATGAGGTTAGGTATAAAGGTTATTATGCTGAAAATATGAAGTGTATTTGGAAAGTTGATTGCCCATTTCACCACGGCAAATGAAGCAAAACCAACAGCTATTATGAGAGGACTTTCCAAAGTCCAACATTCTTGCTGTTCAATTACTCATGTAAACAACTCTAAAATGAAGGAATAAGTCAAAGGTGTGCTCATATAGACTGAACTGATATGCCCAAGCAAACAACCCTGCACACAGTGAGTGTATGTTGGGAGCAGCTATTAAAACAGGTGGTGGCGCATGCCTTTAATCCCAGCACTCGGGAGGCAGAGCCAGGTGGATCTCTGTGAGTTCAAGGCCAGCCTGGGCTACCAAGTGAGTTCCAGGAAAAGGCGCAAAGCTACACAGAGAAACCCTGTCTCGAAAAACCAAAAACCAAAAAAAAAAAAAAAAAAAAAAAAAAAACAGGACTATTCAGACAAGCCTTTCTTTATCTCCTCGTAGATTTGAGTTAGCTGAAGATGAAACACATCCATTAAAGAATTCTCTAAACACCACTAAAATCATCATGGTTATATTATCATAAATCTTAGATATTGGTGGCTGCTGAATATTGCCCTTCAACATTCTTTGGTATGAATGCTTCATTTTATTATTATTTGGGGTTTATAAATATGCATATAAAACCATATAGAGAAAATGTTAATACCAACCATTTCCTCATTCAAGCAGTTCTCATGCATAACTAAAACTTCCCAGTTGAGAAGGATGAGTCAGTATATTGAAATTGAATGGCTAAAAATAACTGCTTTTGTCTAGTTATTTATTAAACAAACTAGATAGCTAATCATATATTTTACTGGTTTTCCATTTTGTTCCTTTACAAAATTCAGAGACCATTCTAACTTTCTCCAGTGTTGAGTAATGCAGAAGATTGTATTTCTGACAAGGTTGAATGCATTTTATTTTTTCCCAAATTATCCAAAATTGAACAAAAAGTATTTCATTGTATTGTATGACTATCTTTTGTCTCTAGTAGATTTTCAGCTCAGGATTTTCTCAACAAAGCAAACATACAATTATAAAAATAATAAGTGTATATTTCATATATTATATAATGATGATCTCTAAAAATGAAATAAAATACCAAACACTTAAATATTGGCTAAATATTTTAAATGTCCTTTCTGATTTATTCATGCAAAATGAAACCCAAAGCTTCTACTACATATATATATATATATATATATATATATATATATATATATATATATATATATATATATATTTCAGCTGGCTGTAAAATAAATAAATTTTGCTAGATAGGTTGAGCAAACAGGAGTAGCTCATTTACCAAGTAGTCATTAAGGGATGTCTGTCATTTACCTGACAGCAGGAGAAGGTTCAAGAAAAGTTTTAGGCCAATTAATTGAGAAACTGGCAATTATATTCTGGGCTTTGATTTTTAAACAATTCTCAAGAAGTTCAGCCCAAGGCCACTTATGCAACATCATGCTTGGAAAGCCAGAAAGTGCCTTCATGAAGAAGATTTGTTACTGTCATTTATGAGATATCTCAGACAATTCACTCAAGGACAGACAAGATGTTCTGCTGTGTAGCACCTGTAGCATATTGGGAAGGAAAACATTCACAAGAATGGTGTACAGACCCTGGGTTCCTGATGTAGTCCTCCCATAGGACCTTGGGCAAGTTATTTAATGTCCCTATCAAAACTGGATAAACCTTAAAAAAATACTCTACTGATACCTGTTTCACAGGATTGTAATAAGGTTTGTATACAGTAAGAAGTGGGAAAGTGATTTCTATTCTAAAGGATCTTTCTGATCCAAGACATGATGATCATTCTTTTCCATGTACTTATCCTTGCTATAGTGTTAGTGAATTCATGACCTCAAGTGGTGCATGCTAACGCCATACCTAAAGAGCTCACAACCTTTTGATTGTAAGTATGAGTAAACAGAGAACATCTGACAACTGACAAAATAGTAAAATAAATATTATAGCTCCGAGATGAGATAGGCTTGTATCCAACCCTTGAATTCTTATATATCATGAACAGCATGCTGAACTTCACAAGATTATAGATGCCTTTGGAAACTTATTTGCACTTCTTGGTTTGTCTTTCTTCATACAAGTTATTTTCTGAAATGCTACATACAAATTGACGTGTTTAGCTGTAGTGGAAGGAGGGCACTTTTGATTAAAGAAATTCTGTGATAAATGCAGTCCATAGTTTGTAGAATGAAGAAACCCTTCAGTGTTAAAAGAGTCTATAAATTTGAAATTTCACATGACCAGTGTTCTTAAAATAGGAATTTAGCTTAGCCAGGCTTCTTTTTAAGCTAGGAGCTTCATCTATGAGCATGAATTATCTACATTGGACCAAGAGATGCCATAAATGTAGAATTAAGACACTATTGTTTGAATAGACATTGTCTTGAGTAGCAAAATCCATTCTTGTATTACCCAGCTTATCAACATTCCTTTCTGCAGATAGAGTAATGATCACCCACTCATTTACTTCTAGACTCTATAGAGCATTAATACCAGAAAATCTCCATCTGTGTAATGGAGTCCGCCTCATAATTACCCCTTCTGTCTTAGCTATTCAGTTACTAAGTTGAATCTACTTCCCATTGAAGATGTACTGGCTTGACTAGTTTTGTTCATGTTTGTGTTTTGGTTTGTTTGTTTGTTTGACTTTTTCAAGACAGGTTCTTTATGTAGCTAGCCCCTGGCTGTCCCGAACTCACTATATAGACCAGGCTGGCTTCAAACTCATGGAAATCCTCCCGCCTCTACCTCCTGAGTGCTGGTAATAAAGGTGTGTGCCAGTATGTCTGGCAGTGTTTGATATTTTCGATGCTGACTCTGACTGTCATTCAATGGTCAACAGTTTCATTTGGGCATTCTCCTCATTCCCACCTTCTCTATTGCCCTTAATTTGAGTTCTAAATACAGCCATGCAAGGACAATATCTACACCTGGGTCAGTTCCAACTTAGAGTCCTCTCTAGACAGATTCAAACACCTCCTTTTTGCCATGTTTGTGGAATCTTTTCTTTTTAAAAAGGTGTTTCCTGAACAACCTTCTTTCTAGTTGAAAGTAACAGAAAGCTGAATATAAACTAAGTGAGACAAAGGAAAAAAAACTATAAATTGATTGGAATACTTATAACAACAGAAAGAGCAAATGCCAGCCAGTATCCAACCAGAGGAGAAAACCATATTGTATTCTAAATGCATTGCATGTCTTCTCCATATGTTGAATTCATTTTCTTACAAAAGATTTTCCCACAAAGTGGTCTCTTCAATCATTCTGTATCATCATCAGAATATGACTGACCTCTGTTGTCTCTTTCTTTGAACTGAAATCCCATGACACCATGACATGATTCTTACTATGGCCAGGTTGAATGAAGTACTCCTTTCTAATCACCTAAGGTCAGGCAGTAATGTTACTTTAGATTTCTTTGATCACATTCTTAATGTATTGCATATGGAAAAATAACCATTTTCTAGAAAGTGAGAGTGGGGTTCTAGAACCTGTTTCTACAAGAAGGAAGTCAGGACTCCTGGCAGACAAAGAAATACTCATATACCAGGACAGATACTGGCATCTTACCATTGATATTTTAACCTTTCTCTTTAATCTGTTAGACCCCTGTTTTTTTGTTTGTATCAAAGTTTACTTAATATCAAGGTGACCAGTGGAAAGAAAAAGAAACAAGTATACCTGAAATGAGTTTTGTGAGAGAATCAAGACTATGTGAAGACTAGCCAATTTTCAGGTATTTCTTCTATAATCATTTATTTCCTCCCCTAAATTACTCTGAAGTGAGGTCACCGATTCCAGTTAAACAAATGACTACTCATGGATAATAGAAAAATAGCATCAAAATGATACAACTAGTAAGGACTGAATGAGAATTGAAACCCCCTTTATATCCACTTGGAAAGGGAACGATGAAGAGACAGACAGGATTTGTGAGAATGACTGTGAAGAAATAGCATGTGGTGTCCAGGGCTCCTCTTTACCCTTCTACTGAACAAAAGGGATGTATTGCCTTACAAGAACCAAGTCCAAGAAACTCAGACCATATTACTGAAAGTTTAGCACATGGATAAATAAACAAATGTTCCCCTTTCTTTCCTGTGGGGCAGTTGTATTCATTATCCTGTGTTAAGATGGAGAATTGAGATTAGGATATAGATCTAGAGAAATGAGGCCAAGGAGACCAGCCATCCTACTGAGCATAGTACATGCTGAAAGCATTCTGATAGCATCATGTAGTGTGATGACCCTGTAGGGATTTAGTAGAAAACCTTTTAGAAATGAACAGCATGATTTTTTTCCCAGATTATCCCTTTGCTATGCCTTTTTTAAAAATCCACTGTGATGTATCCAGAGAGAGAAGGATTCCTGGATCCTGGTTCCTTGTCAAATGCCATTTCATTTTAATAACAGTTGCCCAGAGATGTCCCACACAGAGAAGAAGAAATCTAACACAGTACCCACTTGGACCCACAGGATACTGTTGAAACCCTTCTTTATATATTCTTATCTTTAATACCCATCCACTATCATCACCTTGCACTTGGCTTCAAGCATACAAGCTCATATCTTCCTTTCAACCTAAGTATGGTGGACTAACTTTGATGTTTTCCTCAGTTCAAAACTTTATTAATTCTCAAGATAATTTTGCTATGTAAGTGACAACCATGATGAACACTAGGCATAGATCTCAAGTCAGCCCTGAACAATAGTCCTTCAAAGTAGCTAAGAGCACATCCATGTTTGCAGATCATCAAGGCAGGCTTTAAGTTCATCTGCAGAGTTTGGACCCCACACAATTTTTCTTGTGTCCCCACACTCCCATGCTTCAACTCCACATGGGGGAAACAAGTCTTTTCCTTTTCTTGCCTTACACAATTTTCTGGGACCTGAATCATAAATCTGGGATGTGCTCACTGATTTAGGTACTGACACTCAGAAGAATTAATCTGATTTAGACACTACCAATGTTAATTTAAGCTTATGCTTAATTTACAGTAAGCGTAAGTAAGAGAATATGGTCTAGAAAATAAGATGGAATTAGAAACATTTTCCCTACCTGTTCATATTTACCAAGCCCAGAATTGTGTCCAGATGTAAAATTATAAATTTGATTACTAAAAGAATTTTCTGAATAGCAGTGGGCAAACGAAATGGCTCTGTATAAGAAAATATCCAGATGTGATTTTTAAATATGGATACATTCTATTTTAACCAAGGTCTCAAATTATTCTGATCAATATTATAATGACCAATTTTTTCATTTACTTTCCAAGCATTTTATTACATATTTCTGATTTCTGAGTATCATTTAGTCATGCAAAATGACAACCACAACCAATATCCCTTTAATTGAAGTCCAAAGCATACATACATACACTCACAAAAAATATTACTTGTCCTAACTAACCTATCTTTGGTATATAGACCTTCTTCAGGAATCTTTGATATCAGTTACTTAGTGCAAATGAAACAATTTTGGCTAGTTACTTTATCGTTATTATTATGCAGATGATCAAATGAGAATTAAAGTGGTTGATTCAAATATTCCAGGAGCTCCAACGTCTGAATGTTGACCGCAGAGATGTGAACTGAGAAGGCAATGTTTTCTGGCTTTTCAAAGACTTGGTAATGTTACTGTCACTTGTGTCCTTTATTTATTCTTAGTGTGGCTGTTTCTTCACCCTCTGTGTTAATTCTCTGTGATATTTTCAACAGTTCAGGATTACCTTGTCTTAGTTACTTTACTACCACTGTGACAAAGCAATGACTATGACCAAGGAAACTTATAGAAGAAACAATTCTAAGAGCCTTACAGTTTTATAGGGTGAGTCCATGTCTATAAAAGTAGAACGCGCAACAGCATCAGTGGCTAAGCATGAAGGAGAGAGAGAGAGAGAGAGAGAGAGAGAGAGAGAGAGAGAGAGAGAGAGCACTAACTGAGGAGAATGGTGTGGGCTTTTCAAACCTTAAAGCTCACCCCTAGTGACACACCTCCTTCAACAAGGCCATACTTCCTAAGCCTTCCCAAACAGTTCCATTGAGTATTTAAACATGTAAGTCTATGGGGGGGTTGTTCTCATTCAAATCACCACACACTTAGACATGCATTTACTATTAAAATACTTACCTTAAGAAAAGTATTATGTCAGTATTGTGGTCAGAAATTAACAAGAACTAAGTCTGGCCTTGTGGAGTTTCAACTTTAGTCTGTGAATGGGTTTCTCTTCATTTCCAAAGCATAGAAATGGTTTTGAAAACTGTAATATTACAGTCTACAATGGTTAATAACAGCAAAATAATCCTAGGGTCTCCTCTTTGTTGTTATCCCTATTGCTGTGACAAAAACAAACAAACAAACCTGTAAACAGCTTAAATAAGGGAAGGTTTATTTGGGCTGACAGTTCCAGGAATTTCATCACAGGAAGGAAGGCATAGTGAATTGGCGCTGTCTATGGTGACAGGCATATAAGGCAGCCAATAGTCTCTTCAAATCATTTCAGGCAGGAAGCAGGTAAAACCTACAAAGCTTGCTCTTGGACACCCATTTCTGCATTCCAGATGCTACCTCTAAAAGCTTTCATGGTCTTCAAAATAGTGTCAGAGGGTAGAGCTAAAGGTTCTGAACACAAGATTAGCTAGAGTTTTCCTGCCTGGCCCATAGTCAGGACAAATGTCTGTCACCCGCCAGGCCCACAGCCACTCAGACCCAACCAAGTAAACACAGAGACTTATATTGTTTAAACTGTTTGGCCTAATGGCTCAGGCTTCTTGCTAACTGTTCTTATAGCTTAAATTAATCCTTTTCTATAAATCTATACCTTGCCACATGGCTCGTGGCTTACCGGCATCTTCACATGCTTCTTGTCATGGCGGCGGCTGGCAGTGTCTCCCTTCCGCCTTCCTGTTCTCTCAATTCTCCTCTCTGTTAGTCCCGCCTATACTTCCTGCCTAGCCACTGGCCAATCAGTGTTTTATTTATTGACCAATTAGCAACACATTTGACATACAGACCATCCCACAGCACATAAGCCTTTGGGAGACAGTCAAGATTCAAACCGAGTCTGATGTGTTGGTGCACACCTTTAAACCCTGCTCTCATGAGGCACAGGCAGGAGGATCTCTGTGAGTTTGAGGCCAGACTGATCTACATAGTGAGTTCCAGGACAGCCAGAGCCACGTAATGAGACTGTCATGAAAAATAAATGAACAAAAAAATTCAAACTGTAGCAAGTTTGAAGGAGCTAAAGGATGAAAGAGATATTGGAGTTTGGAAACAGTTTGGGCAGAACTACCTAAAAGGAAATGCGTACATGAGGCTAACATGAGGCTCTGTTAGTCTGTAACAACCTCCCTGGGGAAGACTTGATCTCACTCAATTCCCCTACCTTCCATCTTTTCCTAGTGCTCAGCTAGTAGCACAGTGTGGCAGGGAAAGGGGGAAGGAGTCCCTTATGCTGAACTTAGAGATCAGCCTCCTGTATGCAGAGTCCAGTTAAGAAAAGAGGAAAATGTGTTTGGATGAGAAAATATCCAGCCCTGGAAATGGACTTGATCCTAAGCTGCTGCTTTTGTTTATTATCATCTTTCCACTGGAAATAAAGCCAAGACTATATCTCTGCTGTGCTACATTGAGATTCCTGCCCTCAATACAGTACCTAGCATGTGGAAAGCACTCCATTATTACATGTTGAATGGCCACGAGATGACTTTTTGGACCTGTGTTGACAGAATAGCTACACGATAAATATTTACCAAACTCACTCATTTGAGTAACTCAATGGGTATGGACAACTGTCAACTGCTGATACAATCAAATCAAAGCCCTTTCTGCTTCTGATCCACTCCAAAAGAGTACATTGAAAAGCAGGAGTAATCAGCATCTTTAGTTATTTGTGGTGACTACCAATATGTCTTGTAAATAGGTGCTTTTCAACAATAATCACTTTTGGATGAGTTGGGTCAAAATCCCATTTAGCGTGTAGAGTGGTGTTCATTGTGGAGGTGAGATCCAGAGGATTCTTTGCCATCTGTCTCATTTCTGGAGTGATAGGTACGGAAATTGCAAATGGGCATTGCAATGAGAGCCTGAACATTGCTGGTGCTTTCAATAACAAAAAGGATATTACTCTGTGGTGTGAGATAAGATAAAACATCTCACCTTTGGTATCTGTCAGTCACCACATAAGTTTGGTCTCTTGATATTTAGAAGTTCTCCAAAATGCATAAGGATAATCACTTTAGAACTTTGTGGGAGAAATGGAGCAGCATCACACATATTGTCTCAGAAGACTGTCATCAGCTTCCACTATAAATTACCCTTAATTCTTTATGACTATAGTTACAAGTAAGACCCTGAAACATCCACCAACTTTATTTTTCAAAAGTTGTCTATCATGTTTAGACCCAAATATTTGATTTATTAAAATGATAGTTTCAGAAAATTGTCTATAATGTTAAATTCTTAAAGGCACAATAACAAGATATTTTAATATGCTAAGTGCACTTAATTGATTACAGGTCCCCTTAGGTAGTCAGCACAGGCTGGCATACCAAGTTGGGGCTGGACCTAGCCCCTCCTCCTTGTATCAAGGCTGAGTAAGGCATTGCACCATAGGGAATGGGCTCTAAAAAAAAAAACAGTTTCTGTACCCAGGATAAGTCTTGGTCCCATTGCCAGGAGACCCACAAACACATCAATCCACAAAACTTTCACTCACATTTAGAGGGCCTAGTTCAGTCCCATTCAGGCTCCCCAGCTGTCAATCCAGAGTCCATGAGCTCTCACTAGCTTAGATCAGCTCTCTCTGATTTTCCATCATGATTCTGACCCCCCTTGCTCTTATAATCCTTCCTCCCTTTCTTCAACTGAACTCCAGGATCTTGGCCAAGTGCTTGGCTGTGGGTCTCTGCATCTGCTTCCATCAGTCACTAGATGGAAGAGGGGATGGGGGGCAGGTGGGGGGAGTGAGAGAAGAGGAAGAAGGAGGAACAAGGGTTGGTATGTAAAAGGAAAGAAAATTTTTTCAATAAAAAATATTTTTATAATTAAAAAATAGATTATAGGTATTCTTTTTTTTTTAATTGGGAATTTGAAGTAATTTTAACTTCTGGCCATTTTTTGAGGGTTTTCTAAAGACATTCTTCATGTTGATGTCCACCTTCCTCAGTTCACTCAAAGGCTTCCCTGCTAGGCAGAAAGTCCCAGATTTTTACTTCTTAGATGCTGCATTACTTTGAGGTGTCCCCTTGCTTTCTTTTTTTTTTTTTCTTTTTTGGGTAAAAACTGAAAGATCACAGAAGCAGGAGAGTAGCCACAGTTACTTCCTACCTCTCTGGTTCTATAGGCATTCTTAATTTATTCAAAAGTATTATAATTTTAAATTTATTTATATGTCTGCTTGGCCTGCATGTAAGTATGTGAACCATGTGTGTGTCTAGTCCCTGGGGAAGTCAGAAGACAGTATCAGATGGAACTGGAGTTATGGATGGTTGTGAGCCGACATTTGGGTGCTGCAAACAAAATCTGAGTCCTCAGAGAGAGAAATGAGAGCTAGTAACCAGTGACCAATCTTGTCATTTTATTTTAACCAAGCCCATTCTCTCTGTTTCTTGTTTTCTGTGACCTTCACAAACTGTTTAAATTTATCAGTCTTGTAAAATGCCTGTTGTCTGGCAAGAAGTTTTAGCTCCAGTCTTTGCAGAAAACATAACGTACTGCTTTTCAGCAAAAGTTATTATCATCAGAATTCTTTTTCCACAAAACTGTTATGGATTTCAATATATTAACTGCCTAGCATTCCATGGCTCAGAAAATTCAATCCCAAGAAGGGCAGATAGACACAAGTAGCTTCTAATTCAACCTATACTGTCATGCTTTCTATTGGGACTGCTGCTTCTCCAAGGCAATGGAGGGTAGAGTTCAGAGTCGCCCCACTGAGCTTGAATCTGAGTACCTCTGCTAGCAAGAAATCTGACCTGAGGAAACTACTTAAACTCTCTCTCTTGATTTCTTGGTCAGTAAAATAAAAATTAAAAATAGCATCTACCTGTGGCAATCATGACAGGATACATAGGCTAATTCTAGCAAAGCCCTTTCTGATATAAGATCCCCATTCCTTTTCCTGTTTTCATAACTCTGGCATTATTTATATTCCAGGTGTTTCTGTTGCATTCACAGGGCAAAAAGTTAGAGAGAAAATGGCTTTTAGCTGTGATAATCCTCCCACTTTTTATCTGCCTTATTTCTCTGGTTAGGTAATAGCAAGAGACAAGAACAGAATTCTTACAAACCCCTATTTAAAATAACTCTCCCTAAATATATGTGTTCAGCATCCATTTATTGAGAATCTGTCAGGTTAAGTCATATGAACTTCACAATGGTTTAATATGTATATTTCCATATAATTGAATGTAATATTTTACTCCAGGCAAAGAGTTATATGGATGTCTAAGGGAACAAGACAAAGAGGACCTTGTCCTCAGAAAGCTCATGATCCAGGTGGTAGCTCCAGGGATTACTATGGGACATCTTTAGGGGTCACTAAAACACAAAACCTCTTAGCCTATATAACTTACACTTTCATGAAAATTTTGACTTTTAAAGAATGCCTTAATTAAGAATTTTATAAAACTTGCCAGGTGGTGGTGGTGCATACCTATAATCTCAGTACTCGGGGAGGTAGAAGCAGGCAGATCTCTGTGAGTTTGAAGCCAGCCTGATCTACAAAGTGAATTTCAAGACAGAGAAACCCTGTCTCGAAAACCAAACCAAACAAACAAAACAACAACAAATAATTTGATAAAACTTGGTTCTAGTTGCAAGCCTATTGCAAGAATAACATGGGCACGGAGGGAAAAGAATGCATTAATGGCATACTTAAAGACTTTACAAAATTGTTTCCTGGGGCTGGGCAAATGGTTCATTCAATGAAGTGCCTGTTTTACAAACCTGAGGTCCTGGGTTCAGATCCCTTCCTCTCATGTCAAAAGTTAGGCAAGATAGCATACACCTGTAATTCCAGCACTGGGGAGGCAGAGACAGGAGAATCTCTAAGGCTTGCTAGCCCACAAATCTAACAGTTGGTGAGTACCAGGTTCAGTGAAAGACCTTGCCTCAAAAGTAGAGATAAAGTTGAGAAAGACAGTCAGTGTTGTCTTTTGGCTTCCACGTATGTACACACACACACACACACACACACACACACACACACACACACACACACACACACGCTGATAGGCATAGAGTGTATTAAAAGCAGAGAAGAGATAAAAGATAAGCATGGGTATACAGGGAGTGATTCATAAGGGTCATAATTTACATCACATAATTACTTCTTTGGAAGTGAGAAACTAACAGGTGGAAGAAGCAAAGCAGCGAGGTTATTTGTCTCTGGAAATGTTATTTGTCATGTGTGAGAAAGGAACCGGAAGGAAAGCACGATAGGCTTGAAGACCAGCTCGGAGGCATTGATCATCAGAATTAATGAGGTCCTATCATGTGCACTCTAGTTCTTGGGGTTGTTGATGTATTAATTCCATCCCCTCTAACACACACACACACACACACACACACACACACACACACACACACACAAATAAACCCTTAATATAATACATTTAAATGTGATCTCTTTCAACAAAATGATTCCTATTTACATAGAGGGTTAGTGTGTTTCATTACATGCTGTAATTATCTACTAGGTAACGAGGCAGCTATCTTAAGTTAGTACCATATACCATGTGTACTATAGTACTGACCTGTCCGGTGAGATTTGCCCACTGGTGCAACATTGATACAACTATTTTGGGAATAACCAACCACTTCATGGTTGGATTTAAAGCCTGCTCCCTGGGAGGGAATACACACCTACTTAATACTACAGGCCTGGTCAAAAGTCTATGGCTGGGGAGAACCTGAGCCCAAGAGAATACATGTTAGGGTTTTTAATTGCTGCGCTGAAACACCATGAAAGAAAACCAAGTTGAGGAGAAAATCATTTACTTGCCTTACACTTCCGCATCACAGTTCATTAGCAAAGAAAGTCAGGACAGGAACTCAAGCAGGGCAGAGACCTGGAGGCAGAAGCTGATGCAAAAGCCATTGAAGGAGGGCTGCTTACTGGGTTGCTTTTCATGGCTTGCTCAGGCTACTTTCTTATAGAACCCAGGACCACCACCATCTATCACTAATTAAGAAATTGCCTTACAGGCCTGCCTACAGCCTGACCATACTGAGGCCATTTCTAATTAAGGTTCCTTCCTCTTGGATGACTTCAGCTCATGTCAAGTTGACATAAAACTATCCAGTACAATACACTACTATTTCATCCTTAAATGAATATGCTGTCAAACTGCCTTCTAACTATTCAAGCTTATCCTCATAGAATAGTGCTCCTCTTAGTCTAGGGCGGAGGAGGTTCTTTTTACAGAGGATGACAATCACACAGAGACTCATATGTGGTCAAAGTTCTGAGAAGTGACTGAGAGTGCTCAGCCCTAAACGGGACATGTTTTTATCCTCTTCCCACAAGGCCCAAAGACTCCAAGAATAGAGGGTGGAAGGAATTTAAGAGCCAGAGCATGGAGATGAGTGTCATGACGTGCTGCCACCCAGAGATGACATTGCTATGGCAACCATGGACACATAGCCACTATGGATAATCCCCTATTGGTTCCTCCAACTTCACACCATGGATAAAGGATATGGCTTTGAGGTCCCATCTCTTTCTGCAGATCAAATGACTGTTAATGGTTACTGGGATTGGAGGTGTCTTTTTCTCTAATGGTGTAGCCATGGGAGGACTAGGTGGAAAGAAGGTGTTTGGTGGAAAATGAAGATGGGTAATCAGAGGGTAATAGAGGTGAGTGTATCACCATACATTCACATATAGGAAATTGACAAAATAAAATAAAGAATAAAATCATGAAAATGTTTGTTGGTTGTTTGTTTTCATCACTAAAACTACCAGTAAGCAAGATTTAAGAAATTCCTTCTTCTGTAGGTGCATGGAACAAAAATAGTAAAGCTGCTTTTGAGTTGCATCCATAATGCTCTACTCTTTCTGATACAGCCTTATAAATCTCCTGGTATCCTCATCATAATTGTCACAAGGCAGACAGACCCGAGGAAGTCTTTCATCTGAGAGGCAGTAACTGTGCATTGTGTTGTTTAAGTACATAGCTATCAGTTGTGGAGATCCATGACACTGTCTCAGTTCAGTGTCTCCATTTGCATGTCCACACAGTCTGGGAGAGAACCAGGACTTTTGGTGGTTTATTTGCTGGTGTTCTCCAGAAGCCAAAAAGGAGAGAGTGGGGAAAATAAAATGAGAAGGGAAAAGAGCATGAATGTGTTTTCAAGACTGTGGTGGGGGTTTCCAAACCCAAGTGCCTGTAGACTACACATGGCATGAAAGTAGAATGGGGCGAGTAGGGGGAAGAAGGGTACAAATGGGAGAACAGTGGAGATCAGAGTGCAGTGGGGAGGAGAGTCAGCAGAAAGAGAGGCATTATAAAAATGCCACAGTGAACTGGGCATAGTGATGCATGCCTTTTATCTAGGCAGAGGCAGGTACGTCTCTGTCAGTTCAAGGCCAGCCTGGTCTACGTAGTGAGTTCCAGGACTACATAGCCAGAGCTACATAATAGAGAGACCTTGCCAAAAACAAACAAACAGCAACAACAACAACAAAAAACTAAAAAAATAGAAGGAAAGAAAAGAAAATGCCACAGTGAGGACCATTATTTTGCATGATAGTTAAAGAAAATCTCTTTCTTTTTTTTTATATTTAAAAACCTTTCAAGATGGGAGGCAGGAGAATTTGTCGCGAAATATTTGTACACTGTGTGAAGATGCGTTGCTGTGGTTGCTGTAATAAAAAGCTGAGTGGCCAATAGCTAGGCAGGAGAGTTAGGCGGGACTTCAGGGCAGAGAGAGGCAAAGGAGATAATTGAGGTGAGGAGGAGATGCCATCAAGATTCGGAATGAGACGGACACACAGAATGGGAAAAAGGTAAAAGCCACGTGGTAGAATGTAGATTAGTGAAAATTATGGGTTAATTTAAGTTATAAAAGCTAGTGGGACAAGCCTAAGCTATAGGCTGAGCTTTCATAATTAAAAAGAAGTCTCCCGTGTCGTTATTTGTGAGCCAGAGGCCCAAAGAAAATTCCATCTGTAAGAATTTATCAACTGGAATGAAGATTGAGCTGGCAAAGGGGAGGCTCATTGACTATTGACTCTCATATTTCTAGAGAACATTTTCTATAAGCTGACCATACTCCTCACGAGAAGACCTTGGGACAAATGCCAAAGAATATTAGTCCTAGTGAGAGAACCTGAGCCAGCGCGAGCTTCTCCCCATGTGGCTGTTCTCGGAGAGACAACACACTGTAATGTGAGTGCCAAAGACCAGCTACAGTGAGGCTGGTCAGTGACCCACCCTGGAGACACTAACAACATCTCTGAACTTTGTTAAGGAAGTTTTTTGGTACATAAACTGCCATCTTTGCAGCGTCACTAGAGTTAACTCTCAGTGGGCTTGTTTTCCCCTCAAACCCTGATCTGGAAATTGTTCTGTCAACAAATGATAATGTGGTTTCTGGAGAACAGAGTCGGTGGCAATACGTTTAATTGTTTAAAACACAGGATGTATCACATTTGTAAGGGAAAAAAATGAATGAAAAGGTCCAAGCTGGGACCAGCAAAGTGGAGTAACTAGGGGAAAACACTGCTCATGTCCCCATGTCAGGAAAACTATACACTGAAGAGCGTGCTTAGAGTTTTCTCTGGACAAAATTCTGTAGGCAAAAAGTGAGGAAGGTGTGTCGGGGCTTTGACCTCAGCAGGGCTTTGGAGTTTGGAGAGGACGAGTAAAGGGACAGATCCAAGGTAAAGGACAGTAAGGAAAGACATCCTCCCCTGAATCCAGAAGGAGAGGAATAAGCCTTCCTCTGCCAGAAACAAATGGAAGGCTGGGCCCTGGAAGGAGGGGAATCCAATTACTAAGTGGAGATGGCAATGGTTTTAGCTAAAACAAAGACCACAAATGGATTTAAGGGGACAATGACAGACTGCAAAACAGTAAGACTCATTAAGTGAGATCCAGCACAAACAACACGAATCCCTGGGAAACCATGACTCTTTCTTTTTTGATTCTGGGTTCTCCTGTAAATGAAATAAATATAGATGGGCCCCTTTCACAGCCGCACCCCCTCACATTTTAAATACAGGAGGCATTTTCGAAAACAGGGTTTCCGATTTGTTCTACTGAATTAAAGGCAGTGTCATCTACCAACCTATGTAACACAGATGTAAAATTATGAAAAACTTGAACTTGGTTTCAGACACTTTGAATTTGAGGTGCCCATACAAGACCAGGTGGGCAAGAAATTCAATATGAAGGAGCCAAGAGAATGCCAGCAGCACCTGGATAGCTATGTCTCCTGAAAGCCAGGACACCTACATTCTTGAAGATGCCCTTAGGTTCTTTCTACTGAATGGGAAAACAGGATTCCAGGACTTCCTCCATTGTCACACAAACACACTAGTGAAGGGTTTGCAACCTTGAAAGGCCCTGGTTTTATTATAATATCATTTGCATTGTGATTTTACCCTCCCCCATCTTAGTTAGGGTTACTATTGCTGTGGCGAAACACCATGACCAAAGTAACTTGGGGAAGAAATGGTTTATTTGGCTTATGCTTCCACATCACAGTTCATCGTCAAAGGAAGTCAAGACAGGAACTCTAGCAGAGAAGGAACTTGGAGGCATCAGCTGATGCAGAGGCCATGGAGGAGTGCTGATTATTGGCTTATTCCTCATGGCTCTCTCAGCTTGCTTTTGTATAGAACCCAGGACCCCCAGCCCAGGAATGGCACCACCCATAATGGGCTGGACCCACCCCCATCAATTACTAATAAAGAAAATGCCCTACAGGCTTGCCTACAGCTGGGGTTTATGGAGGCATTTTCTCAATTAAGTTTCCCTTCGCTCTGATGAATCTAGTGTGCATCAAGTTGACATAAAACTAGCCAGTGCAGCTCCCCCACCACACCCCTGCTCAGAATTTTCAAGACAACTGTGAGGGGGAAAAAAAATCTGAAAAGACAAATTTGGTCCACTGTGATTTGGAGGGAAAGGGGTCACCTTACCCCAATGAATATGCCACCTGTTTTATAAATGTTCATTAAAAATGTCTTTATAATCTATGGCATAGAACCTGAATGGGTGGGTACTCCTTACCTCTGAGTTAACCTGCCGCAGTCTTTCTCTGGAATATACTGCTTGCTTTGATTTGATTTGCTGAATGAATTTCTGCTTGAACCACCTTCTTTCTAGAACATAAGAACAGAGAAGAAACCTTCATCTTGAAACACTTGGAGGATCCCAAATAGACAGCTATGGTGGTCTGATATATAGGAGTTCAGAAAACATGCTGGGCTTGAGATATAAATTGGGAAACTATTTGCATTTGGATTAAGGCAGTCAGAACTACACAAGTGAATGTTCTCAGTTATAAGTCCCAACTAAAACAAACAAAAACCCTAAAGGCCAGTAATGAAATTGCTGAAGACCAAAGCTCAAGGATGGTCGAAGAAAGGTCACATGGTGGGAGGGGAGGGAGTTTCCGAAATGAAAGCAGCAGAGGTGGGGAAACAATTGAAAAGACAACCTGAACTTTTTCATATAGTGGCTGTAGACATTGAGAGAAGCAATGGAAGCCGGGTTAAAGAGTATTTGTGGGGGAGGGGGGCAGAGACAGAGGATGATCTCAATTTTAAGGTCATCCTGGTCTATGTAGTGAATTGTATGCCAGCCATGGCTATATGGTGAGATCTTATCTCAGAATAAGAACATACATACATTCATTCATACATACACACACACATACATACATGCATACATATATATGTGCAGTTAACAGCAAGTGAAAGAAGTAGATTGAAATGGTTGAAGAAGGATAAAGCTGAGGCCTCACAATAGGAAAGAGAAGCTTCTCTGTCTAGAGGTTTCTAGCAATGGGAAGGAAAGAAACACTCAACTAAAAGGAGGCCTCATGGCAAGGGTGTCGGTGGTGGGTTTGTGTTGTTGTTCGAAGATAGAAAAGACTTAAAAAGATTTAGATCCTAGTGGGAAAAGAATAAAGAGGGGACATTTGATGTCTGTGAAGTTGAGCTGAAGCAGGATGCAGAGCTTCCATGTGTGGAAGGAATAAAGGAGGGAGGGTGGGAGGGAGAGAAGGAAGGAGGGAGAGAGGGAGAGAGGGAGGGAGGGAGGGAGGGAGGATCCTAACAATAGGAAGGGAGGGATGGAGGGAGGGATGGAAGGAGGGAGGGTCCTAACAGTGGGGAGGGAGGGAAGGGACACACAGAAGGCACTTTACAAAGAGAACAGGAAGTGGCAGGTAGAGGCCTTGAGAAACGTGATGGGCCATTTGGTCCATG
Organism: Peromyscus californicus insignis; assembly: GCF_007827085.1. Lineage (NCBI taxonomy): Eukaryota > Metazoa > Chordata > Mammalia > Rodentia > Cricetidae > Peromyscus > Peromyscus californicus. The sequence goes on from NW_026294503.1 coordinate 20,672,908, forward strand.
AAGCCAATCTGTGCTTTTCTGCCCTCTAAGATTCAGGGTCAGGACTGGCTTCTTCCAGTAACTCCAGGAAACAGGTTTTAAACCATCCAGCAAAACTGTACAACCCTAGTTCCAAAGCAATCATAAAATTTAAAAAATGGGGGGGGGGACTCACTCTGAGCTTTCTTCAGCACTGCTGTCACTCGGTGTGTGGCAACAGCAGAATGCAAAGGAATGGACAGCCTAGGACTGGAGGAACCGGGCATCTCACCAGCACAGATTGTAACACTATGATTAGCTGCCGCTTACTGTCTTTGTCACGTGTGATTATCAGAGCTGTTTCCTTACATTATCTCGTTTCTGCTTCAGGAAGGTCCCCCTCATTCTCAGTGATAGCACCAAATGTTCTCCCAATTCCAAAAGGCCTCTGTGCAAATGCCTTCCCACACACATGGGTATATGCACAGACATTAGAGCCTTACACAGTCTTATCTGACGTCTTTCAAATCCTTAAGCTATTTTTGTTCCGAAGTTACCAATACTCTAGGACCTTCCTTGTTTCTTCATGATTATCAAAATCACTCTGGGATAATTTTATTGTTTGGAGAAATTTTTGTTCCATTTAAGGTCAGATAATTGTTCTACACACTGAACACATAATTACTGCATCTAATATTCATGAAATGCTTTGTGTGTAGGGTGAGTTGCACCATTCTTATCTCTTAGACATCCGGTATTGTGGGGAGGAAATATAATAGGTAATTATATAACCTTTTTCAATGCATATCTAGATATTAGCTCCAGGTGCTTCAAAACACCTGATGAAGAAGATACTTGGGTCAGTCACAGGAGACTCAGAGGAGACTTCCTAAAAAGGGGGGCAACTTACAAACTGGGGTGTAAAGTAAAGTAGAAAGAGAAGAATATTGCAGAGAGTACATATCACTTACAAGGATCCGGAGAGAACACGGTTTGCTGCTGGAAACGTCCCTCTTTATTTGGCTTCAGGCCAGTGTTAATACAGTTCAGTGAAAGAATTCATTCTTTAGATCACTGTAGGACGAAGGGCAATTTAGTTAGCACATTGTGAAGAGAGAAGCCGCAGGGCAATAACAAAAGGATGGCCGGCATCTGGCTAGAGTCTGAGAGGACAGTGCTTCCATTTAGATGGATCTACCATGGGATAGGATGAGCTATTCGGCTGTGTAATTTCCCAGCATGCAATTCCTGCCATGTAAAATAGGTGGGTTCTGATTGGTTGGTGTTTCGTCCTTTATGGTTAGGATAAACAAATGTGTATGCATTTAGTTATTCAGTTCCAGACATGCACATGAGAGCAACTCTGGAACATGGAGTTGTAGCTAACTTTGTTTAGCGGCACCATTCTGCTATTCATTGTTGTTGTTATTGTTGTTGTTGTTGTTGTTTTGTATCACTTTCTAGACCGGGCTTACATTGAAAGACCCATTTCCTTTCTTGCCTCTAAATTATGGCGTTCCTTACAGAGAGGTGAGGTCACACGGTAGACTCAGATTAGCTTCTAAAAGTTCACCCACCATGTTAAGGCGGGTGGATTTCATCCTCAGGGCACTGGGTCTGTGAAGACAGAGGTGTCAGATGAATGAGAAATAACCAAGGGTTACACATTAACTTTTGATCAACCACTGTAGGGAAAAGTTATCATGACACTCCAAATAACATTATCTAAGTAGAAGTACTTCGCAAACAGCTTCAGGCTGGCTCTTTGTCCTCTATCCTTGTTATCACGCCTATGTATACACTTCTGGTTGGACTGTGTCTTTTCCCGTAAGCCACCCAACGACAATGAAATAAAGTCAAGGGAAAGTTGGAAGACATTTGCAAAACAGTAAGTTATGTTATGTCGGAATCGAATATAAACAATCTGGAAGGGAATTCCCGTGTGGAAGCTGCCTCTAAAAGCACCTAGAAGTTAAACATAGCACCTTCAGAGCAGTGCCTGGCACCTCTGTCAGTACGAGTCCTTCTCACATCACAGCCCTTCCACTGTTTTCATTTCTGACTCCTGCTCTAGCTACGAGAAAATATAGAAGACAATGTTGAAAGGGAGAAGATGGAACAATTCTGCACAGAGCACCTGCTCCAAAGCATGCTAGGCATGGACTGCCACTGTTACTATATTCCCTTGAGACTTACAAACTAAGATAGGTAAACCGCCCATTTTACACAGAGACATTGAGCCTCTGAGTGCTGCATTTCTACTTCCTCTCTGCCGCCCAGGGCTGAGCCGCAGAAAGCTGTCTTGAGTCACAGTGCATGGTTCGGGAGGGAACTGAGGACAGATTCTTTGCTCATACCTTTCCAACTACATCACTATGAGGCTTCGCTGTCTGTTTCCGAGGTCCTTTGTTACCGGGGCCAGTGCTCATGCAGCTTGCCCAGTTTCTGGTTCCCCAGCTGTCCCTGCCTTTCTGTCTCTATGGCACCCTGAGTTGATGGCTGCCTGCCCAGTCAGACTTTGGAGTGAGTCCTCGTATTACTTTGCCCTTGGGTGTCTGCAACCTCCTGATCCCTGACTGCCCACCTGGGTACACTTCCTCTTTGGTTTCCAGCCAGCTCCAAGCAGCTCACCTGGATTCAATATTTTAGTTGCATTTTGTCCCTTCCCAAAAAATCTCTCTCTGCCAAATACCACCCAGGTAGGGACCCTGACTCTTTCCAGTCTCCAAATCCCTGTATGTCTCTCACCCAAAGTCAAAGACCTGTCAATCACTCTCATGTCCTCCAATAAGAGAGATCTTTAAAGCATGCTCTGTTTTTTCCTCCTCTATCACTGAGCATTTTAAAACAAATTTCAAATCGAATCGCAAAGAGCCCCATAATGGAGTATTAATGCTTTCTGTTTTTATTAAAGTTGCAAGATCCAATTAAGTCCAATCATTTCTTGAAAATTGAATAGACACAGTAAAATCAAGTTCATGGGTAAATTTAGGTCAGAAAATAGAGAATTACAGGTCTGTGTTATCTGAAAGGCCATTTACCTTACCTTTTCTCTTCAAGCACAAACATAATTAACATTGACAGACAAGGAGGAGGAGAGGGAGGGAGGGAGAAACAGAGAGAGAAAGAGAGGCAGAGACAGAGAAAGAGATTTCATGATACATGATATTCTTTTAAACTTCAGGAGACAATCTATTTAAACCATCTTTCACCCAGGGCTGCTCATATAGAGATTATCATATGTAAGAAAGCATCTCAACATCCCTGAATAGGTTTTACAAAGAGAGGGAGTCTCTCCTGAAGCAGGTGCTTAATTTGAAAAACTTACATGTAGTGCCCCACCTGCATAGCAAAGTTGAGTTTGGTAATTTTTTTTTAATATGGATAACTTACTAACTAATCATAATGTATTTCCTGGTTCAAGATAAGATGTGAATGATCAAATCTCACATTTCAAGCTACAAAGTAATTACTGCAGAGAATGGAGTTCCATTGCCTGTTGGGAGGGAGGGAGGGAGGAAGGGAGAGAAGGAGGAAGAGGATGAAAGAGAGCTCACAGTGAAAGACATGAAAAACAGAATCTGGAGAAGTAAGGGGGATTAATCTTCAGGCTTGTGTGTGGAAGGCAGGTTGTTTGTTCTGTTTTTTGAGCAGGATTTTTCTATGTAACCCTGGCTGTTCTGGAACTTTCTTTTTTTTAATTTTATTTTATAATTTAATTTTACATATCAGCCACGGATTCCCTTGTTCTCCCCCCCCCCCCCGCCTTCCCCCCAGCCCACTCCCCATTCCCATCTCCTCCAGGGCAAAGACTCCCCTGAGGATTGAGTTCAACTTGGTAGATTCAGTCCAGGCAGGTCCAGTCCCCTGCTCCCAGGCTGAGCCAAGTGTCCCTGTATAAGCCCCAGGTTCCAAACAGCCCACCCCCCATTCCCATCTCCTCCAGGGCAAAGACTCCCCTGAGGATTGAGTTCAACTTGGTAGATTCAGTCCAGGCAGGTCCAGTCTCCTCCTCCCAGGCTGAGTCAAGTGTCCCTGTATAAGCCCCAGGTTCCAAACAGCCAACTCATGCACTAAGGACAGGTCTGGGTCCCACTGCCCGGGTGCCTCCCAAACAGTTCAAGCTAATCAACTGTCTCACTTATCCAGAGGGCCTGATCCAGTTGGGGGCTCCTCAGCCATTGGTTCATAGTGCATGTGTTTCCATTCATTTGGATATTTGTCCCTGTGCTTTTTCCAACCTTGGTCTCAACAATTCTCGCTCATACAAACCCTCCTCTTTCTTGCCAATTGAACTCCCAGAGCTCCACCTGGGGCCTGGCCATAGATTTCTGCATCTGGTTCCCTCAGTCATTGGATGAGGTTTCTAGCATGACAATTAGGGTATTTGGCCATCCTATCACCAGAGTAGGTCAGTTCAGGCTGTCTCTCGACCATTGCCAATAGTCTAATGTGGAGGTATCTTTGTGGATTTCTGTGGGCCTCTCTGGCACTTTGCTTCTTCCTATTCTCATGTGGTCTTCATTTACCATGGTCTCCTATTCCTTGTTCTCCCTCTCTGTTGTTGATCCAGCTGGGGTCTCCCGCTCCCCCAAGCTCTCTTTCCCTCGACCCTTGCCCTTCATTACCCCCACTCACGTCCAGGTTGTCCATGTAGATCTCATCCATTTCTCTGTCATTGGGTGATCCCTGTGTCTTTCCCAGGGTCCTGCTCTCTAGGTAGCCTCCCCGGAGTTGTGAGTAGCAGTCTAGTCATCCCTGCTTTACATCTAGTATCCTCCTATGAGTACATACCATGTTTGTCTTTATGAGTCTGGGTTATCTCACTCAGGATGATTTTTTCTAGATCCATCCATTTGCCTGCAAACCTCATGATGTCATTGTTTTTCTCTGCTGAGTAGTATTTCATTGTGTATATGTACCACATTTTATTTATCCATTCTTCAGTTGAAGGGCATCTAGGTTGTTTCCAGGTTCTGGCTATTACAAACAATGCTGATATGAACATAGCTGAGCAAGTGCCCTTGTGGTATGATTGAGCATTCCTTGGGTATATTTCCAAGAGTGGTATAGCTGGATCTTGGGGGAGATGGATTCCCAATTTTCTAAGAAAGCGCCATATTGATTTCCAAAGTGATTGTACAAACTTGCATTTCTACCAGCAGTGGAGGAAAGTTCCCCTAGCTCCACATCCTCTCCAGCATAAGCTGTCTTCAGTGTTTTTGATCTTAGCCATTCTGACAGGTGTAAGGTGGTATCTCAGAGTCGTTTTGATTTGGCCCCAAACCTCCCATCTGGACAAGAGGTGAATGCCTGGACTCAGACCCAGAGAGGTCTGCCCCTAGATCCCAACCCTGGGCACCAGCCATTCCAGGGAAGACCTGCCCAACTTGGCCCCAGGTGCTGGCCATCGGGCAGGATCTCCTCCACCCCCACCAGGAAGGTTCCCCTTCTCCAAGACCCCCAGCAGACCCTGCAATCTCCATGCCCTGCCCCCACACCCATCTGCCCGAGACCCCAGCCACTTCCTGAGACTTAGAGACCAGCCCCCAGCTCCCTTCCTGCCCTGGACCTCCCATCTGGACAAGAGGTGATTGTCTGGGCTCAGACCCAGAGAGGCCTGCCCCTAGATCCCAACCCTGGGCACCAGCCATTCCGGGGAAGAACCGCCCAACTTGGCCCCAGGTGCTGGCCATCGGGCAGGATCTCCTCCACCCCCACCGGGAAGGCTCCCCTTCTCCAAGACCCCCGGAAGACCCTGCGATATCCACGCCTTGCCCCCACGCCCATCCACCCGAGACCCCAGCCACTTCCTAAGACTTAGAGACCAGCCCCCAGCTCCCATCCTGCCCCGGACCTCCCATCTGGACAAGAGCTCCCATCCCACCCCAGAGCTCCCACCTGGACAAGAAAGAGAGGCTTCCTGAATCTGTCAATTCTGTCTGGACCAAGAACACTGATAAGACCAAGAACGAATCCACAAGGAGATGGGCAGACGTCAAGGCAGAAGTATATACAACAAAATGAAGAGCAGTACGGCATCACCAGAACCTAGCCCTCCTCCAACAGCTAGACCTAAACATCACAAAATGGAAGAAGCAGAAGAAAGCAACCTTATGAATAACATCATGAAGAGGGTAGAGGCTTATATAGAAGAAATCACAAATGAAATTGAGGAATAGACAAACAAAAAAATGGGAAGAACGCTATAAAAAACTAGAGGAAAGGACAAATAAAGCAGAAGAAAACAATAAATCCCTGAAAGAAAATCATGAAAAAGCAATGAAACAGATGAAGGAACTTTCTATATAGATCAGGGTGGATTCAAACTCACAGACATCCACCTGCATGTACATTGCTGAGATTAAAGGCAGGAGCCACTGTACCTGGTTTATCTTCCATCTCAATAGCACTGCCTTTAAAATGATAAGGAAAGAAGAAATAAAGAACAAATATTCTGTCTCTGAATTTAGTTCACAATCTAGGAGCAGCTGTTGTGGGCTGGTGGAGGATACATTTCTCAGAGATCTCTGTCTAGCAGTTTAGAACCATTCATCCTGACACTGGGAGATTGTCTCTCTTTCTGTCTCCGTGTGTGTGTGTGTGTGTGTGTGTGTGTGTGTGTGTGTGTACATGTGTGGTTGTGTGTTTGTGTGTGTGTGTGGTGTGTGTATGTGTGTTTTTGTGTGTGTGTGTGGTGTGTGTGTACATGTGTGCTTGTGCGTGTGGTGTGTGTGTATGTGTGCTTGTGTGTGTATGTGTGTGTGTGTGTGTGTGTGTGTGTGTGTGTGTGTGTGTGTGTGCATATGTATATTGGGTCAGGAGAGAGCAACCACAATCAGTTTCTCACTATGAAAAAAAAGTGACAGTTCTCAAAATAAATAAATGAATAATAAATAAATAAAAATGGATAGTCTTGAAAGCAGAGCATTCGTCGTTGGTAGCCCATGACTTTAATTCCAACACTCTGGGGGCAGAAGCGGGTGAATCTCTGAGTTCAAGGCCAGCCAGAGCTGTTACACAGAGAAACCCTGCCTTGAGGGAGAAAAAAAAAAGAGCATCCTCAAGTCATGTTTCAGAGTTTATAGCAATGGCTGTAAACTCAAATGTTACAAAGTCCAGGTGGTTAACAATAGTGAGCCAAAGTTTATTGAACATATATATGCAGGCACGAGTCTAAACAGCTTCATACACATATATCTAACTCTCACAACAGCCTTAGAAGATAGGCATTCTTAACATTCTTAACTCTGCTTTGTGTAAAGAATATTAAGGCACCTGAAGTCACAGGAAGCAAGGAAGTAGGGTCAAGATTTACAGCCAGACAGCATGACTGGGCGGGGGTGAGTCCATATATCCTTTCTGCAAATGTATATAAACAAGGAAATGGACTGTTCAGGGCCCAATATCAATGCAAAAACACAAGACTACCCTGGAGGAAAGCAGACAATCAATGCAAAAACACAAGACTACCCTGGAGGAAAGCAGACAATCCTTGTGAAGAATGTCCAGCCTTTCCTGACTTGGGAGAATATGAGCCTCTTGTTCCAGGATTTTCAACTTTTCTTGAAAGGAGAAGCGAAACTATAAATCATTTTATTTGTTTTATTTTGTGTCTATGGGTGTTTTGCTTCCATGTATGTTTGTATACCACAGGCATGCCTGATGCCCAAAGAGACCAGAAGAGGGAATTGGAAGCCCTGGAACTGGAATTATAGTTATGAAACACCATGTGGGTGCTGGGAATGGAACCCAGGTACTCTGGAAGATTAACAAGTGTGCTTAACCACTGAGGCACCTTTTCAGCCCCCTTTTACCATTTTTTAAGCATTGGCTATTTATTTTAATAATTTAAACATTGCATTTGGGATATAGTTCTGTTGACAGAATGTTTACACAATGTCCTGAGTTCAGTCCCAAACACTAAATAAACTTGTGTGTGGTACTACAAACCCTTACACTAGCACCCAGGAGAGGGATGCCAGAGGATCAGAAGTTCAAGGTTATCCTTCACTACATAGGACATTTGAAGCCAGTCTGAAATACATGAGGTCCTATATCAAAGAGGAAAAAAGAAGAACCTAAATATTACCTGGAAAATCTGTTTTTAAAAGGAACTATAGGCCGCTAATATATGTTAAAGAAAAGGTTAAACATTCAAAAGTCTAAAAGTTGGATGCTTGTCTAATGGATGTGACAGCCTGGATTCAATTCCTAGAAATGAAATAAGAATAGGAACGATAGTGATAATAAAAGAATACCAATAAAAATGAGAGTAAAAGCAAGCAAGCAAGGAGGGGAGAAGAGGAAACTTGAAAAATTACATTTTTTAAAAAAAGATAAAGAATGCCTAGTCAGAAAACAATCCAACAAATTTGCACCAAGAAGAAAAAATAATTAGAAACCACCAATGTAAAGAGGAGACTGTAGAAGGGCTTTGAGAACAGCAAAGAAAATTCTGACCTACTGTCATAGAATGGACAAGTTGGAGGGAGGTGTTGTTCTTCAGCAAAGGCAAACATAATATGGAAAACTAAAGCTGCTGTCTTGAAATTCATGTCTCGTTAACAATGAGCATGTTGTGTTCAGTGAGACATTCAAAATAAGAAGCAAATCCACACCCCACGAGGTTGCTTCATGAGTAGAAAAGAGTACAGAGTTGGGGGATGCTGATGTTCCTGATGCAGTGGGGTATGACCTAAGCACATGCCCTCCTTTGATTAATTAAATTAAATTAATTAAAGTCATGTGCATTTCTCTTCCAGACAGGCACAGGCAGGAAAAGCAAGTGGTTCTAGAATTCCTTATTTCAAGGAATCTTAAATATTAGTATAATTTTATTTGTATTACTAGTCCTTTTATTTGGTTTGCTTATTTTTTGAGACAGGGTTTTGCCATGAACCCTTGCTAGCCCAGAACTTACTATACAGACTGATCTTCAACTTCTAGAGATTCACCTGTCTGCGTTATGAGTTTGGGGATTAAAGGCATACACAACCACGCCCAGCCAATTTTTTGTTGCTGTTGTTGTTTTGGTTTTGTTTTGTTTTGTTTTTCGAGACAGGGTTTCTCTGTGTAGCCCTGAGTACCCTGGAACTTGATCTGTAGACCAGTCTGGACTTGAACTCAGAAATCTGCCTGCCTCTGCTTCCTGAGTGCTGGGATGAAAGGTCTGTGCCACCACCACCTGACCTCAGCCAGTTTTTATTAATAGTAATATTCAATTAATATTTCTTATCTGTTTGTTAGACATTTTTGTCCTTTTTTAATCTCATACCTCTTTATATGCTTAAAATATCATTTTAATTATAGAGCTAGTAATTTTTGAAGTATTATCATTTTTTTCATGTATTAAAGGTTTGGTTCTTAATGTAATGTTCAGCTTCTGAGAAGTGATTTGATCACGAGAGTCGTGACCTAATCAGTAAATTAATATGTTGGCATATTCTTAATTGGAGGGACTGTTAACATTTAGGCATCTGTACTGGCCTGCTGTTAGGGTCCTGACAGGATATACCTCAGCTGCAGCCACTAAGAGCACCCCTCCCTTTGTGCATTCGCTACCTTTCCTTATAAAAGGTGAGCCTTGGAGCCGGGCGGTGGTGGCGCACGCCTTTAATCCCAGCACTCGGGAGGCAGAGCCAGGCGGATCTCTGTGAGTTCGAGGCCAGCCTGGGCTACCAAGTGAGTTCCAGGAGAGGCGCAAAGCTACACAGAGAAACCCTGTCTCGAAAAAACCAAAAAAAAAAAAAAAAAAAAAAAAAAAAAAAAAAAAAAAAAAGGTGAGCCTTGTATGCCTACCATCTCTTTCTCTCTCTCTCTCTTCCTTAGCTCTCATCCCCAGAGACCAGTCTCTGCCCCTTTCTCTGCTCCTTCACTCCCTTCCCCTCAATAAACCACCCACGTGGGCCCTGTTGTATGATTTGACTCCTTTGAGCCACTTTTAAAATACAGCATTTGGTGTCCTGACTTGGATAGGCTCTCCCGACAGTGTGAGACATGCTGGGACCCTGAAACCTGGTCCTCCTGCAACAACCCTACTTTCCCACTTAACGGATAGCTGGGAGTCTTCATCCAACACCAATGACTGGTAAGCCCCCCCGTTTCTGGCCATTTCCCACAAATGAGGCTTTGTTTCTTGAGCACAGTCCTGGCCTTCTGGCTTTTCTCAAAGTCCTGGAACCAGGCGACTGTATCTCACTCAGGCTCTCAGCCCATCGGCCCCTGCGTTTTTGGATGACAGTCCACTGAGCAGCCTGTGCCTCCTCATTGGTCCTCGCTGAATTTCTGGGACGCCAGAGATTCCAGCCCTTGGACCTACCTCACTCATGGAAATTTCGCCTACCTCCATAGTCAGCATCTGACTTAAGGGCTTAACTTATCTGCCTGTGCTGTCAGACTTGGTCCCATACTCCTTAGATACCAGTCAAAATGGCTGCTTACCAGCACCTCATATCCGGGTATTTCACGGGACCTTTGCAATTTCTGCCAGTGATCTGATAGATGGAAGGGGGCACCCTACTTTCAAGCTTTCTCTTATCAAGACCCGACTCCGATGGAGCCTTTCACTCTTTCAGTCTTTGGCTCTCCCTCCCCCCTCAAACCTATTGTAGTAACTTTGTTGTCTGAGGCGTGTTTGTTTAGTGGCATGCTTTGGCAGAGCCTGACAAGGGCACCCACTTCACCCTGGGACCCTACCTGCCTGCTCCACCCGCACCAGATTCCTCTCTTCCACCTGTAACAAATCTGGTTTCTCATTCACCAATAGATTTGCCTTCCGTTCAGTACCAACAATTGGGTCTCTGGTGGGGCTACCGGCCTCTGACCATTCCGCTGGATGTGAGACTGGCGCCAGTATTCCTTGGACCAGGCAGTCAGGGACCCGAGAAAGAATTCTCCACTTTCTTTCTTTTTCTTTGCTTCAAGACCTGCTTGTGTCTGTCTGTTCTCCCTCTCTAAATGTACTGTCTGTTTGCTGCAGTGTGCGAATCAGAGATGGAGACGCCAGCTTCGTCTTGCTCAGCACACACTGGTTCTCCCTTTCTATGTACTCAACTCCTGTTTAATTTTGTGTGTATGTGCACGTAAATATTGTTTAGAAAAACATGTTTTAAACAGCAACCACGCGGCTCTCCTCCGTCTTGGCTGCTGACCTCATCGTGATTTCTTGTGAGTTGATTTCCAGGGAGTTGACTTGGATCCACCTTGAATAACAACATCTTGCCAGGTCTAAGCGGTGCTGGATGGTTCCACAGAGCCTGGACAGTGAAGTGAAACAGCCAGCTACCCCAGGACACAGCCAGCACTCTAGTTTTCTCAGGTTCCCCCAAAGATGATCAACGCCCCCCAGGCCAGCAGGAAGCAGTCTCAAGAACACAGCACCCTCATCCCCACCTCACCCGCTACCCCTTTCTAACTCCTCATCTTTTTATAATCAACAAAAGGAGAAATGTTAGCATTCAGGCATCTGTACTGGCCTGCCCTTAGGGTCCTGACAGGATATACCTCAGCTGCAGCTACTAAGAGCACCCCCTGTGTGCATTCGCTGTTTCCTTATAAAAAGAGGGCCTTGTACACCTCCTGTCTCTTTCTCTTTGCCTTCCTTCACTCTCATCCCCAGGAACTGGTCTCTGTCCCCTTCTCTGCCCCTTCTCTCCCCTCCCCTCAATAAACCTTCTACATGGGCCCTGTTGTATGGTGTGACTCCTTCACACCACATTTAAAATACAGCAGGGACTCACTGGAGCTATGCGTATTAATGATATGTATTGGATCTGGAAGTTCTTTTTACTGCTTCCTGGCTGCCTGAGATGAGCAACTTCCCTCTGCCACAACCTTCTGCCCTGATATTTTTGCCCCAGCACAGGCTGAAGAGCAAAGGAGCCAGACAACCATGGACTCATCTCTGAAACCATGAGCAGAATTTCTCAAGTAATTCATCCCAGCAACAAAAACTAACAGAAATGACCCTTCATATGACAAAACACAGCCCATGAAAGGCCCTTTGGGAAGCAAGTCCATGTGTGTGTCAAGGCAGTTCCATGTCTTTTACTTGACAACATGACTTTTGAAAAAGACCTTATCAACAAAGATATTTAACTTCAGAGATTTTATAACAGTGCAAGACTTAAAACAGCCTAAAAGTCACAATCGGAAAACAAAATGATCTGAATTTGTTAAAACAACATGAGAAATGTTTATAATATCTCACAACGGAGAAGGAAAGAGGTTGTCTTAGTCAGGGTTCCTATTGCTGTGATGAAACACCATGACCAAAGCAATTTGGGGAGGAAAGGGTTTGTTAGGCTTATGCTTCCACATCATAGTTCATCATCAAAGGAAATCATGACAGGAACTCAGGAAGGGTAAGGGAAGAACTCAGACAGAACCGGGAGGCTGGAGCTAATGCAGAAGCTAATGCAGAGTCCATGGAGGGGTGCTGTTTACTGGCTTGCTCCTCCCTGGCTTGCTCAGCCTGCTCTCATGTAGAACCCAGAACCATCAGCCCAAGGATGGCCCCGCCCACAGTTGGCTGCCCCAGCTCCACCCCATCCATCACTAATTAAGAAAATACTTTACAAGCTTCCCTGCAGCCCAATCTTATGGAAGCATTTTCTCAATTGAGGTCCCCTCCTCTCAGATGACTCTACTCTGTGTCAAGTTGACATAAAACTAGACAGCATAGAGTTTCTTGGGGTGTTTTTAGAGAAATAAATATATGGATAAAAATGAGTGGGTTGTGTTGCGGAATATTTGTTCACACTGTAAAGATGTGTCTCTGCCTAAGGTGCCTTCTGGTTGGTTTAATAAAGAGCTAAATGGTCAATGGCTAGGCATGTGAGAATAGACGGGATTTCCTGGCAGAGAGAGAGAAACTGGGAGGAGGAATCTAGGCATGTGATTTCGCCAGCAGACTTGGAGAGAGTCAGATGTGCTGTACTAAGAAGAGGTAACTGAGCCACATGGCAGAATGTAGATTAAAATATACAGGTTAATTAAGTTGTAAGAGCTAGTTGGGGAAAAGCCTAAGCTAAGGCCAAGCTTTCATAGTCAATAATAAGTCTCTGGGTCATTATTTACAGGTTGGCAATCAAAAGATAGTATGACAAGAAAGCTTACAACAGGGCTGAAAATACCTGCCAGCTGTTGTGACCATGTGAGATAACCACGGTTTACTTGTATGTTCTCTGTATTTGCTCCGTTTGATGAGATGGCCCCCATAGTCTCTGGCAACTGAATGCTTGGTTCCCAGTTGGTAATTTGGATAGGTTAAGGATGCATGCCATTGAAAGACAAGTTGTTTTCAGTGATCCTCCCCACCACCTACCTCACTAACTCTCCATTCCAAACTCCCAACGGCTCTGATTTGCAGTTGAAGTTGCTGCTCTAACTTCATGCTGCCTGCTACTTCTATTCCACCATCATGGACTATTCCCCACCACCACCAATGATAAGCCAAATAAACCCTTTCTTTCTACAAGTTGTCTTTGCCATGGTGTTTTGTCACAGCAATAGAAAAGTAACTAATACATTTGGATGAATGCATGTCCTTTTATACATATTACCGAAGCTGCCTTTTTGGGGGGAGGTGGGTTCAAGACAGGGTTTTTCTGTGTAATATGCCTTGGCTGTCCCAGAACTCACTTTGTAAACTAGGATAGCCTCGAACTCACAGAAATCCTCCTGCCTTTGCCTCCCAAGTGGTGGGATTAAAGGCGTGCACCATCATTCCTGGCCATGCTGCCATATTTTAGAAATGAGTTTCTTCAGTTCTTAGAGGATTTGATCATCAAGAACCATATAAACATGGTTACCTGGGGTAAACACAGATGTTAAGAGGTGAGAGGTAGATGGGAGGACAGTCAAGGAAATTTTGTCTTGGGACATGTATCAATAGGATGCTACTTTTCCTCTGAGAGAAGCACTCTCTACTATAAATATAAAACCGTTTTATTAAAGCACACGCTATAGCTCAGTGAATCTAATGTAACGTCACGTACCAAGAAATCTGTGAGTCATTCTGAACCTCTAGTGGAGACACTGAAGCCTCCGCTGGGCTCTGCCCAGGCATTTGGCTTTACAGATAATGAAGCTGCCTCTGGAACAGGGACCACTGAAGCCAGTCAGGTTGGATATGTGCACAGCCAGCCACAAATGACCACCCAATCAGAATGATCCTGTGTATTCTCAGGTTCATTTACAAAAGTCTGTGCCAAATTCTCAAGCAGACACATCTAATAAGTGGATCCTGTGCGGCACATTTAACCACAGTTGCGAAGAAGACTACAAAGTGAACAGAAAATAAGTGGCTAGATTATGTGGCTTCGTAACTGGGTAGTAGGCTGTATCTCAAGGTGGGGCAATTTTCTAATTTTGAGAAGGATATTCTTGCACTAATAGTAAGAGCAGACAAATGTCCACTGCAAGAGATACATCACTAAGGTCTTATGGAGACACAGCATGGTATTCTGGATGCCAGGCATGAATCCATATGAAGAAAGCCTTGGAATTCAGCCTTTCAGAGTTTTGACAGAACATACAATTCTCCAGTAACATGAGATGGAAAGTCTGTGTGAATCAGCTCTGAGGCCATCTTCTCCTTGCCCATCCATTGTCCCTTCTTGCCTCTTTTCATTTCTTATGGAGTCGGGTATTTTATCCCACCTGCTTCACAACAGAGATACAAAATATAACACATCTTAGCTGACATGTAGGATTAGTTTCTCAGCGACGAGGTACCTGCTTTCGCTCATCTCTCTCTTGGAAGGGAATATGCCCCTTACTTGTTTTTCTTTTCCTTGGGGGATTATCTCTTAAACCTTTAATCATGGTATGCTTCTTTTGTTATTAAACTTTTTGCTGTACAGCAGATTACATGTCTAATATACAAACCTGATGAGTTTGTAAGTAAATATATACCTCCAAAAACATCTGTTGTGTGCCAGAAAACCAACACCTTTGACTCCCCTTTTTCTTTCTTTATGAGGAATTTACTGTCTAAACTCTAATGTGGTTCCATGGATCTGTCAGGCATTGTGTCCCTACCAGCTCCGTATAGCACTGCCATGTTCTTGTCTTGGTTCCCATCTTGTCTGGGTTCACATGTGAGTCTAGCAAAACCCATTCAAACAAAGGAAATGTAATAAGCTGTGAATGGAAAAGTAGATCTAAGAGTTCAAATACATTTATGATATCATTTCCTTCTATACTGTCTGTCTCTGTGTTGATTTTTCTTTCTGGAATAGCTAGCTCATTCCATAAGCTGATCCTGGGAATATCCAGATGCAAGAAATGTCTTGTGCTGGGAAGACAGATCAGCAGGTAAAGGTGCTTACCACACAAGCCAGGTGGCCTGAGTTCAATCCCTGTAACCCATGCAGAAAGCTAGCTGCAGTGGTACACATCAGTAATCGCTATTCTCTTAGGGCAAGATAGGAGGCAGGGACAAAAGAAAGAATGAAAAAGAAATAATGCCCTAGTGTAGAAGATTGGTAGGACCAATGGAGCCTTGCGATTTCATCTCACAGAATCAATCTGATTTATGAATGGATATGAAGACTGGCTGGGTTCCTCTGTGTTCTTACAGTGAAGGCAGAAAGGTAAGCTGCAAAGACTGAGATGAGGGAGTTATGACTCATTAGATGATGTAAAGTCCTGTTTCCAAAAGGATGAAATGGTTTGTAAACAGGCAAACCACTGCTATGCACCTCAGGATAACCCTGAAGTTGTTAGCAGATCACATCATGTTCAGGTGCAGTTACAAGGGAGATTTAGTGAACATTACAGGGATGAAACATGTGGTAAGAGATGAGGTGAGGGTAGACAGAGGAAAGAGAGGGGAGGCTGGAGAGATAGAAGACACCATCTTTGTGGAAATACCCAGTATCTGCTGGAACTGACTTTGCTGGCAGAACAAGTTAAGGTATTCTGTGATATATATGAGTATATGAACCTCTTGTAACATTGTTAATCAGGTTGATGCCTGAGAAATCAGAAATAAAACATTTCCTCCAGGCAAATATTAGTGAGGAATACATTATCTCCTAAGAATTCCCATGACCCATGCCTAGTTCTTTGTTCTAGCTACTGGCCATGGTGACCAAAACTGATCACAGAGTAGGGTTGCTAGATTCAACAAATACAAATATAATAATGTGGAACTGAATTTGAACTTCAGTTACACAGAAATCACCTTCAAAGGATGTGGTGGTGTGAAAGAAAATGGCCCTCTGAAAGGAGTGACACTATTAGAAGGTGTGGCTTTGTTGGAGTAGATGTGGCCTTGTTGGAAGAAGTGTGTCACTGTTGAGGTGGGCTTTGTCCTTTGCTCAAGCTATGCCAAGTATGACAGATCACTTCCTGTTGCTTGCATATCAAGATGTAAAACTCTCAGCTCCTTCTACAGCACCATGTCTGCCTGCATGCCACAATGTCCCACCTTGATTCTAATGAACTAAACCTCTGAACTACTGAACCTCTGAACTGTAAGCCACCCAATTAAATGTTTTTCTTTTATAAGAGTTGCCGTGATCATGATGTCTCTTCACAGCAATAGAAACCCTAAAAAGACAAGGTACAAATGCAATATTTGGCGTATACTTGTTTTATTTCTGATTTATTTATTTATTTATTTATTTATTTATTTATTTTTGATTTCTCAGGCATCTACCTGATTAACTATGTTACAATAGGTTCATATAGTCATATATATGTTTTATCTGAAATTGACTCAAATTCAGATTCATCCATAGTTTATCTAGTAATACAACTACCTCACACATACCTCAAAGTGCCCCCACTGAGATCTCACAGGGGCAGCAGGCACAGCAGCCCATCACCTCCCATACATTGCTACAGGAGCTGGACCTTGCCCACTTGCTTCCCCAGGCAGGGTTGCATAACAACTCTTAATAACCTTCTTTCAAAACTCTACTTCTGCATGTTCCTCCCATGGTCATACAAATTTGAATGCCTAAACACATTACTAAAAGCAGAATTAGTTGTCAGTTGTAGTTTGTTTGTTTGTTTTCCTCTTAATTTTTGCTTATTTTTCCACAGTTTCACCCAGACATTTACAGTGATTATGTCCATACCTATTATCCTCTCTTATCTCACCCTACGCCCACTTTTATTGTTTCCTCCCCAACAGTCATGAGGTTTCTGCCTTCCTGATTAAATGCTAACACTTGTTAATTATGGATTTTACAGGAAGGAGGCATTGTGGCAATATAGGGTAAATATATTTGCCTAAAGCCACACATCTGACGGAACTTGGGAATTCTAATTTAATAGATGACTTAATTGTCACAATTTTTGCCCAACAACTACCCCTTCTCTTGTTCTCACTCCATATATACACACATATGTGTGTACACATACACACACACATATATATGGTCATGTATGTGCAGCAATTATAGATCTGTATTTGTATTTATACATACATAATATGTGCCTTATATTTTATTAGTAAAATATATTATATATAAACTATATAGCTGGTTAGTTATATTGATCTAAATGCTCACTCTATATGGAAATTTAGCAGCACAATTTCACTGAAACTCATTTTTCAACAGTTTTTGCTAGTAGATGTAAAATAACAATTGTGTGAAATTGAGAGTATGAACACACTTGCATCTCAATCATAAAATAGTGGTATTTTAATAGCCACTAGTGAGAACAGTTGAAAAACCAGTTCCTATAAAATACCGGAGCTCAACTGTCACATGAACACAAAGAGTAGGTAGCAGTGCATCTCTGGATAATACTGGCTCCATTGTGAAAAACAGAAAAGAGGAGACAGCTCGTTAATGTCCAAGTGAGGATGAATTTAAAGAGAGGTTAATGAAAACTCAGCATGGGCGGAGCCCGGAGACAGTTCAACGCTGTGAAACAAGTGCGATGTTTAGGGGAAAGTGAGTACAAAGCAGACTAATTACTGTAATAGAAAATGTTTAATTAAAAAGAAGTCTGCTTCCTAATGACTATGCACACTGTAAACCAATTTCTAACATCCCAAAGATTGTTAAAGACAATGAACACAAAAGGCTGCAGGGAAGTTTGAGGAGAAGAAACGTATTTGCTTATTATAAGCATTTAAAGTTAGCATCCTAACAATATTAGCCAGTTTGTGTAAGATCATTGTTAGCCAAGTTTATACTTATTTCTCTATTACACATATCCAGAGTTTCCAAGAGACTAATGAAATAGAAGAATTAATCCACCCAGGTTAATCCTTCTCCAGTCTAGAATTTTTTTTATCAAGTAGGTCTTTTGATACCCTTTTTTCTGTCACTACCAAGATAACAGTTTTTGATAATATAAAATCTGATGTTCACTTACACATGTGAGATAGGAACATTATAGAAACATTTGATTTCGCCCCCCCAAGTATCATGTTCTTCAAGAAAGATGGGGTTAAAAATTAATTGTATGATGGGCTAGAAAAATGTTCAACCACTAAGAGTACTGGCTGTTCTTCCAAAAGAGATGGCTCATAACCATTTGTGACTCCAGTTCCAGGGGCTCTAACACCCTCTCTGACTCTTCTGGAATCACACATGCACAAGGTATTTGTGCATTTATGCAGCAAAACATGCATATACACATAATTATTAAGCCAAATTTTTAAAGTAGTATGACATACGCTATGTATTTATCATTTTGCCAAACTTTTCAGTAAATTACTCTTCTTACTTTGCAAACAGGGTTTTAAGTACATGTTCTTTTCATAAGCTGTAAGCTAGACAACAAAATATTATTTAGCACTAGAAATAAATGTTATTAAACTATGAAAGGGTGTAAAGAAAACCTAAATGTACATTCCTTTTAGAAGGAAGTCAGTCTGGAAAGTTTGTATACTGCATGATATTCTAGCAAAGGCAAAATTTTAACAACAGAAGATGAATGGTTGCTAAAGACTTGGAAGAAGGAAGGATGCCCAGGTGGCACCCAGACAGTTTCCAAGGCAGCAAAACTCCACTGTAGGATACTATAGTGGAGAGTATTAATCATCACACAACTTGTCCAAATCCACAGGATGTATATCTGTGGGGTTGAGTTCTGAAGTGAACCATGGGCTAGGAGTGATAATGATGTGTGGGAGCCACAGGATATGTGAGAAATCTTTGTACCTTCCACTCAGCTCTGCTGTGAACCTGAAACTGTTCTAATGAAATCACAATCTTACATCCTCAGAAGCTGCTGATCTCTGCTAAGATGGCCCAGAGGCTATGCTTACAAATGCAATATAATTAGAAGAGAATTAGCCTTAATAGGCCATATCTATCATGGAATAATTTTCTAGCAAGGTAGAATCTGGTTGTTCCTAAGTCTTAAGGAACACTGATAGTATAAATGCCTAGGGAAATATTTCTTTCTGTTTTTTTGGTGAGGCAGAGTGCTCAGTATAAACCTGGCCATTTAAAATGGTTTTTCTCCAGTAAGAGTCCTGGCAACTCCCATTCCTTCTTGTATAAATATTTTGTATAAACATCAATCCATTTCTTCATTTCATGCATAATACAAACTGTTGTCTATTGGATAAAATTGGGGAAGTGCCAAGATACAAGACTAATGTGACATGTTTTCAGGAATGATTTCTATGATGCATGTGTTATATTAATGATGTTTAGCACACAACAGATGCTCATCATGTGTACTGAGCCTTCTGCACACCTCTATCAGACCCCATGCAAAACAGTGCTGCCTCCCTACAGAGATGTGGCACAGAATATAAAGACCAGAAGCACGTGTCAAGACATGGGCTCTTTGAAATATGAGACTAGACCCTCCCCCTAAGTTTACTATTTTCATCTTCCGTCATGATTAACAAGAAGATGAGCAATCACTAAATACTTATTACATCCTATTTGTGAGCTTTCTATAATTAAAATCTTGTCTTCTGTTTCTTTTTGCCTTACTTTCACCTCAAAGCAGGATAAAATGGGGAGGGAGGCCTATTTCATGGATAAGAAACGAGCCTCATGAAATTCAATGATTTATTTAGACTGAGTAAGTCTGCTCCCTCCAAATTTTGCAAATTTCCACTCTCTATGGTGCTTTCAGTATAATGACTTCAGCATTCAAGTGACAATTTGTTCTTTACATATGCATTGTACGTCCACTCTCTGATTAAAACTCATGCTTGTATATCTTAAGATATAATTCATGATCATCCGTATTGTGTAATGGAAGGTTCTAGGCAACCAGATCTCCACTTAACTCCTTGGTTTCATCACAGAGACAGAGAATTTCCCTCAGCTTCCACCACCAGGTTTTAGAACTCACCCTTTCCTGTGTTGGTAGCAACCCTCCCCCACTATCCTTCAAATTAGCTTATATTTGTCTTTGGGTCTAAGTCATTTACTGATTAAAGTTTTTCCCAACTTCCCACATTGAATGAAGATCCTCAGCTAAACATTTGTTTGCTCTCCATATAAAGAACATCTGCCTTTGTCTTCCTGGCAGCTCAGCACACAAACTGTTTATCTGGCCAGTTTTCCAACATTTAAGCTACACTGAGCCATGAAGTCATTTCTCGTTATGTAAGTCTGAAAGCAGAGACCATGTTCCTCATTTTGCTTACACCTGGACAAGAGGTGCATAAACCAGCTTTAGCAAGTTGGGTAAACTGACTTCTGGCTTTGAATAAGAACCCATAATTCAATGAAGCACAGATGTGAGAGGATACATTGCCAGGTGGGGGCAAGGGCTCCACAAACATCCAGTTAAGGAGACATGAGAGGCAAAGGGACTGTGTGGATGGTAGATCAAGAACGTAGGTATGACAAGAGTGGAAGGCACGGATTTGGGTGATTAGTGTAGAAGATAGTGTCCTAGCTAGTGTGCTGGTTCACACTCACAATTCCAGCTCTGCAGAGGCTGAGGCAGGAGGATAAGCTTGAGTTTGAGGCCAGTCTGGTCTATCTAGTGAGTTCTAGGCCAGTCTGATCTATCCATTGAGTTCTAGGCCAGCCTTGTCTATCTAGTAAGTTCTAGGCCAGCCTGGTCTATCCACTGAGTTCTAAGCCAACTTGAGCTACACAGACTGACTAATAAAAAAGAAAGGAAATGTCATCAGCACTAGACTACCCCTGGAGTTGCATTTTGTGTGTGACTTTGTGACCGCAGCTAGCTATGTATCTGATCTTTTTTCTGTAATTTTCTGAGTTTGGTTTTCCACTTTGCCTGCCAAGCCTGTGAATCCCTACAAGCCTTCTTAATAAAATGTATTTCTAGTTAAACCACCTACATTCAGCTTCTGTTGCTTGCCAATTTAGAACCCTGACCAATGCCCTTTATAACACTTCCATAATTTAAAGTAAATATTTGTTTCACTGATGTCTGCTCTCCTGCTAAACTAGAAGGTTGATGAAGAGTAGGCTTCTGTCAATCGTATGTGCCAGTATCCCCAGTGCCTAGAGCAGATCGGTCACAAAACAAAATGAATCTGTGAAATAAAAGAACAACTTAAGCCAAACATGATGGTCCAGGCATATAATCTCAGCTACTAGAGAGGTCATGTCAGGAGAATTTCAGTTTCAAATGTGAGCAACAGAGTGAGTTCAAGCACAATCTTGAAAGCTAATGAGATCCTGTCTTAAAACAAAATGTAAGAGAAGGAGGAGGAGGAGGAGGAGGAGGAGGAGGAGGAGGAGGAGGAGGAGGAGGAGGAGAAGAAGAAGAAGAAGAAGAAGAAGAAGAAGAAGAAGAAGAAGAAGAAGAAGAAGAAGGCGTCATTGTTGTAATCACTGGTAATTAGCTCAGTTGTAAAATGCTTCCTAGTGTACATGCTGCCTTATGCTCAATACCCAAACACTACCAATCAATTAATAAATAAATACCCAAAAGAAACCAATAACATGCAAAACACTAGCACACAAAGGGCAGTAATGATCATTGGATGGCTGCTATATAAGACAGAATGTGGAAAGTGTTGGAAAGATGGAAAAGTTTAAATGGAGGCATTGTGGTTGTCAAGCCAGAAGCTAAAGAAGAGATCAAATTTGTATATGCAAAAGCAGAAGGAGGAACTACTCAAGGGAGAGAACAAATGGAGAGATTAATACAGACGTTGGGATGTGGAGGAGGGATGAGACAGTGCAACGTCTTCTATTCACTGTTTGCGTAGAATGTAATAGGCAGGCATCAGAAGCTAGTAAGAGAAGAATGAGGTGTCAAGGCCAGTTATGATGAAGCCAGAGTCACAGAACTATCTAAAATTTACCAGAGAATAGAAAGAGTAGATGACGAACATTGATATCTACAACTTTTAGTATACATAGTTCAGAGGAGAGGCAATAGAGCTTTGTTCTAAATAATGGAAATGAATGAATGGGTTCTATATGAAATCCCAAAGGGGAAGGGTTGCAGGAACTTGAAAACTGCCTAGAAGTAGGAAGTTCAATAGAACGAAGTGTTTTTTTTTTTTTTTTTTTTAAGAGAAATTTGAAACCGAATAACTGGAATATAGTAATAGCAAGAGCGGCAGAAGAAACCAAAGGAAAGGTGAAGAGTTAGAAGGAAGTTTACTACAGAACATGCTGGGCTTCGGGCACAAGGTCATTCCAAAGACAGAAGCCTACATTTGAGAGAGACGGCGGAGTTTGAGGCATAATGAGGGAATGAAGGAACTGATGTCGTTGCACCCCAGGTCAATCCCTTCATACACCACTTTTCTGTCACTTTCTCAGCAGTACCCTAGGCTAAGTACCAGGTAGACAGCAAACGGTTTCATGTGCAGAGGGCTGTGAGAAGTGGCAGTTCACCTTTTCTTTCTTTCTTTTTTCTTTTTTTGGATTTAAAAAAAAAAAAATTATTCCGCCGGGCCGTGGTGGCGCACGCCTTTAATCCCAGCACTCGGGAGGCAGAGGCAGGCGGATCTCTGTGAGTTCGAGGCCAGCCTGGTCTACGGCGCGAGATCCAGGAAAGGCGCAAAGCTACACAGAGAAACCCTGTCTCGAAAAACCAAAAAAAAAAAAAAAATTTTATTCCTTTTATATACCAACCACAGATCCCTCTCTCATCCCTCTTCCCGCTCCCCCACAGCTACCCCTTGACTCAATCCCCATCCCCTCCTCCAAAAGGGTAAGTCCTCCCATGGGGAGTCAGTAAAGCCTGGTACATTCAGTTGAGGCCAGACCAAGCCCCTCCTCCCCTGCATCAAGGCTATGCAAGGTGTCCCCCCATAGGTAACGGGCTCCTAAAAGCCAGCTCATGCACCAAGGATAGATCCTGATCCCACTGCCAAGGGGCCGTCAAACAGGGAAGTTCACCTTTTCAATGGCTGTCAGGTAAAGAGGTGTTAACCAATTCGGGGAGCATAACCTATGCTCCAAGTCAAGTCTAGCCACCTTTTCTCAAAAGTTCAATTAAAAAAAAAGTCAAATTGATATGAAAGGTAGAAAAAGGAGATTTATCCAATTTGACCATATTGCAAAGTGAGGGAAAGACCCACTGAACCCCTCAAGTCTTTTGTTTGGGTCCTGAAGTGAAATTAGAGTTTAAATGGGGGGTCGGGGATAGGTACTTCTAAGCAGCCCCGTCAAGGTGTGGTTTGGACAACCATCAGCCTATTCTTGTCTGGACTTCAGTCTTATCCTGGAAAGTGTTGGAGCTGTGTGAAATCCCTCCCTGGAAGACAAACTACCCCTCTGGCTGGTGCCTTTTCCTTCTCCTAGGATGGGATTCCTAGGGAAATTCCCATTTCTTTGGGGTCCATTGTTTCCACAGTCTGATACTCAGATAGAGAGCCACAGGGGTCTCTTTAGAATTCCACTCCAGCTTTTCAGCAGCATCTGCCTGACTTTGGCTTAAGGTCACACACCCTTTCTTGGCCTCCTCAGTTTCCCTGACTGCCCTTTACTCACTTCTATTCCAGGCTTCCCCAGTGCCAGTCATGTGTGAATTATTTGCACAAAAATATACTTCTGCAGAGCCAGACATGTTGTTGGGTGGTGGTAATAAGTCTTCCATACTGTTTGTTGATCTTTCAGTTTTACCAATTATTAAGAGGGCAATGAGGACCTTCACTCCAGTTGTGGATTTCTGTACTTCTGTCTACATTCATAAATACTATTTCTACATCATGTATTTTATAAATTATTATAAAGCAAATAAGAATTTGGAAAATTTAAGTCCTGGATAAATTTAACTTTTATCGTTATTCACTGACCCATTTTAATATTGATAGCTTTCAATGGCATTGAAAAATATTTAGTCCAATAAATGCATCACCTGAGCTTTTTAAAATTATCTTCTCATGGTATACTACTTTATATTCTTTTAATATATATATGGAAAAAGAATATGTGGCACATATACACAATGGAGTACTACTGAGCAGTAAAAAAAAAAATGATATC
Source organism: Peromyscus californicus insignis (assembly GCF_007827085.1). Taxonomy (NCBI): domain Eukaryota; kingdom Metazoa; phylum Chordata; class Mammalia; order Rodentia; family Cricetidae; genus Peromyscus; species Peromyscus californicus. Next base: position 20,697,234 of record NW_026294503.1, read on the forward strand.
ATGTAATTTGCAGGCAAATGGATGGAACTAGAAAATGTGATTCTGAGTGAGGTAACCCAGACTCAGAAGGACAAACATGGTATGTACTCACTCAGAAGTGGATACTAGATGTAAAGCAAAGGATAACCAGACTACAACCCACAACTCCAGAGAAGCTAGCTAACAAGGAGAACCCTAAGAGGGACACATAGATCATCCTAGGAAGGAGAAATAGGTGAGATCTCCATGAGCAAACCGGGGTTAGGGGAGTAATGGAGGGTAGGGGATGGAAGATGAGAACATAAGGGAATGGGATGGTTGAGCTGGAACAAGGACAGAGTGCAAGAACAAGGAAAGAGATACCATGATAGAGGGAGACATCATGGGAATAGGGAGAAACAGGGTGCTAGGGAAGTTCCCAGAAGTCCACAAGGATGATCCCACCTTAGACTACTAGCAATAGTGGAGAGGTGCTTGAACTAGCCTACTCTGGTAATTAGATTGATGAACATCCTAATTCTCATCATAGAGCCTTCATCCAGTAACTGATGGAAGCAGATGCAAAGATCCACAACCAAGCACCAGGCTGAGCTCCAGGAGTCCAGTCAAAGAGAGGGAAGATGGATTCTATGAGCAAGGGGCATCAGGATCATGATGAAGAAACATACAGAGACAACCAAATCAAATTAGTGGAAACTTATGAACTGGGGACCAATAGTTGTGGAGCCTCCATGGGACTTGACTAGGACCTCCGGATAGGCGAGACAGTTGTTTAGCTTGATCTGCTTAAGAGGCTCCTGGCAGTGGGATCAGGATCCTTGCCTTGAAGGAGGTGGGAATGAGGGGTGTGTTTGGGGGGAAAGGTGGGGGAACAGGAGGAGGGAGGAGAGGGGATCTGTGGTTGGTATGTAAAATGAATAGAAATTTTCTTAATAATAAAAAAAGAAAAAACTGAAAGAAAGAAGAAAAATATTTAGTCCAATAAAGGCATCACCTGAGTTTTTAACACTATCTTCTCATGGCATACTACTTTATACCATATATATATGCGTGTGCATGTGTGTGTGTTGTACACACTATATATATATATGTATATATATATATATACATATATATACACACATATACATACACATACACACAATATATATAAGATTGGTTTGGTTTTTCAAAATAAGGCTTTTCTTTGTAGACCTGCTGTCCTGGAACTCACTCTGTAGACCAGACTGGCTTCAAACTCAGAGATCCACCTGCTTCTGCCTGGGTGCTGAGATTAAAGATCTGCACCACCACTACCCAGCTTTTTAATATCTTTTTATCTTTGTGTTTAAAATAAGATATTTGTAGACAGTGAGTTTGTTGATTTCTTTTTGTCTTTGTGTGACTTCTTTTGGACTAATCAAGCATCTTTTGTGAATTCTGTATGGTTCCTTTGCTTATCAGCTATAATTTCTTTCTTTTCTGTTATTCCTTCAAAGTTCAGTTAAAGATGATACCTTTAACTTTTCATAATCTAACTGCATGTACTAGTCAATCAGTCTAAGTGAAACAGAAGGACTTTTGGACACTATTAGTGGTATTTCCATCTCAAGACTTTTGTGATATCATACAGGTCCACTGTATTCCTAATATCTACCATAAATCTTGTAATATACTATTGTCATGGTTTGATTTAAGCAATTATAATGTAAAATACTCCTTAAATTTAAGATACCTTAAGGGAATGGCTCAGATATCTTATAAACTCAGATGAAAAAATGTTTTCCATATTAGCATAAAGACCAGAGCTTAGGTCTGTACCATCCACATAAAAATATGGGACTCGCCGGGCGGTGGTGGCGCACGCCTTTAATCCCAGCACTCGGGAGGCAGAGGCAGGCGGATCTCTGTGAGTTCGAGGCCAGCCTAGTCTACAGAGTGAGATCCAGGAAAGGCGCAAAGCTACAAAGAGAAACCCTGTCTCGAAAAAAAAAAAAAAATATGGGACTCAAGCCTTATGTGGTGGCACACACCTTTAATTCCAGCACCCAGACGGCAGAGGTAGGCAGATCTCTGTGAGCTTGAGATCACACTGGTCTTCATTGTGAGCTCCAGGCCAGACAGGGCTATAGTGAGAACCTGTCTCAAAACCAAATTAACAAAAACAAAAGCAAAAATCTGGATATAATGATGTATCTATTAGCCATGTTAGAGAGGTGGGAACAGGCTGATCACTGGATCTCATCTGCTGGACAGCCTAGACAAATCAGTGAATCCCAGAAGAACAGGACGGAGTACTGTGTGATGCTGTCTTCTGGATGTGATGTAGCACTTATACTCATGAACTATAGAAGCTGTGGCTAGCTGGCTCTAGATTGGACCTATCAATAGTCCATCAAAATGGAAGAGAAGTTCGTGAGGCCCTATATCTTCCTGAAAAGCTGTTGACAGTCAGTGGCTGCTGTCTTCAGTAGTATAGCACTGGTAAGTTGCCCATGCTTCAGGAAGTAATTTCCTACCCATGACCATGCAAGAAGTCAGTGTTAAATTCAACTCAGTGGTCACAAATAATGAATTTAAAAATGAAAATGGAAGAGTAGAAGGGGGAACTGTTGGGAAGACCAGTGAGTATGAGAATTGAACAAGAGACAGTGTTGGGGACAAGTATGGTAAAGGTATATACGTGAATGAAACTATCAAAGAACACACTAAAGTATTTTTTTAATTTGTCCAAGTTAATACAGAAAAAAAATAAAGTAGAAAGTAATGTCGGAAGACATTTGACATCGGACTCTGGCCTTCACAGGCATTTCTGCACATATACACATACACTTACACATGAATACACACACACATGCACACACACACACACACACACACACACACACACACATGCCCCACCAACACACACAACTCAAGGTATCCTGTGTTCCCTCATGTGTGCATCCTTTCTAGGCATTTCCTCTGTGTAGAATTAGATTTTCAGGTGGCCTTAACTTTTTCTACTTGCAAGATTTCATATACCCTTTCTTGTAGTGCATTGCCTGTTCTTGATAATTTTCAATTGTTTCCATACATGAAAATAGCTTTGAAAACACTTGGTTTTAGTGTATAGACTTGTAGGGGAACAATGTTTAATAATGACATTCTGCTCTCTTCTTTCTCAAATTGCTACCTATGTACAATCTTTTGCTGTTCTTGACTTTGTTGCTTCTGGATGCAAGGAGATTTCTTTCCTGGTTACTTTAAAGATTTTTATCATTGCTTTAAGCAAGTGGATTAGCATGTGACTTGGTTTAGATTTCTTCATGTTTCCAATTTCTCCAGTCTGTTGAGTTTGTAAAATCTGTGAGTGTAAATTCTTTAAAAATTGGATATCTTTCAGCTATTGTTTCTTTAAATATTCCCCTTCTTCTCCTATCTTCTTTTGCGACCCTGATTACAAATATATTAAAATGTTTCAACTATACCTTTCACAGAAATGTTAATCATTTTTTCAGTCACTTAGTTACTATGTATATAACATTAGTTTCTGCTTCTACACCTTCAAGTCAAATGACCTCATCTTCTGCAATAGCTAGCCTGCTGTTAATCCTCTGCAGAATAGTTTTCATCTGTCCAGTTACAGTCTTCATATCTAATTCAATTTGGTTAAATCTTTCTATTTGATGCGTTCCATTTTCTTTTTTAACACATGACATCCGTTCATAATAACTATCCTAATGTTCTTCCCACTGGAAAAAAAATCTATGCTGATTTTTTTACCTGTATATGATGGTTAATTATACCCTCATTATATTTCATTATTCCTGCTTCTTCATATGCCTGGCAATTTTTAAATGAATAATGTTCATTGTAAACTTTATCTTGCTGTTTGCTGGGTATTTTTGCATTTCTATAAAACTCCTAAGTGTTGTTCTGTACCACATTTGAGTAAGCTATCCCTTTCCAGGCATTTTTTAAAGGATTTGTGCCAGGTGTGTTGGCTCATACTTATAATCCCTGCACTTGGGAAACTGAGGCAGGAGGATTATGTCATGAGTTTTCTAGCTAATCAGAGCTAGAAAACCTTATCTCAAAAAATAAAGAAAGAAAAAGTTAACAAAAAGATTTGTGATGTTGGGCTACATCAGTTATGGACCCAACTTAGAATTTGTTCTACTACTGAGATAAAACTCTGGGTACCCCACCCAGTACTCCATTCATTGGTAATTTACCCACTACAGAAGATGGAAACATAAACTTTTCTTGGCCCTGTATGAACTTTTGCTCCTTTGAAGTGTTTCTGCCCTGCTTTGAAGGGATATTTCATCTTCATGTGCTAATATGATTAATCTGTACTCCCCTGGATACTTCAGGGACCCCCTTTTGTGGGTCCCCAGTTTTGACTGGTATACAGCTTTTTATTTTTAATATCCCACAAACTCTAGCCCTGTTATTCCCTTAAATGCCAAGCTTCCATCACCTAAACTCAAGGAGACTGCAGGTCTTTACTAGGAACAGTTCCCTCCTGCACTCTGAAAATCCTTCAACCTCAGAAAACCACAGGACTTCCATCACTACTCTCCTATCTAATCACAATTGTGTGACACACAAAGCCTAAAACCCATGGTTTCACATAATTTTCTCTTTGATTTTAGTTGGTTCCTCTTTTTCAGCTTAGCAAATGTTGGCCCTCCTGTTTAGAGTAGAAATCAGATGTCGCTGGCTTCTGTAATCAGAAATCTGGAAACAGAGGGAAAGGTTTCAACAGAAGACATTTATACAGAAGACTGAGTAGAAAGTAGAAATTGTAAAGTCAAAAAAGAGAAAGGGAAAGTAAAAGATTAATTTTCAGAAGGAAATGTAAAGAAAGAAATGAAAAACTTAGATGGACTTCAAATTTGCCTATGAAAAGAAACAGGAAGCAAGAAAGTAGAAACAAAGAAGCAGAGAGAGATTTAAGTGCAGAGTTCACTTGGTGGGCTGGCTGTACTTGAACTGGCATTATGCAAGGCGACTAAACGTTAACAACTTCCTGTAGTTAGACAGAGAGAGTGGTGAGGAGAAAGAAAGCATGATACTTCCACTTCTTCCCCAAATAGGGCTCTTTTCAAACCCTCTTACTCTTGAGATTTAAATATTCCCAGCAGAAGTGAGCAGTTCACAGACTGTCTAATGAGCTTGCCATCAACCCCGCTTTAAACTTCCGACGGTCTGATACACAGGTCACCTTGATACCTGATACTCATCATTTCCTGGTGCCCCCCACTGAACTTTTGAAATTAATATCCTGTTACACAACTCTAGTGAAGAGATAGGAGACAGTGAACAGCACCTTAGTTCAGCAAGGTAATGGTAAGAGTAAGCCCAACAAGTTACGGGAACACACACAAAGGGACAGGTCCTGTAAGACCTTGGAGAGGGGAAAGCTGCCAGCAAGTGCTGCCCCTGTCACCAAAGGGATCTTCTAGGAAAGAGTTTATAGAATGTAGAAGCAGGACAAAAGAAAGGATCTTCTACTGTGGGAAGGCTGGGGACAGGGCAGTTACTACAAGTGTAAGTGGGTTGGTAGAGCTGGGAGCTGAGAACGTCCATCAGAAGCCTTGTCACAGAGACACTTGCATGCCACGGCATTTGGAATTGACCCAGAGAGAAGCATGGGGTTCTAGAGTGGTTATAAGTAGAGGATTGACTGTGATCAGTTTTGTGTTTGGAAATCATTTGGATGGCCGAATGCAGCACACAAGTGAGGAAGCTAAGATGGACAGGATGCTCACTGTGAGAAGGAGTAGTGTCCTGTGAGGCAGAAAGAAACAGTGAGAACGAGAAGACATCGATACATCATCAGGAGTAAAATCCAGATCTGGTAGCCGTTGTCATTCAGGCCCATCCCTTGGGGACCCGCCCAGCATCTTGATGTCATCTTATGTAAAGCCTCCTTTAAGAGGAAAAAAATCCCCTCCCCCTCCTTCTTCCTCCTCTCTCCCTCTTTCCCTTCACAAGGCTGGGTGCACCTCAGCTTTCCTTTCTCTCCTTTTCTCTCTCTTTCCCTCTCTTTCTCTCTCTCTCTCTCCCTCGTTCTCTCTATTCCCTCTACCCTCCCCCTTTAATAATAAAACTTTCCACGTGGACGCTGTGCCTGAGTGGTGTGAGTAACTTTCCACCATGTCCCCTTGGCTGTCGCCTGCATGGCATGTCTCCTTGGCTCAAACCCACCAAGGCCCCTCGCATGCCGTTTCACAACAGTAGCTGAATAAAACTTTGGCATAAGAAGGAACTGTGAAGAGAAATACCCAGGTGTTTGTCCTGGATAACTGTATTAACGGCAGTGTTTTCAATGTTTTAGATGTTCCAAAACTCCTTGTACAATAAGAGAAATCAAAGTTCTCAATGGTCTTGATTTGCTTTCATCCATTCAACACTGTTTACTTGTTCTAGGCACAAGGACTAGACCAGGAAAGAAGTCGGAAGCTATGGAATAATAACCAAGAGAAATGGGGTGGGATAAAGGAATCCATAAGGCCCAACAAAGGCTAGCTACCACAAGGAGTCATGGTTCCAATGCCTTTTCAGTAACCCTGGGTGCTGTGGGATGTTCTGTATGTCAAATGTGTTGCTCTGATTGGTTAATAAATAAAACACTGATTGGCCAGTAGCCAGGCAAGAGGAAGTATAGGTGGGACAAGGAGAAGAATTCTGGGAAGTGGAAAGCCAGGGCAGAGAGACACTGCAAGCCGCCGCCATGACAAGGAAGATGTAAGGTACCGGTAAGCCACGAGCCACATGGCAAAGTATAGATTAATAGAAATGGGTTAATTTAAGATATAAGAACAGTTAACAAGAAGCCTGAGCCATTAGGTCAAACAGTTTAAATAATATAAGCGTCTGTGTGTTTATTTTATAAGTGGGCTGAGGGACCCTGAAAGAAAACTCTCTAGCTACACCTGGGAAGTGCGATGATAACAGAGAGGGCAGAGGGAGAAGGTGGACTGAACACAGGCTGAGAAACACGGAACAATGAAGAGAAAAGAAAAGAAAAAGACAAGGTAGAGAGCAGCGTGTGTGACTAATGCAAGTGCTATCAAATTCCCTCCTAAAGGCGCAGGCTGGCTAGAGAAGCCGGATATGCCAGAAATGGGCCAATCAGAGACTAGAGTCAGGAGAAACAGCTGGAAACCAAGGAATTGGTAAGGAAGGAGACCTAGAGGAATAGGAGAGTCCATCAGAAAGCGTGGTGCTCCCCAATTCCCGGTGGCAAAATGGCTCCATATGGAGTGGCTCTTTATAAACACAGCAGAGTGCTGAGAAGCAGGACCGGCACAGGTGTTACAGAGTGAACACTGAGTGGGGTGAGAAAAGAGCATCCCTACAATTCCAGCTGTTCGAGCGGGTGAGGCGACAGTACATGGTTTGAGGCCAGCCTGGGCAAGTGAAGCAAGACTCAGCCACAAAATATTAAAAGAGGGCTAATGGCAAATGATGAAAATAAAAAGAAAAAATAAATAAACATTAATGGTCAAATAAGTGGGGGGGGTCAGAGACAATCTTCAAGCAAAGTAAGATGTGCTGGGGGGGTCGCAGAAATGGAAGAGAAGGGTGACACTATTAAGAAATCAGGGTCGCCGGGCGGTGGTGGCTCACGCCTTTAATCCCAGCACTCGGGAGGCAGAGCCAGGTGGATCTCTGTGAGTTCGAGGCCAGCATGGGCTACCAAGTGAGTTCCAGGAGAGGCGCAAAGCTACACAGAGAAACCCTGTCTCGAAAAACCAAAAAAAAAAAAAATCAGGGTCAATTTTTATGGAAAAGGAACTGGGAGTGGGGGAGGAGAAGGATGCTAGAGGTATTGGCATCATGAAGAGGAAACTCTTCTCGATAAGGGTAGATGTAGGCAGCAATCATGAGAAGGGAACCTACCTAGTCCAGAAAAGCATTCATTTTTTGAGCAGATGTGCTATAGTAGAAGGGAGGTGCACATCAGCCTCTCTCATCCTGCTCACCAAACTGGAAACCAAAGTAGATATGGGCAGGAAAAAACAACATGGCAAGGTATGTGCTGGAAAGGATGTAGTCGCAAGCTTTCTCTTCATTAACAACTTTAAAATAAACACACCTGAGACTTTAAATCACGAATGGGTCTGGAAACTTCAAGGTCATTTCAAGTTCATTCACCACAATACTTCCCATATCTTGTCACTGAGCATCTCCATAACGAAGTCTCTGAGGTGGCCTCACATTTGAACGTAATCTAAGTGCTTCCTAGGCAGCAAATAAAAAATTTCTTGCCAATCAGGGTCTGGGCACAGACAAGTTCATTGATCAAACAGACCAATGCAGGAAACTTGAGGTTTCCTATTAGACAAACAGCACACACAAAATGCCAGAAAGTAGTGACTAACAGGTGTGGGTGACAGGAGACGCATATAAAAGGTTTCATCCACACCCTCTTTTGTGGCTTTTACCCTGGTGCCACCACCACACCTATGAGTTTCGATCATTAAAATAATAAAGACATAGAGTAAAACCTGCTGACAATCCATGCAGGAAGCAATGGACAGTTCAAGAGCTAAACTTGGTAGCACAGAACAAGACTCAGTTTGGAGAATGTCTGATATTGGTGTGTGTGTGTGTGTGTGTGTGTGTGTGTGTGTGTGTGTGTGTACATATGTATATAGTAGACACACATCTCACTTGCATATATTTGATTGTTGTTCTTGTTACTTGACAGGGTCTTCCTGGGTATCCCTAAATGTCCTGTTACTGGTAATGCAGCCTATGCTGGCTTTAAACTCAGGGCAATCATCTGGCCTCATCCTATGACATGCTGGTATACCAGGCATGTGCTGCCATGCCCGGGTTAGCTATTGTTTTTTCCGCTTGATCTACGTGTGTGCTGATGTATGTAATTTAACTTATCTTCAGATGATCTTTGAGAAATGTCCCTTCCTTTATCCCACGTACAGAACGTTGACACTGTAATCCAAGAATATAATGGGGATGCACAGAGGTAATGTTTTGTTTTTTGTTTTTTAAATATCTGCGAAGTGTTAGAAGACAGTGGCAAAAGTCCGTGTCTGGTGGTGAAATGAAGTGTCTGTGTGGAAACCTAATGTGAGTAACATCGTATGTAGACAGAGCAATAATATAGATCTCAAAATTGGAAGAGTAGCTGCCGTCCTATAAGCTGCCTACAGTTTAAAGAGTGCTTCCTGTGCACTGAACTTTTCTGTCCATCATTGGTGGACATCCTCATGAGGGATTTTCCGGAATAGAGCAGGAAAGACTCAAAGCAGCTCTCCGGGGGACCCAGTGCCTGGTGGCATGTTTAAAATCCCATTAGCCTCCCCTTTAAAACAGGCACCCCACTTTCCAGGTGTGCCTGGCGACTGGGAGTTCGCCTTCTGAGTCACAGCCTCTGTCTTCCTGCCCAACTGGGGAAAGGGGATGAGAACCGGCTGGGAGACTGGGGTGGGATGGGCCGGTGGGACTCGTTGAACCTTGAGCGCAGGGACAGCAGGTGATCTGACGAGCCGAGGAGAGCTGCGGATCTGGCGCCGGAGCGCACCGCACCTGTCCGGGTGACCCTTGCGGGTGCCGGGGCGGAGGCGCGCTCACCTGCGCCCACGTGATGGGGCGGGGCTCTGTCGGCAGCGGGCCCGTGGCCACGCCCTCTCCGCGCTCGGCACGCCCGGAGCCCGCGGACCGGATCGGCGGCGGCGGCGGCGGCGGCGGCGGCCAAGCCCGGGAGGCGGAGGCGGGACGCGCGCGGGAGGCGGTGGCGGCTGTGCGCGGAGACGTAGCAGCGGCAGCATGTCGGCCGGCGGAGCGGCAGTCCCGCCGCCCCCGAACCCCGCTGTGTCCTTCCCGGCGCCCCGGGTCACCCTGCCCGCCGGCCCCGATATCCTGCGGACCTACTCGGGAGCCTTCGTCTGCCTGGAGATTGTAAGTGGGGTAGCGTAGAGCACGATCTAGCCCCCCGGGAGCAGGGACAGGCAGCAGCATCCTTGCCCCCAGCCTGGTCTGGCCCCCTCGGCGCCCTCCTTCAGCCTCCTTCCTCTAGAAGTGGCCTTTTTCCTGCCGACGGTCTCGGGGTCCTCTCCACGTTGTGCCGGGGCCTCTTGCCTGGCACCTGTTACGCGGACACCTGCTCGCCCGGCCTGGAATGGAAATGTCCCTTAGAGAGCGAGCAGGCAAAGGGCCCAAGATTAGGGACTTGGGCAGGAGAGGGGTGGTAGCGCTTGGAGAAGTCTTGGGGAACTCGGCTTTGGACAGGGTCTACGCTTGGCTAGAGGAGGAACCAGCGCCCTCGGCCCCTCCTGTCGCTAACCTGCCATTTTGTTGGGTGGTGCAAAGGTGGACTGATGACTGGGTGGCCAGGAAGCTGCTAGGATGTGGAAAGCCTGGGCGGGAGGCGCCAGGGAAAGGAGGAGAAGCAGGCTGAAACCTGGGTATGGTTTTCGCCGGACTCACCCTTGCCGTCGTCAATGCCCTTTGGATTGGGGAAGAACAGGGCAGGGAGAAAGGTGAGATGGTAAGTGCAGTTGGCAGTGTGTAATCAAGTGGGTGTGAGGACGGTAGGGGAAAGTGGAAATGCGGGGTGTCGGCTACAGCCCTCGCCTTTGCACCTTGCCCTTTTCCAGTTTACCTGAGAATCCCCAACCTTCCCTGAACACTTTCCTTGACCCGAGTAAAGTTGGTGTCCCAGGCCTGCCCTGCAAACCTTGTTGAACTAGACACTTGAACTTAACGACGAAAGGAATGCTGTGGAGTTGGGAGCTTTTGAAGCTCCTTGTGGACCAGGGGGGAATGTGTAAATATAAGTTGGGCAACTAAGGTTGCATCATGCCCAGAGAATGTCAAATAGAAAGAAATGTTAGCAAGTCAGGGAGGGCCTTTCCTGCAGGCTGGTTTTGTTTGCTCCGTTTAGGGTTTTCATGTCACTCATCCTCTCCTGTGAGTTTGCATAACCTGGATCTGGGTCACTCTGGCTTCCCTTTTGTGCTGTGGAGCTGAAAACCTTGTGAGCATTGGTTTTCTGCCCCATTATGCTTAGGTGGCCAAGGCACCTTAGGTTTAGCTCAGATTTGAATCTGCAAGAAGAGACCCAAGTGAGTCACAGGCTGTGGCAGCTCTGGTCAGAGAGTCACTGTGAGGCTAGAAGACCCTGGTGTGGGTTCGGGTTCGAGCCCAGTTCAGCAGCGTAGGAATAAGACTGAGATGAGTCGCAGGCATCCATAGGAGAGGAACAGGGAGAGATGGCATTGGACCAGCCTCCTGGCTGTGGACGGACACAACCTTTAACACAGGAAGCTTTGGCGAGAAAGAGTTCACAGATTGTGGGCTCCTTTCCTGCCGTGTTCAAGTTCCACATGCTCGCTTCCTCTTTCAGGAGTTCTTCCCACGTCTTCACTTACTTCCTACTTATCCTGAAATTTACCGAAGATCCATATGCAGAGACTCACTGCCTAACCTTTGGTTAGAAGTTAGCCCCATCCTCAGCATCAGTATACATTTAATCTCAAATTTGATATGTTGGTTATATATTTATTCAAATATATTTATACAGTATAATTTGCATACATATACACATGGAATATATATACATACATACATACATACATACATACATACATACATGGAATGTATGCATAGAAGTCTTTCCCACCTGTTACCAAATGAAATGGGACTCAGGACCCACCTGTGGATGGGCCACACTTTATGGAACACTGTAATTCTGAAGGTGAACTAAGAGTCACCAAAGAGGTGACTTATTGAACTCCTCCTAGCTCCCTATCTCCTTTTCCTATCTACCACAGTAGTTAGTTCTCAGCTCTTGCTGTACTTAATAACTTGGCAGCTTCGAAAAGTACTGTTGCCAGCCCAGGCTAATTAAACCAGAATCTCTAGGGGCGCACCCAGAGTCAGCTAATTTTTTTTTAAAGGTTCCCTGGAGATTCTAATACACAGAATAGCTGCAACCCACTGATACAGCCTTCGAGCCAGGCTCTGCCGAACAGAGAAATAAAGAGGTTTTTTTCTCACAAATGTGAATGTTTTTGTTTGTTAGGATGGATAAGATGATTAGATCCTGGAAGTGTGGGGAAGTATCCCACACACTTCAAATAAGCAAAGATAGCTTGCTTCCTGCTTTCTCAAACTTCTTCTTCTCTGGCAACTTACTACCCCTGACATGTGCTCAGACTCTTATCAAAATAGAAGAATCTCTTCCCGAAGCCATTTGGACTTGCACTTTGGTGTGTGTGTGTGTGTGTGTGTGTGTGTGTGTGTGTGTGTGTACATGCATGTGCAGTTCATGTGGGGGTATGTGTGTCATGCCTGTATGTCCAAGTGCATATGTAGGCCAGAGGACAACCTGTCACTCCTCAGGAACTGTCCACCATTTCTTTTTTTTATATTTTGCTTGTTTATTGAGGGAAGGGGAGGAGGGCATGCTCACTCCACAGTGCTTGTCCAGAGGTTAGAGGATGAATTCCAGGAGTCAGTTCTCTACTTCCAGGCGGGTTTCAGGGGTCAAATTCAGATTCACAGGCCTGAGGTTAGGCCCTGTTCCCCACTGAACCATCTCACTGTCTTGTCAACTCTGTTTTGGCCATGGAGATCAGGGTGAGAAAGATCTCTTATTGGCCTGTAACTTGCCAAGTAGAATAGGCTGGCTGGCCAGGGATCAGCTTGGCCCTGCCTGTCTAGTCCTGAGATCACACATCACCATACCCAGCTTTCTTAGGTGAGGCCTGGGGGTTGAAGTCAGGCACTTTTGGAGTAAAGTGGAAAGGCTTTATTGAGTGGGCTACCTTTCTAGCCCCACCTTTTAATTTTTATTTTCATGGCCAAACATCCTTCCAAGTTTAAGTCGGCAGTATCTTTTACCTCTTCCCCAAACCTCCTGTTACCTCTCCCCATGGGGAGGATCAAAATGTACCAACGAAACCAGTGACCTCAGGGAAATGAGAAGCCACTTTGAGCCCAACCAACAGTTCCTTCTTGGCCTCCATCCTTCTGGAATGCTTCGTGATACTGGATCGTAGGATTAAGAAAGCAGCCAGCAGGCAGCCTTGGTGGTCTTCTGCCTAGAATGCCCACTCCAATGAAGTGCAGAGAAGAGCCAAGTCACTCATCTGAAGCACCTTCATCCCTAAGTTTCACAATTTCCCTAGGAATTTTGATTCCTAAGTCACAGACTCCCACTTCAGAAATTATTCTCCCTGTAAATTAAATGTGAGGATTCCCTAGGCTCAGTCTCAAATACAAAGTGAACTCTAGCCTGGAACCAATTATTTTAGCTTCTGTTGATGTTTCTGGGTGTCTCTAAACTCGTTTTTAATTTTGACCTTCCATTGAAATCCATTTATCTCCAAGATGTCTTCCTTCTGTGTCATGTTGTTCTCGGAAGCTATGTGAACTGTGTTCAGTGAAGATGGTTTTGTCTACCAGTAGGAGACTCAGCTAATGAGACTGTGGTCTTGGAATTCAGTTTTCGTACTAACTTTGCTCAAGGAATTTAATCCCAGTCTCTGGTACTATATGCACTCATGACTCTCTGTTAATAGTGCCTGCCACCAGAACCAAGTAAGGCAGTTCACAACATCTGTTTCATAAGTGGGGACTGTTGTGGGATGGTCTGTATGTCAAATGTGTTGTTGACTGACCAACCAAATTCCCAAATATACCAAGCTGACTTTGGAGATGTGTAAAGGTTAAAACCTTCCTTTTTAAGAAAAGAAAAGGGGAAGTGCTATGGGATGGTCTGTATGTCAAATGTGTTGCTGATTGGTCAATAAATAAATCACTGATTGGTCAGTGGCCAGGCAGGAAGTATAGGCGGGACAAGGAGGAGAAAAAACTGGGAAGTGGAAGGCTGAGTCAGAGAGACACTGCCAGCCGCCATGATGACAAGCCGCATGTGAAGATGCCGGTAAGCCACGAGCCATGTGGCAAGGTATAGATTAATGGAAATGGATTAATTTAAGCTGTAAGAACAGTTAGCAAGAAGCCTGCCACGGCCATACAGTTTGTAACCAATATAAGTCTCTGTTTTACTTGGTTGGGTCTGACGGCTGTGGGACTGGCAGGTGAGAGAGATTTGTACTGACTGTGGGCCAGGCAGGAAAACTTTAGCTATAGGGGACTATTCCAATTTTGCATTCATGATATGGGTTTTTGAGATAGGTATATTCTACCATTGGTTTCCTAACTTGGCAGCCCCTTGGTTTTGGCCCCAGCTATCCTTACCTGATGTATCCTTACCGTATTATCTGTATATAGAATTTAATACAAGGTTCATATTGCAAAACCAAGCATTTTAGCTCAGGCTGAAAACATTAACACCAAAAATTATCATTTTCAGGGTCCATGACAAAGGACCAATATTGGCGAAATTATTAAGGCCACTCCACGTAGTTAAAAGGGAGATTTATTTAATGGCATAACTTACAAATGAAGGGATAGGTAGGTTGCAGGTTCTGTGAAAGACACAGAGTAGTCCGGCAGTGTTCTCTGGAGAACTCTCCTCGGTCTACCTCTAGCATCCCAGTCCAAGCAGGAAGAGAGGCAGTGAAACCGAATCTCGGGTCTTCAGGGTCCTCTCTTGACCCCGCCTTGTAGGCGTGACAGTTACCGAAGCCTCAATGGGGGTTGAAACTTCCAGATCAAAGCTGGAATGGTTACCCACTACAGACCAATGAGTAAAGAACTTGTTGCAAAATTATGAGGACTTCTGTTCAAGTCCGCAGGACTCTTGAGAAGCTGCCCTCTATGGTAGTTTATGTTTGTAGTTACTCCGGTGTGTGATGGGATGCGAAGTCAGTAGAATCCCTGGAACCTCGTGGGCCAGAGAACCTCACCTAGGCAGCAGTGAACAAGAAAACAGACCCTGTCTCCAACAGTGGGAACACTGGGGTCCGACACTCAAGGCTGTCCACACTAGCACAGCGCCATACAATGCCCACACTGATTCTCCTGAACAAAACGTTAGCATTTTCAAATCCTCTCAGTGTTTCCGGAGGGAATATTTATCGACCACAGACTGTATACAAAACTGTTTGGATGCCTCATCACCCGAAAGCCTACATAATCTTGTTAACAGGATATACAAAACAAAAAGTTACTTCTATTTGGGGAAGAAAAGCTGTCATGAAATTGAAATACAACCAAAGCATTTTCTGTCCAGGCCTAGCTGTAATAATATCAGGGTTTCTCTACTCTCTACACAAGATATTTAGGGTCCTGTTCTCAATGAAATTATTTTATAAAATGTGTTAAGAAAGATCAAACACAATACCATTAATTGTGGAAAACAATAACGTTGATTTATTCAGCGAATCTCACAGCTTCAATGTTTAAGAAAACACCTTCAAATTAGTTGTTTAGATTTCTCTTTATGAGAAGAATTCTAGAACACATTTTCCAACTAACTGTAGTGTTCCAGTGCCAGAATCATTTCCCTTTATTTAACATAATAACATATTAAGAAACATACTGTTTATTGAGCCTTCTCTTTATGCCCTGGGAATCTGATAACTAATATGTAGTGTTTGCCTTTAAAAGCAGTTGTGTAGGCCAGGCATGTGGCTGCATGCCTTTCATTTCTACACTCAGAAAGCAGAGGCAGGTGGATCTCTGTGAATCTGAAGCTGGTTGGTTTATGCAGTGAGTTCCAGGACAGCCAGGGAATACTTAAGTAGACCTTGTCTCAAAAAAAAAAGTGTTGCAGGATATAAAAGTCAAAAAGCACTTACAGCTTTGTGAAATGCTAAGGTCAGCTTCTGAAAATACTATCAGAAAGAGAACATTTGGCTCCTAGTGAGCTAGGACAGGGAGCTTTAATGGGGTAGTAACATTTGAGGTTCGCCTAAAATGGTAAATGAGACAAAATTCCAGGTAGAAAAGAGAACATATACAAACCTCAGAGATTTAGAAAAGGAAGAAGAAAGAAATCAGTCCATACCATAAAATCTCTAGCAATTGTTAGCATTTTGGCATGACTGATGAGAAGATGGGAAAAAGAGGAAGATGCCGCTGGCAAAATTGAAGCTGTGGTTGGCTGACAAGTAGGTCAGGCTGTGAATATGTTCGCCATGGAGCACTGCCGAGGACAGCATTAGAGGTGGTCAGACTTGTGTCTTAGACATCTTTCCTGAAATTGGTTTGTAAAACACAGAGATTAAAGTTAGAAGGCCAGGAGATCAGTGTGTGTGTGTGTGTGTGTGTGTGTGTGTGTGTGTGTGTGTGTGTGTGTGTGTGTGTCAGGGGGTCTTACTATTACTAGAGTTTAGATAAGATGTGGTGAGACCCAGAAATAAAAGCAAGGAAAAGAAGGCTAGAGAAAATAAAGGAGAAAAACCCGAGGCTTCGCCGATCGACTGATACACGAACTTGGATGCTCTCTCAAGTGATACTAGACGAGGCTGAAGTGTAAGATGTGTCTGAGAGGAGCACAAGGCTAATGGAAGGAGGGGAGGGGGTGGGGGCAAGTGCAGTCATGCAGGGGACTCTGGAAGTCATTTCCAGTTATTTTCAACCAATGTCTTTGAATATAGTATGACTAACATGTAAATGTTCTGGTATATAGCACTCTCTTTCCTTGGCCAGAAAATAGATTTTGATTGCAAAGAGACAGTTTGAAATAGACTGAGAAGGCCTAGCAGCCTATGTGTTTGCCTCTCTAGATGGGTTTTTATCCTGTACGCCTGTACAAAAGACTTTTTTTTCTCCCTCTGTGCCTATGGGTTAACAATCTCTAATCACAGGAAAAGAGCCTTTAACTTCCTGTAGGGGAATGTAAGCCAGTGCCCCTGCCAGAGTTCACTGTTCAGCATTCATGTTCCCTGACTCACAGCCCTGTAGGAAATATGAAATAAATGTAAAGACTTTGAACCAACGTTCTGAAAGGATTGACCTCGAGCTGTAAAGGGAAAGGTCAAGGGGAAGAGATTTGGTTTATGCTGCTGTATAAAAATGTGCCTGGCAGTAAGAGCTGTGGACTTGACGTATCTGCTGGCGTGGGACTGAATTAAAAGGGCCTACAGTGATGAAGAACTGGTATCAGGCCAGTGTACTCTGGAGGACACACATGCAGAAGTCAGCAAATGCTATGCTATTGGCTTATAATACTAACGGTGTGTAAGAATGTTCTAGAAGAACTGGCAAGTGGAGAGAAGCAGTTTGGGAGCAGAGATGCTCTTCACCACTGCAAATGCTAATATTTTTCCCAGTTACACAGTGTGACCTGAATTCCTCATGAGCTTGTTTTATAGAAGAGGATTGGCTCCTTTCATAGCAACCCTGTCTGGCATTCTTGACTTGTGTTTGAGGACATTCAGAAGGAAGACAGTCAAAAGAAAGGAAGGAGGTAGTGGTCTGTCCAGTTCTTGCCAGGACATTGGCATATAGGCATTTTTAATCTACATGATAGGGAGTCACTTACATACATGGAAAGGACATTTCAGAAACCAAGGGGATTGATAAATACAAATGCAAAGAGGCCAGAACTTCGTTTCTCTTCTACACTATTTGCTTTCTATTTTAGGGTTTGCATTAGCTATTTAGAAAACTGACAAAGAAGTTTGAGTCAGATGAGGTGAAGGTATAATTTTGTAGCACTGACAAATGGA
Source organism: Peromyscus californicus insignis (assembly GCF_007827085.1). Taxonomy (NCBI): domain Eukaryota; kingdom Metazoa; phylum Chordata; class Mammalia; order Rodentia; family Cricetidae; genus Peromyscus; species Peromyscus californicus. The sequence goes on from NW_026294503.1 coordinate 20,714,801, forward strand.
AGTCAAATGCAAAGTAGAAAGTCAAATTTATTTTGCAATTAACAGACTGTGTTCATAGACAAAGTCTACATAGCCTTTTCTACTGTTGCTTCCCAGAATTCATTCTTCCCTAATTCAAACAAAACAAATCTTACTTGCTTGAACTTCTAGATTAGTGTGATCTATAGCCTGTAGCCTGTACCTGGCTTAATCTAGAAACAATCTGGATGGATGTCAGCACAGTTAGTGAGCAAGATGGCAGGTGCCCAGAGGCTAGCCTGGTCAAAAGTACTGTTTCAGTACTAATAGGGTGTGTGGGCAAATGGGGAAAAAGAAGAGTGAAAATTGGTGCTGGTGAGGTATGTTTGCAAGAGATGACTGCTTTTCCATTACCTTCTCCCCCAGCATCCAAAGATCTTATAGTAGTAGGTGGTGCTCATTGCTACAGTCACCAGAAAATTGGGGAGGACATGCTTCTACTTGGTAGTCTCCTTACCTGTTTTTGACATCCGTCACGTACCAGGAAATGGTCTGGACTTCAGACAGCCATGCATCCCTGGGATGTGAAGTTACACTTCTAGCACTTTCTTTCGAGCCATTCATTGCTCACTGATTGGTTTCTGTTGCTTTGTAGCAGGACACATCTGAACACCTTATGTAGAAAGTACACCCCTGGGTTCCCAGTGTTCAGAAACATTTAAGGAAATGTCACCATTTCTGACTTCACAGCCCAGTGAGTGATAGGCATGCGAATCTATGATTTCAATCTAGGTGTTGTAAATGGTCAAAAGGATATATGCATCAGTAACCACAGGAACACCGAGGATGGATTCCAGCCAGAGAATTCTGGAAGATGTGCTGCCATAGGTCAGCTGTACAGCACTTTGTTGTATGCTAGGCAGATGTATGGACAAGTGAGCCTAGTTCTTCGTGTGTAGAGGATGAGATGATAGGCTGGAGTGCAGAGAAAAGGGATTGGAAAAGAAGCATTTCCAGAAAAAAGGAAGTTTGAGGTGGGTAGGACCTAGAATCTCTAGTATGACTACCACCTGGCACAGCTACATTATAAATGAACTTGCATTTTATGGTCTGTCTTGTCAAGGTGTCTACCAGCCAAAGATTGTATCTCTTAACATAAGTATGTTTCTAGTTTTAAAAAACTAAACAAAAAAAACCTTTCAGAATATAAATTGTATGTAACATGGAATTAATTATAGATTCTCTCATATGTAGGTGATAAATTCTGGGTATATTAAACATCTTTTATAACTATAATGTTGAACAGGTACCCAGTAAATAAGCACCCCCAAAACAGAAGCATTTAACAAGTAGGTGAGGGGTTCAGAAGTTCTGGATGAAACTTCACTATGTTACCATTTGGCCAGTTTTCCATGACTTGAGGCAGTCATTTGGAAAGCTGATAGAAATCTAAGTCTAGAATGAACACTACACACTTTAAAGAGGTAGAAAAGCAGCTGGAAGTTTCTCCGATCTTGCCCAGCCCTGAGTTCCCACAGCTATTTATAAAATAATCATTCAGAGGCTTATATTAATTACCAACTGTATGGCCTATGCGGGCTTTTTGCTACCTAGTGCCTTCATCTTAAATTAACCCATTTCTATTAATCAATAATCGCCACGTGTTCCATGGTGTTACCTGCGTCCCGTTACATGTTGTTCCTTGGATGGTGGTTTGGTATCTCCCCTTACTCTCCTTTCTCCTTCCACTATCTCTCCTGGATTTTCACGCCTGGCTCCATCCTACCCTGCCATAGACCAATGCAGCTTTATTTATCAACCAATCAGAGCAACACATATTCACAGCATACAGAAAGACATCCCACAGCACTTCCCTTTTTCTGTCTAATAAAAAAGAAAGGTTTTAACTTTAACACATTAAAATTACATATAATAGAACAGTTATCAAGCAAGAATTACCATTATAATAGCTAGTCTATATTTGGCAAAATTAGAAAATATTCTATAATCTATCCTCTTTTTGTGAGTCTAAAGTTTTATATCTAATTTATCTTTTATCATGACTAAGGAAAATTATAACTATCTAGTCTTCAACTCCATCAAAGACCCCAGAAGGATGTAATATTACCTGAGTAAACAGGAAGTACATTGCAAGCAACTTCCATAATTCTAGAAATGATAGAGACAGCTGGCTGCCTGGACAGTCACCCGAAGTTTTTCTGCATCGTTGCTTGGGTGGGACTGGAGAAACTTCCAGCTACAGAAAAAGCATATGCTCTGGAACCCAGTGCCAAGTCCAAATCCCACGTCTAACATTTGTTAACTGTGTGACTTTGGCAAAGTTACTAAGAGTTCTGCCCCTCAACTAACTTCCCTGTAAGAGAGGGCTCATAATATCTCTCAGGCTTTGTGAGGATTAAGTTGATAAAAATAAAATTCTTAGAAAAGACTTGGCCATAAAAACCCAATAAATGTTAGCTAATATTTCTGTTATTGTATTGCCTTTGACTTCATATTCAAGCTCTGTAAGTCACACTTGGAGACTGTTATTTCCCACCCCCAAGCTTGTTGGTTCAGTCTTCCTACAGAAGAGAGATGGCATGGCCAGTTATGTTAATAATCGGACAACACAGAAAATTCTAAATAATTAAGTAGTTTTCTCTGAGAGATATTATGTCTGGTAATTTGTCTCTTAAGATTGATGTTCTCCTCTGATAAAGTGGGGAGGGCCTTGGTCCTGCCTCAACTGAATGTACCAGGCTTAGCTGTCTGCCCATGGGAGAACTTACCCTGTTGGAGGAGAGGAGGAGGGAAGGAGGGGTGGGGGACAGAGGCAGGAGGGGGGAAGGAGCAGGAGGAGGGATGAGAGGGGGATCTGTGGTTGGTATGTACAATAAATAAAAAAAAATTAAAAGAAAAAAGATTGGTGTCTTCTTCTCTTTTCTCCTTCCCAGTATTGGTGAAAGTCAGTTGTCATAGAAATTAGCCCATTTACTTAAGACAATAGTATGTATGCAAAAATGGAGCTATCAAGTAGGTTGGAAAGTTATTAGTTAAAATGTCAGAGCATGTGCTTAAAAAAAAGCTCATCAGGAAATCAGTGTCTTTTGAAAAGAAAAGAGATATTTGTTAAAATGACTTCGTTGGGAGTGTAGGAGAACCATCCAAATAGGAGATGGGCTGAGATGTCTGTAATCCACACTGCCAGAATCACAAATGTTGTGTCCTTGCCAGGACCATGTTTTCTTGTGGGGCTGTGTGTGTTTTACCAGCTGATGGTTTCTAGGGAAAACATGCTTCAACTTCAACTGTGAGGCTTCAGGGTGCTGTGATCTGTAGCTGAATATCCACCCCCTTGGTTTTCTTATGGGAGGAGGGCTCTAGTCAAGCCATAACCTTCTAGTTTACATAGACCAACTGTAATAGACAAACATTTTCAACCACCGAAATGTCTGCTGTTTTAGAAATGAGTAGTGTATTAATTTCTTTTCCCATAGCAGTGATAATAGAATACCTCACTAATGAAACTTAAAGGAGGGAGAATTTACTTTGGCACAGTTTGAGAGGGTACAGTTCATCATGCCAGGGAAAGCATAGTGGAGTTCACGGCCATGGACGTGTATAACAGGGGTTCCTCATATCTCTTCTAACCAGGTAATAGAAAGAGAGCACAAGTCAGAAAGGGGACTAGGGTATGACCCTCATAGCATGACCTGTAGTGACCCACTTCTTCCAGCTAGGCTCCACCTCTAAAAGATTCCACATCCACCCAAGACAGCCTGCAGAACATTGCACATTCAAAGCATAACAAGTAACAAATTAGTAACTTCACCTCAGAACGTAATTGAGCACCTGTGCCAGGTACCTATAAAGTTGGGCCAAGAAGATGAGGACAGCCAACTACAAGGAAGCTGATGAATGCTTCTAGAAGGTTTTCTGCTTTATGTTACCTGGGTGTGGAGAAGCCTTTTGTTAGAGTTTGAGGCTTGAAATCTGTGAGCCCTGATGTAGTTCCTTACAGAAATTTTAAGTGGAAGCACATTTTACACATAATTATCATGCTTTTCAGAACACCAGGGAGCCCCAGCGGACAGAGGTAGACATGAGGTCAGAATGTGGACTCAGATCCAAGATGAGAATGTGGGTGCACCGTGGCATTTTTAATACCTTTCTTTGCAGTATGCACACTTGTTGTTGCCAGGATACTTTATCAGTTCGTCTCCCTCAGATTTTAACTGTTTCAGTGGTCCGCTGCTCACTCCTAAGAGCATGAATGACTCTCTCCACTAAACAAGGGCACTGGTGATTATCACTTATTTGGGAAATGTTCCAAGCTTACTGAAGCCCAGAATTGGAATCCAGTATTCCAAGCGCAGGCAGTCTCACCTGAAGCCCTTTTATGAATGTTGAAGCCAGGTTAAGACACTTAGAAGGAAAGGTAACTTTCATCGAAAGGAAACGGTGAAGAAGGGAAGAGATGCTTAAGTCAAAGCCAGAGTGAACCCTACAGCAGCAAGCTATTCTTTTTGTATATGTGAGAAGTGGGGGGGGGGGGGGGTGTCGAACCCAGGGCTTTGTAGGTGCCAATCAGTGATACTCTTGAAGTGGGGAAAATGGCTATCTAACATGAGTTTAATTGTGCCATCCGCTCATTCACTTAAATGGGAGCTGAATTTCACTCATCCACTGTCATTCAAAGCTAGCCCATGAGCAGAACAAACACATGATGCCTAGGGTTGGTGTGTGGGTGGGGTTAATTGAGAAAGAAAGAACCAGCACTCATTCCCTCCTCTCCCTCCCGTTGCCATGCCACCCACACACCACAGATGAGGCCAATCAGATCACTTCTTCTCTAAGTACCGAGTTTCCTTTTCCAAGCTCCAGGTGCGGGAAAGGCTATAATTTTGAGTTTGACAGAGCGGTTAACCCGTACTCTTTCTTGTACATGTTAGCTGCCCTGCCTAAGCCTGACTTCAAATCTGCCTTGCTGCCCACCTTTCGGGATCCCTCCTGTTACATTACTGTTCCCCTCTCCCACCCCACGGAACTCACTGTGCTCAGCTCTTTTTATAGCACTTGCCACAATCTGTTCCCGAATCAGATTTAATGGTGTGTATTTCTCCTTTAGTGAGAGCTCTGAAAGCTGGGATCTCACCTGTTTGCTTTTCTTCTTGAATGTTCTTGCTCGTTGTCTAGCAGTAGGTTCAGGGCCCGTCTTTCTGAATTCGGGTTTATTAAATCCTACTTTTATTCCAAAGGATTATTTAGAGATGTGAACTTACCACAATGCCTGAGTAATATGACTGTGCTTGTCTGTTCAATTTGCCTGTTCTAATGAATGATGACCAAGTGTTCTTTATTTTTCATTACCCTTGCACAGAGTTGCTCAATAAATGATGCTTGAATTAATTGATTAGTAATGATTTACAATTCATAAGCTGTATTTAAGGTAATATAAGTTATTTGTAGGTAGCGAATAAGAAAAGGCTACTAGAAAGAAGACCCAAGCAAGCAAGAAAAGATTGATGTATTAGAGACATTCTTACTGCCTTCAAATATGCATTAAATGATATAAGAGAGGAGATAATATGAGGAACAAATTTATTCTCTCATGATCACTGATAAAGCAGCAGTTTTAAATTAACACGCATTAATATTCATTACTTAAATTTATTGTATAAAACATTGGGGGTTGTTAATTTTTTATTTGAAACCAACAGGAATTGAGATATAATACCACAACTATTAAGTTTATTAAGTGAATACTTGAACTATCATTACACAAGCAGTAATGTATTATGTTTACAGAGTGTTTTTTCTAAGTCCATCAAAATATATGGCTGAGCCGGGCGGTGGTGGCGCACGCCTTTAATCCCAGTACTCGGGAGGCAGAGCCAGGAGGATCTCTGTGAGTTTGAGGCCAGCCTGGTCTACCAAGTGAGTTCCAGGAGAGGCGCAAAGCTACACAGAGAAACCCTGTCTCGAAAAACCAATATATATATATATATATATATATATATATATATATATGGCTGAGCCCTTTGTCTTAAAACTTGACTGTTTTTTTTATCTTTTGTGATTTGTTCAACTTGGATATTACCTAAGTATATATGAAGCCACATGTCGATGCCTGTTGGCCTTTCAGGTTTGGAGCTCAAACAGCTCTCATATAAGCACTACTCTGTTTGTTCACTAAACAAATACTGAGAACATCCTGTGTTGGGCAGGGGGTGGGGGTGCTCCTACCTGCCTGAGGCATCTTTGAGGCAAGGATGTGAGCAAAGTTTTTGTGATGCCAAATCTAGCATAGTCTCTAACTGATAGGAAAGCATAACCATGGAATTAATAAATGACTTGACTGCAGAAATATAAGTAGTATACTGCCAAGAAGGTGTGTTAGTGAAGACAGAGCAAAGCCAAGGTATTCAGTTCCCCTGTGTGTCCAATACATAACAAATCCCTCCTGGGGAGGGTGTCGCGAGAGGGTAGCTGAGAGTGGGTAGAACTTGGCAGAGATGGTTTTTTTTAGGTTCAAGATTAGATATGAGTTAATGACTCAAGCATACTCCAGTGACGTCCTGGGCCAGTAATGCCAGCCACTCAGACGTGAAAGAGCTTTGTTTTTGAGCTGTGGATTTTTTTTCCATAATAAAAAAAAATGTGAAGGGCTTGGTGGCATAAGGAAAGGATAAAATGGACTGGTCAGATCACGAAAGGCTACTACTGTGTCCTGCAAAGGCCATGCTACTTTTCTTGCTTTCATGGTAAGATGGAGAAAACTGTTTACCTTTGCCCCTGTTTCTCCTCCTGTGCTTGCGTTCTCATGCCATCCTAGTTCCCTGTGCCAGAAATCAGGGGATTGCCCTTACTCCCCTTACCTGACATGTCCTGGGCGATCAAGTACAGTCATCATCTACTTATGAATTTCTATCTGACCCGTTACCTCTCTTTGTTCCCCATACCGTCATGATGCTGTGCTGTAGCCTTGAGTCCTGGCATCCTTCCCTCTCCAGTCCATTCTCACATTCTAGCCAGAAAAACTTCTAAGTGTAGATCTTGAAGTTGCTACTTTCTGTTCAAGTTGAGCATGGCCACCACTGCGGTTGCATGAACTGAATCTCCTTGACTGTCTTCAAGATCCTCAAACCTATTACCACTTGGCTCAGGTGCTCACATCCTGCTGATCTGTGTTCTTTACCTGTGCTAGGTGCTATCCTGTCTCCTACCTGATCACTACAGAGTCATCTCCTGCTTAGATTTTTTTCTAAATCATCCCAGCCCAGTCCTGGGGCTTATGACTTCTGGGATAAGTTTCCTGACTTCAGATCTATATCTGGAATGTTTACTTTGTGGGAATATAGAACCCAGTTTCACCCCCAGCTCTGGAATTGGTTTAGCAGTATTTTCATCACTTGCTTAGCTGTCCGTCTCCTATAATAGACTGGGTTTCGTGATGACAGAGGCCAGTGCAGCTTGATTCTATTCATAGCACCTAGCACAGTGCGTGGATAGTTATCGACTATGACATGAATCTAAGGTACAAATTTGATTTCCAGAGCATGGTACATCATAAATGCTGGTGCCTTGATATTGCTTACTCTCTTGAACGGTAGTTGAAGCTATGCTTGTATGGGTAGGAACTGATGTCCAAAGTACAAGTAGACTGTGGTGAAGACAGAACAATGTGCACCGTACATGGGGAATTAGAGTGTTACAGCTGTTCTTCTCTCAGAAACTCCCTAGCAAGCAATGAGAGCAGAAAGAGAGGAAATGAAGACCAGGCAGTGTGTATGATGTTGACTGGAATGAAAACCCATCAACAGGGTGGTAGTTAAAGAGGCAGCAGGATTACTGGAGGGTATATGTTAATGGCTGGAGGATACCGCGGGTGTGAGTAAATGTCTGGAGAACATGGCAGATATGTATGTGTGGGTGAAGAATACTGCAGGTATATAAGGATGGCTGGAGGATGCTGCAGGTGAGTGAGGATGGCTGGAGAATACTGCAGGTGTGTGAGGATGGCTGGAGGATACTGCAGGTGTATGAGGATAGCTGGAGGATGCTGCAGGTGAGTGAGGATGGCTGGAGGATGCTGCAGGTGTGTGAGGATGGCTGGATTATACCGCAGGTGTGTGAGGATGGCTGGAGGATACTGCAGGTGTGTAAGGATGGCTGGAGGATACTGCAGGTGTGTGAGGATGGCTGGAGGATACTGCAGGTGTGTGAGGATGTCTGGAGGATGCTGCAGGTGTGTGAGGATGGCTGGAGGATACTGCAGGTGTATGAGGATGACTGGAGGATGCTGCAGGTGTGTGAGGATGGCTGGAGGATACTGCAGGTGTGTAAGGATGGCTGGAGGATACTGCAGGTGTGTGAGGATGGCTGGAGAATACCGCAGGTGTATGAGGATGGCTGGAGGATACTGCAGGTGTATGAAGATGGCTGGAGGATGCTGCAGGTGTGTGAGGATGGCTGGAGGATGCTGCAGGTGTGTGAGGATGGCTGGAGGATGCTGCAGGTGTGAGGATGGCTGGAGGATACTGCAGGTGTGTGAGGATAGCTGGAGTATACCGCAGGTGTGTGAGGATGGCTGGAGGATACTGCAGGTGTATGAGGATGGCTGGAGGATGCTGCAGGTGAGTGAGGATGGCTGGAGGATACTGCAGGTGTGTGAGGATGGCTGGAGTATACCGCAGGTGTGTGAGGATGGCTGGAGGATGCTGCAGGTGTGTGAGGATGGCTGGAGGATACCGCAGGTGTGTGAGGATGGCTGGAGGATACTGCAGGTGTGTAAGGATGGCTGGAGTATACCGCAGGTGTGTGAAGATGGCTGGAGGATGCTGCAGGTGTGTGAGGATGGCTGGAGGATGCTGCAGGTGTGTAAGGATGGCTGGAGGATGCTGCAGGTGTGTGAGGATGGCTGGAGAATACTGCAGGTGTATGAGGATGGCTGGAGGATACTGCAGGTGTGTGAGGATGTCTGGAGGATACTGCAGGTGTGTGAGGATGGCTGGAGAATACTGCAGGTGTATGAGGATGGCTGGAGTATACCGCAGGTGTGTGAGGATGGCTGGAGGATACTGCAGGTGTGTGAGGATGGCTGGAGAATACTGCAGGTGTATGAGGATGGCTGGAGTATACTGCAGGTGAGTGAGGATGGCTGGAGGATACTGCAGGTGTGTGAGGATGGCTGGAGAATACCGCAGGTGTATGAGGATGGCTGGAGGATACTGCAGGTGTATGAAGATGGCTGGAGGATGCTGCAGGTGTGTGAGGATGGCTGGAGGATGCTGCAGGTGTGTGAGGATGGCTGGAGGATGCTGCAGGTGTGAGGATGGCTGGAGGATACTGCAGGTGTGTGAGGATAGCTGGAGTATACCGCAGGTGTGTGAGGATGGCTGGAGGATACTGCAGGTGTATGAGGATGGCTGGAGGATGCTGCAGGTGAGTGAGGATGGCTGGAGGATACTGCAGGTGTGTGAGGATGGCTGGAGTATACCGCAGGTGTGTGAGGATGGCTGGAGGATACTGCAGGTGTGTGAGGATGGCTGGAGTATACCGCAGGTGTGTGAGGATGGCTGGAGGATACTGCAGGTGAGTGAGGATGGCTGGAGGATACTGCAGGTGTGTGAGGATGGCTGGAGGATACTGCAGGTGTATGAGGATGGCTGGAGGATGCTGCAGGTGAGTGAGGATGGCTGGAGGATACTGCAGGTGTGTGAGGATAGCTGGAGGATGCTGCAGGTGTGTGAGGATGGCTGGAGGATACTGCAGGTATGTGAGGATGGCTGGAGGATGCTGCAGGTGAGTGAGGATGGCTGGAGGATGCTGCAGGTGAATGAGGATGGCTGGAGGATGCTGCAGGTGTATGAGGATGGCTGGAGGATACTGCAGGTGTGTAAGGATGGCTGGAGGATACTGCAGGTGTGTGAGGATGGCTGGAGGATACTGCAGGTGTGTGAGGATGGCTGGAGGATACTGCAGGTATGTGAGGATAGCTGGAGGATACTGCAGGTGTATGAGAATGGCCGGGAAATCCTGCAGCTGGATGTATGTGGCTGGAGAATGCTGCAGGTGTGTGAAGATAGCTGAGGAACCCTGCAGGTGTGTGCAGATGCCTGGAAAACCCTGTATTGTGTGCGGATGGCTTGGGAACCCTGCAGGTGTGTACATATGGCTGAGGAACCCTGCAGGTGTATATAGATGACTAGATAAGACTTGGATGAGGAAGAGAATCCAACATGAAAATCCAGGTACAGAGTTGACCCAAGCTCTTGGTAGAGCTGGTCTTGAGCGGGAAGAACACATCTTGTGTAATAATATGGAAACAATGATAAATGGGGTAGCAGGGATGAGTACAGGGGCCTAGGGTGAGAAGTGGGAGAGCAAGTTGATGCAAATGTGTTTAACTCAGTGGCACGAAAGTGCTCTAAAGCAAAGCTGCTACCCTGTGTTGTTATTGTTTTTCTTTCAGGTGCTTGGGGGCCTTGTCTGGATTTTGGTGGCTTCCTCCAATGTTCCTCTACCTCTGCTCCAAGGATGGGTCATGTTTGTGTCTGTGACAGCTTTCTTCTTCTCCCTTCTCTTCCTGGGCTTGTTCCTCTCTGGTATGGTGACTCAGATTGATGCCAACTGGAACTTCCTGGTAAGAGATTTTTTATTGTAAGTCCATTGCAAGGAAATGTAAGAAACTTGCAAATATCACATTGTGTTCAGAAATACCCGAGTCTCTGTTCTTTTTGTTGCTACAAAAAAGAGAAAATAGGGCAGCATGAGAGGCTCACTGTGGTGCCCAGGTGTGGTTTTGGAGGACGATGGAACCTCAGTTTGTAAAATTTCCACATTGATAGATCTGAAAATCACACTATTACTTTTGTGATTTAGATCATTTTTATTGAAAAAGGATTTCATATCATGCAACAAATGAGTTGCATTATAATTGAACAATAGAACAGATGTCTTTGGAACTGACTCACTGGTGTCTTAAAAATTTCCATTCATTTCTTCTTCTGATGGTTAAATGGGTTTAGTCATACCTTAGTAATAGGGGCATTGATTGCAGGACATACCCTCAAACCTGGAGTACTAGCATCTATAGATTCTCAAGTCGTATATGTTTGAATATATGTAAGTAGATATATTTAATTAAATATGCAGATTTAATTTCCATATTACCTACATGCATTGTACTATACAGTTTAAGTCATTTTCAGGTTACTTAGAACACATAAAACAATGTAAATGCTGTGCTCATAGTCTGGTTTTTTTTTAAAGACTTATCCATCTTATTTTATGTGTGAGTGTCTTAACTGCATTGTGTGTCTGTGTACTACTGTGTGCATTCCTGGTGTTCCTAGAGGTCAGAAGATGGTTAAGAACCATGATGTAGGTGCTGGGAATCGAACCCAGGTCCTCTGCCAGAGCAACAAGTGCTCTTAACCACTGAGCCATCTCTCCAGTCTCTGCACATAGTTTTTGTACTGTATTGTTTGGAAAAGTGAAGACAAGAGAAGAACATATGTACATGTTTAGTACAGACACATTTTTTCCTGAATATTTTCAATGCGTGATTGATTGAATTCACACACAGGGACTGACAGACACAGAAGGGCAGAGTAGGGACTGACAGACACAGAGGGCAGACTAGGGACTAACAGACACAGGGCAGACACAGGAGGGTGGACTAGGAAATGTACAAACGTAGATGAAGGAGGACTGTCCAAGTTTTTCAGAAAACAAGTATAGCTCCATATTGTTTTCCTAATGTTTTGAAAGAGAATTTTGATAATCAGTTCTTCTCCAAAATGAATTAAAACAGTGAGTCTTGAAGGTAAATTGACAACACAGTATTAAACTTGATGTTTACAATAAGATACCATTCACTGCGACTGACTGACCATATTTTCCCATGTGTTGTATAGAGACTCACTTCAAAGCCAGTGGTCATCCTTCATTATCTGGGACAAATTAGAAAAGGCCAGTGGGGATGATTACAATCTATGGTGGACAGGGCTGTATCGACGCTCATAAGGAACCCCCTTCAGGTTCTGAATTATACTTGGGTGTTTTGAAACTTAAGTAGACTGTCATTTGATCTTTATATATTCCTCTTGAGTAAATAGCAACTTTAGGACAAACGTTAAAGGGAAATGTTTTATTCACAAAGCATAAGGAGAGCTATAATTACAAATGTTTACAGCGGTAATAATAAGTGCCTGACCAGATGCCGTTAAAGAATAATGGGGACAATGAGTTTCATCATGCCTAGCTTTGTGTCTGGGTTATAATCACCAAGCAACCATCTTTCTAATTCCTTCAAGACACTGAGGCTTGTAATTCAGAACTTTGATGTTCTGGTTCTAGGAGGTTGCAGAGATAGTGTCTTCCTGCATTTTCCCTAATTTCAATATTTGTTACTCCACCATGTGATAAAGATCCAAGGTCCCCAATTAGAATATTCATCTCCTCTTTCTGAATGCCTGGCTTTCTCATAAGAAGGTCTGCCCAAGGAATCAGTTGATCCCCAAAGTTATCAAAGGAAAGCAGGTCTTTAAATATCAGACTCAAAGATGTTCTGAGGTGAGTTTGTCCCACTCTGCCCATACTGGTACTTCAGGATTCTTTATAGTCACAGCCCATGTTGCTGGCTCTTGCGAAGAGCTGTATCACACACCTCCAAACCCTTCTGCTAGGACTCCTGAATCTCCCAATTGATTGCCTAACAACTGAAGTGTTCAATCCTGCAGCATCCAGTATTCTTTCTAATTGATTGATATATGTACGTTTTAAATGCTTAAATACTTTTTGGATGTCATTCCTGGTCTTGTGAGACAGATTCTATACTGTATCCCACGCTCCCCCAACCCCTGCTTGTAGTGAATCGTGTTTTTGGTACTAAAATGACCTTATTGGTTTTCCCAACTTTGCATCTCCCCCCACCCCGCTGCTTGTAGCATTATGTGTGATGATCAAACAATAAGCCATAAGTGTTCTCGTTCTTTTCTTTGTACCACTATATCAAAGTGACTGTTGGAAGGCAGGGCCTAAGGGTGCGAATCCGTAACTCAGCACTCCGTAGCATGAGGCAGGAAGGACTCAAGTCCAAGGCCACTTTGGGCTAACAAAGTAAGACCCTGTCTCCAAAAAAAAAAAAAAAAAAAAAGAGACCTTTCATGATTTGTCCCATAGATTATCTGGGAAGATCATCCTGTGTCATTTGTCCATTTGTCAGTTAAGGAAAAGAAATAGGCACAGGCTGAGGAAGTGCTTAGAAACAAAAGTGTCTCAAATTTGTAGATGTTTTAATATTTGAAATATTTGCACAAAATTTACTACTCAAAATCTTTCAACATTTGGAACATTTCAGATGTCATAGTTTCAAGTTAATGTTGTCTACCATGGAATAGCTGTACACAGCATGTGATATTGTGGTTGCCATGGCACAGGTTCATTACATGGTGGGCAGACCTCCCAAGAGCCAGCTCCTTCCTGCCGTCATAGAGTTTAGTAAATGCTGTTTAGGTTTAGAATAGATTTCCTTTTTTTTTTTTTTTTTTTTTTTTTTTGGTTTTTCGAGACAGGGTTTCTCTGTGTAGCTTTGCGCCTTTCCTGGAACTCGCTTTGGAGACCAGGCTGGCCTCGAACTCACAGAGATCCGCCTGGCTCTGCCTCCCGAGTGCTGGGATTAAAGGCATGCACCACCACCGCCCGATTTCCTTTCCTTGTTTTATAAGGCTTTCTTCATGTGGATCCATGTTCTGATCGTGTACCTAGCTTGACGTGGGTTGTAAGGCTCCCTGGGCACTCCCAGGCCAGGATAGTTTTTGAGTCATGCACATCATGGAGTTATCCTCAGATTGGTACAAGTTCTAATTGTTGCATTCTGGAATTGTTAGACATTAACTGCTAAAAGAAAAAAAAAGACTAATTTTTCCCCTGTGAATAATTTAATGCTACCCCTGTGCTCCGATTGAGAGAAATAGGAGTATATTTTAGAAATAATATACTCTCTACAAGTATTTGTTGTAGAATACTAGTGTTGACAGTTTTTTTTTCATTTTTTCCATATTCATTGTATGTGCACACGGTATGGATGTATGGACACGTGTGGGTCCACATGCATATATGTGCCTATGCCTGTGAACCCAAGGTTGATGCCAGGAATCATCCTCGATAACTCTTCCACATTATTCTTTGAGGCAGGGTCTCATTCATACCAGGGCTCACTGACTGAAAGGCAGGTCTGGGTGCCAGCTTGCTCTACGAATCCCTAGACATCCACCTTCTGGAACTGGGATTATGGGTGGGGCCACCACACCCAACTGGCATTTAAGTAGGATCTTGGGAACCCAAACACTTGTTCTTTTGCTTACCCAGCAAGCTCTTCAAACTCCTAAGCCATTTCCCCAGCACTTTTTCTAGTTTTTATTAATTGTGATCAAATCCACATTCATAGTACAAGATACGTTTGAAATTTTTTCACAGGCTTCCTACATGGGGTATAATTGATATGATGAAAATGTTGAATACAGTACTGTTTCTCCATTATAATCTGAAGAAAGGCGAGAACCTTGTTGAATTTGTGTGGTGCTGGAGATTGACCCTCAGGCCTTCTGCATGCTAGGCAAACTTTCCATCCCTAAGTTACATCTCCAGCCCTTTTTCACTCCTCCTCCTGAGGCGGGGCCTTGCTTGCCCAGGCAAGCATTGAACCCGCTTTTGCCTCTGCCTCCCAAGCGGTTAGGATCACAGGGCTGTACCACCTGCCCCAATAGGAAGTCGGTTTTGATTTTGAAATAGCTATGGGGGTGTGGCTTTCTCCTTTCCCCATATGTAAGAATAACACCACTTTGGTATAACTTTAAGGAAGAAATACTATATTTATGCCCCTTGCTTTTTAGAGTAAATATGCTAAGGAAGAATACTGCTTAGAAGAAATAGACTTTTAAATCTCATCCAATTAAATAAGTCTGCCTTTACTTTCCACGAGTCTAGTGGCCATACATTTAACCAGATTCCTGCTATGAGCATCACTTAATAATTTAAATGTCCTGAGCTATATTCCGTGCCACTTTGACGCAGATTGTTTTTCCTCCTTTGAGACAGTCTCACTACATATAGAGAGAGCAGACTGTAGCCCAAATTGGTGATCCGCCTTGCTCAGCCTCTGGGTGCTGGTTAGAGTGTGCACTACCAGTACTAAAGCTCAAGCTTTAGTGGCTGTCTTCGCTTCTCTGTGCTGCCGTATAACCAGGGTTATAACCATATATAAAACCATATATATAACCACATATATAACCAGGTCTCCCCATCAGTGGTACAATGGTTTTCTTTTCTTTCCTCTCCTTCTTTCTTCTTTTCTTCCTTCCTTCCTCCCTTCCTCCCTCCCTTCCTTTCTTCCTCCCTTTCTTCCTTTTGCTCTCCTTCCTCCCTCCCTTTCTCCCTCCATCCATCCCCTGCCTTTCTCTCGCTTTCCTTTCTTCCTTTCTTTCTTTCATCCTCCTTCCTTCCTTCCTCCTTCCTTCCTTCCTTCCTTCCTTCTTTCCTTCCTTCCTTCCTTCCTATTCAGTGAATGTTCAGTCATGAGCGAAAGAGTGGAGCACTGGTTCAAGATTAGAATTTTGAAAATGGTTGTGTGGGTTGAAAAAAAATTCCAAGCAATGTTTGAGGTTGGAGTTGTCTGATAAAAATGTGGAGAGGCAGAGCTCTGGGTGTGTCAGTGCTGGCAGGATGTGTTAGGAGAAAGAGCATGTGAAGAGGACTCAGAACAGGACTGGACCTACCTTGATGAAGCACTGTCAAGGATGGTGGTTTAAAAGGTAGTCCCCAACCAAGGCAGCAGCATTGCATGGACTCCTGTCAGAAATAGTCTCAGCCGACCCTCCCCATACTGCTGACTCCAAAGCTGGGGGATGGAGCTTATTCGTCTGTGCTTGAGCAAGTTCTTTACATGGTTCTGCTGCATTCCAGAATTTGAGAACCTCCAGTGCAGGGCAAGTGTTCCAAACCATGAGTGAGCCTGCGGAAGACCTTTCCTGTGGCTCCCATGTATAATTGGAATTGGAATAACACAACCAGGGTGGCCAGTGTCAACGTGTAGCTCTCTAGTCGTCAGGATGCACTGGCCTGTGCATAATGATCAAGAAGTAGCAACATCAAAAAAACTGAAGTAATCTCAAATAACAGGCTCTAAGAAGGATCAAGAAAAGGAGATTTTGTTGTTGTTGGTTGGTTGGCTTTTTTGCTGGTTTTTTGGTTTTGTTTGTTTGTTTTATTTTTTGGGTTTTTCATTGTGGGTGTGTGTGTGTGTGTGTGTGTGTGTGTGTGTGTGTGTGTGTGTGTGTGTCTTTTATGGGGAGGAAAGAAGAAAGACCTGTATTAGATAATGCAGAAGGAGGTAAACTAAATAAGCCAAGTCTCATATGTGTTGTGGTGTTGGCCAAGTCCATGAGAAGCTCCACAGCGCAGCCTGCCTACTGAGATCCTGTGTTGGGCACAGTGACTAGGCCCAGTCCAAATGTACTGCGACTCCCTGAGAACCACCCAAGAAGAATGTGTCTCTGGCTCAGACACATAAATATGTCCCAAGTCAATTGAAACCCAAGAAACAAAGTCCCCTAAGAACCAAAGTCCAATCACAGGAACTGAGAGCATGGGGTCGTGCAAAAGACAAGCATTAATTTCCAACGATTGTAAGTCCTAGCACTCAACTTTATCCTTGCCTTTCTGTGTGAAAGGTGCCAGGGGTATGTGTAGCTATGTATGCATGTTCATGTCTTTGCACATGTCTGTAGGGCCTTGGGTGTTTTGGAGACAGAATCCTTCACTGGGATCTGGAACTCATCTAGACTAGCTGTTCATCAAACTCCAGGGATCTGCTGTCTGTGTCCACCTCCCCATTGGTGAGATTAAAACAGCATGCCACCATTCCAGGCTTTTTAACATGAGAGTCAGGGTTAGAATTCAAGTTCTCAGGTTTGTGTGGCAAGGACTTTACTGACTGAGCTGTCTTCCCAGCCCCTAGCTTGGCCTTTTAAGATAAAATAAAACATTTCTGAGAATCTTTAGTAAATGAAATGAGTGGCTAATCAATCTCAATAGACTTTCTCAATTTTTACAGCTATTAATAATTAATAACCCAATCAGATACATTTAATTCATGAATACACTGACGTTCCAATTTGGATATTGATCTTTGTCAGTGAACATTTATTGAGTAACCACATGACCCCATGTATCTGAGCATTGGTTATGGCTTAGAGATGTGGTCAGTAACTATGTGGCTCAATTAGCAATGACAGGTGTTTCAGAAAAGCATTTTTACATTATACCTTACGTGTCTCACCCTGGTTAAATTTGACCTAGAAGAACAGTGTGGGCATAATAAGAACAATTCTATGAACAACACTATTGAATGGTCATTTACTGAGGCAGTACAACACTCCCTTTTGTAATTTTGTTAGTAATACTATTTGAGAGGGGGAAAGTAGACTTTGAAGAGATCTCTCAAACACTGTTGGTAGGAATATAAATTAGTACCATTACTGTGGAATATGGTATGAAATCTCCTCTAAAACTTAACAATAAAAATACCATATGAGCCATGAATCTCACTATGTGTATACCCAAAGATAATGAGATCAGTGTTTCAGAGAGCTGCCTGAGCCCACATGTTCTTTGCAGAATTATTTATACTAGCCATCATATGGAACCAGCTTTCATCTTCATCAGTCTGTAGTGGGTAGAATGTAGTGTGTATACCCAATGCTATTTGGCTTTTTAGAAATGGAGAAAATCCTTTATTTATGGTCAGAAGTATTTAGAGTCAGATAGGTGGACATGGAGGTTTTGTTATATGAATGAGCTGGACACCACAATATAATGACATACACAATATAATTTCATCTATAGGTGTAAGTGAAAAAGATGAACTCACGGAAGTAGAGAGCAAAGTGGTCGTTATAAGGGTTGTTGGAGAGAGGGGGTTGGAAAGGCATTTGCCAAAGAGTGTATCCCAGCAAGAAAGTGTACCTCCAAAGGCTCTGTAGTATAGACTCTAGTTAAAGGCAATGTGTACTGGAAAATTGATGAGTAGCTTTTGATTGCTCTCACCATTAAAAAGGTGAGTATGTGAAAAAATACATTTGTTAAGTAGTTCAACTTAGCTATTTCATAATGTATGCATATTTAAAAACATATACACAATAAATAGATAATTTCAAATTGTCAGTTAAGATTATTCATAATTTTAACTTTTTTAATGAAACAAAGTTGACTTTGGAAGCAGAGAAGCATGGTGCTGACCTTACTCCCAAAAGTTAACCTTTGTGTGAAAAGAAAGACAAAATTTTGTTTGTAAAGCAGATAACAAATGATAACTGATAACTGTAAGGATGAGAAGTTATGCAGACTAAGTCACTGCAATGTGGCAGCTGTAAATACAAAATAGCATGTGGATGATATACCAATTCAAGTGAAACTGGATTATGAAAGATTATGCTTCACATTAATCCCAGGAATGCACAAAATAACCTAAACAATTACTGTTTTTCAGAACTATATTTTCTTTGTTTTTAATGAAATGTAAGGTTGTATGCCATTGAATTCTATCACTAAGTCTATCTTGCAGAATACAGGATAATATGTAATTATAGTTGTAATAGAAAATACTAAAAATAAAATATGTATTAATTATATGAAATTCTTAAAAGGATATAACTTAAATATAATTTTACTTGAACTTTAAAGATGGCGTTTACCTTAGTTTTAAATTTAAAGACCTTTTATCTTATTTTAATTAATATTGATATCTCTGTATATTAATCTAAAGTGATATATTTTATTATAAAACTCAATATACAAGAAAGTTTGCTATTGAACCAAATAAAATAGATCAGCCAATATTTTTTTAATTTGTTTATTTTATGTGCATTGGTGTTTTTGCCATGGGTGTCGGGTCCCCTGAATCTGACATTACAGACAGTTGTGAGCTGCCATGTGGGTGCTGGGAATTGAACCCTGGTCCTCTGAAAGAACAGTCAGTGCTCTTAACCTCTGAGCCATCTATCCAGCCCCAGCTGATATTTTTTGTTCTTTGAGAGTTTGCAGCTTCTCATATGGCATGTTTTGGTCATAGTCACCCAAGCACCCACTCTGTAGCTCCTTTTATTTTTGGTTTTTTGAGACAGGGTTTCTCTACATAGCCTTTGGAGGGCTCCTTTTTTAAAACATGCTTCAAGATCAGCTTGTGTCCCACAAATGTTTTTGAACATGTGGTCTTCCTTTGGTGCATGCTCAACTTATCCCTCCCTCTCCCAGCAGCTAACAGTTGGCGTCCCTCCACAGTTAGGGGTGGGCTCATTTAGATTCTAATGGCCTGGATTTGCTAAAGCACTCAAAATCAACAACGAATCTACTTAAGACAATTTGATTACACGTTCTGAGCTTTCCTACCTAAAACTTCAATTGAAAATAAAAAACAGGAAAACATCTTACAATTCTTACCTACAAATGCCTTTTTTTTTTTTTTTTTTTTTTTTTTTTTTGCCTCTTTCAGGATTTTGTCTACCACTTTGTAGTGTTTGTCTTCTACTTTGGAGCCTTCTTACTGGAAGCTGCAGCCACCTCCCTGCACGACCTGCAATGCAACACCACCATGATTGTGCATCCGCTCCTGGATGATAACCAGTACAACATCAACGTGGCCGCCACAGTAAGTGCTCCCTGAGGAAAGCGCTGTCCTTCCATGGCCAAGCATCCGGGAGAGTCCTCGGGCAGCAGTACTCTTATAATAGTGGCCTTTAGAATTAAACATGTAAGCCAGGCAGTGCCGATGCACACCTTCCATCCCAGCACTCAGGAGGCAGAGGCAGGTGGAGCTCTGTGAGTTTGAGGCCAGCTTGGTCTACAGAGATAGTTATGGGACAACCAAAGCTACACAGAGAAATCCTACCTCGAAAAACAAACAAAAAAATTAAACGTGTAATAGCTATTTATCTGTCCAGTGATCCTATGTGCAAAGTACTGTCATCCCCTGCATTGTATGGTGTGACTCAACTGCAACCCAAAGATGTTGACATTCTCTGAGATGATAATGAGTCGACAGTACTTGACTTTGTAAGAATTCACTGATGTCTTCTCCCTTTCTGAATTTTCAGACCCAGTAAGGGAGGTCTGTTTCTAGCCTTGCTCTTTTCTCCTTTGTACCCATTTTTAATTGGGTTTATTGGTTGCATATTTACCTTGGGCCTGCCATGTAGAAGGGAGTTTTGGGGAGTGGGGCTGACATGAATAAGTTTCAATTATTATTTTTGGGGTCAGTGTCAGTGAATGGGAAGACAAATTCACCAGCCATTATAACAGATGGGATACAGGAGGAAGCCTTCCATGGGGACTTTAAACCATTTTTCCTCTTTCCTTCATACACTGTAGTGAACTCGACACTTTGTATTGAATAATGCAAAAAAAATACTGTTTTTTTCTTTTCGTTGATAATTTTTAAAACTATCACGAAATGAAATTGCTTTCTGAAATGAAATGTCTTGATTGATATTTAATAGTTTTAATGCATTAGTGAACCTAGTGTCTTTTCCTCTTTAGCCCTTACCCCCTAAAGGGCCCAACTTTTAGAGTTCTCTGGAGTGTTCTTTTCTGGACGTGCCTCTTCTGGAGACCTGTCTCTTCCTCCCTCTGCTAGAGTGCAGCCGCCTCCATGTGTGGACCAATGCTTCCAGTCTTTTGTGACATTCCATTTTATCCACCCACTCTGGTCCAGTCAGGACTCTAGCTCCTGAGTTCTCAGCAGCTAAACTTGATCTGTCATTCATGGGTGACACTGGGTTAAAACTCTGGCTTTTCCTTTTCACTCCGTATAGTTGAGAATGAGGGACTTTCCTTCTCACTGATAATTGCTTCTCCTAAAGCAATTATTCTCACTCAGAGGACATTGTCTACATTAGAAATCCATTACAGAGACAAGCAGAATGGGAAGGGTTAATTAACTGTGACAAATTCCTGTGGCGGGATCTGCCCCCCTTTCTCAGGTGGCAGTTTTCTGGTTAAGAGTCTCTACCCGAGCCGGGCGGTGGTGGCGCACGCCTTTAATCCCAGCACTCGGGAGGCAGAGCCAGGCGGATCTCTGTGAGTTCGAGGCCAGCCTGGACTACCAAGTGAGTTCCAGGAAAGGCGCAAAGCTACACAGAGAAACCCTGTCTCGAAAAACCAAAAAAAAAAAAAAAAAAAAAAAAAAAAAAAAAAAAGAGTCTCTACCCGAGATAGTGACATTTTATCATTCTGAAATGGATTGTCTTGTAATCTCCTTTCCATCACAAGCCTCTAAGTGTCACGTGAGAACAAGGTGGACTATTTGCTTATCCACACTAAGTGCAATGATGTATGCACAGTTGGGGTTAATGAAGCCCTCAGTGACACCGAGGAAGCAGCTCAGAGCAGGGCTTGGGCTTCTGTGCGAGGACTGGCCCCCACATGACAAAGAGCCAGACTCCTGATTCATTCCTGTGGGTTTTGTATACTGAGTTCGAAAACTCACAGAAATGATTGAATGTGTCTCCGGGGTTTGCTAGTGACTGTCTTCTTAGCTGTGAAACTATTGGATGATTAGATAACTCAGACTAAGTTTCTTAATACAGTGCCTGGGGTTTCAACAATACTTATCAAGTGAGCCTGATATGTGAGCAAATGATGTTAGGCTGACTGCAGATTTGAAAATTAAGGGCTGTAGGGTACAAAGGGAAGCTCAGTTCTATGAGGGGATAAAACAAAATCATCAAAACATAGATCAGTGTGAAATATTCTTCTGTATTGGAGCATCTTTAAGTCAGTTGGTGAGTGTTCATTCAGTGGTCTCTTTGGGATACATTTTCTAAAAGTCCATATTGTGAATCTGATAGCAGTTTTTTTTTCTTTTTCTTTTCTTAGGTTTTTACCTTTATGACGACAGCTTGTTATGGTTGCAGTTTGGGTCTGGCTTTGCGAAGATGGCGACCATAACACTCCTTGGAAACTGACAGTTGTGTGCTAGTTTCATTTGTCTGCTTTGTATGTCTGATCACTTGGGTACCATTTGTCCCAATATAACATTCCAAGCATCATTTGCTTTGTACAGGGAGAACCTAAGTGAAAGCTGTGGTTCATTACGTTGGTAGGGCTTTAATTTTATTCTGACATTAGAGAAGTATTCTTTCATTTTCATCTTTCTTTTCTTTTTTAAATACATTTCCCCTGCATATTCTTAAAATATACAGACACTGTTCACAGAACAATAGTATTCCTTTTGTTTCTTAAGTCACCAGAACCTTAATAATAGTAAATAACTAAAACAATATATCCCAAGCAAGCTTCTCATTCAATTCTATCTTTAATATAAAACAGAGAATGATACACATTTTTTTACAAAGGGTCAGTAGCACATATGTAGGGCATATGGTTTCTGTGGCAATTGTTCTATCCTGTAGTAACATAAAAGCAGCTATAGACGGCATGTAAATAAATGAGTATGTATATATCCTAATAAAGCTTTATTTACAAAAAGGGAGCAAGACTGGATTTGGTCCACAGACCACAATTCTGTCAACTACTGCTGTATATTGAACTAATCATGAAAGTTTATCAACCTCATTAGACAAGCCACATAATATATTTTATTTTGTTATGCAATAATCACATTGCCTTTTGTTAACAGTCCAATTCTTACCTTTGGAAGGGCATATAGCTTCTCAAGCAAACCCCAACAGAGCCTTGGGTGTAGAAAAAAATAAGGTATGAAATAAACTCCAAACTAATGATTTCCTAAGAGCTCAGCCAGATCTCACATGAGAGTGCTTAAGACAAGATCCCCAGAGGCAATTAATCACTACTGGAACTGGTATCTCGCACTGATGTCTTACTTTGGTTTATTTATGCCATGGAATGTGGATGTTTGCCCTGTGCATGAATATATAAATATTTATGTATGTAAAGCCTTACCAAATAGCTCTCTGAAGAGTTGAATTTTTACTTCTGATTGTTTTTGCATTATTTTCTGAGTTAAATTTGAGTAGAATGTTAACTATAACATAAAGCTATAGATTCTTACATGCTTTGATAATAGCCCAGATATCTATGTTGTATTTCCATTGATGTCAGACAAACAAAGTCAGTTTAACACAAAAGCTAGCTCTGGCTTAATAGTACAGAACACAATCCTAATCCACCTGTTGACATCATGGGCTTGGCAACATACCACAAGTGGCTTAAATAGAGAATAAATTAGAGCTAGGCCACAGTTCCCACCATATTCTCGTACAAGCTACTTGCCTGTTGCTTTAGTGGGGCTGCCTCTGGATAAGGAGGCTTGAGGATTGCTTTCTAGCTGACACATCACCTAAGAGTGCCATGCAGTTGGAGTATTGGATTCCATGGAACAGAGAGAAAAACGTGAATGAACAACATAATCAATGCTCAATAGCATAACCAGTGGCCAAGTGCTGTTTATCTAATACCCTCCTAGAAGAAGAAGATATTGGGGACTCGCTTTGTGATACAGCTAAAGAAGAGACATGTTTCTGTATGTAGCTTGAAGGAATCAGTCTCACAACCTTACAAGTCTTACCTCTTCTATAATGTCCTGCTTCCTTCGTTTTTTCCAGCTCCAGACCAGACACCAAAAACCTGTATTATGAATTATATATTACAAAGTCATAAATGTGCCATAAAGATATAATATATGTTGTACTTGGAATCACTAAAACGTAGTACACCAGAATTTAGTTGAGATTTTTTTCCCCAAGGTGTAACAGGCCATGCTTTGTGTGGTATTAACTTAAATGAATTCATTCAGATGTATCGGTACCTTTGTAAATGGATTGCTTCTAGATTAGTAAGACCCAAACCCAAAGCTCACTAACTGTGAACACTTAGATCTATAGATGGATTGCATTTTAGATTTGTGAGCTGACTGACAAGCACTTGAACAAAGACAATGGCGTTGAAGAATCTCTTTACATGTCTTAGCTGTAAAAAAACGAGAAAGTGTTGGTTGATCTTTAAAATCTGATAAATTTATTTTATAAGTGTTATGACTCTAATAAAGTGTTCATTTGATAATCTTGTGGGTCACTTTTTCTCTTTTGACATCCGTTAACTGTTTGGTAGAAACTAGATTGAAGTTCCAGACCCATGAATGAGCTGTGTTTCAGGTAGTTCTGTGTAAAAAGGAGTTTTTCAGAAAATGTCAGTAAATCTTTTTCTGGGGTGAACATGAGGAGATAAAACTTGGGGAAGTAACATTAGAGGGAAATTAAAATGAGAAGTGCACCCCACTTTATTAAGAAGGCATCTGGCCTGTGTGTCTATGTCAGGTGATGTTTTTGAAGCATTTAAAAAATATTATCCCACCTAATCCTTATCATAACTACTGGAAGACCTGGATACTGTTATTTTAAATATTAGGGAACTGAAACATTTAGGAAGACAACCAGGATCCTCCACTTATCATGAGAAAGCTAGGTTTAGAGCCTTGAAGTTTATCTCAAAAGTCTAAGCTCTTAATTTCTCTGTATGCCTCCATTCTTTCATGTTTTGACTTCCTTTCCCCTTAAAAAAGTATTTAGCAAAATGTTTAACCACAAAATCATATCCCCTCTTAGACTATTTTTGTCTTAAATAAGAAAATGGTTTTCACTAAACTAATTTAGGCCAACCTGGGGGATGGGGATGTAGCTCAGTTGGTAGAGTCTTTGCCTTGCATGCATAGCTCTGGTTTTGATGCCCAGAATCATAGACAACTCAATTTAAAACAGTCAAAGGATTTATATGAAACTACTCCAAAGCAGAGCCAAGAATGCCAGTCAACAAGTCACATGACTAGATGTCAGAATCTATAGCCATCAGTAATCAAACCAAAGCCACAATGAGATATCATTTGACAACAGTGGGATCAAGGACCACATTTTTTAAGGAAAGTGATTATATTGGAACCTCCTATATTACAGGTGAACTTATAAAATGCGAGTTACTGTAGAGTAAGGATTTGGGACGTTCTTCAAAACATTTGGAGGGTAAACAGAATTATAGTTCATGATAATCACTGAACCCCATCATTCAAATGCCCCATCCCATGTCTCAGGGCTCCACTAGGGCACTGAGTTTAGGGTTACATATTTTCTTTAGTAACACATACCATTTTTTAAGCATCAATAAACTTGTGGGATCTTGGATTTGTTTCCTACCTGTGTGGCTTTTGTACTCCAAAAGCCAGGATCCTCTTTACAAAACAGGCTGACACATTTGGTTTTCACGGTTGATCCTCAGTTTCCCATTATCCTTCTCTAGGACATCAATTAAACTGGTCACCAGCTTTGGTTTGTCACTCAGTGTATCCTTCCCTCTGTCCCTTCCAAGGTCTGGATCATGACACTCGTAGGAGTTCTCCCTCTCACGTCATTAGCATCTCTTACAATGGTTATATTTATCCAATAAGATATTTGAGCTTTTTAAATTTTATCTTGTCTCATTAATAATACCAAAAAAAATTAAGTGTGCTTACTGTTAACAGTCAGACCCACCCCTTGGGGTACTGGCCAATACACAGACAACACCTTGGCCAACTCAGTGCCCTGCCAGCATCATCCTACATAGCCCATTTGTGCATGCACTAAGCCCACTTTAAGAGGTGGGCTCCACCCATCTTTCTCTTTCTCTCTCTCTTTCTATCCCTATGAAGTCAAGTCTGCACCTTCTCTCTCCCTCCTTTCCCATCTCTTTCTCTTGTCTTCTCTTCCTCTTCTCTTTCTCTCCTTAGCCTCTGCCCATTTTCTCTCTCTTCCCTTCTCCTTTCCCTCACTTAATAAAACTCTCCACATGAGCACCATCTGCATGGTGTGAGTGACTTTCCACCATGCCCCTTGGCTCCACCCGCCAAGGCTGCCACTCCATTTTTAAAATAGAACGTTGGTGTCATGACTCGGGTTTGAACTGAGGTTGCTGCAGCCACAATGCAGAGTACTAACCACTATATGATCACAGCAAGCCAATACTAAGGTTAAAAAAATACATTTAGTCCTAATGACCTCTCTGTTCATTTTATCTCCTTCTAAAGTAAGGAAGCAATAAGCCTCAAATATTTTGGATTGGTATTGGCTTTATGTATGATGATAGAAATGCAGAGCTATATTTGATTCAACTCTGGTTTATAATATACTCTATATGTTAATAGAAATTTAAAGTTATAATGATCTATTCAGATTAACAAAAGCTAACTTAGAAATTTACACCCATGTCTTTGCCAAGTGTTCAACACCAAGCTTCTAGAGAATGTAAATAAATGATGGCATAGATTTGATTAAATCAGGTATTTCATAAACAAGATATATATATATATATATATATATATATATATATATATATATATATATATATACTATAATGGAGTTTCTGGTCCCCTGAGAGGGTCCTTTTCTCAGAATTGGGCCACACCCCAATTCACAAGCCCCTTTTCTTCATCTTATGAAAGCTGCTAACATTGAAGACCGTTAGGGAACACAAGTTGATAGTCATTCGTACCTAATAGACAGACAGTCCTCAGATGCTCAGAGATCTGCAGAATATGGCATTTAAAATGTTTAATTGAAAAGCTTTTTGTGATAGAGAGACACACCAGCTCCTGGCAGCACCCTTATTTCCTCCAAAGAAGATGGATGGGCACAGAAAAACCTCTACCCGTAACTTGCTCCAGAATGACAATGCCAGTCACTGAGCAAAACTGCCTTTTGCCTCGACTGCTGCCAGGGCCTTCTTCAGACCGTGAACAACAGGACTCTGGGGAATCCATTGCCTCATTTTTGCCCAGACAAGGTAGGCTGGTCCTCCCCACAAGTTCTTACCCCACAACTGTTAGATCTTCTGAGGCCTGGCAGCCAAAAACTGAGATCTCTGCCTTCATTGACTAGGGAGGACTCTGGGGTGGCTGTCTAGATAGCCAGCAAGTATGTCTCTGTCACTTTCAATCACTAATGCAGGTAAAATTTATCCTTCTCAGATCTCTGATGCTGTTTGGTGACTCTTCTGCTCATTTACTTATCCTTCTCAGATCTGATGATTTTTGATGGCCAGGGACCTTTAGATTTACCAATTAACAGCTCTCCCCCCACTCTCCACATTAGAGAAGGTATGGAAGCATCCCAGCCTTTTGCTATGACACCAAGATATGAATCTGTTCCAGTTGTTTTACAGACACTTGCAGGTTCCTGCACAGGTCCAGCCCTCCTGCCAGACTCCAAGTGCAGGATG
Source organism: Peromyscus californicus insignis (assembly GCF_007827085.1). Taxonomy (NCBI): domain Eukaryota; kingdom Metazoa; phylum Chordata; class Mammalia; order Rodentia; family Cricetidae; genus Peromyscus; species Peromyscus californicus. Next base: position 20,742,044 of record NW_026294503.1, read on the forward strand.
TCCTCCAGATACATCAGCCCCTGTACCAGCTCTGAGGATGTTAACTGGGCAGATACTGGCAGGTTAGCTTCACCCACATGCCAACTCATAAAAACTCCATTATCCCCTAACTTGTTGACCCTTTTCGGGATGGATAGATGTGTTTCCCACCTCCAGAGACACAGCAGATGTGATGGCTCAGGTACTCCTGAAGAACACATCATCCCTCAACTTGGCATGCCCCAAGCTCCCGCAACTTCACCACTGGTATCACCTCTCCAGGCTCAAGTGGGCACCTACCCAGTAACTGGAACCTTGTATTCCAGGATGTCCCAATGAAGGGCATATCTGCTCTCATGCCTCACTCACTCACCCTTGCCTCTTCTGTACAACCAGGGTACTTCTGTGTTCCATTCTTTCTGGCAGTTATCACTTTCCCCATGATTAGCACCATTTGCAGGGCCACTGATGGAAATCTATTTTTTCTCCTAGCAATCTTCCTTCTCAGCTCCCTCAAGGAACAGGTGCCTGAGGTCTCCATGATGGCAGCTAACTGAATGCTCCTTCACTCACACCTCCCGCTGTGCGTGACCCCAACTCCTAACCTCCCCCTCCCCTCTTCATCCCAAGTCAGCAGGAAGAAGTCTTCAGAATTTGGCACCCCTCATTCCCACCCTGCTTGCCATCCACAACTCACCCTTTTTATAATGACCAAAAGGGAGGAGTGTTAGCATTCAGTCCCGCCCCTGGGGGACCTGGCCACGGCACAGGCAACACCTTGGTTGGCTCAGGGTCCTGACAATGTCATTCTACACAGCCCATTTGTGCATGCACTAAGCCTGTAAGAGGTGGGCTCCACTCATCTTTCTCTCTCTCTATCCCCATGAGGTCTAGTCTGCACCTCCTCTCTCCCCACTTTCCCATCTCTTTCTGTCTTCTCTTCCTCTCCTTTTTCTCTTCTCAGCCCCCATCTGCTTTCGCACTCTTCCCTTCTCCCTTCCCCCCCTTTAATAAAACTCTGCATGTGAGCGTTGTCTACATGGTGTGAGTGACCTTCCACTATGCCCCTTGGCTCTACCCACCAAGGCTGCTGCCATGACATTTTTAAAACACAACACTTACCATTAACCAAAGAAATATCATTTTATCTAGAGCCGTTCCCAACCTTCCTAATGCTGCTACCCTTTAATACAGTTCTTCATGTTGTGGTGATTCCCCAACCATAAAATTATTTTGTTGCTACTTCATAACTGTTATTTTGCTACTGTTAGGGATCATAATGTAAGTATCTGATATGTAAACCCTAATGGGGTCACAACCCACATGTTGAGAATCTTCTTCTTATTATTATTCTTATTCTTCTTATTCTTCTTCTTCTTCTTCTTCTTCTTCTTCTTCTTCCTCCTCCTCCTCCTCCTCCTCCTCCTCCTCCTCCTCTTCCTCCTTCTTCTTCCTCCTCCTCCTCCTCTTCCTCCTTCTCCTTCTCCTCCTCTTCCTCCTCCTCCTCTTCTTCTTCATCTTTTGTCTGAAGGGATTTGAGTGGATTTGACTTTCCAATATAGAAAAGTAAATCAGATAGCTAAGCTAAAACAGAGTACAGGAATATTGTCAGGGATTCCCACAAATTAGCATGGATGGCTCTACTCAAGCTAGCCCATGATCTTCAATCATTCCTGTTTACTTATACTGTATGTTCATTTGATGTCTTAGTAGTTGTCTTAGTCAGGATTTCTATTGCTGTAAAGAGACACCATGACCATAGCAACTAATATAATGGAAAACATTTCACTGGAGCTGACTTATCATGTCAACATGGCAGCATACAGGCAGATATGGTCCTGGAGAGGCAGCTGAGAGTTCTATATCTGGATCCATGGGGAGTAGGAAGAGAGAGTGACATTGGGCCTGGTTTGAGCACTTGAAACCTCAAAGCTCACCCCCAGTGACACACTTCCTCAAATGAGGCCACACCTACTCCAACCAAACTACATCCCCGAATAGTGCCACTCCTTATAAGCCTATGAGGCCATTTTCATTCAAACTACCACAAGAGTGAACACTGAAGCCTCAAATATCTAGAAATCCTGTTCCTGCTTCTGGCTCTTCTACTTTTGAATCTATTGTTCATTTCAGGTAAATAGGAAATTAAATTGCTAAACAAGTTCAACTCAGATTATTGGGGGATGCAAATTAGTTGCTGAATTGAGTATACTTGCTTTTTAATTGCAGAATTCAGACATTTATTTGGAACTATATTTTTTTCATTTGTTTTCAATGAAAAACTCAGAAGACTTAGTACTCCCATTCATACACAGATTCAACAAATATTTACTGAACTCTTATATATGCCCTATGTGTGCTAGACGTGAAGAAAATTATGTGCCCATCTTATGGGGCTTTCATTTAAGGGCAAGGAGGCACCAAATACATGCAAAACACAGTTGTCCTTCTGTAGATTGAGACCCTGTATATCTTCAGGTTCGACTGACTATGAATAGAAAATATTAAGGAAATCAATTAAGTCTGAATTAAACATGTGCAAACTTATCCTTGCTATTATTCTTTATGCCATATGGCACAGCAACTATTCACATAGCATTTAATGCATAAGTAATGTTGAGATGATTTATGGCATATGGGAAGATGGGTATAGGTTATATGCAAATACCACTATTTTATATTCAAGACTTAAGCATCCAAAGATTTGTTTCCACAGAATGTCCAGGGGCCATTTGCCATTGATACTGAGAGATGGCTATTGTGTATGAAGAGGTAAATGTTCATGAGTGCTAAGGATAAAAATCAAAATAAGTAAAGAGTATAGGAGTTTTCACTAATCTCTGAGGAAAGAGAATACAGAATAAGGAATAAGAATCCTTGAGCTGAAGGAGAGGGTCATAACCTGGTCTGGAGTAAAGGTGTACAGGACATCTTATGAAGGACTGTATAGAAACCACCTGGTGTGACCAAGCTTCAGCAAGAAAAGGTGTTGTATCCAGGGAGTCAGGAGTATAAAGACTGAGTGAGCTAAGGTTAAAAACTAGTGTGGGAGTTCAGCTCCTAGAAATAAATTCTCATTGAATTCAAGAACTCTTTCTGTATTGGCAGGGAAGCCATTGAGGAATGATGTGGTCTGACTTACTAATAAGATAATATTGGGCAGGGAATATACTCAGTGGCTCAGGGGTAGAGTGACTACCTAGTATGTGTAAGGCCCTGGGTTCAACCCCCAATATGTGTGTGTGTATGTGTGTGTGTGTGTGTGTGTGTGTGAGAGAGAGAGAGAGAGAGAGAGAGAGAGAGAGAGAGAGAGAGAGAGAGAGGTTGACTGCTATAGAAAGTAAATGGCAAAAAGCAAGATTCTCCTAGAGACTATGGAAATCACCCAGGAGCTGGATGTGATGCGTTCCTCCACTGTGGCATCAGTGGAAGTGGGGCAAAGGTAAAAGTAAAGCCAATAAAATAAATTAATGGATTGGCTGCACGGCGTGAGCAAAAGAAGAGAACCAAGATTAAGATCAAAGGTGAAGAAAGTACTTACTGCTCTGTGAGAGGAGATGGTTTGGAAGATGAACAGGATTAGGTTGTGAGCATTATAGCCATGTTCTAAAGCTATAGTAACAGACTACTACAAAGTTGTGGTTAAAACAGCACAAACACAATTCTGTGTGGCGGAAATCGAAAATCATGGCTCAGAGGAGCCAGGCTCCCTCTGACACCTGCAGCATCTTTCCTTGCATCTCCATAGCTTCTAGTGGTGACCAGCAGTCCTTGGCATTCTTGGATGGCAGCTTACTTTCTACTCTCTCCCTAAGTGAAAATTCTAAAAAGGAAAGAGTTCTGCTTTGTTAAGTGACTTAACAATCTTCAGAGCTTTGGCATTTTTTAGATAATGCCCAAAGAGTGGCTTGACCAGGAAGGTGCTGTATCAACTTGGAACTGGAAGCTTTGGATGATTTCCAGTGAAACAGAGGAAGTCTTAATCACTGAGAACAACTAATGACAACCATTGTAGGTCAGGCGCTGTCCAAGAGGTGGAGTATGGTGGTGGAGAAAACATCCATGAAGCAGCTTTCTATGATGAGAGAGGCATAAAAGAAACCATGCAATAGCACAGAACTCGTTAATCTTGGAGAGATGCTGTGAAGCTACTGGTAAAGGTAACTAATCTAGTCTGAAAAGGAAGAGGATCAGAATGCTTCTTGGTAGAAGTGATAAATGGGAGATCTGAAAAATCTGTCAGGAAAAGGGGAGCAGTTATAAGGTGAGGGATACCATCACTTGTAAAGACTCAGCAGAAGAGAAGGCACTCAGAGAAGCAGTAGTTCTGCTCCACTGATGCATAGAGGAGAAGGTACTTTTTTGCCTATAGGTCTCAGGCTGCCATGATTAGTAGAGGCTAACCATCCAGGTCAGGCTAAGGAATTGTGCTTTGTGTAAGAGCCTCCATCTCACTCCCATAATCCCCTGAGTGACGACATTCTGTGAACTGACATTCAAATATGACAACTCTCTGGCTTACAGTGGATCCTTTTCTGAAATGAAAAGCCTGAAGTCCCTCTTACTTTTCAATTTTTGCTCATCTCACATGTGGCATAATCAAGTGCACAGTCTTCTGTAGTCACAACCGCTGGATTGATGAAAGATGAAAGGAAGCAAATGTAGAATGGCTTTCTGAAGTGAGGGAAGCTGCTGCGGTATTAATTATTGCTGGACTACTTTGAATTCATGTTTTTCCTTCAGTTTGAATAATGAAGCTTTCTTCCCATATCCATCATAGGGGTTTTTATTATGCCTTCCTCAAAATTTCCCATTAACCTATAAAATTCAAATCAGTTCTGACATTTCGAGCTGTCTGTTAGAGACTTGATCTGAAGGCATTTAAATAAAGAATTTACTTCAGAGAGTAGAATAGTGCTTACCAGAGGCAGGGAAGGCAGAGGGAAGATTGGGAGAAGGTAGTCAGTGGGTATAAAGCTGGGCACAACCAAAGTTGCGATGTTCTCATGCACAGTGGGAGTCTACAGTTAACAATAATAAATTATATATTTCAAAATAGGTAAAGATAGGTTGTTTTATACGTGGGGTAATTTCCCTGCTGCAATTATCAGGCCTTGTGTGTGTGTGTGTGTGTGTGTGTGTGTGTGTGTGTGTGTGTGTGTGCGCGCACGCGCTGTGGATATCGCTCTGTATGCTGTGAATGTGTTGCTCTGATTGGTTAATAAATAAAGTGCTGATTGGCCGGTAGCCAGGCAGAAAGTATAGGTGGGACAAAGGGAGAGGAGAATTCTGGGAACAAGAAGTCTGTGTCAGGAGTCGCCAGCCAGACACAGAGGAAACAAGATGTAAAGATACCGGTAAGCCACGAGCCACGTGGCAAGGTATAGATTTATAGAAATGAGTTAATTTAAGTGTAAGATCTAGCTAGCAAGAAGCCTGAGCCATTAGGCCAAATAGTTTTAATTAATATAAGCATCTGTGTGTTTATTTCGGTCTGGGCGGCTGCAGGCCTGGGCAGGACTGGAGAAAACTCCAGCTACACACACACACACACACACACACACACACACACACACACACACACACATATATATATATATATATATATATATATATATATATACATAATATATCATATTATGGGTATAGTTACATGAAAAAAGGGTATAGTTACATGAAAAAATAATAAAACCTAAAAAAGAATTTAACCTGTTTTACAAAGCAAATCTACATTCATATGTTGTGTGGATACTGAGAAGAATTAAGAAGATCAGAATATATTTTTAAATCACTATACTTCTACTGTCTGTTATACATGTTGACTGCAAAAGGCAATTCTGTGTTTCCTTTACTGAATAGAACTTTGAACAAGTGAGTGATCCCCCTCTTTTGGCTGCAGAATAACATTAGCAGATAGCATTTATTGAGCATACATTTTTGTGAAAGTCACTAATTGAAGAATTTTGCATACATCAAATGTAATCTTCATAATTACAAGGATATTCTGTCATGGTCATCGTTTGGCCAATGTGGAAACAAGTCTCACAGAAGCTAGGAGAGTCATGTAAAGTAATTATGGGACAGGTTCTTGATTAGTGATTGACATGGGAGAGCCCAGTCTGCTTTGGGTGGTGCCAGCCCTGGGCAAATGGTCTTGAGTTATGCAAGAAAGCAGACTGAACAAACCATGAAGAGCAATCCAGTAAGCAGCATTCCTCCGTGGTTTCTGCTTCAGTTCCTGCCTCCAGGTTCCTGCCCTGACTTCCTTCAATGATAGATGGTGATGTGGAAGTATAAGATGAAATAAATCCTTTTCTCCCCAAGTCAACTAGGAATATAGCCATGTCAATCTCATGAAGCGTGCCAGAGCCAGCAAGCAGTGGTACCCATAGCCTTTGAAAAGTAGCAGTTCTGAACCAGTGGCAAGTAGATAAGCAGACAGATTTTCTGATCTTCACAAACCATGAATCTGATTAAGGAATGGCAGAGTGTTTAACAATGAAAAAGAGGACTTTCCCTGGATGTCTGTCTACCTCTGTTCTCATAGCCCAGCCGATAAGCTCTGCATTCTTCCTTGAAGTACTCTAATGGTCCGTGAGCTACCAAGGGAATAAATGAATTCTTTAAAATGTGACATTGCATCCTAAACTTCCACTGGGTTTTGTTTTTACAATTTATGAAGCCTGGTCAACTCTACATAAACTTAAATGAGTTCTGGTCACTCATAGTAACTGTCTGTGGTTAGTTGATCAAGCCCACTGACGAAATGTCCCCAAACAAGACAGGCCAACACGAGAATACTTTCTCATGGAACCCATTAGGCAGGGTTTATGTCTGCATGGCAAAGCCACAGGTGAGAATTCTTCTTAGGCCTCACTGTTTGTCTCTTTCAGTCACCGGATAATTTCCATTTCTATTCAGATCGGTCAAAGAACAAACAGCTAAGTCTCCATAGATGACTGTTCCTTAAGCTATGCTTCCCTACAGCCAGAAGAGGGCGCTCAGGACACGTTTTAGAGATTTCCTAGGCAGCTGCTCAAGGGTGGGAAACTTCAGCAATATTTTCCATTCTGAGTCTCTTTCCTCGGGGTAACATGAAAATCCAAACTTTAAGGCAGTGTGTAACATGCTGCTCTGAGTGAGAGCCAAGAACCTTGGCCCCGCTTAGGGCACTAACCAGAGCTTAAGGCTGAAAAGTGACGGGTAACAGGACTGCAGTTAGAACGCCCGTTTTCACAGCACAGTGAAGGGGAGTGGTAAGGGTGGAGGCAGAGGTTTGGAGGCTGAAGACACCAGCGTTTCCTATGCTCTTGGACATGCCACACGTCACCATGAAGAGTTAGCAACACCTTCCAGTATCATTCACTGTGACCCCAGATACCATTTGGAAAGCATACGCTGGGCCCCCTCTGCAAAGCAAGTCGTCTCCTTCTACTACTCTTCTCCACTTTGCTGAGAACCTTCAGTGCTCAAATTACTAACAACACACTCGGAAAGGCATTCCACAAAAGGAGTACATGCAGAAGAAGAGGCACTGCGCTCCAGAGTAAACATCCTTTCTCTTTGTCACTAAAATCGGCTCTTCTCGGGGTAGTTCTGTCTGTCCGGGCCGGAAAAGGAACATGGATTCGGGTGTCAGCTAGAACACATTCCATTTTGGCTCAGGGATGTGATTTGGGACAGATCTTCTAATTTTTAGTTCTGTTTTCTCTGCAGTCTTAGATAATGAGTCTTGCCCTGATCTGAATGGGCTGTAAGAACCACAGCTGTTTGACTCTGTGATTGAGCCAACCAGCCTGGCTTAAACAGTGACTCCCTCCAAAGATATCTGGGCCTTGCCTTGTTCGACTGATGCTAACATTGCCCAGAGAGTTCTGGTTTCTAAGGTGGAAAAGTCAAATTTTCCTCTCATTCTCCCCTAAAACTGCAGTACACGTCGAATTCCCTCTTTCCTATAAACTCTCTTTCTTCTTCTTGAGGAGCTCTGTCTTCCATGTAAAACATGGGTGTTTGCCACATTTTGTTTTGCTTTTCTTCTGCTTTGTTGTGTGTGTGTGTGTGTGTGTGTGTGTGTGTGTGTGTGTGTGTGTGTGTGTTATGTACATGTGTACGCTTCTGTGTATACACATGTGTGCTCAAGGAGGCCAGGGGTTAATATCAGATTTTCCTTTGTCTTTCTCAACCTTGTTTGTTTGTTGGGGTGGGGTTGACACAGGGTTTCTCTGTGTAGCCTTGGCCGTCCTGAAACTCACTTTGTAGACCAGGCTGGCCTTGAACTCAGAGATCCACCTGCCTCTGCCTCCCAAGTGCAGGATCAAAGGTGTGAGCCACCATCACCCAGCCTCAACTTTGTTTTTTGAAACTGAGTCTCTCATCAAACCTGGAGCTCATTGCTTGGCTAGACTAGCTGGACAGCCAGCCCCCTGGGCTTTTATCTCCCCTATCCCACTGGAATTAGAGACATGCCCCACGTCCCTTGGCCTTTTTCATAGGTACTGGCCATCCAAATTCAGGTCTTCATGTTACTGAATGAGGTCTGTGCCCAAGCACCCCTCCCCAAACCTGCATGTTAGAGCAGTTGTGATCACCCATAGATAAGCTCTTACAATCGGACCCACTAACATTCCCTTTTGGAAGCAGGAGAGGGCTCCCAAAGCCACTTACCAGGCACACGAGGCTCTGGCCCTCCCAAAGGATGTGAAAACAGTTAACTAAAGCAGTCAACTCTTCCTGGTGGCATAGCCACCCATTATCCTTGAAAAATCCCAGTTAAACTCACTGAGTCACAAAGCTAGATTTGAGTAGGGCCATCTCTTTGGTCTGTCAATGCCTTCCCTATCTAGGGTGAATAAAGAGTCCTCAATAAAAGCAACACAGCACTTCCACACGGCCCCCTCCATGTTTGGAAGGCTAACTCCAATAATAATAAGAAGGAAAAAAAAGTAAATTTTAAAAAATTAACTTAGGCAACAGTTGGAGCTGAGTGGTGTCTTAGAAAGGGACCTAATGTGGTTCTTAAATAATATTTTGGGCCAGCAAGAAGGCTCAGAGAGGACAGGTGCTTGCCATCAAGCCTGACAAACTGAGTTCACTCCCCAAGACCCAATTCCTCCAAGTTGTTCTCTGAACTATGCAAAAGTCCTGTGGCCCACATATGCACACACACACACACACACACACACACACACACACACACACACATCTGCACACAAAACAAATAAAATCTAATTTTAAAATGTTTTAAAGAGAAGATTTTCAGTAAATTAATACTACAAATATGCTAAAAGTTTGTCTTCAGGAATATTGCATATTGCATTACATATGTGCAAAATATCTGCAGAAGTGAAATTTTCAGTTTAAATACAAACTTTATTGCAAACATATGCTATTTGCAACAGTCATTAAAGGAGGCAGATATTATTTACAATGTACTGAGATGCTAACTAAGCCTCAGAGCCAGGTTTTTAGAACTTCCTAGTTCATTTCTTTATACAACCTAACATCGTTTTTATAGGCCCATTACAAGCTATTAAGTCTGAGTGCATTTATAAAAGAGAGGCAAATGTGAGACCCTTGTCCTCAGCAAGTGTGCCAGAATGTGGTGTGATACCTTCGGCCATTCTTAGTTTTAGAAACGCGACAGATTTAAACTGATTCTGACCGCCTCACCAAGTGGTAACCAAAGGTCTTGACAATTCTTGTGAGGAAAAGGTAGACTGCAGTAGTCCCGTGAGGAGAGCCTGGCAGCTCCTAAGGCAGGTTCTTCCATCTTTTGGCTAATAGGCCCTCGGAGAAGCTGCTTCATAGTTGACTATCACAGTAAAACTTAGCAAAACTAAAGACTCTAAGGGCCTGTCACCATATGAATGATAAGAACTGGAGGCATTCATTGCAAGTAACCGAGCTCTGGCTATTCATTGAACATCCCAGTACTCAGCGTGTGTATGTATACCTGTTATTAAACTCTCTCTTCTCAACAAGTCCTAGGGAATGAACGACGACACGGGCATATTGTGTGGATGCTGCTGACAATATGAAATGCAAAGAAAAGTGTCAGAAACGTGTGATTTGTGTTCTTACCAGTACAACACAATAACACTAAGGGCAGGCTGGGTGTCGTGTCTATGTGACAGGGGCTTTTCAAATATTGCTTCATTCGGTCATTAAACAACCCTCAGAAATAGTGGTTGTCCACATTATATGAGCAGAGATAAGAAAGAAAAAGCTCCTGGAGCATCTAATGCACGATCCAAAGGCTTTCACGAGAAGATAGTAAGAAAATAATGTCACAACGGAGTTGGGAAACATTGTGTAGCAGGCACTGGGTGATAAGCTATAGGTCTCTTCTTTAATTCTGTGAGCTTTTTGAGATGTGTGATAACCCAAAGAATAATCTCAGTGGGACTCTTCCAGGTGCCATGTATCAAGTGCAGGAAGGAGAAAAACAGAGCAGCAGCAAGCTTTGCCACCATCCAGACTAAAGGAGGGGATGGTACGGGAATGAGAGAAGGCAGAGGTGGGAAGGAGTCCTGTGAAGATAGGGGAGGGGCTAGCTGCGGGGCGTGGCGGGGGTGGGGTGGAGTGGGGGACTGGAAGTTAAGATTGAAAGGCTCAGAAGTTGATTGGAAGGATACAGAGACTGAATAGCAGGTACCAAAATCACAGGACATAGGAACAACACTCAGTGGGGTGACTATATTTCCGAAAATCTATTATGCATCTTAAGAATAACTAGAAAAGAATGGCTCAAGTATCCAAACACAAAATAAAGAGGAGATGGAGAACCTTATTCTTTGCCCTGGTTTATCAATGCTCGCTATTCATGTGCTCAAATATCACACCATACTCATTTAATGAGAACAATTACTACACATTGATCAACTTCAAAGCTGCGGTAGGGAATGGAGACACCTACTCTCCTGGTCACAGCACACTGTATGCATGCATTGCATCTGCACATCTTACCCAACAAATGTATTAATTCAATCATCTTATAAAATCATTAAAAGATTCAAAGAATTAAGGCTTCACAATGCTGACACAGGAAAATAAGTCACACTGATGCAGAATTTTTTTTGAAACTCAACATATGAGGAAGATTAAACTGTACTTTTTCTCATTGATGTGAATCCCTGTGTGTGTGTGTGTGTGTGTGTGTGTGTGTGTGTGTGTGTGTGTGTGTATAAACTCTTCATTTCTAAAACCCCGCTGATAGGCAAATATTACAGATGTTTCATAATTCTAGACACAAGCTAGGTTTGCCCTGCTGGGGGCCATGTAATAAGATGAGGCTACATGACATCTGAGATTAGGAATTGTCACAACAGCATAACCCACCTATCCTGAACAGTAACTAGTCATTTGAATTATGAAAAATTAAAACATCATTTTCTAGAATGAATCGTCCAGTCCAAACACATTGAATGCGTCTGGAGAGATGGCTCTGAGGTTAAGAGCACTGACTGCTCTTCCAGACGTGCTGAGTTCAATTCTCAGCAACCACATGGTGACTCACAACTATCTATAATGAGATCTGGTGCCCTCTTCTGGCATGCAGGCAACATGCAGGCAGAACACTGTAGAGATAATAAATAAATTAATCTTTAAAAACATTTCTAAAAGGAAAAAAAATTTTAAAACCATATTGAATGTTTTAGCGAAGGCTTAATATGTGAGTGGTCTGTGTACTTGTGTGCAGGCACATGTACAGGCTTATTTGTTCCATTATTCAACCCAAGTTTAATGAGAAAAATGACAGGTCTCAGCAATGAGGAAATGAACTTCCTGGCCTTTGCACACCAATCTATAATCTAGTAAAAGAAAATGGATGTTATAAACTGTGAAATAGTAGTATCATAAACACAGTTGTGTGGGTATGTGGAGGAGGTACTGCTCCTGCAGATTGAGCTAGAACTTACTGAGGAGGTTTGGTTTGTTCTTAATTAACTGGGCATGATCAGAAAAGCTTCCTGGAGGAGCAGCTGTCTAAGCAGAATTTGAATCATACATGGGAATTAATTATTTGAGAGGATGAGTATTTTAGAAAATGAGAATAACAGCTGTAAAAAGAACAGGGAAAGTGAGGCTTGAGTTTGGAGAACCATAAATGGCTCCTGTGACTGGCCTACATAGTGGGAAGGAGAAGGAGAAATTTGGAGCATGGTAGCCTGAAGCATAGCATCACCTCAGTCCTGAGGAGCAGGGCATCACACACTGCAGCTGAGCACTGGCTTGATCACATCTTGAGAGCGACATGAACAGCAATGGCAAGAATGGATGATAGAGAGGGTATTGAGTCCAGGGAAGGGAGTTAGGAGGCTGCTGAGTGGTGAGGGTAGACAAACCAGTAACAAATTAAGATAATGGTAAAGTAAATGATAAAGAAGAGAAGTGTATAGGAAAGATAAAACTAAGTATAATTGTAGACCTGAATGCAGGAGTCTCTCTTGAGTACTTGGATAGATGTTTATTAGTAAGTAACTGTGTGCTCATGTGCTTATGTGGCTGTCTGTCTTTCTGTCCATCTGTTTTTCTGTCTGTGCCTGTATCTGTGTGTTTCTGTATCTGGGGTGGTGGATAAGAGGGTGGAAGGGCAGGAAGAGGGAAGAAATAATAAATTAGATTTAAACTCATTAGTACAGCTGAAGATCCTGATCATATTTGTACGAGTCAGAAATGCAAGCTGGGGATATGAGAAGACAACTAGAAAGAGGCCATAGTTTGGATTTTGAGTGTCTCCAAAAGACCCATACATTGAAGATTTAGTCCTCAGCTTGTGGTGCTATTTGGAGCTGGTAAAATATGGGGTAGAGTGGAAGGAACTGTAGTTATTGGGGACATGCCTTTAAAGGGAGTTTGGGGACCTTAATCCCCCACTTGCTTCCCAGCCACCATAGATTTCCTATATTAAGTGCCAATAGAGGAAAGATCAACAGGAACAGGTCAAATAACCCCAACCATTCACCAAAAATCTCTCAAATTGTGTACCAAAATAAGTTCTTTTTAAGTTGACAATATCAGGTATTTTGTTATATTAATAGAACACCAGTAAACTCAGTAGGCAATCCATTAACTCACCAATGAAAATAGACACAGCAAGAGAAAATGAACACCAATACAGAGAAGATAGATGAACAATAGACCAACAAAAAAAAAAAAAAAGAAAGACCATGCAAAGAGAGTCAACATGGCTTGAGTAAAATTAGTAAAAAAAAAAAAAAAAAGAAAGAAAAGAAAGACCATGCAAAGAGAGTTAACATGGCTTGAGTAAAATTAGTAAAAAGCGGATCTCTGCATCCAGTTCCCTCAGTCATTGGATGGGGTTTCTAGCACGACAATTAGGGTGTTTGGCCATCCCATCACCAGAGTAGGTCAGTTCGGGCTGTCTCTCGACCATTGCCAGCAGTCTATTGTGGGAGTATTTTTGTGGATTTCTGTGGGCCTCTCTAGCACTTTGCTTCTTCCTATTCTCATGTGGTCTTCATTTACCAAGAGATCCATGACTAGGCCCCGGGTGGAGGTCCGGGAGTCCAATTAGCCAGAAAGAGGAGGGTTAATTGTTGAGATCAAGGTTGGATAAAGCACAGGGACAAATGGCCAAACGAATGGAAACACATGAACTATGAACCAATGGCTGAGGGGTCACCAACTGGATCAGGACCTCTGAATGGGTGAGACAGTTGATTGGCTTGATCTGTTTGGGAGGCATCCAGGCAGTGGGACCGGGTCCTGTGCTCATTGCATGAGTTGGCTGTTTGAAACCTGGGGCTTATACAGGGTTGCTTGGCTCGGCCTGGGTGGAGGGGACTGGACCTGCCTGGGCTGAGTCTACCAGGTTGATCTCAGTCCTCGGGGGAGGCTTTGCCCTGGATGAGGTGGGAATAGGGATAGGCTGGGGGGAAGGGGAGGAGGGCGGGAGGTGGGAGAACAAAGGAATCCATGGCTGATATGTAGAACTGAATTGTATTGTAAAATAAAATAAAATAAAATTTTAAAAAAAAAATTAGTAAAAAGCCAGGGAGAATGCTCGTGCACCAAATGCTGGAGAATCATTCACAGACTGATGGGAGCCATTCAGTGGGAGGCTAAGACGTGAGATGGGAACACAGGCAGTATGCCAGAAGGGACAGAACCTGCTCATTTTCAGCACCATCAAGCCACACAGAGGGAAAAGATGGGGTGCCGAAATCGGTGTATCTTGACATAATAGAGGAAAGCAGTTATTTGTTCAAAGACTTCCAGATTCGATCTCTCTCCTGTCTTACCTTACCTGATGTGATGTCAGTTACCTGGGGTATGTAAGGCCCATAGATATTGCTACGTGAAATCTTTATCTCTCAATGAGATAAGCAATTGCACATTTTACTGGAGAAATAATTATATATATATATATATGTATATATGCATATTATGCACAGCATGCTCATATGTGATACATGCCTGCTTTTTAGCATCCACACAAAATTTCAATTCCAAAAATACATATTATTTCAAGGATTCTACATTAGAATATGGGCATGTCAAATTAGTGTATTTTCTTTTTTGTAGTGATGTTTTATTTGTATTTGTAAATGTGTCTGTCTGAGTGTATGCTACACGTGTGGAGGTGTATATATTCAGGGAGGTCAGAAGATGATGTCTGAGAAAGCCAGAAGAGGGTATCGGGTCCCCTGAAACTGGAGGCACAATCAGTTGTGAGCCTCTTAACATGGGTACTGGGAATCAAAGTCAGATTCTCTGGAAGAGCAGTGAGTGCTCCTAAGCACAATGCCATCTCTCAAGCCCCCAAATTATTATATTTCTAACACCTCAGAAAGTACACTGTATATGTTTTTCTTTCTGGATTAAGCATCACTGATGGAAGCCATATATAATATTTATTTTGAGTGTGAGAAACCTTCTGGCAGAATTCGAGTTACTGGACCAAACAACAGTCTATTTGTCCCTCTCTATGGCAACTCTCGCCACTGCTCCAGTGCGCTCATTCCACCAAGCCCCAAGGAGCCTGGAGGGTGCTCCTTGGCTCATGAAGATGTCCTGTCCTGAAGTTGACCTCGTTCCCCTGAGCATCCTGCTTGCTTCCTTCACTTTATGGCCCAGGGGCTGCTGGCTCCCTCTTCTGTCCTGCACCTGGGCCCGCTTCCGTTTTCTTTTCCATGAAATCCTAGGCCAGGAGAATCTTCCTAGTCCCCTTTGGCAAGCTGGGGATCATTACCATTTCAGAGCCAGCCGAGGGGGAAAAACTTGGAGGGAACATTGAGTTCAAGCCCTTCCTTTTAGAAATAAGGATACCGAGGCACAGAGAAGTAAAAAGAACTTGGCTGTATCGACTTGATAATTTATGACCAAGTGGGGACTTCAATCCAAATGGTTGTCCCACTTTCTCCATCAATATTCAAACATCAGATGAATGGGTACAATATGGACATTTATATAACTATTTAATTATTTATGACTATTTAAGGATGGATGTTTTCATTACGTTTTGTTGGATAACTTATTACCCAACAAATATTTGGGTAATAAATCTCTTCTTCTAGAAACAATGCCTTGAGTTTCCTATCTACTGTCCCTTCTCTATCTCCTTTCTGATGAGTGAAGTAAGGCTCACTGAATCCACCTATGCAGAACATGGCTGAGGATACAAGCTTTCAGTATAGTGCTTGGTTTAGGAATGTCCCCTGGCCGGGTCTGAGATCTGGAGATTCTCAAATTACAGAGAGATTACCATGGCGCATGTCCTTGTAGTCCCTCACTGGAACCTGGCAGCATCTGGCCTGAAGTTACTTGAACCATTTTGCCATCACAGGAGGGCATTCAGCAATGCTGTTAGCATCTCTAAATTTGAGACTCTTGTTTGAGCCTCGATGTCTCTTATTCTTGCATTTCAACCTACCTGTGAGGTTTGGAGTCACATAAACCAATAAAGATTTTTTTATAAGCTTAGTTCTTGCAACCCAAAACGCTTTAACCAATGAAATGACCCTTTACAAAGTCTATTCAGCCCATGTCAGTGTGACTAAAATCGTGACTTGACTGTCTTCCTTTACAGGTCAGATACTTCAGGAATCTCTAAAGTATAACAGCCTAGCATTGAGACACAGAGAGGAAACACAGAGGACAAACAGTGTCACTGGGATGTGCTCCAGTTTACAAAAGTGATATCCATTTGCTTGTGGGATCAAGGCTGGTTTTCTTATGTCGTGGATCTGTGAAGTCTATTTGGTTCATTTAAGACTTATACAAGCATCACAAACCATTATGCTGCCAACTGAACTCTGGGCTTAGGCTTTTTCATTTATTTGTGTTTATGAAATCAAAATTTCCTGCTTTTAAGACAAAAAAAAGTTAAAAGGGGCTTTTAAAGTTAAATAGGGTTTTTGTTTAAATAAATAAGTCCCAAGAGATTTCTTTACTTCTACCCACTGTAAAAGAATAACATGGTAATGAGTTAAATGCAGATGAGTCAGAAGCACCAGACTCTTTGCCTTCAACTCCACATGAGTTTATAAACCAAAGGGAGAGCTTTGCTTTGTAAAAAAAAAAAAAAAAAAGACCCTGAGGGAAAACTGGCTAGTGACATGTCCATCTTCACACATCCGGCACTTAGATGGGTAATTACCTGACTTGCATATGGAAACAACCTTCTCAGAGTCTCCAGAATGTGGGGGAACTGTCCAGGAGTAGTTGAGTTAGGTAAATCTTCTTGTGTGCCACTGCCAAAATGAGGCAAACCACAGGCTACCATGCAGTTTCAGGTTTAGGAGAAAAGGACAAAGAACTTCTAAAGATACCAATAGTAACTGATGGAGACCATCATCTGTTGAAGACCAAGTTCACTTCTTTTATTACATTTCTGAATTATCCACCTGTTCACTTCTATTTTTGTTTCTATTTTTTTTAGTTATTGATTATTTTTTTCTTTGGCAATTTTATATATCCATACAATGTCTTTCAATAATTTTCTCCCTCCTATTCTTGCTTATCTCTCTTGCATCTCTACCAGTCACTTTTCCAGACACATGACTTGATTTTCTTCTATGACCCATTTCTTGTGACCAGCGCCATCTCTGAGACCGAATCAGGACTATCCATTGGTGTCTGGAGAGGTCATGAGTGGGTACGCAATGGAAGGTAATGACTCCCTTTCTCCCTAGATATATTAGTAGCAAACAGTTCTTCAGTGAGAGGTAGGACCCTTATGAGCTGCTTCCTTATTCTTGCCCAACTCTTGAGCTGTCCAGTCTCAGCCAGCCCCAGAGCAAGCACCTGGAGCTGCTCTCAGTTCATGATTGTAGTGTGTTTGTCTTACTCACAAAGGTGGCATTTCGTGGCCCTTCTCTCCATCTTCAGGTTTTTACATTCTCTCCATCACCCCTTCGGCAGTATTCCCAGAGCCTTAAAGCACATGGTATGAATGTCTTTTTTGAGGCTGAGAACTCATTCATTCATCCATGTTGAGGCTGAGAATTCAAATATTCAAGTCATTCATACTTGGGGATACTGGCATCAGTAAGTATCTTATGTAGCCACAAGTCTCTGCATTCATCATTATTCACTGGAAAGAGAGGTTTCTCTGATTAAGACTGAAAACATAAACTTAAATACTTATCTACTGCTTCTCTGACTCTTTCTTACTCTGATTTACATATACCATATCCCTTTCTATGGCTTGAACTTGTCAAACTCTTCATACCTCAGGACCTTTGTACAAGTCTTCTCTGTTCTTAGAAAGCTCTTTGATGACTCTGGAAATTGGCCAAAAGGATATTCTTGAAAAGATGTTCCTTGATGCTCTGATATCCTGTAGTTTCTACTAATAGGTTTTCTGTGCCCCAATATTAGGTTTATCCACTGACACATAAGCCAGATCAAGCTGAACTAAAAGGTAAAAGACCAGGCATTTTTGAGCAAAGCACTCCCAGGTGACTGTCCAGCCCCCAGAGACTGGGGGGCGGGGGATAGGAGAGAAATCACATGGCCATTCTAAAGGATGGGGCTTAAATACCCTGTGGGTGTGGGACAATGACTCATCCTTTACAAGCTGGGTTTGTGCCCAATTCTGGAGCTTCCTACCATCACTGAGAATTTGGAACTGGGTTTTTTTGGTGGTTCTCTGAAAGGGTGGGGTTTGGAGACAACAAACTGGGGCTGAGTTGGCAATTCCAGCTGAACATATACATTATTGTTCTTTCTCATAGCACAGCACTCTGATAAATTCCTTTACACCTCTTATAATGATCATATGCATCTTATTTATTTACTTTTGTCTATCATTTCCTTTTATTAAAGAACCTAAACTGTTTTTTTTGTTGTTGTTGTTCACTGAGATATATCCAGGACCTTGACCAGTGCTTGCTGAACAAATATTTAGTACTTGAAAAAGCAGGAGAATACCTGTGAAATGTATAGAAGGGTGAAGGAATGAATATACTCCAGGCTGTTGCCAGAGATACCATTGTTCTCTGTATATGTTTACATATTGCTTTTAACAGCCCATACTATGATTGCCTATTTTAACTTTTTGTAACTCTATTCATGTATTTATTGTGAGGGGTATGTGCATGCCATAGTGTCCATGTGGAGGTCAGGGGAAAGCTGTGAAAAGTTGCTCCTCTTCTTGCCCCATAATTGTGTGTTTCTCTAATATATGATCATGAACCCCTAACACACAGTGATGTGTAGTTATATAACATCTGTCATGCCACTGTAATTCTAACATACAGCAAAAATTTAAAGAGATTTAGTGAACACACTGATAAGTAGCCAACAGTGAAATGATGTATAAATAAAATTATATTTTCCAAGCATATATACGCATTACTAGTATAATTCCATTTCCACATTCTTCAAGGTGACAAGTTCCAAACCTACCTACATGGATTAATCCAATATCAGATATTGGTTTAATCACTAAATTGGAATATCAGATATTGGAACAAAATAATCTGTATTTTGACCAAGGCTGCTAGTTGCTTTTTATACAAAGCTGATTTGGTTATCCTGAATTTAAAAAAAAAAAATCACTTCTGCAGTGATTTCTTTAACTCCTATATACTTTGCTCTTGTTGAGAGGAATGTTGTCTTTATTTAAAAGTAAAGAGGGATTTTCTTTAGAGTTATTAGGTTGAAATAGCTACAGTCTGGCGAAAACAAGACAAGAACAGAATCCTTGGTGCACTGAGCTCTTAGAAGGATTCCATATGCCAACAGATCTGAAAATAACAAAGGTGTCTACCCACATGTGCAACCCAGAAATGCTTATCTGAGTCTTTGGTCTGGATAGCTTCCATAGACCCGCTCCTTGAGTCCTCCTTGTTAAGATAAGGATTCTACATCTCAGAGAAAACAAGACTCTTCCTTAGGGACTACATTATGAAATTTTTTTTTAATTTTCCACATTTTCTATCTTTAGCATTTGAAAAATATTGACTGTACTCACAAGTTTTAGATTTATGACAGGTGACTAGGGATTTTTTCAGCGTCGTCTGATCCAACTGCTGCCTTTGAAGTAGCGCCTCCGCTATAATGTACTTCACCCAAAAGAGAGAGAAGAAAAATTGGGCTGTCTCCTTGAGAACAGGAACAAATGAGCTGCAAACATGTTTTGTAAGCCACTTGCAGGGTAGAGGAACTGGCTGCAGGCTGAGTGACCGACCGGCAGACCCATAAGCTATTTACAGCCCTCACTCAGCTGCACCTAGGAGGCAACAGAGAGCCAAGACTTCTATCTATGACTTCCCGGTCATCCAACTCGGCACTATCAATCTGCCAATGAAAAAAAAGGTCTCAAAAAAGGGAAAGCGGTTTTAACTCTCAAAAAAATGTAGGAAAAATAGAGGTCAGAAGACCGACTCCACAGAAGGTCCTAAGGCCAGTTTATTGTAAGTGTTGGATGAATTACCCAAGCTCAGGGCTCAACATTTTATCCCTTCATAAAAATAAGCTCAACAGTATTTGTCCAAAGTGCCAAGTCTAATTACCACAATTCATCATCATAAAATACTTTGCATTCCTTCATGAAAGCTGCCATAGAAAAAAAGGTCAGCATACCAGCCTAGGCTGGTTTTGCTCTTGGGGAGTTTGTTGTAGACGTGGAGAATTGTAGACTTATTATTCTGAAGCCTCACATTCTCAGCTAAAGATAGGAAAGTATTTATGGCTCAGATGATATAACTTAGGGGTACTTGGGTACATCGTGGGTGATAATTATGTCAGGCTTCATATATTGTTGTTGTTGCTGTTTATTCTTTTTGTTTTTACAGCCCAACCAACCAAAGTTTCCCCTTCTTCCCCATTTCCCAGTTCATCCCCACCACCTCCCCTCCCCTCCAGCCCCCCCATCCCACCCCACTCCAGCCCATTTATTCCTCCTCCACTGCTTCTCTTCACGTCCAGGCAAACATCCCATGAGGTTTGCTTCATATATTCCGAAGGCTGGCAACTGGTTGTACATAAACCAGGAGTGTCTGTCTCTCTGTAGAGTATAAGTTAGACAGTAGTTGAAAACCGAGTAAGTTCTAGTTCAAGGTGGGAAACAACTTGATTGAAAAGCAGAAAAGGATGAGTATCCTTAAGTAGAAAAAATTTAGAACATGGAAAGGGAAAACTGGTTTACACAGCTTGAAAGAATACATGTGTAACAATAATCAAGGAAAAACAGGCTATAGTGGGAACTGGGAGAGTCTGGAAGGAGGAAAGGGAAGTGGTATAATTATATTTTAATTTGAAATGTAAAATATAAATTAATTTTTAAAAGAAGTTACCAAAAATTGTTGAACAGAAAGTTCTCAGAAGAAATATAAGAAGTCAACAACTATTTGGAAAAAAAAAACATTCAATATCCTTATCAACTAAGATTACACCTAATCCAGTTCAAAATGGCCACCATCAGAAAACAAATAAAGAATACTAGTGAAGATGCCGGGAAACAGGAACCCTAACACACAGCTGGCAGAGGCACAAACTAGTACAACCACTATGGAAGTCAGTATGGAAGGTCTCCAAAAAACTAAAGACAGAGAGGATTGGAGAGAGGGCTCAGCAGCTAAGAGTACTCCTTGCTTTTGCAGAGGACCCAGGTTCAATCCCCAGCACTCCTGTGGTAGCTCACAACTGTCCTTAACTCCATTTCCAGGAGATTTGGTGCCCTCTTCTGGCTTTGTGGGTGCTAGGAACACACACATATACACACAGGTGAAGCATACATACATATAAAAGTAAAACATATATATCAGATTAAAAGGACAATCTGCTTCTAAACAATCTTTAAAAGTTTTTAACCTAAAAATAAAGCTGTCTTATAGTTATACCATCCCCCACTCCTGTGTGTGTGTGTGTGTGTGTGTGTGTGTGTGTGTGTGTGTGTGTGTGCATGTGTGTGTGTGTGTTTAGTGTTCCACAGACATACCTGAACTTCTATGTTTATTGCTGCATATTCACAATAGCCTAGTTGTAGAATCTGCTTACACATCCACACCACTGTTCATTATTGAAGGATGTCAGGATAGGAACTCATGCAGGGCAAGAATCCAGAGGTAGGAGCTGATGCAGAGGCCGTGAAGGAGTACTTCTTAATGGTTTGCTCCTCATGACTTGCTCATACTACTTTCTTGCAGAACCCAGGACCAGCAGCACAGGGATCCCACCACCCACCATGGGCTGGGGGCTTCCCCATCAACCACTAATTAAGAAAACAGGCTCATCTGCATCTTGATCTTACGGAGGCATTTTTTCCATTGAGGTTCCCTCCTCTCAGATGACTTTAGTTGTGTCAAGTTGATGGAAAACGATCTAGCACAACCTTCCTCTGGTGGAACCCAGCTGGAGAGAGTAGACCACTGAGGTGCATTCTTGGGTACATTGTCCCTGGCTTCTTCTCGGCATAATCTCTCTGCTTCCTGACCTGCTGAGAACTGGGGAACTGCTGACTCATACTGCTTCCACTGGGCACAGAGCATCCTGAGCCAACATGCCATCCCTGCCCCGGGCACATCTCTTTCTGACCTGGGCATGGATCATAGGCTTAATGAAGTCTGTGGTCATGGTGACAGTGTAGTTCCTGTGTCTGGGAGTGCCAGTCTCAAGCATTAGTTGGTTGGGTTAGTTTTGTACAATGACTGGTGTTAGAGTAGGTTACAGTATTGAGCGTGGTGGCGAGATGTGTCCGGAGGTTCTGCCTTTAGGATCAGCCTGGAGGCTTGCCCAATGCTGAGTTTCACTGAGATGGCGTCAGCCTGAGGGTTATGACATCCCTGCTCCCAGGCGGAGGGTGCATTTCCTATGGTACCTGTGCTAAGGGGAGAAGTAACACAAGAAGTTCAAAACTCTCCTTCCCACACTCATCGGTGCTGCTCTTCTTACTCCTGCTGTGTCTGTAAGTGCTGTAGCCTCCCCATCAACAAAAGCCAATGGGATAAGTCCACAGCTAACATATTCAATGATGGAAAGTTCAAAGTTGTTTTGCTAATATCGAAAAAAGGCTGGCTGTTCTTGCCAGTTACAGTCAATATAGTGCTAGATGTCCTAGTTAGAACTTTCAGGCAGGAGAAAGAAATGAGGAAGAGGGAAAAGTATAAAGGGAGGAATAAATTATCGTGATAGAGCACATGTTTCCACACACTGGAAACCCTGAAGACTCCTCTCTCTCTCTCTCTCTCTCTCTCTCTCTCTCTCTCTCTCTCTGTCTCTCTCTCTCTTTCTCTCTCTCCCTTCCTCCCTATAACCATCTCTCTCATTTTCATTCTCAACTACTAAATAATCACAACAAAATTATTATACAGAAAATCAGCATGTTTCTATAAACTATCCTATATACTAATAATGAAGTATTAAAAAATATATTCAAAAAATCCCATTTATAATAGCTAAAAAATAAAATTAATTACTTGGGAATAAATTTAACCAAAGACTGGGGGTAAATCATGTAATGAAAAATATATAATTGGTTAAAAAGCAGTGAATAAATGCACAAATAAGTAAAAAGATATTCCATGTTTATGGGTTGAAAGTTTAATATTGTTGGAAAGTCCATACTACCTAGAATAATCTACAGATTCAATGTCAATCCTTTGGAATCACCAATGCGGTATTTTACAGAACTTTCAACATGTAAGGTGGTGATGACATTTACTTGTTTTCTTTAGTTGTTCCCTCTGTACATTTCTGTAGGTGTCTCCATCTGGAGCTTTATTTTAAGTCTGTTTTGAATGCCAGGCAGAATTTGTAGAACACTGTGAATCTCTCTAAGAGAAAGCTAATATAGAATGCTGTTCAGGATGGAAGGAATAGCTCCCAGGCATTTTTGCATGTAGGACTCAAACCCACTGAAGGTTCCAGAAGGTGAACCAGGGGGACACTACGAACAGATGCACCATAAACAGAAAAAACCTACGGTCACACAGAAGATGGACTCAGACCTTATTTAAATACACAGAAGGCTAGCACATCCTCAGTTTTGAAGCCATTCCCCCACAAATTACCTAATTTCAGAGTTGACCCCTCTAAACAATGAAATCTCCACAAATTAAAAAGTAATTTTGCATTGTACTGAGCCCTAGAACCTTAGAATAACTGCAGTGTAGATTATAATATGCAAAATCCAACAGTATAAACTTAGGTTGAGTGTGGCTCAAGTCACATACTTAACTAGCAAGTGTGAGAACCTATGTTCAATCTCTAGCACTGAGAAGAAAGTAAACATCTTTGAGTTGGGAAAACACCCAGCCAGAAGTGTCTATCGGTAGAGTATAAAACTCAGCCAAAAGAAAAAAAAAAGTGGCAGACCATTCCAGGACTAACTCAGTCATAGACTGATTAGGGAGAAACTTACAGATGAGGCAGTTGTGAGCAGCAGTCAGATGAGTTATTCTGTGTTTTCTGTGTTTAATTGTCTTGTGTTTCATACTGAAAAGAGGGAGGAGGAAAAAGGCAAAAATAAGAACGTGTGAAGCCATCTGATTATTTTCTTCATGTATCCTCTAAAGGAATTGTTTGGGTTCCCTTTAATAAGGTCAACACTCCCCAAAGAGCAGCTGATATATGGATACCCTAGTGGCAGGCTCTGCCATCTCACTTTTTGGTCATATACCCAGAATATCGTTTTACCACACCCCCACACCATGTCCCTATCAATTATTTTTTAGTCATGATTGTATGCCTATAATGACAAAGCATTCATTGCACTTTTCCCTGAATACATCTTAGGCTGTTTAAAAAACAAAGATAAAAACGTGTTGTTGGAGTGTGTGTGTGAGTGTGTGTGTTTGTGTGTGTGTGTGTGTGTGTGTGTGTGTGTGTGTGTGTGTGCGCGCGCGCGCGCGCGCGCGCGCGCGCGCAATTCAACCATCTCTTAAGTCTTTAGTGGTTAATCTCCATTATCTAAATTCCCATTAACGCAAAAGTAAGATGTCTCAAGACTCTATTTCATATATTTACAATGTTATAGGATTTTTTTCCTCCCATACTCCAGGGAGTATTTGTGGGTCTGAGAGTCTCGTGGTTCCTTCATTCTGGATGCCTGCTCAAATTGAGTGCATCCTGGATTCCCTTTTATGTTGTTCACAAAGGCTGCTATCAACTTGCTACATAATTATGTCACAGATGTGCATGGCTTAGCTCACATTTCATTTCCCAAAGCACCAAGTATGAAAAGGATTTTGCAAAACTTTTTACTTTAAATAGGCAGGGTGACTGGACAGCAACTAGAATGTACAGTTAAAAAGATCTTTATCCATATGCAAATATGGGATTTCATTTCCCAGTGCCTCTCTTCTTACTCACTCTCTGGTCTGCCAATCTCTTTCCTGCCCACTCTCTCAGTTACATTTTTCATTTTCTTTCTCTTGCTTCATGGCTAACAGCTAATAACTTACCATCCTCTTTTACTAGCAGAGATCAGTTCATGCTCTACTTTCTTCCATAAAGATTAGTTTGGCAATATATTTGCATATTGATTTGGGGGAGTTTATATGCAAAGGAATGATTTTTTTCATTAATGTTAATCTAGGCTCATAAGATAGCTAGGTAAAATCATAGTTAACTTTAACAGAATATTTGTCCATATATCCTTATATTAGCCTCCCCAGTGTTTCGACATCCTGGCTGAAATTTATTTTTTAATAATTTTTATCAGTTTTCTTCTATATTCCAGGCACCATGTCATAAGTAGGGATGTAAACATCCAACCTCTGACCCCAGTTAATCTAGGGATAACTACAAAGACAGTTAAAAACATGTTAAAATAATTTTGTCTTTTGGGGATATACAGAGGGTTCATAGCAGACTTGGGAGAACACTCACAACCTAAAAAGTGCAGAGGGGTGAACTGTGTCTAAAACAAATCCTGGTCCAAATCCTTGATACCTGCAATGAGGCTTCATTTAAATATAGTTAACATACATACTTCAAGATAAGAAATCATTCTCCAGAATTATAAATCACCCTAAATCCAATATGTGACCTCATGAGTCCAATCCCTGGTACCCACATGACAGAAGGAGAAATCAAACTCCCTCAAATTGTCTTCTAACAATACTTGTCCTATGACCCCCATCCTCCCCACACTACACGCACAAAATAATGTAAACATTTTTCAAAGAACAGATGATATGAAGACCTAGAGCTATGTAAAGATGGACATAGAATTTAGAGTTTTGTTATCACAACCAAGAAATAACAGGAGCCACCAGAAACTTAAAAAAAAATAAAAACAAAAAAACAATGGTTAAAGTGAAGTCTGGTTTAAAAACAAAACAAAGCATAAATAAATAAATAAATAAATAAATAAATAAATAAATAAATAAATAAATAAATAAATAAATCCATGCCTCAAGGAGGTAATGGACTCTATGAGGGAAAGTACTACTACTGATGGTTAGTCAAATAGACAGAATGTCCAACTGTCCTGTAAGTATCTATGCCTACAGCCTTACACAAAAGTAACTCTCAACCCTGATCAAAAAGCTATTTGCAGTGAACTACAGTGAATGAAGAAACTCATGGCTGCCAAAGATACTGAGAGTAAGTGATAGATGAGGGTTCAGCCTTGAAGGGGTGATTTATACTACTCATCTAAGGCCCAGAGAAATGTGTGGAAGAGGGAATGGAAATAATGTAAGGTCCAAAAGATGAGAAGGACGATAAAATTCTATCCTCGACATAGGACATAACCAACGTAATCATGAACTTACAGCTGTAGGTCTATGGAAGCTCTTTAATAGCCAGATGTGGATGGAGGCCAGGCTGTGGGACCCTAGCCCTTACTACTGAACCATAAGTGACTAATGGATTCTGGTAGAGGCATAACAACTGTCTTCAGTTTTGTTCCCACTGATGTACCCTTTAGGCTTCTAAAGGTTCCACGATATTCTCATCTCTATGGTACTAATTTCCAATAAAGCAAAAGCAACATTTCTCAAGCCTCCATCTCCCAAGCTTAGAAAGCTACTGTTTTTCTTCAGTTGTCCAAGGAATATTTGTAGGCACGCTGGCTAGTTTTGTGTCAACTTAACACAAGCTCAAGTCATTTTGTAAGAGGGAACCTCATTTAAGGAAATACCCCCCATCATATTGGTCAGTGGGGGCATTTTCTTGATTGATGACTAAAGTTTGAGGGCCCAGATCACTATGGGTGGTGGCACCCCTGGGATGGTGGTCCTAGATCCTGTAAGAAAGCAGGCTGAGAAAGTCATGAGGAGCAAGGTAGTAAGTAGCAGTTTCCCATGGCCCATGCTTTTGCTTCAGTTTCTAGATTCCTGACTTGAACTCTTGCCCTGACTTCCTTCAATGATGGACTGTGATGTGGATGTGTAACTGAAATAAATCCTGTTCTCTATAGTTTATTTCTGGTCATGGGTATTTTTTCTTTGTTTGCTTAGGTTTGATTTTTTGAGACAGAGTTTCTTTATGTAGTCCTAACTTTCCTAGAACTCACAGTGTAGACCAGATTGTAGCAGGAATCTTAGAGAGTCTTATTAATAAAATCCAACCTGAGGCCAGTTATTGGGTGATCGCTGGAAGGTCAGAGAATCAGAACAAGCCACAGCTATCTCACCTCGCTGGATCTTCAGCTGGTCTTGTTTCCTCAGACTGGAGGCCTCTGTGTCCTCATCCTAATCGCTCTCAGCTGAACTGTTGCTTGAAAGCCTGAAGCTTAACCAGCTAAAAGCTTAACCAGCCAAATGCTTAACCAGGCAAATGCTTCTAGTTTCTGGTCCTCACGCCTTATAAACCTTTCTGCTTTCTACCACCACTCCCTGGGATTAAAGGCTGCTTTCTGGGATTAAAGGCATGAGTCACCATGCCTGGCTGTTTCCAATGCGGCCTTGAACTCACAGAGATCCAGAGGGATTTCTGTCTCTGGAATGCTAGAATTAAAGGTGTGTACTAACATTTTCTAGCCTAAGTATCTTGTGGCTTTTCTGTTCTCTGACCCCAGATAAGTTTATTAAGGTACACAATATTTTGGGGAACACAATACCACCACACCAGATAGGCCTTGAACTCACAAAGATCCACCTGCCTTTGCCTCCTGAGTGCTGGGATTAAAAGTATATACCACCATGCCTTACTTTTTAGAAGAATATTTATCTTTTAATTATGTGTACACATAAATGCAAGTACCCACAGAGACTTCGGCTTGGAGCTAGAGTTATAGGCAGTTGTTAGCCACCTGATACAGTACTGGGAATTGAACTTGGATCTTCTGGAGATGATGTACATGTTCTTAACCACTGAGCCATCTCTCCAGCCAGTCATGTGATTTATCACAGCAATAGTAACCTCATTTAAGACATCATGTCTAAGGATCCTTCCCTCTAGATGCCTGCTTACATTGACTATAATATATAGTGTGTAGATAGATAGATAGATAGATAGATAGATAGATAGATAGATAGATAGATAGATTGATTGATAGAAGATAGATAGATATACAATTTATTTATGAAAAAAGGTGGGCCAAGGAATTTGTCCAGCAATTGGGATCACTTGTTGTTCTTGCAGAAGATTTAGTTTCAATTCCCAGCACCCACAAGGTGGTTCACAACTGTCTGCAATTCAACTTCCAGAAGATCCAATGCCCTCGTGTGGTTTCCAGGGTAACAGGCATGCATGTGGTACACACAAGCTAAACATATAATATATATAAAATAACATAAAATATATAGTAATATATAATGATATAAAATAATAAAATGAATCTACAAAATTTAATAATAGAAGAAAAGAAACAAATGATCAAGGTTATCAACTGCTTTTCAGAGGTCAAGTTGGTTAAACAGATTGTTGAAGACTATTAGCAAGAGAACCTTCAGAAGTGTCATGTGAGGCAGACACAGAAAGATGAAAAGACTGCCTCCCTCAGAACTGCCGCTTGATGCCCACTTGTAAGCATCAGCTAGCCAATTGGAATCCAGGAGAGAGAATAGGTATGTGTGGCCTGGGATGTTCCTGGAACATTGGACCACTCCTTTCACTACCTATATGCTGATATTATTTATCAGCATATGTAATTGTACTGAAGCTGTTCAGGATAAGTACACAATGAAACATGCAGAATTGATTTGGCCTTGGAAATAGACAAAAAATATTTTTGTGTTTTGGCATTGGTCTTCGGAAGAATTGGTCAGCAATTTTTTGGTTTGTTTGTTTGTTTGTTTGTTTGTTTTATCATTTTGAAATCCTCCTCTTGCTTATGAGCAACCAAAATTACTACCTAATCCCCATGATATTATGAATTATTGAGCAAGTCCAACCCCATAACACTGGGAATTGTTGAGCAAGTTGTGTCATTCATGGTTAATGTTACTACCTAAATATTCAGATTCAAATACAGATAAACATTCAAAGTGAGAATTGAGACAAAAATAAATAAGCCAACACCCTCTGCATGTGCATTATCCTCTGCAGTTGTATCCAGAAGGAAACCCGAATGACATGGGATTATTACATCAGCAATGTTTGCAGGAGAGTGCTCAACAGAGCCCAGTCCACCCCTTCTTCCATCTGGCTTGTGAGAATGTACTGGGTATGATAAAGGTTGAACATGTTGGTCCTTGCTGAGAGTTACAAGAAATTTGTCATTTTTTTTTTCTGATTCTGAGGACTGAACCCAGAGCTTTGCTAACAAATATGCAATGATATCAAAAATTTATACACCACTAGTATGTTTAATTAAGATGTTGAGCATATAATATCTGGAAACATATTTAAGAAAAATTATCTTGGGAAGAAGAGAAAAAGTAGCTCCAAGAAAGCCCTGTGTCTGTTTGATCTGCCATTCTACTGAAAGGTACATTTTTGTGAAGTTCAGCAGAAACAAATTTCCCTAAACCCAGACATGCTTACAACAGCCCTGTGATCCTAGCATGCAGGGGTCTGAGGTAGATTTTGAACTTGAGGCAGACTGTGGGCTGTGTAGCCATATCTTAACTCAAAAAATTAATTAGTTTAAAACCCCTTCAAATGAATGCTATAATAGCCATCAAAGAAACTTTAAAACAAATGTTTTGAAAACAAAAAACAATAATACAATGTGATTGTAAATACAAGAAAAAGCAAAGATAACTCATGGAGGGGGCTGAAGAGAGGGCAACAAACAGACCCCAGAAGAGGTGCTCACCTTGGCCTCTCTGGAAACTGCTTAGAAGGAAGACAGAATGTCACCGGCTTGCACCTCGCTTGGTCTACTCGGGCATTGAATAAATTTGAAGCCGGGTCTCTGTCTTAGGAGAGTTAATTTGTTTCCCTTCATAACCAGCTGAGTTTCAAGTTCCAATGACAGCCCTGCCAACCCCCATGATTAACCAAAATCTCCGTTCAGTGCTTCAGCCTTGATGAGGCTTTCACACTGGCAAATGCTGCAAAGGTAAGTGGCATTTAATGCTGAAGCTCTTCTTCCTTCCTCTCACCCGGGATTCTCAAAACCCTCAGATGCCTCAGAGGCTCTCGGGAACTTTTTGTCTTTCATCTCCTTCCTTCCTTCATCTTGGTTGTTATCAGGGAAGGATTTGCTCTGACACTTCATCCATTTATGAAAGTCGATCTTCTTTTCGCTATGATGTCTACTTTGTTCCTCACTCCCTGTCATTCACACTCAAAGACTCTGACCTGAGATCAGATATAGCTTAAAATAAAACAGCATGAAGTTGTGAATGGCAGCCTCATCTCTGTCCTTCCATCCTCTCCAACTGAGAGTCATGGCTTCAAGTCGTCCTTTCTAAAAGCAAATGAGACTTAGAGTTCAACAGACGCCTAACCAAGAAGCTTTGTGTCCAAAAACTCCCCGATGGCCTCAACCTTCTCCACAGGCCCTCCAGACACAACCTGTCACCCAACAGAAACTACTTCCAGGTAAAGAAAAATGTCCAAAGAGCCACTAAATTATTTAGAGTTGTTTTCATTAAACCATTTTTTCCCTTTCTTTTTCCCCAAAGCCTCCCTTAACATTGCCCTGTGTAACTTGCACAGTGATTTTTTTTACTCATGCGTTTTTGTTTTGTTTTGTTTTTGTTTGTTTTTCTTTTTGTTGTCGTTGCTGCTGCTGCTGTTGGCTTTGTCATTGTTTGTTTCATTTTGTTTTTCGTTTGTTTTTTGCTACAAGGTAAAATAAAAAATCTTGGATTCCTACAAAGCACATGCCCCCAGCATCACCAAGTCTGAAAACACTCTTTCTCCCCTGGCACCTGACAGGTGACTTTGAATGCTACTCATCACTTGTTCAGAGTAGACACGCAGCCCAAGAATGAAGTCAGGGTCAGTGACCTGATAGAAAACAAGCCTTTCAGCTGCAATGAAGATTTTAATTTCCAGCTTCCCAAGATTTTTCTAAGCAATAATAAAAGAACTGTTAGAAGATAAGTTTCAAACATGTACCTTGGCAATAATCCACTCAGACTTCAGGAAAGCTATGTATTTGTGCCGTTCTGAATGAAATACCAGAGTGTCCTGTCTTACAGTCAAGCAACGAAGTCATTCTGAACAACTGTGTTTTTCAGGGACCTCAATTCATCATGTTTGATGATTACTGTGTGAAATACCACCTTCTAGTGTGGGACTTCAGGTAAATAAATTATCACATCACATCCTTTCTTGGAGGTTTAAGTCACCTATTCTTGCTTTCTTAAAAGATAAGGCTGTTTTTCTGATGCCCGAGATGATAGATAGGTACATAGGTAGATAAGTAGATGATAGATATAGATTATAGGAGATAGATACAAATTGATAAAAGTTGGATAGATGGCTAGAAAGATGATGGATAAATATAGATAGAGGCAGATAATCAATTGATTGTGAGATATAATAGATAGATGACAGATATTGATCTGTATTATGTTGACTTGATCTTTATAGTATGTCATAGAGAAGTTTTCCAACACAGAGAACTTGAAAATATGTAGCAGTCATATAAACATCTGGGAAAATGATTCTAAAACAATATTCCTTCCTTTAACTGCATACTTCAAACAAATCTGTAAGATAGCAAAAACTGTGACTTAAAATGCTCTTATTTTTATTTTTTCCTGTTTTCTTTCTTTTTTTCTTTTCTCATACAATATATCTTGACTGCAGTTTCCCCTCCCTTCACTCCTCCCAATACCCCCCCACCTCCTCCAAATTCATTGTGCCTCTCTTTCCCTTCAGAAAAGAGCAGGCCTTCCGGGGATTTCAACCAAACACAGCATAACAAGATGAAATAAGACTAGGCATAAACATTCATATCAAGCCTGGACATGGCAACACTGTAGGAGCAAAAGGGTCCCAAGAGCAAGCAAAAGAGTCAGAGATATCCTCACTTACACTGTTAGGAGCCTCACAAAAACCCCAAGCTAAGCAACCACAACATATATGCAGAAGACTTAGCACAGACCCATACAAACACCATGATTGCCACTTCAGTCTCTGGGAGCCCCTGTGAGTTCTGTTGATTCTGTAGGCCATGTTCTCCTGGTGTCTTTGATCCCTCTGGCTCCTACAATCCTTCTTTTCCATCTTCCGTGTTCCCTGAGCTCTGCCTAATGTTATCTGTGGTTTTCTGCATCTGCTCACATCAGCTGCTGTAAAAATCCTCTCTGATGATGACTGGGCTAGGCACTGATATATTTGTATACATAGCATTAGGGACCATTTCATTGACTTTTTTTTTTTTTGGCCAGTCCTGTTTGATTCTACCCTAGGTCTCTGGGCCATCCAGGCTTTGGTTCAAAAAATGACATCATGAAATTTGCAGGCAAATGGATGGAACCAGAAAAAAATTCATCCTGAGCGAGCCAATCCAAACCCAGAAATACAAACATGTGTATACTCACTTATAAGTGGATATTAGCTGTTAAGTAAAGGATAATCACACTATAATCCACAGACCCAGAGAGGCTAAGTAACAAGGAGGGCTCTATGGTGGATGGATGGATCGTCCTGGGAAGGGGAAATAGAATAAATTTTGCAGGTGGAATGGACATGGAGGAAGGAACAGGAGTGTGGGGGAGCATCCCTTAAAGTCAAGAAAATGAAGAAAAAGCAATCAAATAGGTGAAGGATACAATTTAAGACTTGAAAATGAAATAGAGGCAATAAAGAAGACACAAATTTTCTGGATAGGTATCACCTACCAAAATTAAATCAAGAACAGATAAACAGCATAAGTAGAGCTATAACCCCCAAAGAATTAAAAGCAGTCATTAAAAGTTCCCCCCCCAAAAAAAGAAAACCAGGGCCAGATGGTTTCAGTGCAAACTTCTACCAGAATTTTGAAGAAGAGATAATACCAATACTCTTCAAATTGTTCCATATGATAGAAACAAAAGGAGCATTGTCAAACTCTTTTTATGAGGCTACAATTACCCTGATACCCAAATCACTCAAAGATGCAACAAAGAAAGAGAATTACAGACCAATCTCCCTCATAAACATTAATGCAAAAGTACTCAATAAAAATATTGGCAAACCGAATCAAGAACATATTTAAAAAAATCATCTACCATGGTCAAGTAGGCTTCATCCCAGAGATGTAGGGATGGTTCAACATACAAAAATCTGTCAATGTAATCCATCATATAAACAAACCACATGATCATCTCTTTAGATGCTGAAAAAGCCTTTGACAAAATCCAACACCCCTTCATGATAAAGGTCTTGGAGAAATCAGGAATACAGGGAACATACCTAAACATAACAAAGGCAATTTATAGGAAGCCAACACCCAACATCAAATTAAATGGAGAGAAACTCAAAGTGATTTCACTAAAATCAAGAACAAGACAAGGCTGTTCACTCTCCCCATATACATTCAATATAGTACAAGTTCTAGATAGAGCAATAAGACAACAAAAGGTGATCAAGGGGATACAAATGGGAAAGGAAGAAGTCAAACTTTTGTTATTTGCAGATGATATGATAGTATACATAAGTGACCTAAAAAATTCTACTAGGGAACTCCTACAACTGATAATACCTTCAGCAATGTGGTGGGATACAAAATTAACTCAAAAACATCAGTAGCCCTCCTATATATAAATGATAAATGGGCCGAAAAAGAAATCAGAGAAACATTACCCTTTACAATAGCCACAAATAATCTAAAATACCTTGGGATAACTCTAACCAAACAAGTGAAAGACCTGTATGATAAGAACTCTAATTCCTTAAAGAAAGAAATTGATGAAGTTATCAGAAAATGGAAAGATCTCCCATGCTCATGGACAGATAGAACCAACATAATAAAAATGGCAATCTTAACAAAAGCAGTCTACAGATTCAATGCAATCCCTATAAGAATCTGTAGTGGGTAGCCATTCCAGCTTTGACCTGGAAGTTCCAAACCCCATTGAGGCTTTGGGAATGGTCACACCTACAAGGTGGGGCTGAGAGAGGATGCTGAAGACCCGAGATCTCTTGGTTCCTGGACCCTGGACGCTGGAGCTAGACCGAGCAGAGTTCTCCAGAGAACACCGCCGGACTGCGCCACACCATTCCCAGACCCTGTAGCCTATCCCTTCACTTGTAAGTTACCCCACAAAATAAACCTCCCTTTTAACTATGTGGAGTGGCCTTAATAGTTTCACCAATAAGAATCTCAACACAATTCTTCACAGACCTGGAAAGCACAATACTCAACTTCATATGGAAAAACAAAAAAACATAGGATAGCTAAAACAATCCTTTACAATAAAGCAACTTCTGGAGGCATCACCACCCCTGACTTCAAGCTCTAATATAGAACTATATTAATAAAAACAGCTTGGTATGGGCACAAAAACTGATATGTGGACCAATGAAATTGAACTGAAGACCCTGACACTAATCCACACACTTATGAACTCCTAATTTTTGACAAAGAAGCCAAAACTGTACAATGGGGAAAAAAGACATCTTCAACAAATGGTGCTAGCATAACTGGATGTCAGCATGTAGAAGACTGCAAATAGAGCCATATCTATTGCCATGCTCAAAACTCAAGTCTGAGTAGATCAAAGACCTCAACATAAATCCAGCTACACTGAACCTGATAGAAGAGAAGGTAGAAAGTAGCCTTGAATGCATTGGCACCGGAGATCACTTCCTAAATATAACACTAGTAGCACAGACACTGAGAGCAACAATTAATAAATGGAACCTCCTGAAACTGAGAGGCTTCTGTAAGGCAAAGGACATGGTAAATAAGACAAAATGGCAGCCTACAGAATGAGAAAAGATCTTCACCAACCCCACATCTGACAGAGGGCTGATCTCTAAAACATATAAAGAACTTAAGAAACTAAACATCAAAATACCAAACAATCCAATTAAAAAATGGGCTACAGCAGATCTAAACAGAGAATTCTCAACAGAAGAATCTCAAGTGGATGAAAGACATTTAAGGAATTGGTGTAGGGAGGAGGGGACTGGACCTGCCTCAACTGAATCTATCAGGCCGAGCTGAATCCCCAGGGGAGACCTTGCCTTGGAGAAGGTGGGAATAGGGGGAGGATTGGGGGGTAAGGCTGGGGGGTGGGAGGAGGGAGGACAGGGGAATCCATGGCTGATATGTAAAATTAAATTAATTATAAAGTAAAATAAAATAAAATAAATGAATTGCTCAACATCCTTAGTTATCAGGGAAATGCAAATCAAAATGACTCTGAGATATCATCTTATACTTGTCAGAATGGCTAAGGTCAAAAACACTGATGACAGTTTATATTAGAGAAGATGTGGAGCAAGGGGAATACTCCTCCACTGTGGGTATGAGTGCAAACTTGTACAGCCACTTTGGAAATCAGTATGGAGACTTCTCAGAAAATTGGGAATCAGTCTATCTCAAGACGCAATGATACCATTATTGGGCATATACCCAAGGGATGCTCAATCATACCACAAGGACGTTTGCTCAATTATGTTCATAGCAGCATTATTTGTAATAATCAGAACCTGGAAACAACCTAGATACCCCTCAATCAAAGAATGGATAAAGAAAATGTGTTACATATACACAATGAAGTGTTACTCGGCTGTAAAAAACAATGATGTCATGAAATTTGCAGATAAATGGATGGAACTAGAAAATATCATCCTGAATGAGGTAACCCAGACTCAGAAAGATAAACAGTATGTACTCACTCATAAGTGCATACTAGATATAAAGCAAAGGATAACTAGACTACAACCCACAGTTCCAGAGAAGCTAGAAAACAAGGAGAACCCTAAGAGGGATGCATGGATCACCCTGGGAAGGGGAAAAATATGAGATCTCCATAAATAAACTGGGGGTGGGGGCAATAGAGGGGAAAGGATGGGGGATGAGAACATGAGGGAATGGGATGGTCGAGCTGGAATAGGGACGGAGTGGGAGAGCAATGAAAGAGATATCTTGATAAAAGGAGACATTATGGGGTAAGGGAGAAATGTGGTGCTAGGGAAATTCCCAGGAATCTACAAGAATGACCCCAGATTAGACTACTAGCAATAGTAGAGAGGGTGCTTGAACTGGTCTACACCAGTAACCAGATTGGTGAATACCTTAATTGTCATCACAGAGCCTTCATCCAGTAACTGATGGAAGCAGATGCAGAGATCCACAACCAAGCACCAGGTCGAGCTCCGTGAGTCCAGTCAAAGAGAGGGAAGAGATCAAGAGGTCAAGATCATGATGGGGAAATCTACAGAGACAACTGAACCAAGCTTAAAGGAACTCACGAATTTTAGACCAACAGCTGTGGAACCTGCATGAGACCGGACTAGACCCTCTGCACATGGGAGACAGTTGTGTAGCTGGGTCTGTTTGAGGGGCCCCTGGCAGTGGGATCAGGATCTATCCCTGATGCATGTGCTGGCAGTGGGGAGGGGCTTGGTCCTGCCTCAGCTGAATGTATCAGGCTTTGCTGACTCCTCAATGGAGGCCTTACCCTTTTGGAGGAGGGGATTGGAGGTGGGTCTGGGTTGGGGTGGGGAAGACTGGGGGGAAGTGGGAGGAGGGATGAGAGGGGGAATCTGTGGTTGGTATGCAAAATGAATTAATTTTTTTTAAATAAAAAAAGAATGTAAGTTTATTTGTATGTTTCTGGAGGCTGGAAAGCCAAAGACACTCTGCCTATGTCTATGTAGCATCTCGGTAGGGTCTTCCTGTTGCATCATAATATGGTAGAGGGTGTCTTATACGTGGTAAGACACAGTGATCATGTGTGTCATCTCAGGTCACGTTTCCTCTTCTTGTAAAGCCATCATACGGGTCCCGCTTGCCTGACTTTAATCCTGATTGCATTCCAGTGGCCTGTCTTTAAATAGTCCTTACATGTGATTTGGGGATTGTGTTTCTAACACATGAACTTTTAGTGGACACATTAATTCATAACATCTGCTTGATAATTTTCTACAATAAACATTATTTTATATTTATGAAGGGAAAAGCTGTCTTTTAAAAGCTCTTAAGTGCTTTAAGCTGTCCCCCTTGGCTGTGTGCTAACTGTTCCTCTGGGCCCAAGTAGGCTTGGCAACCCCGTCTAAGAAAAGAATTTGTCACAGTTATAGGGAGCTTCCCCACTGTGTCCCACAATGTTAACAATGACAGGACATCCACTGTAAGTTAATTACTTGTCCCAAACCCAAACTATGTGATAATATTACCCACCAACAAAGTTATCCCTTTCACCTCTCCCCCAAAGTCAAAATGATCTTGGCCTCTAGCTTAGCAGACGCTGGGAAAGAGAGAGGGAGCCAAGAAGTTAGCTCTCCACGACCGAGGATAACAAGAGTTCATCCTGGAACGATCTTCAGGCATGTTATCCCTCGTGCGATTGACAAGAAGTAAGCCTGAACATGGGAGTGAAGAGAGAAATTCAACCTCAAGAGTCCCAGGCAAAAACATTTTCCCAAAACTCCTCACTCATCTCTGTCATTGCATTGTATTGTGGTGTCATAGCCAGAATTCAACAAAACGAGCAACTGTGAGCAATTCTCTCATTTTTCTTCCCAAACGAGTGCTCTTTGTTGTCGTCAATTTTAGTGAGAAAACTGAGATTGGAGCCATTTTCTTCCCTGGGACTAGAGGGCTAGTTGATGGCAAACTGAAACTCACATTCAGCCATCCTTTTATATTGTCTCTCAGCACAGCATCTAGGAAATGTCAGTTAGACAAGAAAGGAAATAAACTCCTCAATGGTCTCGGCAAGTTACGAAAAGCTCTCTGTGTTCTCTTAGTTCTTCCAAAGGTGGAGGAGGGGAACTCCTTTTTTTAACCTGAACTTTAACACATTCTAGTTAACACTTTTTAGTGCTGGTTTCTTAACATGTGCTGGCATCTCTCCCAGACTGAGTAGTTTCCCAATAGATACTAGCTGTGTGTCCTATAATTCACATCAATACCATTTACCTAGAGATAGTTTCACATCTAGTCTTGAGTACACTGCCCTACTTAAGGGGCCAATCCAAAACTCAAGGTTATAACCCCCATGTCTGATGTAGCACCTCTAAACTGGAGATGCTTATGACCCCTGAATTCTCTTACAAAGCATTGAGGAAGAGGCATGCAGCGTCGTGTCCTCTCTGTGAGAACCAGCATACAGAAACTTTGGGTCCCACTATCCAGAAGCTTCCCAAGCCCTGTCCTCTGGGATTTTATGAACCTTCATTACATCATTGGTAACAGTGTTTGCTATTGGGGATCAACTCAGCCTTCAGCCCCTGTACTGCCTGTAGAGGTTAGAGGTGGGACTGGAAGTCCTAAGCTCCTAATTATGCTTTGGTCTTTCTGATGAAAATTTTCCCCTGCAAGAAGCTACCTAGGATCCCATCTTACCACCAATTGGCTCCTCTTCATGTAAAAGCTAGCCTTATCACTGAGTTTTTGGGGTTTAAGGAGAGAGTGAGTACCCAGAACCAAAAGCAGGCTGGGGAAATGGCTCAATGGGTAAAGTGTTTGATATACAAGCACAAGGACCTATGTTCAAGTCACCAGCACCCCTGTAAAAACTAGGTGTGTTGGCACTGTTCTGTAACCTCGCCATTGGAGGTTAGAAACAGAAGGATCCTGTGAATTTGCTGGCCAGCCAGCCTAGTCAAAACAGTGAACTTCAGTTCTGTGAGAGATGCTAATGCAGGACAATAAGATGAAGGGGGCTGGAGAGAATGACTCAGCAGTTAAGAGAACTGACTACATTTCCAGAGGACATGGGTTTGATTCCCAACACCCACATGATAGCTTATAACCATCTGTAACTTCAGCTCCAGCTCTAATGATTTCTTTTAGCCTCTTCAGGCACCCAGTACATACTTTGTGCATAGACATACATGCATACAAAATACCCATACAAAATAAAATGATAAAAAATATTTTAAAAATACAATAGAGGAAGAAACCCTGAGTCAAACTCTGTTCTCTACTGGCACTTGCTGAAGAGAGCATATGCAAACACATACATGCACTTGAACATTACACACACACACACACACACACACACACACACACACACACACACACACTGTTGCTACCATTCTTTTCCTTGGGTAGACACATACATTATCTACCTCTCCTCTTATGGTCCCAATGACAAAGTGAGGTACAGTTCCACCAAGGTTCACTTAGGGGAATCAACATATTTATTAAAATTGCTTACAGAACAGTGGGTGAGAAGTTATAGGCAGAAGAACAGATAATCTGAAGCAACCAAGTGGAAAGTCTGTACCTAGCAGGGATAAGGTCTTCCCAGACTGCATAGATGGATTCCCCTCTCCTCCCTCTTCTCCACCTATATCCTCTAGCTTCTCTCTCATGACCCCAAAGCCATGTGGAGCTCTGCTTGAGAGGAGTGGCTGACCTATGACCCTCCCTACTCTCTTCTTCTGTGAGGGAAGTCAACAGTCAACAGACCCAACAGGGGTGATCTTTTGTGAGAAGACTCAGTTGAACTCCTGAAGATGGTGGCAGCTGCTGTACCATCCCCAACCCCACCCCCACTTGCCCCCCTCCCCACACACTTACAGGAATCAGGATCAGAGACTAAATACATAATGCTCATTACATCACAATATCACAGTGGTAAAATGAATATAGCATAATAGTGCTTATTTCAAAGTGTTCTTAGGAAAACTGGCAGCTTTTATTATCTGCTGTGAGGTCTAGTCTATGAAACCTTTCTTGTCACTTGCAATATGAGGAGTCTAATAAAATACATTTTAAATAGTGCACACATCTAATTTATTTTATGCAACATCAAGCATAGCTAGCTGGGATGCTATTCAGTCTTGACTTCATCCATTCATCCAGGAGCATGGAAATCTTCAAAAGTCTCCACATAGTCTTTCAAGGTCATTCATTTTCATATACCAAACAGTCTTGAAAACTCATTAAAAATAAGGTGATAAGAAAAGAAAGACATGAGAATAGGTTATACTGCATAAGGTAAGAATATCCACTTGGTAGCTGTGTGTGGTGGTGCACACCTTTAATCCCAGCACTTGGAAGGCAGAGGCAGGTGGATCTCTGTGAGTCTGAGGCCAGCCTCATTTACAGAGTGAGATCCAGGACAGCCAGGGCCATTCTACAGAGAAATTCTGGAGAGAGAGAGAGAGAGAGAGAGAGAGAGAGAGAGAGAGAGAGAGAGAGAAGAGAGAAGAGAGAAGAGAGAATATCCATTTGGGATCTCTAAACCAACCCAGCTGAAGGTTAATTGTTTTTCTCCTCACCTAGTGATCTGCCCCTACGTCTGTAAATCACACTGAGAGTGTCATTATCCCTCACTCAGGCTAGAGAACAGAAGCTACCTGTTCTGCTCTTTGTTTTGTTTCTGTTTTTGTGGTTTTTGAGACAAGGTCTTTCTATGTAGCCCTGGCTGTGCTGGAACTCACTACGCAGACCAAGCTGGCTTTGACTCATAGTGGTTGGTCCTCCT
Organism: Peromyscus californicus insignis; assembly: GCF_007827085.1. Taxonomy (NCBI): domain Eukaryota; kingdom Metazoa; phylum Chordata; class Mammalia; order Rodentia; family Cricetidae; genus Peromyscus; species Peromyscus californicus. The sequence continues at coordinate 20,782,381 of NW_026294503.1, forward strand.
GCCTCAGCCTCCCAAGTGCTGGGATTTCAGCCATGTACCACAATGCCTGAGTGTTTTTGTTGTTGTTGTTACTGCTGCTGCTGTTGCTGTTATTTCAAACACACTTTTCACTAATTCCTTATAAAGTGTAACATTTCATTCTAATAAGAGAATAACTATAAACACTGTATCTCCTCCCAGATTCATCAAGTATCAGTACTTTCTCATATTTGCTTCAGCTTTTTTTTTCTAGAATGCTTTTTATTTTCAAAGAAATGCAACCTGGAAGGGAAGATTCCTGTGTGGGACTTCCTGATCTTCCCTTTCATTTCCTAAGAAAATTAATACCCTGAAACTTTGTGAACTTGGTCCCATATGTCTACAGCTATAAATAATATACCTAATTCTTTTGCACATTTGACGTTTATATAAAGCATCACACCATATCTATCTTTCAGAAACTATTTTTATGCCACCTCTTATATTTTTGCTCTTATTTTTAATTAAAGGGATCATTACGGTAAGTAAAAACTTAAATGCCAGAATTTCCTTATATACTGTAGCATAAAATGCCAAAGACATGGAATGCACTCTTAACTCCGTTCTTCCTCCCCCCTGTGGGTTCAGAGCCCATTCCTTTCTTCCCCCAAGGCTGCAGGAAACACATCCTTGATGAAGCTCTGCCCCTTCGACGGTTTCTACAATGCTTATTGTCAAGCAGGAATGACTGTGGAGCTAATGCTTCCTCAGGTCAGTCAATTTCAATCCCATTGCCTAGTCATCTTTTGCTACATTTTCCATAATATTTGACTCTGTGGGATTGGAATTAAAAAAAAAAATCAGTACTGCTCCTCTGGCCTAAGAAGCAGTGGTAACAGTCATTTATATAATAATCCCTCAAAGATTCCTCCATGATACCTAACATTTCAAAGAACCAGCTATCTTAGAATCTAGGATTACAGGAGAGATCGGATATGCTCATTTATAATACACAATGAGGTTCTAAGAATTTTGTGTAAATTACACTACCCCTTTACACTTCAGTGAAATGATTCCATTTGGGTGCTGAGCAAAAATTAAAATGACATGGTGGAAAAAATGAGAGAAAATTAAATGCCTAACATGTACAGCCGTCACTTACTGAATACTGCAGGAACAGATGGGCGTCTGCATAGCCTGACTAAACGATGGCAAAATGCGCAGCTCACCTGAGACGGTATTGAAACAGCAAACAAACAGAAGCAAATCATTTCAGCCCCTTCGTGAGGGAAATGTAAACCTCAGAGATGCCACAAATCAGCCACTGGAGACTCGGATTCTCCGGGGAGTCACTGATGTCGCCAGAACAGAACGCAGCAAGGATGTAGAACATAGAACTTCCTTCACTGCCAGTAGAATACAAAATTGTACGCTTCCTTTGGAAAACGGTATGGCAGTCTCTATAAAACAAAATTACATATTCTTGTTGTGTAATACGGAATGTTCATTCCTTCAGAGTTACCTAAAAGAGCTCAAAACTCCTGTACCCAGCATTTATACAAACCCCTGCTGAGTGCAATTTAATATCTAAGTCAGTGGTTCTCAACCTGTGGGTCATGACCCCTTTGGAAGTTGAATATCAGATATCCTGTATATTAGATATTTACATTGCAATTCATATCGGTAGAAAAGTTACAGTTATGAAGTAGTAACAAAATAATTTTATGATTGGGGGTCACCACAACGTGAGGAACTGTATTAAAGGGTCACAGCCTCAGGAAGGTTGAGAATCACTGTTAAGTGAATAGAACAAAGATGCAACAAAGAAGTTGGGGTGGTGGCCAACAGTAATTGTAAAGGAGTAATCTAGAGTTCATGAAATGGTTTCTTGGTCCAGTGAAGGTGCTTGCCACCAAGCCTAATGACCTGAACTCCATCTGGGGACTGACACAGAGGACAGTTAAATGGTAAGTTAGAGAGGGAAACAGGGATGATCCTCCTAAGAAGGCTGCTTTGTTTCTCATGGGAAAGGCCACAATGAGACAAACATCTGGGTAAGATGATAGGAAAGATGGGAGGACCCAAGGATCTTACGAAATGCCTAATCTATGGCGCCTTTGTGTCTGGATCCTACCAGGACTTGAATCATGTGACCCCTTATCTGTGACACTGGGCACATTATTTAACCTCTTGATGTCTCACTGCCTTTTCTAGAAAAATGGAGATGGAACAGCATGTGATAAATTAACATGTTCACTTCATCCTTGCTGGAAGCACTCAATGGTTCAGGTGGGATTGTTCTCATCTTAAAGACTGAATTATTTTGTTTGCAGACGAAAGAGTGACCACGTGATCTTTCACAAGCTCCTCCAATGTAGAGTTTCAGAGATTCCATAATTTAAATATTTGTTTGATTTGTCCAATTCTAAACATTTCCTCCCCCCTTCTCTTTCAGCCTCATCCTCACTGCCCTGTCCAGATGGAGGACTTGAGAGACCATGGAAAAGCATGCCCACTGGTTCTCCATGGCTTGCTCAGCCTGCTGTTCTGTATCATCCTGCCCAGGGGTGGCACCACCCTCAGTGAGCAGGTCTACCCACAGCAATTGTGAATCAAGAGAATGCACTATAAAAAAGAGAAAGAAAGGAAGGAAGGAAGGAAGGAAGGAAGGAAGGAAGGAAGGAAGGAAGGAAGGGAGGGAGGGAAGGAGGAAGGAAGGAAGGAAGGAAGGAGAGGGAAGAGGAAAGGAGGGGAGAGGAGAAAAAAGAAGATGCACTATACCTATACACTTCCCTAGAGGCAGATTTTATTGGGGCATTTTCTCAATTGAGTTTCCCTCTTTCCAAATGACTCTAGCTTATGTCAAGTTGACATAAAACTAACCAGGATAAAAATGTTCTCAAAAAAAGAAAGAGAGAAAGAAAGAAAGAAAGAAAGAAAGAAAGAAAGAAAGAAAGAAAGAAAGAAAGAAAGAAAGAAAGAAAGAAAGAAAGAAAGAAACAGCCCAGGCCCATGCACTTCTCCTTGCCTGCCCTCTATCCTGTTACCCATCAAACCATCTGGTCAAGTCATCTTCAATCTCCCCTCCAAATCCTCCTCTCTCCTCTTTCCCATTTCAGGGAGATTTGTGATTTGTGAGATCTTTCTTAAGTGTTCTTCCTAGACAGCAGCTCTGATTTGATCCAGGGAAGAACAGCATCCACCACACTCCTGGGATGGAAATTTGGAAAGCTCAAATGTAATGCCAGCGTTCCAATTTGGAACCCGAGGGTCACAAGTGCCAAGGATATGCACAGTCAGCACTTTACTCCCTTGCATTACCGCTACAGACCGGATTATGCACTCTTCTAAGGGCACGGCTTGTGTTTGATTCATCCTTGTTTCTTTCCTAGGATCTGGCACAATACTTTGCTCAATAAAGGATTGTTAAACTGGAAATAAATAGAATAAAATGGAACTTAATGTTCTTGGAACCTCATGAATAGTTTAATTGCCTAACAGTGTGCTTATTTTTTGAAGTTATTTTCTTTTTATTTGAGTAACATTTATTTTTAATGTAGAAAATTTGAGAATATAAAAAAATGCCATAATCCAGACATAGCTACTGTTGCTGTATCTGTTACATTTCATTTCCATATCTTAGATATATTTTCCTTTCATAGATAAAATGTCCTTTTTGGTATGCTCTAAAGGCTGTTATTTTTTAACTGCATTATCTTATATTATTTAACTTTAAAAAAGCATTATACAAGTGATATCTAATTTTTTATTATTCAATAACATTCATTTTAAAGTTAATATATTGCAAGTTTCCTTCATAAGCTGTGCTGGATTAGGCTTCACAATTGATCAAAAACAGAAGACTCAGAGCACATAAACTCTAGACTTCAAATGAAAAGAGAGTGGGCTTAGAATAAAAACTTTAAATTGCACTATTTGGGCATTCATCCAAAAAATGTTTATTTTTATTAAAAAACATGTTTGGCTTCATTAGGACTATATGGAAGGCATAGAGGAATTTATCAAGATACATGTCATGTTTAAAATTTAATATTTAAAGATATAAATTTCATCTAAAGAAATTAAATTTAACATGAAGAAGATAGTTTCCTCTGTCAACAACAACATATGAAAAATATAATAAAGACAAATGTGGTGACCCATATTTACAATCCTGGCCCAGAAGTGGGGGATTCAAAGTGTTCTGAACATCCTCCATTGAACCTAGGCAGTTTGAGGCCAGCCTGGGTTACAATAGACCTTATCTCAAAAAGTAAAATTAAAATAATTCTGTGAAGACCAAGAAACCCCATCAGCTACTTTATAAGAACTGATCAAAGCCGGGCGGTGGTGGTGCACGCCTTCAATCCCAGCACTTGGGAGGCAGAGGCAGGCGGATCTCTGTGAGTTCAAGGCCAGCCTGGGCTACAAAGCGAGTTCCAGGAAAGGTTCCAAAGCTACACAAAGAAACCCTGTCTCGAAAAAACAAAAAAACGAAAAAAAAAAAAAAAAAAAGAACTGATCAAGTACTCACAGAGAGAGATTTATTTTTTTTAATAAATGAACATGTTAAATGAACATGTTACATGTTTTGAAAGTAATTTACAAAAAGAATGTTATTCCAATCAAAATGGTACATGAACTCATTCTAAAATTTAGGCAAAAATAAAAAGTTATGCAAATAATTACCAGTTTTGAAAATAAGAAGCCGGAAGATATTAGTCTGGGTAGATATGTAACTACCACCAGCCATAGAATTGAGTCATAGTTGTGGAGTGTAATAAGGCAAAGTTAGACATAGAAAACATGAAGGAAAGCCAAGAACAGATTACAGGGAAGGGATTTGTCATCAAATTAACACTCACTAAGCAATACAGAAAGATGAACTATTAAAAGATAAGACTGAATAAAATAGTTAGCAATAGGAAAAGCTCTATTTCTATCTCACACCATGGATAATATATGTGTGGGTTAGAGCTAGCTCGACAGAGAATGCCAGAAATCTGGTAGGGCATCTTTACAATCATGGAACAGAGAAAAGCTTCCTAAGTTCTGTGCCCCAAATGAAGGCCATATGTGCAATGCACAAGAATAGTGGGTGTGTGTTACACAAAGACCCAACAGATGAAACCTACCAGTGAAGCGTTACCAGCATGGGCATCTACAGTGTCAGAAACCAACATAAGCTTGGTGTAGAATAGTTAAAGGTTCCTTACAAATGTGTGTTGAAGATGAGTGAACTAAGCTGAATAATGGGCAAAGAATATTAATAAATTTCCAAAAAGTTAAACCTGAGATGCATATACAGTGAGATGCTTGAGCTATAACTAAAGAAAGATAACCCAGAAAGTCATTAGACTACTCTACCTATTTTAGACCCATTGTATTGGAAACAATTAGACAAAGTAATGCCAACTAGATCAATGTATAGGTCCTAGACACAGTGGTTCTCAGCCTTCCTAATGCTGTGATCCTTAGGTACAGTTCCTCATGTTGTGGTGACCCACAACCATAAAATTTTCTCGTTGCTACTTCATAATTGTAATTTTTCTATAGTTACAAACGGTAATGTAAATATCTGATATGCAGGATATCTAATATGTGACACACACGCACCCCCACAAAGAGGGGTTGTGACCCACAGGTTGAGAACCACTGCTATAAAGGGAGGGATGCTCTTTCCCAGTCTTTGATTTTTATGATATGGGAGAAATGAATCTCCCCTGCAGGTGAAAGTGCATCTTTAAAAGGTCACCCTGAAGAGCCATTTTAAAATGTGTAATGAAAGCGTGTGTCATTAAGCCTTTGAAAACCCCTCTTTACTATCTATCCCGAAGAAAATTAGTCTCAGGCCCTTAAGGAGGCATATCCAAGACATTCATCCCAGCATTTGTACATGGAAATGAGAAGTGAAGGACAGCCTAGTGTACATCTTCACAGATGAGTGGGCGGCCAGGAAAACGTGCTAAGGGAATTCACAGGCTCACTAAGCAACTGCTAGGGGCAAAGCAGAACATGAGTACATGAAGAAGCAGGAATGAAAGAGACCTAAGACTATAAGATAAAAATGTATTCTGCACTTATAAAAATTTAACACACGTGTGCATAAAAACTGATTTCCCAAGGAACCATGCGTCTTTCCATGCATGAGAGTGCTTATTCTGGGAATGAGAGAATGGAGGGAGGCGGTGCTAAGTCGGGACTGCTGACAGGAAATAAGAGTAAGGTGTTGAGACCAACAATAACACAGAATAACAGAAAACAGCACCACGTCAACACTGTATAATTAGCAGAAAGAAAATTTTAAATAAAAAGCATCTAGTATCAAGAAGAGCCTTGGTCATCTTTGAAGTTCCTGCTCACTCTAACATTCTGGTTTTCTATGATACATGAGATCTTTCTGTGCTGAGCATGCCTTGAGAGACCATTTAGCTCATTTTCCACTAAGGGGATGGAGCCAAACATCTGCAAATCTAGTAAATGCGGATAAAGTAGGCACAAGGGAGCTAGTTTCCCATTGTCTGTCAACAGGAGCATCAAAGAGAGGTGGGAAATTAAAATCATCTATCTCTGGCTACAAGCCCTGGCTATGGCTCTCCTAAGTCCAGTCATGGCAGTTCCCCACATTCTTCTAACCTTCCACATCTGTTAATTGCATGGGGATCCGTACTCTGCCCTGAAGGCCCACTGAGGGTTTCCGTTCAGTTAGGGAGAGAATTGAAGGAATTGACAGGTAAGTTAAAATCAGAGGTCCCCCTCAAAAAGGATGTTCTTTCCCAAGAATCCTCAATGTTTTTTTCTATCTCTATTTTTATTCAAAGGATGTTCATTAAGACCCAGAGAGGCGTTCACAAGAGACAAAATTCTACCAAACACAGCTAAACCAAAATAGATTGAACATCATAATTGAAATTGACACCTGCAGGAGATGGTTAGGCTCATGTTCCTGCACGTTTTTCTAGTAGACCCAGATGCTATGGAAAATTAGAGATGTTTTGAAGCATGTTTATCACCAAGTAAGGCTTTCTAGACTACCAAGCCCTTAGAGCCCCTTCCAATATAGAGACTATGTGACTTCTTTCTGTGTGTACCATGTGTTTGCACACTTACACCAGCACTTTGGAGCCACACATTATTGAAGATGAGGTGATTAAGGGAGGCAATCACCTGGAAATAGTGAATTAAGACACACAATTGGAGGCTGGAGAGATGTGTCAGTGGTTAAGAGCACTAGCAGCTCTTCCAGATGTCCAGAGTTCAATCCCCGGCTCACCATGCTCCATAACTGTAGTCCCATGGGATCTGATGCCCTCTTCTGGTGTGCAGATGTACCTGCAGATATAACACCCATATACATACAAATAATTTTTTTAAAAATACACACAGTTGATCTTTGTTGAGTTCTCCTAGTCACTGGAGATGCCTCAGTACACTGAGTTCAAAAAATTTCAATTCAACTAGAAGACATTCCCTAAGATGTATAAACATCAGGAGTGGCCATCAGTGTAGAGTCGTGTGCTACATAACGACATTTCTATCAGTGACAAACTGTAAGACAGTGACCCCACAAGATGGCCCTCCGAGCAAAATACCCTAATGCGAGGGAAGTTACAGGGCTATTGCAAATGTTTTGTTAAGTGAATGGGATGTTCCAGCTAAGGCACTTTCCAAATGTTTGTGTTTATGACCACTGAGTTATTACTGCTGTCAACATCTGTAGTGATTTGAGTGACTGATGTCCCCCATAGATTTACATATTTGAACATTTGATCCCAGGTTGTTGGCCCAGTTTGAGAAGGTTATGGAACCCTTAGGAGGTAGAACCTTGCTGGAGGAAATAGGTCCCTGGGGACAGACTTTAAGTGTTTATAATCTTGACCCCCTTCCAGTTTGCTCTCTCTGTTTCTTGTATGTGGATGGCAATGTGACGTCTTAGCTCCCTGCTAAGGAGCCTGTAGTTTGAGAGTTTTCTCTCCAAGCCCCGGCAGTCCCTTAGCCCACTTATAAAATAAACATACAGACGCTTATATTATTTAAACTGCTTGGCCATTAGTTCAGGCCTATCATTGTCTAGCTCTTATACTCAGCCAATGTCTATTAATCTATACTTTGCCACGTGACTCATGGCTTACTAGTACCTTACATCTTCCTTGTCCTGGCGGCGGCTGCAGGCAATCTCTGCCTCTGCCTTCCTGTTCCCTCAATTCTCATCTCTGTTAGTCCTGCCTATACTTCCTGTCTGGCTACTGGCCAATCAGTGTTTTATTTATACAGAGTGATATCCACAGCAAGAGCCTGCTGCCATGACTTCCCCCCGCCCATTATGAACTCTCCCTCTGCAACCACAAGCCCTAATAAATTCTTCCTTCTTTAAGTAGCCTTGGTCATGGTGTTTTACATGACAACAAAGAGTAACTAATACAGTATCTACTCAGATAACTATTCTGTTCCCCCCCCCCCTTTCCCCTTTTCTCACTTGTTGTTGTTGTTTTAATGGAGAACTATTCTGGGACTCACCACCAGCCAAGCTCTATAGGTAGAGGGTTTGACAAGAAGGCACAAGGGTTGTATGTAATTCCCTCCAAGGCTCAGACCATTGCTGAGGAGGGATATGGAAAGAACTCAAGAACACCAAGAAGTGTAGGTGTGCTGCAGAGTACAGTCCTCCTACAAAATAACCCTTCCTCCTCAGATCAGCTGTACTTGCTTTTAAGGGTCCATCACTATCAGGCTTGTTGACTGTTGGCATTATCTCATAGAAGGAGGGATTGGGAGAGGTATGGGATCCTCACCTAAGTTTCCAAACACTCCTCCAAGCCATTTGTAAGCAATTCTGCCCTCATTTCACAAGGTCATGGGATATTTGGAGGGGCTAGACCAGTAGTTCTCAACCTCCCTAATGCTGCAACCCTTTAATACATGTTGTGGTGATTCCCCAACAATAAGCATTTTTGTTGTTACTTCGTAACTGTAATTTTGCTACAGTTATGAATCATAATGTAAATATCTGTGTTTTCCAGTGGTCTTAGGTAACACCTGTGAAGGGTAATTTGATCTCCAAACTAGTGGGAGGAATATTCATCAAGTTTTACATCATATATATAGCAATACCCTCAAATGGTCAAATAGAGTCACAGTTTTTACAAAACTGTCATAATTACTTGAGCATGTCTCACCTAGCCCTCAATGAAGAGTGTGATTTCATACTTACTATACTTTATTTTTATCATTATTTCCTAGAATGTCCCTACTTACTAAAACATTTTGAACAATACATCATCTTACTCCAGTACCAGCTTCATACGTCTCCTCTTCCTTGTGTCTGTTTACTGTGCTAAGAATCCGTGTTGTGCTAGTGACCTACTCCATCTTGGTTGACGATGTCCATACAATGATGAAAGCATCAACTGACATGTCCCTGTCAACAAGTGATGCTTGAGTAAGCTGAGAGTGGTGGATTAAGCATGTAGTCCCACCTTGCGATGGTGAAGCAGAAACACTTTTATGGTTTGAAGCTCCAGCCTGAGCTACATAGTGAACCCCTGCCTCAAAAAAAAAAATCCCTAGGAACTCCAATTCATAATCCTCTACTTGTCCTTCCTTCTTCTTTTTGTCTTTATATATTTGCTACATCAAAGATGTTTCGTTTTCTCTGGTCTCACTGAGATACAATTTACAAATGAAAATTATATATAATCAAGGTATACAGTATGGTGATTTGATGCATACAGTGTATATTGATTACTATGATCAAATCAGTCAACACACAAATCATCACCATAGTTACCATGTGTGCTGGATAGTTTATGTCAACTTAACACAAGCTGAAGTCATCGGAGAGAAGGGAACCTCAATTAAGATCAGGCTGTAGGCAAGTCTGTAGATCATTTTCTCAATTAGTCATTGATGTTGGAGGGCCTTGACCATTGTGGGTGGTGCCATCCCTGGGCTGATGTCCTGGGTTCTATAAGAAAGCAGGCTGAGCAAGCCATGATGAGCAAACGAGTAAGCAGCACCCCTCCATGGCCTCTACATCAGCTTCTGCCTCCAGCTTCCTGCCCTCCATAAGTTCCTGCTCTCACTGCTTTCGATGATGAACTGTTATACAAAACTGTGAGTGAAATAAACCCTTTCCTCCCAATTTGCTTTTGGTCATGGTGTTTCATCTCAGTAATAATAACCCTTTTGAGACACCATTTGTGTGTGTGTGTGTGTGTGTGTGTGTGTGTGTGTGTGTGTGTGTGTGTGTACATACACTCACAAGGGCACACAAACATACTCATGCTAAAATTTACTCAGTTCACATCTCATTTGAAGTAAACAATTTTATTGACTGTAGTCACCTTGCTGTAAAAGAAGTATTACTCTAAAATTCATTGTATATTTGCATTTTGTTGGGTACATGTGTGTAAACAGTATAATGCTCTTTGTTCGGTGTTGGGTGAGGCATGCTTAAACAGTTAAATGATCTTCATTAAACATTTAACTCTCTCTTTTAATATATGCAGTTATGAAACTTTACTGCTATTTGGAATCAGTATTCTAGTGTGCAAAGAGAGACATGCATCAACCATTAGGCTCTGGATTTGATTTTACAAAGAGAAATACCTCTCTGGATATACAAAGCTCCCTGAGAGGAATTCCAGATTCTGTGGACCTGGACAGCAGATATGAAGTAGCACTCCATTCTCTGTTTTTCTTCTCTGAGAGTCTGTAGAGTCTCCCCTCTGGATGGCAACCTGTAGTCAACCTACAGACCCATGAATGTCAACATAGTAGATATTAAGATTGTTAAACAGCAGAAAGCAATTCATATCTTGAATGCTTTGTAGTCTCTACACAGCTGTGATGGTTTGAATGGGAATGGCTCCCATAGGCTCATATATTTACATGCTTGGTCATTGGGTAAGAGAATCCCTCGACAGGGATTAGGAGGTGAGACCTTGTTGGAGTAGGTGTGGCCTTGTTGGAGGAAGTGTGTCACTGGAGGTAGGCTTTGGGGTTTCATATGTGCATGCCAGTCCCAGTGTCTCTCTCTACTTGCTGCTTGTGGATCTAGATGTAGACTTTCAGCTACTTCTCCAGCACTATGTCTGCCTGTGTGTAGACATGCTTCCTGCCATGATGACAATGGACTAAATCTCTGAACTGTAAGCCAGCCTCCACTGAATGCTTTCGCCTACAAGAGTTTCCATGGCCACGGTATCTCGTCATAGCAATAAGACACTGACCAAGACAGCAGTCAAACCTCCATAAGCCAGATATCTACTAAAACTGGGTTCTGAGTATTCAACACAGTTGCTGTAGCTAAACATAACACCAGGTGACAGAACTTCCATCTTCTCAAATCTCCTCCCAAAGTCACATGAGATTCCTCCTGCCAACGTCACTGTGAAAGGAAAGGAGAAAGAGTTTAACTCTTAACTAAAAAGTCAGTATACATGATAGTTCCTAAAGTTGTGTCCTGTTCTGTGACACTCATATAGTCCTTAAGAATTGGAGTCTGGCAGTGGTGGTGCATGCCTTTTATCCCAGCACTCGGGAGGCAGAGGCAGGCAGATCTCTGTGAGTTCGAGGCCAGCCTGGTCTACAAAGTGAGTTCCAGGAAAGGCTCCAAAGCTACACAGAGAAACCCTGTCTCAAAACAACAAAACAACAAAAAAAAAATTTAAAAAATTGAAACACCACACATAATTCCTTTCTTCATGTCTCCGCTAGTAAAAAAGAAATCTATATCCCTTCCCTACATGAGGACCCCTTTCAAAACTTTGCCCTCAACAAAATATAAGTAACTCCCCATGCATCAGTCTTCATCATGAAACAATGGATAAAGGCAACCTGGGTTAAAACAAGAAGTGGGTATGGCGCCCTCTAGTGGTACATCTGGCAACAGCCTAGAAATCATAACAACACTTATCTCGGGGAAGAGTATCAATCACAGCTAACACAGATTAAAATGTAGTCTAGGATCAAATCCTATGTGTCTCTTTACTTCCTCATATTCTACATCCAGGAAGTAAGATCCAGGAAACCCTGAAATCAGCTATGTTGCTTTTTTACCTACAAATACAGACCAGATGCATCTCCTCCTCTCAACTACTATGTACAAATGTGGTTTAGAGATACTGCATCAATACTGGATTGACAACAATGGCAACAAATGACACTAGAGAGAAGTGACTGAAAAGCTGTAGATGAAGTGAGTCAGGATAAAGACATTTAGGATATGGGGTACTTAATAGGACCCAGTATATTTAACCTACATAAAGATGAAAATACATAAATTAAAAAGGGAGAATCATCCTGTTTTAGCAAGAGTTGAAATGTATCTGCTGGGACCAGTTTTGATTCGGATATTTTCTGTCTTGGCCAGTCTGTAGACAGGGCAAGCCAGTGCCCATAAGCCCGTGCCATAAAACCCAGTTCATGTCACTTCCGTTCCAACTGTAACTCAAGTGCCTTTCCACAAAGACTTACTCTGAAGCCAATGCTCTCATATCTCATTAAGTTAGTGTATTTTACTAGCATGGAAATCCAAAGTGGCCTGTTTTGATGTCCAGCCACTCAGTAAGTAGGAGACAGGAAAGACCTATAAAAGATAAAATTGTCAAAATGGAGAGAATCACATATTTTAGCTTTAGTTGTAATCAGTCATCTTTGGGGTGCTTTCAGAAGCTCATGATTTCCAGAAAGCTGAAGAAATCTCTGTCCGTAGCCTGCTTACTTTTTCATCTTTCATTCTACTTAATATCCTTCTCTACTCAAAAGAAAATACTAAGCAAGAAAAACAAAGCTGCATCCAGTTCTTCAGACAGAGAAGCAATACTAATAGGCACACAGAGGCTGGGATGGAGACTAGACCCAGCATAAATGCTTCAACTGCTGATTAAAACACTGATTCTTCTTTTCAATGTATGAGTGTTTATTTTTATTTAGAACTGAGTTTAAATGTGGCAGTGTTTTATAGTAGTTCCCCACTGTCCTATATCTGAAGAGCTTCCAAGGTCCCTGAGTCTTTTCTTTGTCCCTGGATATTATAACTTCAGTGCTTTTCAAATCTAACTCCTCAACTCCAGTATTTAATGTTTAGTAGTGAAAACATTTAACCATAATGTATATAAAGAAAGGCTAACACTTATCTATAAAAATACCTTGCTTTTAATCAAAATGAATCTAAGATACCATCTTACACCTGTCAGAATGGCTAAGATCGAAAACACTGAAGACAGCTTATGTTGGAGAGGATGTGGAGCAAGGGGAACACTCCTACACTGTTGGTGGGAATGCAAACTTGTACAGCCACTCTGGAAATCTGTATGGCAGTTCTCAGAAAATTGGGAATCAATCTTCCTCAAGACCCAGCTACTCCACTCTTGGTCATATACCCAAGGATGCTCAATCATACCACAAGGACATATACTCAACTATGTTCACAGCAGCATTATTTGTAATAGCCAGAACGTGGAAACAACCTAGATGCCCCTCAACTGAAGAACAGATAAATAAAATGTGGTATGTATACACAATGGAGTACTACTCAGCAGAGAAAAACAATGACATCATGAGGTTTGCAGGCAAATGGATGGAACTAGAAAATACCATCTTGAGTGAGGTAACCCAGACTCAGAAGGACAAATATAGTATGTACTCACTCATAAGTGGATACTAGATATAAAGCAAAGGAAAACTAGACTGCAACCCACAGCTCCAGGGAGACTAACTAGTAAGGAGTACCCTAGGAAACATGCAAGGATCGCCCAGCAATGGAGAAGTGGATGAGATCTACATAAGCAAACTGGGGGTGGGGGAGAGTAGTGGAGGGCAAGGGACAGGGGAATGAGAGCCTAGGAGAGCGGAAGGTTCAAGCTAGATCAGGAACAGAGTGGGAGAACAAGGAAAGAGATACCATGATAAATGCAGGCACCATGGGAATAGGGAGAAGCAGAGTGCTAGGGAGGTTCCCGGGAATCTAAAAAGATGACTCCACCATAGACTACTGGCAATGGTCAAGAGGGTGCCTGAGCTGACCTACTCTGGTGATCCGATAGCTGAATACCCTAACTGTCATGATAGAACCCTCATCCAGTAATTGATGGAAGCAGATGCAGAGATCCATGGCCAAGCCCCAGGTGGAGCTCCAAGAGTCCAATAAAGAAGAGAGAGGAGGTAGTCTATGAGCAAGAAATATAGAGACCATGATTGGAAAAAGTACAGAGACAACTAGCCAAACTAGTGGAAACACTGAGGAGCCCCATGGTACTGGACTAGGCCCTCTGGATAAGAGAGACAGTTGTTTGGCTTGAACTGTTTAGGGGGGGCCCAGGCAGTGGGAATGGGACCCATCCCTAGTGCATGAGCTGGCTTTTTGAAGCCTAGTGCCTATGGTGGGACACTTTGCACAGCCTTGGTGCAGGGAGGAGGGGCTTGGACATGCCTCAACTGAGTGTACCAGGCTCTGCTGACTCCCCATGGGAGACCTTGCCTTGGAGGAGGTGAGAAAGAGGGGTGGGTTGTCAGGGAAGGCTGGGGGGCAGTGTGAGGAGGGAGGACAGGGGAATCTGTGGTTGGTATGTAAAATGAATAGAAAATCTCTTAATAAAAAAAGGAAAAAATACCTTGCTTTTTTTCCATTGGTTTACATAGGTTGTGATATATGTAAGCCCTATTTTTTCAAGCTATGTGTAAAGTCATGGTTATAAGATGGTGGGTAAAAATGTGAAAGAATAAAAATGAATTCTTAATAAACATTTATTAAGATGCTTTGTATGCCAAGTACTTAATGAATAGTTTGTATATGTATCCTCGGGTAATATGCATAATTAATCTCAAATTTGGAAATTCTCCTCATTTTATAATGACAAAAGCAATGTGGAGAGGCTGTTCCAATCCTGTAAGTGCATGCATCCTTTAGGAGGACAAACGGACATAAACCTAAGTGTCAGACTGGAGAAATAGCACAGCAGTTAGAGCATTTGTTGCTCTTCCAGAGGACCCAAATTCAGTTCCCAGCACCAATGTTGAACAACCCACAACCACCTTTAACTCCAGCTCCAGAGGATCCAAGGCCTCTTCCAGCTCTGCAGGTATCTGCATACATATATACACATAAATAAAATTTGTAAAACCCTAAGCCTTTTTACTTCAAGTGTCACATTTCTTCTAGCTACCTCTGCTACTTTTGATGATCAATAGTCCAGCTTCCACAACACATTAATTAGGAGTCGCCATGCAGACAACCACAAACAGACATTAGTAGGAAAACAGATTGTAGCAGTTGGCATCTGGAATACACTAAGGGAAAGAAGGTTCACTCTTTAGAAATGATGAGAATGTCATAGTTTGGGTGAAAGAAGATGCTGTAGCTTAACCAGAATTTAGATTTGGAATAAATAATAAAAATATCAAAAATAAAAAAGAGGCAGAAACTGGATAACAAATCAGTGGTCTTCAACTTGTAAAGGAACATTATTCACAGAAAGTGCTCAGTGGTACTTTGATCAAAAGAATTTTCACAAAAGACATTCACCAATTTCAACTATGTTCTCTATGGAATGAGCACATTCTTTACTTTCCCAAACATTAATTGAAATACACTCCATGTATAATTCTCATTCAAAATGCATTTGAATAGAAAAAGTGACTGTGTTCTATATCTGCTTTGGGAAATGTTGGTGAGGAAGAAGGCTCAGAGCTCAGCTGGCACAGGAGGCAGGAGCACAGGGGCCCACGTGACTACAGAGAGGCTAGCATACCAGCAATATGGAAGATGGAATGAAGTGGTGTCTTCCTCCAACAAGGCCATACCTACTCCATCAAAGTCACACCTCCTAATAGTGCCACTCCCTTTGGGGACCATTTCCTTTCAAACCACCACAGTTGGTTTATATAAATGCCAAGGAATCATACACCTGACTTAAACTTGATCAACTGAATTGTCTTAGATCAGCCTCTGTAAGCCCACCTATTTGGATTAGTAGAAGAAATGTCTAGAAAGTTTGTGACTCCATCCCTTTCAATAGCTTTGACAAGTAGGAGCTGCTGGGAAAAGGCAGCAGAATTATGTCCCCTCACATCCACTGTTGCTTTTGATCTCACCATCTGCTTTTCCATAAACTTTTATTTCCAAGGAATCATAAATAATTAAGAGTCACCTGAGTTAGGATCTGTGGTCTAGGAAAATTGGAGCCCAGTCAAATGCTATTAACTCTACCAACAAAGGTGCTGCTATTTTGTGAGTTATAGCCCCTTGACAAGAGGACATCTTCCATATCATGCCCCTTTCCTCCAGATAGCCATAGACATTTAGAGACTACAAGAATTTCTGTCCACCAAGCTTACTTATCAATGAAACTCTTGTTATACCAATGGCAAGAGAATTGAAAGAAAATCTAAAACCATCTAGTTAGATCTCCCAATGATTAAAAGAACCTTGTCTACCATAGCAGTGAGATCCTTGTGCATCATCTTGAACACATCTCATGACAATCACATGACAAAAAGATAAATCCTGATTTTAGATAATAATGGTATTACAGAGTATTTTTTTATATCAAGCCTAAATCGCACTCTTGGTACTAGATTAGTTCTAACATCTGGGAAAGCCTAGGAACTGTTGTTTTTTTTAAGCTGGCCTTTCTTCAACTATTTGATGACAATCTCATGTCACTATTTAAACTATGTATATACTCTATCATTTGCAGATGCTATTATGTAGCTGGAACTTCTTCTAGGCACAATACATTTGTTTGTGGCCCTTATGACTGTGTGGTGTACAAAAGGTACCCTGTTTTTCAGATATGACCATGATCTTCCTGCCCCAGCCTCGCAAGTAGTAGGATTATAGGCATGAGCTACCACAGCTTGTTCAGGCCGGTTCCTTAATTTATCCTTCTCTTTTCTCTCCCATTTCATCTTTCTATCTTTTCTTCTCTTTAACTCTTTTTGCCACTGCCTCCTTTCCTTATTCTCTCCATCTATTCACTTCCTCCTTCTCTTCTTTCCTGTCACCGTCAATCCCCCCCTGATTTCATGGGTTGTCTTTCTGTATCATTACTGGTCAGTCCTTTACATTTTTTTCCTCCTTCTTTAAGAATGCAGGTAGCACTCTGAATAGAATTTCCTGTGCTAATGGAATGTGAGTGCAATTTTGCCTTCTAAAGTGTGTTTTCATAATTTAGTGTTGAGAGGGTAGGAGGCTTAATTTGCCCACATCTCTGAAACCCTGGGGTCTGGGTGTAGGTAAGTCCTTTTTGCTAAGCTGTAGCCGGCATTCATCCAAGGTCCCAGATACTTCTTTCTCTTCCTGGATTTTTTTTTTCAAATGTTCATGATTTCAAGATCTCCCAGTAAGGGCCATCAAGCATTGATATTTCTTGTAGGCTCATTTATGCATGTTTGTCCACAGTTGGAAATTGTGGTGACCCTTGGTTATTTTTCCTGTCATTTCTAAGATCCAAAATTCACACAGTTCTTTATAAAAGATTTTTTTTTTTTTAATTTTTTCTCACTTTCCACTACCCGCTCCCCAGTTTACCTCTTTCCCAATTATGGTGATGGGCTTTGGAGGTGGGATAGCTATTAGTAAGAAAAATCAAGTTTTGTCCATTAGCCTAGCATCTCTGTACTGTTTGTGTTGATAGAATGTTAGACCCACAACCGACCCCTATCATCACATATGGAAAATTGGAGCATGAGTGTAACTTAATGAGCACTTTTTGTTTATTTGTTTTGAGATGGGATCTCATGTAGCTGAGGATCTCCTCAAACTCCCTATACAGCTGAAGATAACCCTGAATTTCTGATCCTCCTGCCTCTGTTTCCCAAGTGCTGGGATTATAAGTAGATACAATGCAGGGGATCAAACCCAGGACTCATGCACAATAGGGAAGCAGTTTGTCAAGTGAGCTGCATATCCTCAGCCCCTTCAATGAACACTTTCTGTTCTCACCACCACCTTTCTGTTTTATTTCCTAAAATACAAGAAGAGAAATATGCCATGACATTGCTTGTGCTGGTTGGTCTTTTATCAACTTGTTATATGTATAAACTAGAGTTATCTGAAGAGAGAGAATCTTAACTGAAAAAATGCCTCCATAATATTTGGCTGTAAGGCATTTTCTTAATTAGTGATTGATGGGTTAGGGCCCAGCCCATTGTAGATGGTGCTATTCCTTGACTGGTGGTCCTGAGTTCTATAAGAAAGCAGACTGAGCAAGCCATAAGGAGCAAGCCAGTAAGCAGCCCCCCTCTGTGACCTCTGCATCAGCTCCTGCCTCCAGGTTCCTGCCCTGTTTGAGTTCCTATCCTGACTTCTTTTGATGATAAAGAGCAGTATGGAAGCATAAGCCAACTTGCTTTTTGGTCATGTTGTTTTGTCATAGCAATAGTAATCCTAACTAAGACACTTCTTTTTTCATATCTCTTACCTATTTTTCCTTATATCCATTGGAAAAGTTCAATGCAACTCATGTAATATCTGATAATATTATGGATACCAAAACCTATGTTGTAACAACCTCTATAGTTCATAATCTTGAGGTAACTTGGAAGAGCAGTCAAATATGCAGCTAGTAAAACTATAAATTGTATTCAATAATATCCTTTGACTCATGGCTTTGATCATGTTATAGAGGTCACAGACTTCAAGTTCAAGTCAGAAAAAAATTTACAAAGATTTGGAATGTCTTCTTAATATAACTTTCCCCTAATACTACATTCAAGTTTGCCCTAAACTTTTTTGTTTTAAAGTCAGTGAAACAAAACATTCATGCTATCTTATCTAGGTATTTTGTTTATTCCTTGATATAACACCTACCATAAATACGATGATGCATTTGGAAGAGCTCAAGTTTACTGAATCTCTACAGGAAAAGAACTCTTATTGGAAGGATGTTAGAAAGATGATGTCATGCTATTGTTCAGAAAATAACTGTGAAAAGTAGAAGCCACAATTAATCCCAAACCATCAGAACATGAACCAAGAGATCATATCATTAAACAGCTGGACAAGGGAGAAACAGGAACTTCTTTAATTTTGTTTGGACTGCTGTTCTATTATGCAAGGACTTCATGGTCAACAGTTGTCAACACTAAGACCACACCCTTGAGTTATCATTCTTCCAAATTGTGCTCTTTTCAATGTCATCTCAAAACAACCTCTCTATAAATGTTGGGGTAATTTCCATGGTATCGCTTCTGAGTAACCATCTAGATTCTTCCTAAAAGGTACCAGAATAGAAGACCTACTGGTTTTTAAGTCAGCCCTGCCTGGCCATAGCTGTAAATAACATATCTCATAGCCTTAGAAAGTTATTGATGTACTGTTGAAGTATTAAAGTTGGGCATGGAAATCTGTCCATTCCTTACAGCCACAACAGATGTTATTTGTGTACATAATCAAAGACTGAGATATGAGAAGGAACATGGTCTACAGAGAGGAGCAATGATTTTAAATGATCTTACTTAGAATCTATTATGTTGATTAGGTGATATACTGAGTGAAAAAATGTTATTCTTCAAATTAAATCAAAATTCAGCCTCTCTGTGTTCCCAGTATTTGAGATTCTGATTAGTTTATAATATTTAGCACTCACTTTTGTAGCATACATAATGTGAGATCTCCTGATGTGTGCCACATTAAGCCATTGAGACTTTACTCACCATGTATATGTCTTCTTCTGCACAGTAGGTACCAGTAGAACTGAAAGCTTCCACTCACTAGAACAAACTTTTCTAACTCCTTTGTTAGCCTCTAAAATAAATTATTTTATTGGCCCTTTTATTGATTGTTCCCTAAGGCACATGTCACTGGGAAGAGAATATTCATGTTTTATTTGGTGCAGAGTCAAGGTAAGTGTTGGAGTGATGGTGGTAAAGGAACTAACCATGTGACCTGGAAGGAAAGACAAAAGGCACCAACTGCTGACATGCCTTCTCGGAGCCTCCTTGTGGCCATATAAATGCATTTCCAAAGTTTTGGAGCATCTTCCATTTCTACTCCATGGCAGTTACTGGAAGACTCTATTGTCTTCTTCTTTCTTGTCACAAAACTGGATCTTCTTTCCAGGGCCTTGTGTGATATCCTCTGCTCTTTATCCTCATCTCTATTTTAAATGCTCTGAGATGCAAAAAAATACTTGAGAAAGTGAGGGTTGCCATTTCAAACACAGCTTTAAATTGTTCAAGTGTATGCTTCCCCCATTGTGTTGACATTTGGAGATGAACACAATGCGTGGCTCCTTGGACAACTCCAAGTTGAAATTCGGCAAGTTAGAGTCAATCTTCCTTGCGGCCCATCATTTTACTCCCCAGTGAGAAGGAAATATGGTTTAATTATGCTCAAAAGCAGTGTGTCTAAGCATATAGCTTAGCAACAGGAACTAAAAGAAAAACTACATTTTAGGTGAATTCCAAGCTAGCAGAGCACAGCACCCTCAGGATCTGTAGATAAACTGTATCAGAACTACTGTAATTAATTTATTTAATTGGAATTTCACCAAGACATAAATTAACTAATATCTATTTTTAAAGGCAAGAATATTGATTTTGGACCAGCTATAAATTCCTGTAATGTTTGTCTTCAGTAAAAAGCCAAGACAATTCTAGTCCATTCCTTTTCGTCTTGAAAAATGTTATGCCAAAACCATCATTTTGTTGGCTGCATAGATCCTGATTTATATTCGATGAGAGTTGTAAAAGGCTTTTATAGAGGAGACAGCCGAGTGACATTTTCCTATAAATCATGACCATTTTTACTGCCACGGAGTTCTAAGGCTGAACTTCAGATACAACTGCACTGTAAACCGAGGATGGGGCCACATTCTTGCTGAATGAGACACGCGTTTCCCTTTCTCACCATGAGTGACTGAGTATTCGAGTCAGTCTCTGGCTGTCAGCAGCAAGGGACCCTGCTCAGCCCTGATGTAGCAGCCCATGCAGGGCAGGTCACCCAGGACAACTTTGGCTTCAGCTCTCCTTCCAGCCTCACAAATCATTGCCAACTATACAGATTCTGGGAGCTCAACCGATATCAACCAGGCACCAAAGGTAGCAGGAGAGAAAGAAAGCTGGTTTCGCAAATGCTGGTATTAGGGATCAGAAATCCAACCCTACGGAACGGAATCACATTCCATGCAGTGTGGAGCCTTGTGACAAATTTCCCTGACCACAGAAATGCTGCCTCTGTGCACAACTCTCCTAACCTCTCCTGTGAGCGCTGTTGAAGTCCAGGGCAGTCAATTGCCTTGAGTCAGTGTGGGGTGAGCAAAGAGATGGGACCGGGTGTTTAGAAGCTCAGAATTGTCTTTCAACTTGTCTTTGTGAAAAGAACTTAGGCCCAGAAAACCACATGGCTTATATGATTTTAAAGAAAGTGTTAAACTCCTTTAGCTCCAGTTTCTATAGTTACAGATGTTCCCCTAAAATCATAGGTGAAAGACACATTACTGCATGCACAACCCACCCCCGCCCATGCCCATATTCAATCAAATCTGGTTGGAAATGTGCTCTCTAAGATTAGCAAGCTCCTCAAGCTCATTTCTGGAGTGCCTTATTTTCCTGTTCTGTGTCAGTACCAGAAGTCAGATCTACCCAGTCAAGAAAGACTGTAACAGAAGCCTTGTGTCCTAAGTAGTAACTCTCAGGATTACTCCTTTTGTGAAACAGTCACCTACTCAAATGTGTGCATCCTGTACTGGCGACACCACTGTTTTTCACATCTATCTTCAGATCCTGAGGTCTGTACTTAGATTCCAGCAGGCCCAGAACCCAATGCTCAATCCCTCTTAGCACCCACACAACTCCCAACTGGCATCAAAGATCTATCTACGTCATATTATTAAAAGCAGAAATCTTCCAGCTCATTATTCTTTTGCAGTCTGGTAAAGCACCAGCCTTATTTTGACCAATGTCTCTATATCATCCCAGTATAACCATAACCTACCTCTTGGTTTTGTTTCTGACAATACTACCTCATCATATTGACAGCCTCACACACACACACATGTGCATACACACACACATGTAAGTTCATTGGCCACCAGGAAATAAAAA
Organism: Peromyscus californicus insignis; assembly: GCF_007827085.1. NCBI lineage: Eukaryota > Metazoa > Chordata > Mammalia > Rodentia > Cricetidae > Peromyscus > Peromyscus californicus. The sequence goes on from NW_026294503.1 coordinate 20,804,389, forward strand.
CCTCAGCCTGCTCATTTTCTGAAAAGAACTAGGGATGAAAAGTGAGGTGCTTCCATTTGAGTTCTGGGTGAGTCTCCAGGAAGTGGCGGTGAAGAGATTAAAGTGGGGAAGCAGTAGCATCGCACTTGTGAAATGAAATGTGGAATCCTATTTCTGCTTCCTTAGTACTAATTGTTAACTAAATGGCATCTGATTCTCAAGCTGGGCCCTTACCTTGTTTTCCTCGTGAGCTGGGTGTTCAAACCTGCTCTGACTCCCCGAGACAATCCATCAACTCATTATCTGCTTTCTACCCCATCATATCTGCCCTTGCTCTTAACTTACATATGCCTGTATATGGCACCATTGCCCCTGCCAGACACACAGGAGTCATTCTTAGTCTTGTCTCCTTCTTCTGTCTACTTGGAACCAACCATGTGCCTGTTGGTTTTAGCATCTTAAAATAATCAGGCTGTCACTCATCTTCCATCCTTTCAGGTCAGTACATCATTCATATCGTTGCTGCTACAGCTTCCTAATTGTTCTTCCTACTCCTACTATTGTTCATGGCTTACCCACATGAAAACCATTGTGCTCTGTGTAGTGTCAATAATTACAAGCGCTATAGTTTTTGCGTAATTTAAATGTGGCTACTTGATGGTGGTTGCCTTGACTCCAATGTGTCCCGTTCCTCTGTATTCTTTAACATATGTTAGAATGCTGTAGCTAGTGTCAAATACACAAAAATGATTGAATAATGACTTAGTATCAAAGAAAGTCCTTTTTCTCTCATATGACAATCCTATGCAGGAGGTAGTTTTCTGGGGATGGATATCACATACTTGGATCTCATCATTTGATCTTCTGCTACTTCACATCCAGCTTCAGGTTGGGAGAAGAAGCCTAGTAAAAAGCATGGAAAGACCAGTGGCCGGGCCTACAAGTGGTCCATGCTATTTCCACTCTCCTTTTATATGGCCATACCGAGGAAGGAGGGGTCATCAACGTTTTGTGGATAGCCAATGTATATGCCCTTTAAGTTAAAAATGAAAGAAAATAATCATTTCCTTTCTTGTGGTTTGCTTGTCAGGAAAGATTTCCTAGGAGCAGTAGATCTTCAGCTGCCTGAGAAGCAGAAAGGAGAAGGGTGTTAGTGTTAGTAAGTATAATGTGAGCTTTGAGACAAGAGTTGGACGTGAACACTGTTCTAGTGTTTAATAGTTGGCTGTTACGTTAGGTAACTTATCCCAAATTACCCAACCAGTGATTTGGAATAAAACACTCCGAAACACTTTATTTTTTAAAAGTGAAGAGAAAAATAGATATTTATACCAATTAGTGCTCAGTATCTGTCCATAAGTGCCCAAGTGAACCGCATTAGTTATTGGTTGGGTTAGATAAAGGCCAGAAAGATGAGAAAGAGGCATCTGTGGCCTCGTGTTTAGTTTATGACATTTGGCAGGCTCTCTAACACACTCTGCATCTTTGTTTTTTTTTTCATCTGTAAAATGATCATAATTCTTTATACCTCATGGAATAACAGGAATGGGGTCAAAGGTACATATAAAATTTTATGTATCGTGTTCAGACCTTTAACACGATAACTATGATTAAACAAGTAAATTCGGCATGTTAGGGGGAAAATATAAAAACATTTTTCCTCTTTCAGAAAGAAAAAGACTATTTCTACATGCCCCCCCCACATACACACACATGCACTTCAAACTTCTGTTAAGATTTAAAATCTTAAAACCACAAAACTAAAGTATGTAAAATATGTAAGTATTTTTCCCTCTTTTCTATCCAAAACTCCTATGGCACCTTGAGCAGAAATAGAATTTTGCAATTTCAAGTGAAATTTCAGCCACTTAAGACTTTTCTTAGTCAATTCCAAGAAGACACAATTTATGGTTCAATGCTTCTCATGTTTTACACTGGCCTCCAAGAATCAGGAGACCCTCATGGTAACTTAACAAACAGAATAAATAACCTGCTTCGAAGTCATCGAGCAACTTGGTAACTTCAATAAAAGTTTACAAAGCCCCATTTGAGTTGGGCTTCTTCTCAGACCTCCTGGTGGGCTGTTGTCTTCCTTGCTATCCCTTACATCAGGTCTCTGTCTCTGTGGCTCCCGCTTCCATCCACAGTAGCAATTCTGACCACTATAGCTCCTTAGCTTGCACTGCAGTATTCTGTATCTGCAGAGACCCCGGCTGTGTGATTGCAGTTACTCTCCCCTCCCCCTGCTTCTCCCTCTCCCCCTTTTTCTCTCCCCCTCCCCTTTTCCTCTTTCCTCCCCTCCCCTCAGATATCCCCCAATCATATTTCCTGTGGTCTTTCTGTGCTATAATCACTTGGAAAAATATCTGTGCATTTTCTGGTTCCCAGAATTCAAAGGAGAAAAATCACAGTGACTTCCCCTTTATATGGCAGTACCAAGTTACCTAGGAGGTCTATAACTCACACTTTCGAATATTATCAGGCAAACAGGCAAGGCAAGCCCCTCAGGGAACCATCAAGCATCAAACTTGGCTTCCTCTTCGCCTTTCCTTCCATTCCCAGCTTGGAAAATTGTTTCAAGTTGAAAGAAGTTCAATTAGATGTTGCTTTTAAAAGTCAGGCCTTGTACACCTGGATGCCTGCTTCAGGGTGACAGTTCTTTCTGAAGGACAAGAAAGCTTAGGTCAAACTTCCAGGCTGAATCCACACTGCATTTCCTTGTCACTGAGAAAAGAAAGAATGAAAAAATGATGTTGTCCTTTGGCCATAAATTCAAGACACCTTGCTCATCTGCACTTGTGTCGAATGTCCTTCTGGGCTCCATCCTGTGGGGCCTTGTTGCCTCATTGCTATGTCAACATCTCACCAAGTAATTCCTTTGTCCTCTGTGTCATCGATCAACAAGCTTTTCCTATAAAAGGGCAGATAGTAAAATCTTTAGACATTTTTGGCCATAGACTCTGTCATGAATCTAGACATTTGCCATCAGAGCATGGAAGCTGGACGATACATAAATGAAAGAGTATTACCGTGTTCCAAGGGAGTTTATTTATGGATGCTAGAATATGAATTTCATAGAATTTCCACATGTCAGGAAATACTGTTTTTTAAGATTTTTGAACCATTTACAAATGTCAAAGCTAGTCTTAGCTTGTAAAGCCTTAATCCTCTATAATATACAAAAATAAACCCTAGGCCAAATATGGCCTAAGGGCCCTCGTTTTTCAATGCTTGTTCTACATTATTAATCTCTCAAACTCAGTAAATGATTGACAACCAGTCATTCTGCATACTTCAACATCTTATCTCTTTAAAAAAAAATCATTGCCTTTTGAATTTCCAAGTACTTCAAGATTCTGTATTACTTCTCTATTGACTTTCACAAAAAATGTCTGAAAACTTTCTTGCACATTAATCCTACATCTTCATCTTTCAATTGCCTTTCAAACCGTAGAATGTGGTTTCCATTCCCCCCCCCTAGATATTGAACAAGCACAAAAGGGGTTCTTATAAAGGTCACCAGTGATCTCTGATTTTATATCTAAAGACAACTTTTCACTTTGCATTTTATTCAACTCCCAACTCAACTCCTTCTTAACTGGACTGTTTTCTCCTTGGGGTGTTCTTTTTTGGTTTGTTTGTTTATATGAGTTCTAGTTGTTTTTCCACTTCATTAGTGACTCCTGTTCAGCTTTCAGTAGACTTTGCTTATTCCACAATTCCTGAGCATTCTTTCCGATTTTCATCTTTTCTCCACATAGCTGCATAGCCTTAACTCTAATCTGTATACATATCTGCTACAGCATTAAAACTGATAGGGTTAGGGCTAGAGGTGTTACTCAGTGGTAGCTTTCTCAGCATGAACTTGGCTTTGGGCTCCATCCCTGACCTTGCAAAAAGAAAACAACTAGCAAGGATAGACAGAGCTACTGAATCTGTCTCCTACTGAACCCACCTCTACAAAATCCCTTTTCAAAAAACTCCAACCTTCCCACATCTCAGCAAACAGCAGCTCTAGGCTTCCCCATACCACTTATCACTTACACTGGGTCCGATATGCAAATCAAATGTCATTTGGGTTTCTCTTTTCTACCTACCTGACACATAAATCTAGTCAACACAACCTACAAAATTACCTTAATTTGAATCTTTCCTCTTTATACTGTCTATTATCCAAGTTGCTATCTCTCATAGCTCTCCCAAGGCCTCTTCAGCAATCCTACCTTTACAGTACGTTCTCAGTTCTTAAAAAATCGAGTGTAAAAGAACCAATTACCATAGGTGAATGGGGCCAAGAAACTGAGGCTGATAGACCCAGGATTGCACAGGGTTTTTGTTTTGTTTTGTTTTTTTGTTTTGGTTTTTTTTTTTTTGCATTTTACATATATATAAAAGAGTGACCAAGCATGGCAACGAGGCTCTGTAATTCAGTCAGAAAAAGGCAGTTTACATATTGCTCAAGATACAAGTGACTTAATTGAAGCTGGATTGTACCTGGTATACCTCAATCTGATATAAAAAAAATGTTAGGCATACATCTGTTGATGTAGCCAAGGTCCAATAATAAGGTGCCTTGTGCCACCGTAATGGTTTTATCACTAGTACCCTGGTAAACTACGTAAGGAAGACAGATCAGGTTTACTCATGAGCAGACATGGTGGTGATAACTCAAGAGAGTTGCCATTGGGTCATGCTGGGATTCTAAGTTCTCTACACATAAAATTGAAGCAATGTTTTTCTACTTGACTTGAAACATGGTACTAATCCATTTAACAATGTCTGTGGCTTCCCATTGAAAGGTCATAGCCTGACAGATGCTGTTATGGACAGCTCTTTTTGACCTCTGACTTTTATGTATTCCCAACCCTTGACTAGAATCAGTCTTCTCATGACTATTTGGATATTATATTCCATGAATACAGTCTATCCATAGTTATCTTCCATCCTGATATTTGTTCTCTTACCTGTAGCCAGATAAATCTTTCCTGACTGCTGGTACTTGAATAACCAGTCACAGTCAGAGGCTTAATATTGATTACAAACTGTTTGGTCCATGGCCCTGGCTTCTTGTTAACTACCTCTTCCATCTTAAATTAGCCCATATCTATTAATCTATGTATTGCCACGTGGCCATGACATTACCGTTCTGCTAGCATGTTGTTCCTTGGGTGGTCGACTGGTGTCTCCCTGACTCCGCCTTTCTTCTCCCTGTATCTTTGCTTGGATTTCCTGCCTGTCTCTAAGCTGTCTTGCCATCGGCCAAAGCAGCTTCTTTATTAACCAATGGTAACAACACATATTCACAGCATACAGAAAGACCATCCCACAGCATTTACCCACTGTGGTCCCTTTTCCTGGTTATGTTTTTACATATTATAAATACAGCCTGGAGATATCCACAAATGATTCTCAATTTATGATCAGGGGTCAACATAAACCTATTGTAAGTCAAAAATATTAAAAATAATGGGCATATAATCAGTATGTCTATTGAACACCATAGTTTAACCCTATCTACCTTAAATTTGTTCAGAATGCTTACATTAACCTACTGTCAGGAAAAGAATCTACATCTATATAAGGTCTATTTTATAACAAAAGGTTGACTATCCTACATATTTGGATATACACTTACGTATTTGGCCACAGTAGAAAATCATTTATTTAGCCTCATGGTCTTGAGGCTAAGAGACATATTTCACTGTTGCTGGACAGCACTGAGCAAAGATCAAACTCAAAGTATGGTCTCTAGTGCAAGTCTATCACTTTTGCACCATCAGAAAGTCAAAAAGTCCTGCGTCAAACCCATGTAACTGGGACCATCTGTATGCATGTACAGCTATACGTACGGGTATTACCTTTCTCTTTGTGTGTGGGACAGGGCAGTATGGGAGTGTGGGAGGTATATGCACATGAGTATATGGGTGCTTGTGCCTGTGCATGCCCATGCTGAATTGAGAGCAGGCTGTCTGGTGTCTACCTCTATCACTCTCCACCTTATTGCCTGTCCATTGACCAGAAACTCATCATGGTTATGATTTGGACAGCAAGCTCTTGGGGTCTGCCTATCTCTACTCCAATGCTGGGGTAGTAAGCACATGGAGCTATGCCCAGATTTTTACATGCTGGGGATTCAAACTCAAGTCCTCATGCTTCAAGTTACCCCTGAGCCATCGCCTCAGCTCCCCCAGTAGATAGTTTCTTGTTGTTTTCTGTTGATTTATTACATCTTCATCTATCATATAATTTCCATGGGTTCAAGAGCCATATCTTTCTCGTTTATCATATATGCACAAACCTTGGTAACAATGACTGACACATGCCAGGCAGTCAATAAACAAACAGGTGTACTTCGTTCCATATGAAAACTATCAAACAAAAGGTGTCAGGAACTAATTGTCATGTGTTCCCAAAATGGCTATGTTACTGGATCCTCAGTGTGATGGCATTTCAAGGTATGGCTCCTAGGAAGTTATTAATCGTGGGTGGAGACTTCATAATGCAATTAGTTACCTTAGGAAAAGATACAGGAGAGCAATATCTCTCACTCAGAAGTGAGGGCGCAGAAACAATTAGTTTCAAATGAGGAAAAAAATAAATAAATAACCAAGTAGGCTGGCTCCATGACCACAGATTTCCAAGCCTCCACATGACCAAAAAAAAAAAAAAATGCCTGTGTTTGAGCCTTACTGTCTGTAATATTAGATTACAGCTGTCCGAATAGGCCAGGACAGAAGGTAGATCTTTGAATGCTCAATTTGAAAGAGATTGTTCCTGGTACATAGTCCTATCTTCTAAGGTTACAGATCAATAAATTGACCCTTAGAGGACTGTTGATTAACTGAATAAAGCCATGGCTTCAGTGGGACTAGAATCTGCTTCTTTCATGTCCAGCCCAGGAACTAGACCTACATCACCGAGATGAGACTGTACCCATCCCCTTTTGTCTATTAGGGCTAATCTCTTCTGCCATCAAATAAGTTGGAGGAGGATGGGGATCATCCTCTTAATTTGCTTCATGAAGCAAAAAGGGATACTGTTCAATACATTTTCCGTGATGGTTGGTTTATAACCCTAAAGTCAGTGCCTAAGAGAATTTCAATTGAATTTCACCTATTTTTAATATTCCAAACCATAGTTTGTTCATGTTTTCCATATAAAGTCCTCAGTTCCATCTTAGCATTTTGCATTTCCATTCACTTTTTTCCGCCGTCCAGTGGTCTGGCTCTCCTGTGAGTGCGGCAGCCAGATGACAAGCGCTCTTCCAAATCACCCCACGAGTGGTTTCTCCTGCACCAGGTTAAGCAGCCAGCTCCGAGAGTGGAAAGAACACTGGTTGGAAGCTGGCTGTCCTGGTTTGCAGTCTCAGCACGGTCACTGATTCCCTATGTCACTCTGGACGAGTTATTTCGACACCGTGGCCACACTCCTCTGATTTGTAGCATGAAGAATTTGGAATAAAACCTTCCCAACATTCCCAGCCAATTTTACCTTTCTAACTTGTAAACATTAAATAAAAGTTGTGTGCCAAGAGAAATGCATCTTATATCCTTCTCTACCACCATATTGTGCTTGTATTCTTTCTTTACAATGTGACTATTTGGAGGAGAATCTTCTAAAATCCACATTGCTCCAAAGAATGAATTCCCTTTTACTACATAGCTCTGATCTTTTCAAGCTGTTGCCAAGAAAAAAAAAAACACCTTAGAGTCACAGGAACCAATTATTTTAGGGGTGTCCTGGGTATATGCCTGAGACACAGTAAACTAATTTTTCTAAATATCCAGAACCTCTGAAATCTGTTCTACTGCAACTGGCCATCAGATATAAACAAATGTCCACATCAAATAAAATACTTTTATTCAGCAATATCCCACTTCCTCCTTAAACCAAAGGCACTACTATTGTATAATAACATTGTTATCCATGCCAGGGTCGCTCTAGAGACTAGATTGCTTGCAATGAAGTCAGGAATTCTTTCAAATCATTTATATAGCAAGCAATTGTTTTGGTAATCATGCCAAACAAGGCCCTGAGGAATGTGCTGGACATCTATACAAATGGATAAGGTGGTAATCACTGTCCACTGAAACTTTGCTCTGCCTGCCATGCCCACATGCGAAGTAATGACCATTTCCTCAGATAGACACGTTTCATGGTTGCTTTACCGGCAGACAGCGCTGGGGGTGAGTGACTGTGGATGACTTCATGGTACTTTCATGACTCCAAGCCTGTGAAACTTTAACCAGCTGTGTCCTTTCTGGGAATTGTAGGGCTTTAAGATGGGTAAAGAAGGGGCTGATGATTTCATATTTATTGCACTGGGGAGACTTTGAGGAGGCTAGTCACACTTACAGGGTGTCTAAGACCCGCCCCTCGGCATTTTACTCTCAAGCTGATGGCATACATTCTACCCAGGCTTTGGAAGAACCCGACAGCAGAATTTTGTTTATAATCTAAAGCTTACTTTTCTCTCTTTATCCTTTGAAGTCTCACTGCAGGATATTCATGGTTTTTCCACAGCAGAAGTTTCCTATAAATGAAGATAAATTCCTTAGTTTGATAGTCTATCTTCCATTAGAAGTCAGAGACACCAGGAACCACACTATGACCTCCAAGCCACAAGCTCATACAATATTTGAAGACACCACTGAGGGTTGAATGCAATTATCTCTGTACATGAGCCGGGATAATTTGTGGTTTTTTTGCAATGTTACTGCAGCATTTATTTTTTCATATATAATGTATTATAGTTGTCTCTTTTAAAAATTATAATATAGCACTAGAGAGAAAACTAAACATTGAGGTAACCATAATAAAAACAATTCATCCAGGCATAGGGAGCAATCTATAATCCCCACACTTGTGAGGCTGAATAAAATTGGGAGTTCAAGACCAGACTGAACTACATAACAAGTTTGAGGCCAGCCTAGGCTCATAAGATCCTGTCTTTTAAAAAGAAAAATCACATTTATCCAGCACTTGCACAATTTTTAGATATTTGCACACTTCTTTTCCTTTCATCCTCCAATATCCCGGTGAAGCAGATGCTCATACAATCATTCTCATTTTATTCATAAGAACACTGGCTCTGAGAAACCAAAGGACTTCTCTTATGCCTTGTGATAAGAGACAATGCTTAGACTGTAACTAGAAGTCCATCTGGCCACAGCCTCCATGCCTCCCTGCTAAGTTATTCACTCTGAAGGTAAAAAAATATTCTGAAGAAGCTAGTGATGGTAGATGCTAAACAATATGAAATGTTATCACATGACGAAATAAGACTGAATTTTTTTAAACTGACCAGACAAAATCTTCCACTGGATTACAGTGGTGTAGTAAAAAAATTAATGACATTATAGTTAACCACTTGGAGCTGTTCCTATCTCGTCCTCTATATCCCACCCTCCTGGATAGAATTGTGTTCCCCTTGCCCATTGGAGGAAAGTCTTGGGCAGAACAGATTAAATGGGTCAATGCTAAGCATCTCCACTGGTTACTCTGTCTTCCACTTCATCTGTTCTCCTTCAGTTGGATGGGGGCTTCTTCAGGATTGTCATTACAGCCCTACTCTTTTATCCCTCCTTTCCAGCTGTTCCCCAAATCCTCCTTAGTAGCTGTATGATTCTGACTCATAATTTTCATTTCTGGCCATGTATCTTCACCAACAAGAGAGAGTTGTTGGACTTTCTTATCAATAAAATCAGATAGATTGTTGCTATATCAAAGTCAACTGATGCAGGACTCCTACCTGGGTTGACACATGGGGTGACCCAGCTTACATGTGCCCTGTCTTAAAAGGAAGCAAATGGCTACAACCTGGAAGCAAACAATCACAGAAGCAAAGCTCTTTTTGATAAATGACATGAAGCCCAACTTCTCATGACCATTGGCACTGACACCCATGGCAATTGTAGGTACTTTCCCTATGCCTCCCCCAGCACATCAGAGTTTACTCTCTGCCTGGAAGCTCTGGACCTCAAAGTATCTTGTTATCACTCTTGGTGCTCTCCATAAGGTCAGTTGACCCAACCATTGGCAAAAAAATTAAGGTTGCATCACTGCAGGACCACTAGTGAGCCATCATGCTTCTCTAGAGCATTCAGCACCGAGTCCTTCCATTCCTGCCCAAAACCCTCTCTCTCTCTCTCTCTCTCTCTCTCTCTCTCTCTCTCTCTCTCTCTCTCTCTCTCTCTCTCTCTCTCTCTCTCTGTGTGTGTGTGTGTGTGTGTGTGTGTGTGTGTGTGTGTGTGTGTGTGTGTGTGTGTGTGTTAGGAAAGCTTGGCAGACAGCCCAAATTAGTTTTTTATTGAGAATATCATCAAGTTGAATAGAAATATAAATCATTTGAAATGACTACCTGGCATTATTTTTTTTTCCTTTCTGTGTGTATGATAATGTCCACACAGGTGTGTGGAGTGACTCCTCACATCCATCCCAGCCTCCCATTCTTGCCTGCTGTGTTTATTTACCGTTTACAAATCCTTCCTGTCATGTTTATGCTGACAGTTTATCCACATCCAAACATCTCTGTGCTTGACTAACCTGTGTAGTCATGTTGCCTATGAAACTCCAGCCTGCCTTTCGTGTCACCAAGCAAATATTTCAGGAAGTATTTAGTGAAGGAATAGGTACTTGTGAGAAATCCAGCAGCTGTGAGACAGACCAAATGCTGGGAACAAAGGAAGACCATGAAACACTGTCTACAAAACTGAACTCTAGGACTCTATATGTATCAGGCTGCATGAAATATTGATTAGGATTTTGGAGCCCACTACCTATGATGGGACACCTCGTGCAGCCTTGAGGCAGGAAGAAGGGCTTGGACTTGCCTCTACTAGATGTGCCTCCCCATGGGAGGCCTTGCCTTCTTGTGGGGTGTGGGTGAGAGGAGTTAGGAGGAGGCTGGGAAGCGGGAGGAGGGAAGAAGGTTATCTTTGATTGGTGTATAAAATGAATGAAAAATATCTTAATAAAAAGGGGAAACTGAGGCAAAGGCTAGTTGCCACCAGACTGTCTCTCACTTAATCCATTGCCTCTTACGAGCAATTCAGGCATCCATGCTGACTCACAAACCTTGGAGGCAGGCCACTGTGATTTATCATTTCTGTTTGTGATCAAGTATTTCTGAGTCTTTGAAGGAAGTAGAAGTGTAAAATCGATTAAGAAGGATGGTGGCCTCTGCGAGCCTGGATCAGAAGGAATTTTGTTCATTCTGACTGCACGGTAAACCCATTACGCCCTGATGAAGTGTTTCTCTTTGTTTTGACCCTAAATTTAATACTCCCAAAAACGAAAATGGTTTTGGGTATAAAACAATATTCAACACACCATAAAGCTGAGGGATGGGAGAAGAGAAAGCAAAAACGTTAACATTTATGATGTGGGTTTTTTTTTCTCTCTCTCTCTCTCTCCTTCCGAGACAAGACTTGCTATGTAGCCTTGGCTGATCTGCTACTTGTTGCATAGCTTTGAACTCATGGTAATTCTCCTGCCTCAGCTTCCCAACTACTTGGATTTCTGGTTACTTGATAGAGTTCTGTTTTTGTTTTTGTTTTTATTTTTTGACCTGACACTGTGAGAAACTGACTTCCATTTGAGACATGATAAAGCTGGGGTGGGGTCGTCATACCAGGTACTTGACAAAGTTCCGTGGCAAATGCCTTCTCTGACTGACTTTGGGGTTCTAGTTTTCACTCAAAGTAGAGAAATACGCGATATAGAGCTAACTAGTGTTAAGCTAGTATAGTAGGCTGAGTAATGTCCCCCAAGTGTTTGTACCTGCCTCCCTGAAGCCTGTGAATGCACTGATTTCCACATAAAAGGGACTGTACAAGTATAATTTATATTTTGAGATTCTCTTGGATTACCTGGATGGGACCTGTATAGTTATGAGGATCCTTACAAAAGAAATACAGGAGGAGCAAAGCAGAAGCTAAGTGACAACAGGAGCAGTGACTAGGATGATGGTACCACGAGCCAAGGAATGCTGGCAGCCTCTGAAACCTGGAAGAGGCAAGGTCGAGATTTTTCTTCTCGAAACCTCCACTGCATCCAACCCAAACAGAGCCTCAATTTTATCTTCATAAGACTTAGACTTCTCATTTCCAGGGGTATCTGGGAATGTGTTTGTGGTTTTGAAACCACCAAGTTCATCACGATTTCATATAGTAACAATGAAGATGAGTATAGCTAGAGAGATTTCACTTTTTTCAGCTTTTTAGTGGACAGAATAATGGGTTTCCTTAGAGCATTTTTGTATGTACTTTGTTTTTATTGCCCCTCCTCTTCCCTCTCACCCCTCCCCTCCCTTCCCCTCCTATATACCTCCAGCTATTCTCCTTCCTCTCAGTAGCCCCCTTCTGCAGCCATCTCCCCTTCTTAAAACCTTTTGTTATCTCTAGTTTCATGAACTGTCCCCCTACATGTACATACATACATACATACATACATACATACATACATACATACACACACACATAGCAAGCAGTAATCATCTCTCTGAATTCATTACTTGTTTTAATGTGCTATAGACCTGGCTACTTCACTCCTGGGTCTGAACTCAGAAGACTCTGAGTCCCACCACAGAGGTGCTTACACATCCGTGTGTATAGATGCTTTATTCGCAATAGCCAGGAAACAGACAGCTGAGCTGGGTGGGAGCAGATGAATGGATAAAGAAAGTGTGCCTATACACAGTGGGATTGTTTTTTATTTGGCCATAAAGAAAACTGAAATCATGACATTTGCAAAGAAAACAGAATAGAAAAGAAAAAATGAGGGGAACTGCGTTGGTTCCCTCGGCCTTCTCAGCTCTGTCACCAGATACTTAGGTGGCCTTGGGTGTGCCATCTAACCTCTCTCCATTTGGATTTTCTCAGAACTACAGTGGTAGGGGGGATTATCAAAGCAACGCCTGAAGGAGGGTGATGTATATAATTTGGATTTGGTCTGCATGATCTGTTCTCTTGTAAATATCAAGGATATGCGTACATAAACGTGAGTCTCTTGCAGCTACTGCTCTTGCAAATAGTGAGGCTCTGGCAGATAGCACTGTTCCCAAAGGCAATAATCTGCCAGGGCTAACTCTCCACAGTCCCCACCTAACCAGCCTCACCCAGTGCTACTCTCTATCTGGACCTAGAATTCCAAATTGTAAGAATGTGTGCTCTCGCCTCTTAGGGTGAGGAGATGGTTCGGGGGGGGGGGGGGAATCTCTTGCTGCCTCAGGTATGAGGACCTGAGTTCATATCCCCAGAACCCACATTTAAAAACCCATATAAAATCCCTATAACCCACAGTTATAGTGGAGGGCATTTGTAACCCCAGGACTGTGGCGATGGAGACAAAAGAATCTCTGGGGACTGCTAGACTCCAGCCTATCTCCAGGTTCAATGAAAGACCCTTTCTAAAGGGAGTAAGGCAAAGAGTGGTGGAGCAGAATACTCAGAGTCCTCCACTGGTCTCTGCATGTGCACGGGTGCTCACAAACACACACACACACACACACACACACACACACACACACACACACACACACACGAACACACACCCATACACACATACACACACACACACACACACAAACACACACCATGCACACACATTCACACAAGCACTCAAAGAATATGTGGTCACACTTCTATACAGGAAGACTCCCTCCTACATTCTAAAATTTTATTCTTCCTATCAACTGTCAAAGATTGAAAACAGCTAGGTGTTGATTGTGCACGCCTTTAATCCCAGCACTTGGGAGGCAGAGGCAGGTGGAGCTCTGTGAGTTTGAAGCCTCCCTGGTCTTCAGAGTGAGTTCCAGGACAGGAACAGGATACACAGAGAAACCTCTGGGACGGAGGTGGAGGGGGGATTGAAAACAATGTAACTCACAAGGAGGCAACACATGGCACCAGAATCCAATGATGCTCTCCCCACCAAGATTCTTCACCATCACACTCAGGATATGAGCATTATTATTCTAAAAATGGGGTTGGGGAATGAAAGTAGAGGTCATCAATCAATTGACTACATTAATAGGAATTGAAATAATCATAATGAACCCAATGAGACTATAGCCAGAATTCTATGGCTGGGAGCAGAAGGGAAAATAAAAAGACCCAAAGCAAGAAAAGTACTTGGTGAACTGTGGGGGCCTCTGATAATGGAGAGGGACGTGTACAGGGACCAGAGAGCTGACAGTTGGCCTGATGAGAGTCAGCAGGGACAGCGACCACAGCTATAAGCTAGCAATCTGCAGGCCTGTGGGAATGGACTCCTGACTCCAGCCTCCAGATAGATGCCCAGCCAATGTGTTTGCTAAAACCCTAAATAGAGAAGACGCCTGAGCTCTGTTGTTGAGTCGTAGAGCTAGGAGTTAATGGGTGCATGTTTTACAAGCTGCTAGGCTTGTGGTCTTGGGTTAGTGAGCAATAGACAACTAATACATATTGCAGAAGTTTCAATAAAGAGAAAATTTATCCTTGATGGCCAGATGGAGAGGCAGAGGATCTGTCATCTGGGGAGTCTGGCTGTGTCCCAAGAGGCTTCTTGGAGTAGAATTTATTACACTGGGGAAATTACCATATTCCTAATCTGAAGTCTCAGACTTGTACACTCAGAGACACATTTTCTTTCATATATCCAGATGTATCTCAAACTCTTATTGGCCAAGCTCATAGTACTGATATATAAAACAAAACTAGCTGGTCCTGACTCACATCGACCTATGTAACATCCAAGAAACTAAGACACAAATCACAAGAACACTATCAACATTGTGAAATACAATGGTAATTCCCTTCACAAACACTTTGATGTTCTTATAGTTAAATCTTGGATAAAATATTATAAATGCCTTGAGTTAATTTCCCAAGATAAAAATAAGTTCATATTTAAGGTTTTTGATGAAGATTGCCAAATTGCTTTCCAGAAAGAAGGCATCATGTTTGAGTGAAGCCACAGTGCACAGAGATGCCTCTTTCCTCTTTACACTGTGAAAAGACCACATGCTAATTAACCACATACTAATTAACCACATGCTGGTTAATATAACCAAATGACAGAGATAATCCCATGTCTTTGTCTTCATATAGTTGCATTATTTTTTACTTTGGGGGAGGAATACTTAAAAATCTACTGTCTTAGCAAATTTCAAATATAAAACACATTATTGATACAATTTATTATCATTAACTATTGTATTAGTTTGGGTTCTCTAGAATCACAGGGCTTATGGAATGAATATATGTATGTGTGTGTATATATGTGTATATATACATACATACACACATATATATATATGGAATTTATTGGAATGACTTACAGGCTGAAGGCTAACTAATCCAACAACGACTACCTGTGAACAGAAAATACAAAAATCTAGTAGTTGCTCAGTCCCACAAGGCTGGGTGTCTCAACTGTTCTTCTGTATATGCTGCAATTCCAAAGAAGTAGGCTCCAATGCCAATGAAGGAAAGTGCTAGCAAAGCAAAAACAAGCAGGCAAAGAGCAAAAGCTCCTTCTTCCATGTTCTTATATAGACTTCCTGCAGAAGGTGTGGCCCAGATTAAAGGTGTGTCATCTGCCTCAAGATCGGGATCCAAAGTGTGTCTTCCTACCTCAAAGGTCTGAAGTAGAAGTGGATTCACCCACGACAAACCAAGCAGGAAATCTCTCGCAAGTGTGCCCTTCATTTCTGGATTGTAGTTCGTTTCAGATACAGTCAGGTTGACAACCAAGACTAGCCATCACAACTATCAATGGCAACACCTCTCTGGAATTTACTTACCTAATGACTGAATGTATATATTTTGTAACAAGGACATTAGTGATATTTCTGGAGAATTTTCCAACCTAAGAAACAAACAAGTACAAGTCTACAATTCTATTTGTTGTGAGGTTTTGGCTTGCTTGGATTTAGTTGGGGAGTGGGACCCTAAAAGTTTGCCTTACCTTTGTTTTTCTAAAGGTCTCATGTGACTCAGGCTGGCCTCAAATTCTCTATGTAGCCAAGGCTGGTCTTGCATTCCCGATACTCCTGCTCATATTTCCCAATATTTCTTCGTTTTAATTGGAAATTTTGGAATCACTAATGGTAACCTTTTCCCCACACTTTTATTGGCAATTTGTTTTTCTCCTTTCTTAAAAATGTCTCTGTATAAAAAGAAGCCATGAATTTGAAAGACTCTTCATTGGTGGGAGGGAGGAAAGGGCAAAATGGTATAATTATATTAAAAATCTCAAAAAATAAAAAAAATAATTAAAAATGGCTATTTATATTTTCAGACTAACTTAACAGAACAATGCC
This sequence comes from Peromyscus californicus insignis, assembly GCF_007827085.1. Taxonomy (NCBI): domain Eukaryota; kingdom Metazoa; phylum Chordata; class Mammalia; order Rodentia; family Cricetidae; genus Peromyscus; species Peromyscus californicus. The sequence goes on from NW_026294503.1 coordinate 20,820,671, forward strand.
TTCTTTGGTGGCATTCTTAGAAATTGTTGCTCAAGGTCGAGTATTCACTCATCCCTATTTTCCTCCAAAATTTGGTGGTTTTACTCTTTCCACAGAAATGATTAATCCATCTGGATCTTATTTTACTATATGGCGTTAGATAGAGATATAGTCTATTTTTTCCAAATTGCTAGCCAGCTCTACCAACACCACTTCCATAGCAAATGATGAACATGTTACAATCTCAAGGGTTCACACAATGGCTGATATTTGAATACTTTTCTCCCAGTAGTAGTGGTCCTTTTGATTTGTCTAATATTCTTGTGATTTCCTCTCCTTCTCCCAAAACCTCCAAAGAAAGAATTTTACCGAGTCATTTTCAATAAGCATTGATTCTGGTAATTTATTTAGTCTCCAAGTACAGAACACTTTCTGTAGGCCATGCTCTAAACTGGGCTATGCAGGAGTGATATTAACTTTGTCCACTTGATATAACTAGTATCACCTGGAGAAATACTCTCAACCAAGGTTATCTACATTGGGTGTCTACATATGTGCATGTTTATTGGGGGCTGATATAATTATGTCAGTTGATATGGGAAGACCCAGCCCATTGTGGGTGGTACCATTCCCTAGGCAGGAGGTCCCGAACTGTATGTATAAAAGCAGAGAAAGTAAAGGATGCACAAGCAACCAAACAAGTGAGCATTCATCCTTTCATTTCTCTCTGCTCTTTACTGTGGCTATAATGTGACTAGCTGTTTTTAAGTTTCTGTCTTGACTTTCTTGAATTATAAGCAGAAATATAGCCCTTTTCCCCCTCAATTGCTAATGCCAGGGTATTTTACCTAACAATAGGAGTGAAACTAGATCTATGGGATCAGGCTGAATCACCAGAGTTTATTTTGTTAATCTTTGGCTAGACTGGAGCTCACTATGTAGACCAGGCTGACCTCAAACTCACAGACATCCATCTTCCTCTGCCTCCTGAAGGCTGAGAGTGAAGTTGTGTACTATCACAGCTCAGAGTTTATTTTCGAAAACAATTTAGCTATGAAACCCATAATTAAAAGCAGTAAGAGCTCTGGTGCAATAAACACATTACTATTTACTATTATTTATTAAACACTTATTGTGTATTTCTTACCTAATTAAGCATGCCATCTCATTTCCTCGGGACAATGTTAGCTCTCCCTACTCTCATTTGTCTATACCTACTCACCATTTATGAGTGATTAAAGAAACATAAGTTGGCACCATGTCTAGTCCAAGCCATCAGTCCTACACGAACGGCTTCTCCACCACTGCTGCAATAAATCCAACTGAGCCAAATTAAAACGGAAAAGGCAGGTTTCTATAGGGATTAGTTGCTCTTGAGCAAGTTCATAGTCTCACAGTAAGAGGTTCATGAAATCGCTCAGCTGGACTGGGTTAGGGGCTTCTTGTAGGAGAAGGGTGTGAGGCAGTGACGTGCTTCATAAAGTATTGGAGTATTGCCTGGGTTAGGGGTCCGGTAGGTGTGTCCTGGGCCCAGTGGTCACTTTGGAATCCAGAACTGAGTTCATTTTGTACAGAGTTTTGTGCGGGCTTTTGTAAGACCCGGCTTCTGGCAGGAATCTCTTCGTCCCGTTGGTTGGTGGTCTTCTGCAAGCTCCGGCTTCTGGCTGGAAGGGAGAGGGGAGATCTTTTTGTCCCGAAACCACCAGCCTAACAATACAGAACACTATTGGTTGCAGTCAATAGGATACAAGAAGACAACTGTAGATCATCCTTGCTAATCAGCCGGTCACGAATCCCTGCGTAGAGAGTTTAAACTGAACTAAGACAGCCATGTAGATTTTAGCCATGAGACTGAATAGGGCCCTGACCAATGATCTGCATCTGCTTCCTTCTGTTGACTCATGTGGACTGGGAGTGGTGGGAAGTTTCCTCTTTCTTAAGTGGAAAATTACCTAGGATAGTCACCCTGGTGCTTTTGGTCAAAACGTAAATGGCCAAAACCAACCTCAATTGTCTGGGAGGGAAGAAACACATACAATTCTAAGGTCAGCAGTGAATTTCTTTAGAGTCAGCCATGTACCTGCAAGTGCCCTGGGAGTTTGAGGTGAGGGCAATCTTTAGCTCTGGTGTGGGCCCAATGCTGGATGCTGGATGCCTAGACCACCAAAGGGAGAAGATAAAAAATGGGGGAATCCAGGAAGAAGAGCAGAGAGGAAATACAGTGAATTAAGTTGTACAAATGCTGCTTGTAAGGTATCTGTGGTCCTTCAGATGGACAAAGTTGAGGCAAGGAGCCAAAACCGAGAAAAAATGTAGGTCTAAGTTCTGGCAGTATTACCCCTTCATGACGGCCATATAATATGGAAAGGAGGAGGAGTGAGAACAATCTACCAATAAATGCAAAAACTAAAGTTAGCAGAGAAAAAAAAACTCTTGGAAAAATGGAAGCAGACCTTGGGGAATTTTTTAAAAAAAACAATGACAAGAAATAAGGTTGACAGAAAAACAAATGGAATAAAAATTTCAAGTAAAAAGAAAATAGCCCCAAAAAAGTGCTGATATTTTATTAGCTATATATAAAAAAATGACTTATGGCATACATAAAAATAAATTTAAAGAGGATTAAAACTAAAATATGAAAGTCATAATTTAAGAATTTCTGAAGGAAAGAAAACAGTTTAATGAATTATGAGTATAAAACTTAAAAAAAAACCTACAAAGATCCAGCAAATTTGTCACAAAAAATAGAAATCACACTTTTAAAAATACAAAAAACAAAAAAGTCAAAATATAAGCTGAAGACTAGAAAAATATATATTTAATATATGTACTCCTGAGTATCAACATACATAAAAATATCTCTCTCTCTCTCTCTCTCTCTCTCTCTCTCTCTCTCTCTCTCTCTCTCTCTCCCCTCCCTCTCTTTCTCTCTCCCTATTTCTATCAAACACAAAAAGATTAATGGAAAAGCAGTGAGAAGGCATGAGTACAAGTCTCATAATTAAGAACCCTGAATCTGAACTGGCAATGACTATGTGGAAAACCTTCTAAACGTCACTGAGGGGAACAGTTAAAATAATAATGAGATAGAAATTCACATCCATCAACTTGGCCAAATTAAAGAAGGACAGTGTCAGCCACCTAGAGGGTGGTACAGCAGGGCTTCTAGACCAACACCATTGGCTTTTAGGACATGAAATTCCTTCTCATTGGGGGTTCACTCCTTTGCACTGTGGTTGTTTTACCAACCAGACCTTGTTTCTTGCCACCAGATGCTTAGTGCTATCTATGACAACTAAAACTATCTCTACACACTCCCAAATTTCACCTACAGGCAGATTTACCCCTCACTTCATGGAGATCACCAGTGTCCAACATGGCTGGTGAAAACATAAACTGTGCTCATTTTAAGTAAAACTGGGATGTGCAGCATCTATTATCTAGTAACGTGCTCTCTAGTGTGTATATCTTGGAGAAACTCTCCCACTGGACAGACTCTCACATGTATACTCAGAGAGGTATGTTGAAACCATTGCAGCCTCAACTGAATATTGGAGATTTGTGAACAGTCTCAACATTGGTAATGGACTACAAATAGACTAGCTCTTATAACTTGAATTAACCTGTTTATTTTAGACTATGTTCTGTCACGTGGCTTGTTACCTCTCCTCCATACCATATGTCCTACTGGCTTGGTGTCTCATTGGTGAATCCAAGTGCCTCAGATTCTTGCCAGAGTTTCTCTATCTCTCCCCAGAAGTCCCATCTATCCTTTCCTGCCCAGCTATTGGCCATTCAGCTCTTTATTAAACCAATCAGAATAAAACAGCAATACATTTTCATATAGTGGGATCAAATATCCCACAGCAAAGTTTAAGTCTTTTCATGATTTATTTGTATAATACATTATAAAATTCTATATGTTATAAGAAATAAAGTGGAAATTTTTACATGTATTTCTTTTGGTGGGGAGCAGGAAGGCATGTGCCATGCTGCACTTGTGAATTTTAGAAGATAAGTTGTGAGAGTTGGTTATCTCCCACTATGTGTGTTCCCAGGGTCAAGTGCAGGTCATCAGGTTTGGCAGCAAGATTTACCAACTGAGCCCTCTCACGGTCCTCTAAAACTGCAAATGTATTTAAAAATTATTATTATGTCCTTTTATTTTTAAGACCAACATACAATGTCTTTCCTCTTCCCTTTCTTCCCTTGAAACACTCCTTTGAAACACTCCCATATACTCCTCCTTTCTCTCTTTCAAATTCATGGCCTCCTAAAAAATGCAAATTTCCCAAGCTGGTTGTTGAGTACACAGAGTGATTCAGTGGACAAGTGTGTGACAATTGGCAGCCTTTTAAATCTAATTGTTTTTATTTTTTACCTGTAAAATAATATGAGGTTATATGCTTTCCAGAATCCAGATCACCAATATGATATATTGACTCATATCAGAAACTAAAATACCCATTTTCAAGTTTTTGAGGTGCTACTTTAGAAGACGGTAATTCACTCAACCCTAGATTATTCTTCAGGACAATATAAGAAGTAATTTCCCACCAAACAAAATAAACCAGCAAAGGAAGATGCCTTTGGAAGTGATGTATTCACTCTTCCCAAACAACCCTGCCAGAGGACAGATAATTATTTATCATGGGGACTACAGAAGAATTTACCAGCTTGGGAAAGTGATCAACTTCTCCATGAACTCAAGTTGGCCATGCTTCCATGTAAATATTTTCCATTTAGACTGTTAGCTTAGATGTCACAAAAGAATAGCCAGGATCCAATTTTTTTTCAATTGCAATAGATATAGCTTTATGGTTTGTAATAGCTGACCAGAGCATAAGCAATTTCTTGCTTGTTAATTTGAACATGTAGCCAGAAATAAATAGCACACAGTATGTGTAATGCAATCTTAAAAGTCTTTTACTGGAACCATGCTTAGATCTCATACAAGAAAATGAAAAAAAAATCAGAAATGTAAATGACTGTGATGTCAGACTGATGAAGCAAATCCCTAGAGATTCTTGGAAGTTAGAGTGGGTTTTCAAATTCATTATGATTGAATTATAAAGTAAATGAAAAACAGCAGGGTTGAATAGGAAGTTGATGTGGGCAACGTAGAAAGTTGTTTGGATGCCCCGTGGCAGGAAACAAGGAAATCAAGTGCATATCAAGGGCAGAGAGTTTTTCTTCCAGTTTCTTCTTCTTCAGTCTTTATTGTGTACCGAGCACAGTGGTGGTCATTTACATACAAAGTCACAAAAAGACAGTGTTACCCACTCTGAAGTGCATGTTTTCAAAGGAGAAACAGACACACATGATTAAGTGAGCTAATATTAATAACTGTAAGCTAGTAGCTAAAAATCTATTGAGCACTAGCCATGAAGGAGGTACTGTCCTAAGTACTTTGTACATACTCATTTATTTTGTTCTCTCATCAACCTCCAGAAAGGGAATGGCTACTCTGCCGGTAGCACAGATACTAAAAGGAAGCCTGTCTGGGGTACGTGGTTTAACTCAGCTCACAGCTGATCAGTGGCAGAAACGAGGTTCAGTCTAGATCTAAAGTATGTGCTCTCAAGGGGGGCGTGATTACACAGGATTATACTCTCAGTGCTTGGGAGGTGTTGGCAGGAGGATCAAGAATCGGAGGCCAAGCTGGGCTACATGAGACCCTGTCTCAAAACAAAACAACAACAAAATCAGAGCCTGTGCTCCTGATGACACACCTAACTACCTTAAACTTCGTAACATTTCAGGGCTAAGTGCAGAAAGTGCTCTTGCAAAGATCCTTATATCCATCAATGTGTACACAATTTTGATTATAAAATAAAAATTTCTAGTATAAAGAATACAGGGAGATTCCATAAAATGTAGCACAGATTGATATGGAGATATGTGTGCACCAAATAGTTCAGGGTCCCCCAGATTCATAAGGCATTTCAATTTTATACTGCAAATGCTCATTAAATGTCCAAGAACTGCTGGAAGAGACGAAAATAAGCACAAAAGAACTTTCTTGACTTTAAGAAGCTGAAACCCTAGTGAATGAGAAAAGACAAGTGCATAGGTTGCCACAACACGGGTCACAGAATAAAGCAATGAGTACAGTAGCCAACCGAGAAGATTGTTTAGGAAGAGAGTTCATTGTCAATCTGGGGTAAGGTGAAGAAAGGCTTCATAGAGAAATCAACATCGTAAGACCTGGGCAGGGTTTGAATAGGTAAGGTTGGACAGAAGTGAAATCAGCCTGCTAAAGAAAGGAATAGAATATGAGTGGGTAGACTCTAAAGAACTACTTTTAGTAATGAATAAATCATGTTGATCAGTGGGAGAAAATAGATACAGAAGAAATAGTGGATTAGGACACTGTGCAGTGACCCTGAGGAAATGATTCAAAAATGTTGTGATGAATGAAGAATTTTTCTGAGGCCAAGTAATATTTATGCCTATGTTACTCTATCATTCCATCGTGTCCCTGTAGCAGGAATCTTAAAAGTTCTTATCAATAAAATCAAACCTGAGGCCAGTTATTGGAGTGAATGCTGGAAGATCAGAGAAGCAGAACAAGCCACAGCTACCTCACCTTGCCAGTTCCTCAGCTGATCCTATTTCCTCATACTGGATGCCTCTCAGCTGAACTGTGCTGCTAGAAACCTAAAAGCTTAACCAGCCAAATGCTTCTAGTTCCTGGTCTTCACGCCTTATATACCTTTCTGCTATCTGCCATCACTACCTGGGATTAAAGGCTCACTTCTTGGGATTAAAGGTGTGTGTCACCATGCCTGGCCATTTCCAATGTGGCCTTGAACTCACAGAGATCCAGAGGGATTTCTGCCTCTGGAATACTAGGATTAAAGGTGTGTGTGCCACCATTTTCTAGCCTCTGTATCTAGTGGCTGTTCTGTTCTCTGACCCTAGATAAGTTTATTAAGGTGCACAATATTTTGGGGAACACAATACCACCACATGTCCCTACCATTTTGGTTTAATATCTCTTTTCACCGAAAAGGAACCCAAAATAATACATGCTACTGCCATGGCTCTTGGTTACCTACCATAACTACATGGTAAAACCCTATTGCTGAAAACATCACACTCATTGGCTTCAGGACATAGAGAAATCTACTCGAACTGACCTGCAGACTTCCTCCCTGCTGAAGAACTTTCCCAGTGCCAGAAGGTGTTATCCAGTCTCCTGGGGGAAAAGAAACATCAATAATCTTACCTAGCTCTCTCCCCTGCCTGCCGTAATACCTACCTGGCAGGTGGGATATGCCCACTGATGCAATAATGGAGCACTTTCTGATTGGATTTGAAGCCTGCTCCTTCTTCAGAGGCTCTGCCAGGCCCTATACTGTAATCCTAAACAAAAGCCCATGGATGGGAGGTCATGTGTCCTAGAGCAGAATCTACTACTGCCATTTTGCTCAATAATCTTCTAAATATGTCTATCCACAGATTTGTGCTTTTTTCAACCTTGGCTATGGAAACTTCTTTTTGCAATTGGTGTTAGTTAATTCAGGGACTCATAACTAGTCAAAGTGCTCAGGATAACAGACCAGCTGCTCAGCCCCAAATGATACATCTTTATCCACCCTTTCACTATCTTCACTTCCAAGGCTCAGAGAACACAGAGAAAAGGGAGGTAGAACAAATGAAAGGATCCCAGGATGGGGAGGAGTGCTGTGAAAGGATGCTATGACTATTGTATTCACAAACTCGCAGCCACTGATCACAACACAGGGTTAATCCAGCCAAAATTCTAGCACAGACGAGAGAGGTGCTCTCCACGTCCCACTTTTTACTGAGGAGCTATTGGAATCAGATAGCTGCTGGGGAAATGAGAGAGCCATTCTTTTGTGAGGATATGGTCACTGGTATGTTTCCCATGTCACAGCAGATAGATGGCCCCAAATCCAAACACACATATCGGCATCATTAACTTAATTTAATGAGTCATCAGAAGAAAAAATGGGAGAGAGAGAGAGAGAGATGAAATTAGGAGATGGGAGGAAAACATATTGGTAAAAGAAATAGGGTTGGGGGGAGAAAGTGGGGTGGACATGATCCTATTTTATATGTATGAAATAATAGTGAAAAATATAACAAAATTAATAAATAAAAATGAAAATCAACAAGTATTTATTCAAGTATGTTGTGGAATATTATTTTAACTATGTGAAGATGCGTTAATTGTTTATGCTGCATTTGTTTAATTATGTAAAGATATGTTGCATATTTACCTTGCTTGCCTCAGCAAGCACCTGATTGATCTAAAAAAAAATCTGAACAGCCAATAGCTAGGCCATAGAGGAATAGGCAGGGCTGGTGGACAGAGAGAATAAGTAAGAGGAGAAATCTAGGAGTGAGTAAAGAGAACAAGAGAGAAGAAGGGAGAATAAAGGGAGATGCCTGGGGCCAGCCAGGCAGCCACCAGCAAGACTGACATGGAAAAAGCAGGGAAGTAGAACATATGGAAGGAAAGAAAAGTAGAAAGCTTTGAGGCAAAATGTAGATGAAGAGAAACAGGTTAATTTAAGTTATAAGAGCTAATGGGACAAGCATAAGATAAGGTTGAACATTCATAACTAACAGTAAGTCTCTGTATCATGATTTGGAAGCTGGTTGGTGGCCCAAAAGAAAGTCTACTACAGAAGTATGGCAAATGTCTAGTAGAGTGCTACAGTGTTAATGACATGGGTAGGGCTTCTCCCTAGAAAATAAATGACAAGTCTTACATCAACCTGTGGTAATGGAGATTCAAGGTAAAATTTCTAGGATAGGAGGATGGATGAACTATTGACATTGCTGGAGTGGAGGAGGGGACATCTACAGATTTGAAAGGATGGCTTTGAAATAAGGTGGCAGGGTGAACTCTGAATGTGTGCCTGAAAGATTTTTAGTGCACACTTAATAAATACTTTTAATAATACAAAAGGACAATTTTGAGTGCCAGAGCTGTTTAGTAGAGCATACAATCCATTTGGAATGTTGAACATGTCTTCTCTAACTTATTATTGATCTTTGGAATATTTGATCACATTTGGTGGTCAATAGCCCTGGATTTCATCATGTCCCAAAATTTCCCAGACAACCAGAGGCCAACCAACCACACTTTAAATCAAAGCATTTGCTTGCCTATCTTTCCTTTTTCTGAGAATTTGATGCTCTTATTTTTGTAGCCTTTTCTTTGGCCAACAATGTATCTTGTAGGAAGAAGGAGGAGGGGGGGGGGGAAGGAAGGCATGAGAAAGGCTAAAACTAAATAGTAAGACTATGGATGAAAAAGGCTACAGTCACATTGTTCATAAAGTAGATTCACCCAAAGGGAAAGTTTGGGTGACAGGCAAGGAAATGATTATATACTGTGTGATGCACACCCTATGTCCTGCCTGAAGTGGTCCAGCATTCTCTGTACCTCCTGTTTTAATCAAGAGTCTTGGCAGAATTATTTCCACTGGAGGTTAGTTTATCAATTCCTCTAAATTACCATAAATGGAGGCCGTTTAGAGGTAATATATGAAATTATAGGCTCAGATTGGCTCAGATCTAACAATCTAAATGGGATATAATGATTTGTCTGAGAGAGGAATCCTGCAAAACTATAATTTAATAAATAACAACAAATGATTAAGATTAAGACGGGAGTAAGAGTGCAGGAGAAATTAGGACTAAGGAAGGCCAGAGAGAAAAAGAAGCTTCAGGAAGGAAAGGAAAACAAACAGTATGAGATTCTTTCAACTGTCCATCAGTCAAGACCAATTAGAACATGTTGAGATTTGTGGTGATGGTGGTGGTTTTGTTTTAGCAGCAGAAAGCTGCAGCAGGCAGTGAAATGACTGTGTTCGATCCAAGAAAAACGTAGTTAATAAAACTGTAATGTCCAGTGGAAACTATCCTTTCAGGAATCTCAGTTAAAGCTGGGGGTAGGGGGTAAAGGGAAGCCGGAAGTGGTTTAGGGAGGGCCTGTACACAGTGCATAGGACAATAACAAAAGTGCTGTGCTGCAAGACAGCATTTTGGTCTTTTTCCCTTTAGGTCTTGCTTATAAATCATGTTTCCTGTGCTTATCAAGAAATTTCTGAATGAGAGATGTCATTAAAATTTATATGAGACACAATTATCATTTCGATAGTTTAAGTTAATATAAAATGTTCTCACTGATTCCCATGTGATGAGATTTATATAATCCTAACATCACACCTTGTATCAACTCAATATGATTTTAATTGATTCATATGAAACATCTATTCATAATATTCTTAAATTACATACACATATACACACATCCAGGAATATAATAGTAAGCAGAATTAATATTTTTAGAACTTACAATGTAAGGCTTTCTGGTGGTTTGAATAAGAATGACTCCCATAGGCTCATACGTTTGGATTCTTGGTCCCCAGTTAGTAGAACTATTTGAGAAGGACAGTGTGGCATTGTTGGAGGTGGTGTGACACTTGGAGGTTGACTTTGAGGATTCAAAAGCTCATTCTCTCTCTCTCTCTCTCTCTCTCTCTCTCTCTCTCTCTCTCTCTCTCTCTCTCTCTGTGTGTGTGTGTGTGTGTGTGTGTGTGTGTGTGTGTGTGTGTGTGGTGGGGGTGCACCTGATGGTTGTGTCTCAAGATGTGAGCTCTCAGCTACTACTCCACCACCATGCCTGCCTGTTGCCATTCTCACCACTATGAAGGTCACAGACTCTGACCCTCTGAAACCATGGGCACCAAAGTAAATGCTTTCTTTTATGAGTTGTCTTGGTCATCATCGGTTGTCACAACAATAGAAAAGTGACTAAGACAGTCTTGGTTACAAGTGCTCCTGTTTTATTTACCTTAGTTTCCTGCTTGTTACTGCTACATCGTGTAAGCGTGCAGAGTCTGCCTCTTCCTGATGTCTCATGATGAGTAACTGGTGAATTGAACTTAAGACACCAGGTCTTGTGTTTTAATCATGACTCTATCATGGTTCTTGCTTAGAGAAAAGCATTGCAAAAGGCAATGTTTTGTTTACCTACTCTTGTCTTTGCTGCCTTTCTTAGGCTCATTTCTCCCTTCTGAATCAACTTGCACAATAAAAAGGAAAGCTCAGTCATTTGGGTGGGTATACCAGTTTTCAGATGGACTCAGACTTGGGTATGTTTATCCCTGTGTTTGATGAGCTACTTAGCTACTGCTCAGTCCCCAGCTGGGAACCAAGGAGGGATCCAACTGGCATGACCATGTCAAGGCCATGGGGCCTCTGGACAAGGCAGATAAACAGAAAATGGTTTCTGGTTGTCTAAGTTAGAATTGAGATCCAGAGGGGAAGTAAAAATCTCCTTCACATGAAAATCATTCAAGATATTTATAGAAAGAAAGAACAAGGCACTACACAAGACAAAGCCCTTCCACTGGACTTCACATCCAAGGATTGGAATTGCATCATAAATGAGAATAAAACAAAGGAGGAGGTACTCCTCTGAGTGCTTGCCTAAAGTGGACAGCTTTCAGCTTGACTGCACACATATTTTTTCAATTTCCTTATTATGAGCTACACAGTTAGCAACACAAAATAGTATGAGGTCAAACACTAAATGAAGCAACATGAGCCCTCCAACAAAAACAAAACAGGACAATATCCAAATAAACTGATGGCTAGATATCATAATAGGGAAACCAAATCAAAATTCTCTCTGTGCTCCTCTTAAATGTATAGGGTTCCCTGAAACACGGGCATTTCTATAATGATCCGTAAATATACATTATTTAAAGCAAATGTAAGGGTGACATAAAATTGCATAGAATGAAAGTCAAAGTAAAAAATCTAACACTAGCCCTTTTTCATGGGATGTTTAGAATCTAATAAAGAAGTCATTTCATATTTTTTTAGTTTGTCATGACAGAGTTTCTGTCCTGGCTGTCCTGGAACTCCCTCTGTAGACCAGGCTGGTCTCGAACTCAGAAATCCACCTGCCTGTGCCTCCTGAGTGCTGGGATTAAAGGTGTGCACTGCCACCATCCCCTGGCATGCCTATTTAATTAAAAAAAACTGGTGTGCCCTTATGGTAAATATTATGCATTTTAACTGGGGGGGTGGGCAATGAAAGGAATGGAGTCCTCTAAGCTTTGAAGTGTCTTTCCAAGGACTAGGAACTTCACATGTCTGTATATTCCTCATTGCATACCCCCATGGAAAATTATGGTGTCATTCCCAATTTGTGAAGAAAAACTTGAGACTCAGGGTTAAATTACTCATTCAAATTCACTGAGCAAGTAAGTGGCAGGGCTGAGTTCAGAAGCCAATTCAATCTGCTTGGTCCTTCAAAGGTTCTCTCTGGATAATAAAAGCATGGTCTCTCAAATTTTAAAGGCTGTAAAATCATAGAAATTTAGACATAGGTCTAAATAATAAATAATAAATAATAATGACATAGGTCATTAGATAGCAAAATGTTGAACTTGGCTTTATAATATATAATAAAATAGATTTGTGTGATACACTTGTTTTGTATTTAAAACTGAAATAAATCATTGAGTAAAACTAATTTGTATGTAGAAATATAATTGGCCTAATCATTGCTTGTGAGAATTACAACATAATTCATTCAAACAGACAATGAGTTTTCAAAATATTACTTTGATCTAGAAGTTTAACTTATTCTGAAATAAATATAAGTAGCACTTAATGACCTAATATCTATTGATTTTTCCAGAAATGGAATTTCTACATGAGATTATTAAATGAATAAATCTTCTTCATTCAATATAAGAATGAGGTAAAGCAATTACATTTGTAATGAAAATTATAAATCGATTATGAATGCATGGTACACATAACAAAATCCTAATTTAACTATGTTAAGTAGTAAATTAAATGTGCTAATTCACATAATGGGAATTCTGGAATATAATCATCCTTATGTAGGTCTAATCGAGGAGTTCAAAATATTCTACCCAAGCATCGCTCTGCTCTCTTCTCTGCTAGGTCCTTTCATGACGTTCCTCTGAAGGTTCCCTTGTTCTCCTGTGATAGTAATGGTTTCCATAGACACACATGTCACAGTCCTATTTCGCACTATCAACCATAGGGAAAAACTAAAGATCTACATAGTTTCCACAGAGGAGAGACAATGATATTTTAGTCATTTAAGTGTTTCCATGTTAATTCACAGTGTCATTATCTCTGCTTGGACATGCTGATCCATGGTCAGGAGGATAAAATATGAGCACTCACACACTCTCCAAGTTTCCTGCCCTGAAACTGAAGCTACATACCCCATTCAACATGGACTCAGAATTGGAAGTTGTTAACCTCTCAAAGAAGAACTTGTATGTGGTACAATCAAGATGGAAAAGGGTGCTGGTGTCCTCCAAATTGCCCAACTTGGTCAAAATTGGAAGATCTCTGGGCAAGACAGTGATGACAACTGTCTAGGAGATTAATAAAGTACATCTTTGAATATGTCTGTGAGGGTTTTACAGAGACAATTACATTATGAGGGCTTGAACCCACTGGTGGGACTAATAGCAGACCAACCTACTATCCATACATAATATGTGTAAAGTAAATATTTGTTGAATTAATCTAGCTAGGAATTTTGGAGGGAGACCATCACTGGGATGTATTCTTGAGATTTCTCTCTGCCCCAGCCTCTTCCCAAATCTTGTTCTCTGCTTCCTTATCACCATGAAGTTGGGGACATGCAACTATAACCAAGAAGCAAGTAACCATGGACTGGCTGCTCTGAAACTGTGAGCCCAGTACATCTTAAGTTTTTCTCTCAGATCTTTTTGACATAGCAACAAGAAAATCAGCCAGTACAAACACAGATGAACTCACAGATTGGAAGGATGACCATAGCAATAAAATTTTAATAATTCTATTGTTAGTAGGTATTGGCTGATTACTAAATCAGAAGCTTAACACCTCATACAAATAACTAGGTTGAAACTTCACAAGTACCTATGAGGCAGGTATTATTATTATATCCATATTTTACAGAAAAGGGGACTGAAACCCATAGTAATGTAGCCACTTTGTAATATAAAAAGCCCCAATCATTAAGCTAAGAAATTTCATCTAGATAATTGAGCTCTTAAGGGAAAACCATTAGCTATCACACAGCTAAGACTAGATTCATACATCATATAGCTACTGCATACTTACTGCATATGGATATGACCACCACAGGCACTGTGCTGGATGTAGAGTACAGCAAAGCCAACATGCAACTTCATCTTGTACTTAATTTCTCATGTGTCTCAAACTCTCCCAAGCTCTCCTACTTCCAAGTATTTCTTCAACCAGGAAGTTTCCTGTCTCTGCAAATCTCCTCCTCCTTAATGCACATGCTTCACCTTTGTTGGAATCTAAAACTTAAACCCTTGTTACCTCAACATTTGTATGCCACACTCTACTATTTTTGTCTTTCCAGAATTGTCATTTCAAATCTTGAAACCTTGACTCTTCCACCTTCTTAGACTCTCACGACAGTCCATCTTGTCTATTGCTTCATGAGAGACGAAGTTATTAAATTATAACTTCCTCACATATACCCTTAATCCAAAGCTTAGCCCCAGAATCTTGGTATTTACTATGAAACATCCTTCTGAACCCACTATCAAGACTCAAATCAGATCAACCTATACATATGGAATATTTAGCTTGTAATCACTTCTGAAATTGTGTTTTCTTCCTGTCTCCGTTGTCAGAAACTGGACCCAGTCATTATTGTCCATTAGCTGCACACCCTTCTAACTGTGTTCCTCATCTGCCCATGTGCTCTGCCCAACCCATTCTTGAGGTACAATATTTGGAAAATCTAACTCCACTGTGTAAAAACTTTCAATTCTTCTCCTTTCTAAAAAGCAACAATTCTTAATACAAATCACACAGACTCATTCATCTAGTTTCTGAGTACACAGTACATTTCCCACAGCTCATTATCCCTTACCTGTCTATAGCTCATCATGTCTGCCTTACTGGAGGTCATCATGCATTTTGCTCTCTCTGCTTGGCATTCCTTTACATTCTTTCCCATTCCATGAACAAGAATAGCTTGCTTCGGTGATCTCTTCTATAAACTCAACATATAAAGACAATCATTTAACATCTACAAATACCTAGAGACAGTAATTGACAAGTGACCCTCAAACACACCAAATGCCCAGTGGTTATTCACCAAATGCCTAGTGGTTATTTGCACAGAGTTTGAGACAAAATCCCCTGGGTTTAAATTCTCAACTTGCCAGTCGTAAACCTGTGGCAAGTTGGCAAGTTACCTAAACAGTTACCAATGAAGCGTCTTTACACCAGGATACCACACGCAGGATTTCATGTACGTTCCTATGAATTGATACATGCAGTACATATGTACTACTTAGAACAGTTCTGTATAAAATGCCTCTCTCTCTCAATCTCTCTCTCTCTCTCTCTCTCTCTCTCTCTCTCTCTCTCTCTCTCTCTCTCTCTCACACACACACACACACACACACACACACACACACACACACACACACTCCATTCCCACCTCTACTCCTTTCCTCACCCCCCCTTCTCTTTTGTGTTACGTGCAGGTGTGCACCGGATGAGGGCCTTGTAGAGACCGGAAGTTGAGACACAACGTCTTGTTAATAACTTCTCCACCTTTATAGCTTTCAGATGGGTCTCCCATTGAACCTAGAGCTAGCTGTTTTAGCGAGGCTGGCTGACCAGCAAGCCCTGAAGCCTCCTGTCTCCATCCCCCTCGTTGGAGTTAAAGACATTCATTGTCGTGATAGGCTGCTGGGGATCCAAACCCAGTCCTTGTGCTTACACAGTAAGTACTTTACCCATGGAGCCATCTCCCCAGCCCTAAAGGGAACATTTTCATCCAAGAATTCTGTGTCCAGCTAACTTGCCCTTTAACTGAAAAGGACCACTCTATATGCAAAAGTTCCTCAGGAAATACATAATTCAGCTAGGTCTCCTGAAAAAGTTATTGATATTATACTCCAAAGATCTGAGAAATGAGCCAAAGCAAGTTATGTGACAAAAAGGAAATCAATGCAGGTGTGAGGGATCATTATAATACTTTAAATATAGTAATGAAATGTAATGATAATTTTTAATTTAACTTTGTTTATAAATACATAGTATAAAATTATATGTGATATGAAAATGTCACATGATACCCTATAACAGAAAGTTAATTTAAAAATATGTAAATAGGAAAAATACATTTAAATGTTAATAGTTCTGTGGTTTTACATAAAGAAACCTTAACATCAAGAAATAAAAATAAAACTATACAAAATGTGTAACAATATATTAAATATAATATGAAATTTTATAAAGAAATTTCAACAAACAAAACGTAGGGTGCAAAATGGTCTTTTTGTTTAAGGCAAAATATTCACTCTTAAGCTTCATGACATAAAACGGGTATTTTCATTTCAAAATAAGGACTAATGAAATAAACTGAGCAACTTAATTTCCAAATACACACGTGGAAAGTGTGTTGATTTTAAAAAGTAACAACAATGAAATTATCTGGAGAAAATAAAAGCAGCAAAAAAGCATTACAACAAAACAACAAAGTACCACAAGTATTAGAGGATGCAGAACAACTCGAGACAGAAAGTCCATCCTGACGATTTTGACAATGAGCAAATACATATGAGTATCACCTATTAAAGCAATGATTCCACAAATAAGTTGAAAAGCAATTCAATGATAATAGTGTTTCTGGGTGCTACTTGAGATAGAAAAGTAGAATTTGAAATAGAGAAATATGTACACAAAAAGATGAATCTGGATATTTCAAACCAGTAAATCATCAAGAAGACACCAGAAAAACAGAAGGAAGGTACGATTTGAAATATTTTTCCCAGACCAAAAAAAAAAAAAAGAATACAAGGAGAAATTATATAAAGACACAAGAGAAAAACCGGGCATTGGTAACATGCAACTATAATCCCAGCACTCTAGCACTCAGGAAGCAGAGGCAGGTGGATCTCTGTGAGTTTGAGGCCAGTCTGGTCTACAGAGGGAACTCCAGGCCAGCTAGGGCTACACAGAGAAATCTTGTCTTGGGGGAAAAAAAGAAAAAAAGGCACAAGAGAAAAATTTCATGGAGAAAGAATGTAATTTGCTATGAAGAAATTGGATACATGTATTATACATTTAATATGCTGGAAATGGCTGCAAATATACAAAGGATGAAAATATATTTATGGAAAATACTAACATAATCTTTTGGCACAACTAACATTAGTGTGCATAAAGTAATAATTCCATATGCTGATTTTAATCTTAGAAAATAAACTTTTCAAATTCTTGAAAGGTAAACAAAATTACAGTGACTCTTTCCCAACTTTAGGAGGAAAAAAATGATCCTCAGGCAAAATAAACTTCCAAAATGTAAAAAGAAGAACTTTCTATTTCAAATGCATAAGATAACATTTTACTTATTAATATGGAGACAGCAATTCTAAATAAAAGCTAATAAATCAGCTTAGCATTATATCCTATAACCAACTTAGCCTTTTCCAAGAATACAGAATCATTTAATAACCAAAAGGTCGATTAATGTGATGCAGCATAACTTAATGGAAAAATCTATGTAATCACTACAAATCTACATAATGGCGTGCACAAATGGACCCAGTGAGGTTGAACAAACAGCATGAATTTAAAACATTTTCTTTAAATCTATAGGACCCTGGTTGCAAAATATTAGAAAAATTATTATGAAAGCCTTGGAGAAGGCAGAATCCTCTGTCACTGGCCCAGACACTAATACTGTTGTAATACACAACAAAACAAGAGAGCAGTACTAAAAGGAGCAGGAAATACCCAGTGCTGTCCAATACTGCAAGACCACTGCATGCATGAAAGGATTGAGAACTAATAATGAATTGTACAGATTTCATATACCAAATGTAACAAGTGACGTTTTAAAAAATATTTTTACTACAGTAGCGAGATGATATGGTTAGGAACAAATTTAGCCAGCAAAAATTAGGCTTTAATGAGGTAAATGTTTACTTTGAAAAAGACTACTAAAAAAGGAAGTTAAGTCATAGCGTGTTCTTGGGTGGAGAAGAAAACAATCATAACAATAAAAATAGAGGGGTTTTTTTATTTTATTTTGGTTCTTCCCATATGTGAAGTTCCTTAAACTCTTATAAACATTACATCATTTATTCTTCAAAAAGCCCCTGGAGGCCACTTAATAATTATTTCCATTTTTAAAATGAGTAAACACTTTTTTTTCAAGTGCACACAAAATAGTCACCAATATAGCTCATACTTGTGTCCCTAAAAACAATTAATAAGCACTTGCAAATGAAAATTTAGTTTCCTCCAAGTGAGTCTCACTGGGGAAACAAACAACTCCTCTTAAAAGATAGGCCACATGGCCAGAAGGAGATGGCCAACAGGAGATGAACTCAGAGGCATCTTTGTAGGGTCCTTGTCTCATAATGCTGTCAGGGCTCTTTTTTCTTTTCTTTCCTTTTCTTTTCCTTTTAATTTTATCCCTTTTTTATTTTTAATTTATCTGTTTTCTCTTCTTTTATCCTGCAAATCCTTTGAGTATCTTTTATCAGTTCCAGTTTTGTGTTTTTACAGGATTCCTGGGTACGTGAATGAGTGAGTCTCTGTATCTATACCTGTTTCTGGTGCCTTTTCTTGAGCTCTTTTTCTTTGGTTTGTTTGTTTTTTCCTATTCTGATCTGCTAGTTTTTGTTCTGCTTCATTATATTTTATTTTATTATTATCCCTTAGAAGCCTATTTGTCTTCTAATGAGAGACATGAAGCGGGTAAATTTAAAGGGGAGGAGAGGTGGAGAAGAACTGGGAACAGCAAAGGGAAGGGAAACAGTCATCAGTGTACATTACATGAGAAAAAAATCTATTTTTAATAAAAGAAAAATCCTTCACTTCAGAGTATTCAACAAATCAGGTTATTTTATTAATTATGTCAATAATGATGCCTTAAAATAAAATTATAATGACTGATAAAAAATTTTAAACAGTAAAATACATACTGTTTTTAAATAAATAAAATAAATAAATAAAAATAAAATACAAAATACATACCAAAATAACTAAACTATACAGAGTACAGTCTCTAATTATCTTAGTTAGGGTTTCTATTGTTGAGAAGAGACGCCATGATCACACCAACCCTTATAAAAGAAAACATTTAATTGGGGCAGCTTACAGTTTCAGGGGTTTAGTCCATTATCATCATGACAGGACATGGTAGCATGTAGGCAAACATCATGTTGGAGAAGGAGCTGAGAGTTCTACATCTTGATCCACAGGCAACAGGAAGTGAACCGTCTCACTGCACATGACTTGAGCATATATGAGACCTCAAAGCCCGCCTCCAGAGTAATTCACTTCCTCTAACAAGGCCACACCTACTCCAGCAAGGCTCCACCTCCCTATGGGGGCCATTTCCTTTCAAACTGCCACACTAATCATATCTAATTTAACTAGAAGTAAGTAACATAAAGCTATCGGGGAAATCCCCAAATACTAAAGAATTAAACAGTGTTTTTATAAGTAATTTATTGGTGAAACCAATTGTCCCTAGAGAAATAATTTAAATTGAGGTGAGGCTATCAAAATATTTGTGATTCAGCTAAATCAATATTTATTTTTAAAAAAATATCATTAAGCTATATACTAGAAAACAAGAAAGATCTCAAAAAAACATTAGACCCACCTTAGGAACCTGGAAATGAAAGGTTAAAATGAGTGCAAATCAGATAGTAGATGGAAAAATCATAAAAAAAAACAAACCAGAAACCAGTGTCATTGAAAGCAGAGGGGGAAATAAACAACAAATCTAAAAGTTTGTTCTTTGGAAACATCAATAATATTATAAACTTCCATTCAGAATTATCAATAAGGAGAAAGAAAGTACCAGTATCAGAAATGAAAATGGAATTTTCACTACAGTGACCAGAGGCCTAAAAGGACAGTAAGGGAACATTATGAACAGTTTGTGCACATAAATTTCACAGCTTAGATGAAAATGGACAAGCTTATCAAAGGATACATACTACCAAAGTTCATAGAATTAGTAAGAATTAAATTACCCATGTATTCCTACTGCTAATTTTGAAAATTGAACTAGAAGCTTAATCTTTCATCAAAGTCATCATTATGACCACGTCTCCTGGGGTCCTTAAACCTGAATCAACTGTGTAACAGGACCGTGAAGCTCCCGGGATTGGCTTCTTGTGTTTAGTGCCTCAAAACACAGGTTGAATGGGCACCATTGTACAATGCAACCTGTAGTGTAGGCCTTTGGTGTTTACACTTAGTAAAAGGACAACCAAAAAACTGACAGAATCTGGCAAAGTGATAACCACAGGTGTCAATCTGTATGTGAAAAAGCCAATTGTCAAAAGAAACATTAGACCAACTAGGTTTAAAGCACTTATCTGAAGCCACGATACATTATGTAGACAGCAAGGAGAGGTAAAAATAATAACATGGAGTTTAGTAGAGGCTTGACTTAAGCAAAATTCGACGATGATCTCAAAAGCAATAATAATAACAATTAATCCTGAAGACCTGGGTGTACAACTGTTTGTACAAAGCCTTTGGGAGACACTTGAGAGCATAGAACAAGACTTCATTATAGAGTACCCTATCCAGGGTGACTTTGTTTTTCTGAAGGTGATATATAGATATTGCTTTATCTACATACAATGTCTGTATCACTATAAAAGCTGAAAAAGATCACCATCCATGAGTACCTGCTTCCACCTGGTGATCTACATCTTGTGTGTATGCAAGGTATACAGAGTTGAGTTCAGAAGAAATGAAATCCACATGAAATGAAAATTGACTGTATCTTCAGGACATCGAGAACACATGAAAGAAAACCTTTCTCCATAACTGGGTGAAAAAATGTGATTCTCTACAACTCAAAGGAAGCTCCAGATGTGGAAGACGTGGTACAGGGTATTGAATACCTACAATCGAGCACAAGGCATTATGGGCTTGACAAAAATGATTATAACTTTTTAACAACCTAAAAATACTGGTTCAGGATAAGTTGGAATGGGTAATTATACAGCCATTTTGCTTGTCTCCTGAAAATCATGACTGTAACTCACCAGAATGATATCTTTCATAAACTCAGAACACTGATGGACTGAAAGTGCCACCCTGAGTACAATGCTGGTGTGGACAGGTGGGTGTGACTGGAGTGATGCTAACACTGCATCCAAGTAATGAAAGAAAATCTGGTATGCCAATTCCTTTGGATTCAATTGAACCTTAAAATTAGGAAAAAGCAAAGGCAAATGATCAGAAAATGGCACAGTAGAAGAAATATCCTATCAAACAAAGTCAACCATATAGTTAAGTGAGTTGAAGGAAACATCTACTTTTAAAGTTTTCTAGCTTTGTAGCCTTATTGTATAATGATCCATAATTACTATGAGAAAATGTGAATTAATTGTGGAATAACAACTCTCTCCCAGCACGTGGATGTCTCATATATGGACTCTGTACTACATAGCGCTCAAAAATTATTCTTCAGACTTCAAGAAGTATCACTGTTTCCATGCAAATAAATAAATCTTAAAGAAAAGTTCAAGTTCAAACAGCTTTATCAATAAGCTTTGCCAATGCATTACATAGAAAATCAATATCAACTCCAAAATTTCTTCTATAACAAATAAAAGTAAAGGACATTTCCCAGTCTAGTCTCTGAGGCTGGCATTTTTCTGCTATTAAAAACTAGACAAATAATTAAGATAGAAGCAAGAAGGCCGGGCGGTGGTGGCGCACGCCTTTAATCCCAGCACTCGGGAGCTAGAGCCAAGTGGATCTCTGTGAGTTCGAGGCCAGCCTGGGCTACCAAGTGAGTTCCAGGAGAGGCGCAAAGCTACACAGAGAAACCCTGTCTCGAAAAACCAAAAAAAAAAAAAAAAAAGATAGAAGCAAGAAAATTACAAAGCAATATTTCTCAACAGTGTAGTTATGAAAATTCTCAACAAAACTGGCAAATTGAATCCAAAACAGTAAAAATATGACCAAATGAGATTTCTCTTTGAATACCAGACTAATTCAACATTTGAAAGACCATTGAAGTAACTTTTACATAATATATTACATGATTAACATATTATAGGAGAAGATAAATGATTTCTCCAAATTCAGGGGAAAACAGCCACATCAGTCAACGTGGAAAAGGCTGGCAGCCTCTCTGTCTCTCCCAGCTGAAGAATTTGTATGGCATACAAAGAGCAGCTACCCAAAGCATCTGAAGCTTCAGTGACATTCTAGAAAGGCAAAGCTATAAAGTGACATATAAGATAAGTGGTAGTCAGTGTCCAGTTGTAGAAGGAGAGCCTGCCTAAAAGATTTTAGGGAACCGTTTGGGGTGTGGCAGGACTGCTGTGTCATGGTGCAGTAATGACCACATAATCATTATGAGATGACATGGAATTGAGCAGGAAAAATGTGTGTAAATTTAATGTGTATAAAATCACCCCAAAGTGGGCATGGTGTTGCACCCCTATTCCAGCACCTGGGAAATGGAGGCAAGAGGATCCTGAGCTCCAAACCAACTTAAACTATGTGTGGAGACCTTGCCTCCAGCAACAGTTACCCAGAGCATTTGGGGAGATGGGGTTGATGTGGAAACCTAATGCAGTAGAAAGTCTCAGGATTCGATGAGGGTGACCCAAGCAAGTACTCCTAGTAATGGCGGATTTGGAGCCTGAACCGACCATCCTCTGTAACCAGGCAAGGCTTCCAGAGGTGGGACTGAGACACCAACCCAGCCACAAAATGTTCGACCTATTAGCTATTCCGCCTGCAAGATGTACTGGGACAATGGAGGCACAGAACTTGTGTGAGTGGGCAAGCAATGGCTGGTCTAACCTGAGGCCCAACCACAGAGGGAGCCCATGCCTGACAATGCCTTGGTGACCAGGAATCAGAGACTTGGATAGCCCAGAGACCTATGACAGGAAAAAAATCAATAAAATGATTCCTATCGATGTACATATACACTCATAGATTTGTGCCTAGCCCAGTGATCATCAAAGAGACTGCCAAGGGCAATTGATGGGAGCAGACACAGAGACCCACAGTCAAACATTAGGCAATTAGAGAGCTGCTGTGGAATGTCGTTCTGCATGCTGTGAATATGTGTTGCTCTGATTGGTTGATAAATAGAACACTGATTGGCCAGTAGCCAGGCAGGTAGTATAAGTGGGGTAAGCAGACAAGGAGAATTCTGGGAAGAGGAAGGCTGAGTCAGGAGTTGCCAGCCAGAGGAAGCAAGATGACAAGACAGAACTGAGAAAAGGTACCAAACCATGTGGCTAAATATAAAAAAAAATTATGGGTTAACTGAAGTGTAAGAGCTAGCCAGTAATAAGCCTGAGCTAATGGCCTAGCAGTTATAATTAATATAAGCTTCTGAGTGATTATTTTATAAGCGGGCCATGGGACTATAGAGGCCTGGTGGGACTGGAGAAACTTTCCAACTACAGAGAGCCCGTCTTGGGTTTTTATTGCTAAAAAGAGGCATTTAATTGAGGGAGCTCACTTACAGGTTCAGTCCATTATCATTATGGTGGGGAGCAAGGCACCACATAAGCAGATGTAGTGCTGGAGCTGAGATTCCTACGTCTTGACTCAGAGGCAACAGGAAGTCTCCTGACAGTCGCACTGAGGGAAGCTTGAGCAAAAGAGACCTCAAAGACCCCACACACATACAGTGACACGCTTCCTCCAACAAGACTGTAGCTCCTAATAGTGCCACTCCCTTTGGGGACCATTTTCTTTCAAACCACCACAGAGCCCAAATTAAAGCTGTACATTGAGTCCCTTCCCTTGGAGCTGGGGAATCCCAATGCAAAGGGGAAGGAAGAATTGTAGGAGCCAGAGGGGTCAAGGATACCAGGAGAACATGGCCCACAAACTTCAACTAAGTAGGGCTTCCAGGGGTCCACAGAGATTGAAGCAGCAATCACAGAGCTTGCCTGGGTCTAGGCTATGTCCTCTGCATATATGTTATGGTTGTTAGCTTGGCATTTTTGTGGAACCCCTAATAGTGGGAATTGAGGTGCCTCTGACTCTTTTGACTGCTCTTGAGACCTCTTTCCTCCTATGGGTTGCCTCACCCAGCCTTGATATGAGGGTTTGTGCCTAGTCTTATCCTGTCTTGCTATGCCATGTTTGGTGGATATTCCTGGGAGGTCCTCTCTTTTCTGGAGGGGAATGGAGAAGAAATGGATCTGGGGGAGAGAAGAGGTAGGGCAGGGTGGGAGAATGGGAGGAATGGAAGGAAGGGAAACTACCATCAGGATGGATTTTAAACAATTAATTAGTTAATTAATTTAAAACCCAGTAAGAGTTTTGTATATGAAGTCAAGGTGTAGACTTTCTAGAAAGATGAGCAAAAAAACTGCTAAGAGATTTTTTTAGACTGAAAAGTCCTTTTATACTTTGATCACAAGTTTTGGTTGGTTTTTTTTTTTTGAGATAATAGAAATGGGAAATTGGGTGCTGGGGATATAGTTCAGCAATAGATTACTTCTCTATTATCTGTGAGGCCCGAAGTTCAGTCTCCAGCACCTCACAAAAAGTGAACATAAATATCTCTAAACTGAAAATATAACCAGATTCTAGAGAATACCAAATGAAACCAGAGAGCTAGGTAGATAGATAGATAGATAGATAGATAGATAGATAGATAGATAGATAATAGATAAACAGATAGAAACACATATAGATAGATGATACATGCACATATACAAAGGTGATAAACCAAGAAAATCATGGCTTATTGACATTTTAAAAGTCTGGTTGAAAACAAGTTTCTAAAAACATTCAGAGGAGAAAAATAACAAACATACCATGTAAAAAGATAGGGAGCAAAACTAAAAGCTGGAAGGTAATAAAGAAATTTACTTCAAAGTTCAGAGAGTTCATAGTTTCTAACAGTATGCCCAGGCATACCATCCACCAAAGACATTAGTCAGAATATTTTAACGTTTATGTGCTCTAGCAAAAAAGAAAAATCTACTTGGCATGCCCATTTGGTGCAGACTCTGCTAGAGGAGGCACTCCACCAAAACAAGAAAATAAATTCAGAAGTAGTGCCTGGGTTCCCAGAACAGGAAAGTGAATGTGGTAATGTGTAGATGAATTTCTAAATGATCTTATTAAATAAAAAAACACGGAGCCAGATATAGGGGTTAAATCCTGAGAGAAATCAGAGGAATAGGAACAGCCACCAGCTAACCTCATCTCACCAATACCTCAGCTTCCAAATGCGAGCTACTTCCTATCTACCCACACTTACATGCCTTGCTGTTCTGCCATCTGATTTGCTCTATCTGTCCAGCTATATCACTTCCTCTTTCTGCCCAGCTCTGTCACTTCCTGTCTCTCTGTACAGACCTCCAGACCTCCATGGTTAGCTAGTGTTGAATTTAAGGCATGTGCCACCACACCTGACTCTGTTTCCAGTGTGGCCTCGAACTCACAGAGATCCAGACAGATCCCTGCCTGCCAAGTTATAGGATTAAAGGTGTGTGCTACCATTGCCTGACTTCTTTATTTACTTATAATGGCTGGTCTTTTCCCTCTGATCTCCAGGTAAGCTTTATTTATTAAAGCACAAATAAAATATCACCTCAGTAATGGGAGCTCCCAGATGCATGGTAGCCTCAGCAAAACTCAGAAATCAGCACATCTGGAAAATACCACATGAGAAGCAGGTTGTAGGCCCCAAGCAAAACATAGCCAAGTGGAGAGAAAGGGAAAGCAGCAGTTCATCAAATGTCCTTAGCCATTTTTTGAAGAATGCTATGATTGGCCCTAAAATTTTTATTTTAAGTTTGAGTTAAAATAGAATTACAACACTTTTCCCTCCCTCTCCTCCACCTAAACCCTCCCAGAGACCCTCCCACCAACCCTCCCATGCTTCCCAACTCTCAAGTTGATAGCCTCTTTATCTTTGATTATTATTTTGCATACATGCATATATTGTGTGCATACACACATGCATGCACAAATACGTATAAGTTCACCTGCTGAGCCCAGTTGTTTATTTTGTATAGATGGTTTCGGGGTGACTACTCTGCATTGGACAATCAATATCCTCCTTTGTTATGTGACCCTAACCAATGATTTAAAAAGGGATGTAAAGAAAAATAAATAGTACATTTAGGAAGTGCAGAGTTTCATAAGAAAGTGAACATAATTGTAATGCACCATCAGCTATAACTTAGATTATTATAGTTAAATAACATAAACAGCACTTATTTAAACAGGAATTCTTCTTGGAGTTTAAAAATGGAGAATTGATGGGTGCAGAAAGGAAGCATAGAATTGTACTTTGTGATGTAAGAGAGATAAGTCCTCATTCACAAAATGGTGTGTGTGGGGGGGGAATGATTCCAAAATGTGGATATTTGAAAAAGCAAGAAGCAATGCTATAAACTACCTTAGGGAACAGTGTGGAAAGACACAGGGGAGGATACTGGGGAATAAATAGTACTGAAGAACTTTTAAATGGGTGGTCACAGAAAATGAAAGTTAATGTTGACCAGAACAAGAATGACATCAATAGGCATGCTGGTGGGGAAGCAGGAAAGCCTAGGCACCTCAACCTAGACAAGGAACTCCATGAACACATCAACTGCGATTCTTTCCCCTTCCCCTTTAACCTCTTCCTGTGCAAGGCAACATGAATCCCTGAAGGAAGAGTTTCCTGCATGTACCCAGAATATAGGTAAGTTTTTAGACCACAAACTCTCCACAATAGGAGATGACTGTGGACTCTTTTCCAGCCTTATCTCTTGCTACCATCATTTGGTCCAGACACATTCAACCACCTGTGATCTCCTGAACAAGTTCAGAATTTCCCTCATCATACCTTTGCTTACATTGTTTGTGTCCAACACACCTTTCTAAACATAACCAAATTTGATGACATTCGATCTACGAAGCAATTTACTGAGAAGATAATGCATGTGGAGTTATCTCTTCCCAGCCTCCACCATTCTCAAATTCTCACAGGAAAGACATTTCTTTCTTCTCTACACTGCTATGCCACTTTACTTATGTTTATTTATAGGAATTGTCACATGCTGCCTCCACACAGTCGTTATTTTTACTTCATTTTCCTACTAAGTTATAAAATCCTTGAAACAAAGCATCTTATTTATCCTTGATTCACACCATGAAATATAAAACAGTTATCTATGAAGGACTGAACAGTGTGTGCATTCACATTGTCAACTTCCCCAAAGTTCTGTGCTCACACATCTCCTAGTATTCCCAGCTGAAAATTCAGAAATTTTAAAGTGGGAGAGATTATGTAAGTATTTTCAGGCTCCAAATATAAATAAGACCTCTCTCAAATACAGAATGTGATTTTTATCTTCTTTTTCTGAGAACAATAAATTAATTGGGACTTTACCTGTATTTAACTATGACCTCCTTCTTTGATATACATTTTGTCCCCAGCATTTATGAGTTGAGTTTCCTATCAACCAATATGAAGCACTGTAGACAGACTATCAGATAACCTGATGTGCATTCCATACATGGGTGCCTTGTCTCCAGTGTCAATTTCTAGTCTCAAGTGTTCAAGTCTTAGAAGTAGGACTAGCTTCACTCTGCCAAGTAGTCCAAAGCCACTTCAACTGTCCATAAAGAAGGAGAGTTCTGGCCAGGTGGTGGTGGCGCATGCCTTTAATCCCAGCACTCAGGAGGCATAGGCAGGTGGAGCTCTGAGTTCGGGGTCAGCCTGGTCTACAGAGTGAGTTCCAGGACAGCTAGGGCTACACAGAGAAACCCTGTCTTGAAAAGGAGAGAGTTCTGGTATCCAAGAGCTGTGAGTATGGCCTGAACATAAGACACACAGAGTCCCCTCCAGTAAAGAAAACTTTAAAAACATGATTTGAATACCTAAATTTGGTGCCATTTCCCTTAAAGGAAGTCCTTAGCTAACTTATTTTTCACACATCCAGCAATTTTCACTTGCATAATCTTTTCTCAATCTCTGGACATTTTTTTCTTTAAGAAATTCATTAAATTCTATCTTTTTTTTTTACAGTATAGGCAATAGAAAATACTGTTAAAGAAGGGAAGATTAAATATAAGAGGTTCTCTGTGTGTGTGTGTGTGTGTGTGTGTGTGTGTGTGTGTGTGTGTGTGTGCAAGTAGAAACCAGAGGTCAGGGTTGGGTGTTTTCTTCTATCACTTTACACCTTGTGTTTTGGGGACAGGGTCTCACTGAACCTGGAGCTCATTGACTAAGCTAGACTGGCTGGCCAGTGAGTCCCTGGGAACCACTTGTTTCTATTTGCCTGGTACCAGGCTTATAGAAGCACACAACTCCTGGTTTTTCATGTGGGTGCTGGATATCTGAACTGAGGTCATTGTGTTTGCAGACCAAACACCACCTGCTGAGCCATCTCTGCACACCATGAACGTTATGAATTCAATGTTTTATTTCCCTTAACCATATTTTTAAATGTCCTGTCATGTTCCTGGGAAAGCAAGAAATAGGAGACCTGTCTGAAAAGTACGAACATTTGATTGACATGATCCATATAACTGGACATCAGCTGCAACTGGCCTGCTTCAGATAAGATGGGAATTACTCTGTGAGCTAACAACTCCCTGAGGCCCCAAAAAAAGGCGCATATGAAGGAAATTCAGAAAAGAGTATGACAATTATGAAAAAAACAAGTGAAGGGATATTAGTCCACTTGAGTATATGGCTCTGGCAGGCCTTGCCTTTCTCTCCCATCCCCTCTGCCTTGCTAACAACTGTTAGATTACATTCCTAAAGCTAGCCAAGAAGGTCTATTGCTTTATTTGGACACTTTCTCCTCCTGAGGCTGACTACCAAGGTCCACCTATCAAAGTATTGAAGCCCAGCAATCAAAAGCCCCCATTGGCTCATCTAATTAACATGCCCAATTAAAATTAAATACCTCATCCTAACAAGGGGTTTCCCCTTTTACCTTTATAAACGGCCATTTTTTCCTTGGACCACGTCTGCCTCCTCTCTATCCAGAGGCAGTCCTTTGTCCCTTAGGACAAAAACCCTTTACCCTTTCTCTCCCTATCTCTTGTTCCCTTCCCCTTCTCCCTCATCCTCTAGCCTCTGCCTTTGTCTCTTATCCCCTGTCCTTTGTCTCTCTGGGGCAGATAAATCTCCTCTGTGCTGAAAACTTGGCCTTGGGAGTGTTCCGCCAATACCTACCTCTTACACCTATGAGGTGTAACTTATGAGGCCCATTATGCTAGTTAAGCACATGGGGCTTGAACAAAGATTGACTGACTTAAAATACCATGAGTGTCTGTTGATTTACAGAAAACACAAGGCTGAGGAAGAGAGGACACTGAGTGTTGTCCCAAAGATGGTAACATCAATAACTGCTTTTCATTGTTCCATTTCTAAATAAGGAGGCTCTTGGTTTAGTTGTCTACTATAGAAGTGAGCTCCAGTGTTCTCTAAAACTTTTTTTCTTTATTAAGATTTTTTTAATTCATTTTAACATACCAACCACAGATTCCCTCTCTCATCCCTCCTTACTCTCCCCTCCCAGCCTTCCTTACCTAACTCACCCCCATCCCCTCTTCCATAAAAGTAAGGCCTCCCATGGGGAGTCAGCAAAGGCTGGTACATTCAGATGAAGCAGGTCCAACCCCCGCCCCCCACACCCTCACCCCACCCCCGCATCAAGGCTGTGCAAGGTGTCCTACCATAGGTAATGGGCTCCAAAAAGCCAGCTCATGCATCAGGGATAGATCCTGATCCCACTGCTAGGGGCCCCTTAAAAGACCAAGATACACAACTGTCTCCCTTATGCAGAGGGCCTAGTCCAGTCCCATGCAGGCTCCACAGCTGTTGGTCTAAAGTTCATGAGTTTCCACTAGCTTGGTTTGGTTGTCTCTGTATCTATCATCATAATGTTAATGCCCCTTGCTCACAGAATCCCTCCTCCCGCTCTTCAACTGGACTCCTAGGGCTCAGCCTGGTGCTTGGCTGTGGATCTCTGCACCTGCTTCCATCAGTTACTGGATGGAGGCTCTAGGATGACAGTTAGGGTAGTCACCAATCTGATTACCAGGTTAGGCCAACTCAAGCACCATTTTCACTATTGCTAGTAATCTAAGCTGGGGTCATTCTTGTGGATTCCTGGGAACTTCCCTAGCACCAGATTTCTCCCTATCCCCATGATGTTTCCCGCTATCAAGATATCTCTTTCATTGCTCTCCCATCTCTGTCCCTGTTTCAGCTTGACTGACAGAGGGCTAATCTCCAAAATATATAAAGAACTCAAGAAACTAGACATCAAAATTTCAAACAATCCAATTAAAAAATGGGCTACAGAGCTAAACAGAGAACTCTCAACAGAAGAATCTCAAATGGTCAAAAGACAGCTAAGGAATTGTTCAACATCCTTAGTCATCGGGGAAATGTAAATCAAAATGACTCTGAGATACCATCTTACACCTGTCAGAATAGTCAAAAACTTTTTATAATCATGAGAAAGGTACCGCAACAGCATCTCACATACAAAAAGTAAGAAAGGTTCTCCAAGTGCATTCTGGGTAGGAGTATTGACTGATAAGTAATGAGGTTGCATTAGATGCAGAAAATGCAGACAAGAGCCTCTGGTGTCAAATATGGAAGGAGGGAAAGTGAAGAGAGAAAGAGATGAAGGAGGAAAAAGATAGCCAAAATTGAAGCTTCCAAGCCCATACCACGTGGGCTGGCTGCCTAACCCAGCAACTCAGCAAGACTTTCCCATAAGGACTCCCTTCCCATCGACCTCAGTTCTCACAGCATCTAAATTATAAAGTGATGTAAGAGACCAGCAAGCCATACCCGGCTGGCTCCATGGACAACACAAAGCCTGATGTCCCTTGGGTACTGCCAGATGGTCTTGTCTTCAGTGTATAGTTATTTCGATTTGAGGGTCTTCATTCCAACCTGCTTAGCAGATCATAGAACAGAGGTGTAGTGCTCTGCGTGTCAAGTTCACGCTCTTCCTAAAGAACAGCCCCCTTCTCCCAGGAAACTGCCTCTGCTTTCTCTGCCAGTCATGCATGTTAACTAACAACACACCTCACCTTCTCATCACACCTCACCTGAGCCCAGATGGATTCCTGGATCCTTTTTCCTCAATTTCCCTAAATTGAGTCTAATGAAAAGGGATGTGGCCAGAAAAATCAAAGACTTGGAAGGATCAGGCCTCTCTTTTTGTGAATGTTTCTCAACCTGTGTGTCATGACCCCAGAGGGGTCACATATTAGATATTTACATTACAATCCAT
Source organism: Peromyscus californicus insignis (assembly GCF_007827085.1). Taxonomy (NCBI): domain Eukaryota; kingdom Metazoa; phylum Chordata; class Mammalia; order Rodentia; family Cricetidae; genus Peromyscus; species Peromyscus californicus. The sequence goes on from NW_026294503.1 coordinate 20,851,969, forward strand.
AACTATAGCTAAATTAGAGTTCTGAAGTAGTAACAAAAATAATTTTATGGTTGGGGGTCACCACAACGTGAGGAACTGTATTAAAGGGTTGCAGCATTAGAAAGCTTGAGAACCACTGGTTTGGAAGGAAGAAACTGACTTATGTTGTCACAACACAGAGAAGCTGTGAGGACTGTTAAAGAGACTTGGTCTTGACAGCTTTCAAGACCCTGGGACCGAGTTGCACTAATCCCGTTCAGTTACTATGGAAACATCACAGCATCCTTCTAACAAAACCCTCCTTTAGGCAAAACTCATGCAACTTTGGCTTCTCTCTCGTTCACCAGCAGGAGTCCCAGCAGCAGTGACTGCCATTTCCACCTTCTTCCCCTCCGCACCCTTTCCTGGAGTCTGCTCATCCTGGTGCTGCCCGCTTGTCCTCATCCCCTCTTAGTCTACCGGTACTTAGGGAGCATGGCCAACACTCTTGCCTCCCTACTAGCTCTGCTCCTACTTGCTTTCCCCAAAGCTGGCCTCCATTTTACCACACACTCAGCCTACCAAGAACCACCAAGAAGAGGGGCAAGTGCCAGGCCCAAGAATCTGTACTTTGGGAAAGCATACAGCCTAATGGTGTCTGATGTGCAGCCGGCTGGAGCCATCCCCAAGCCAGGTGATGCATGAAGCCCATTAACCTGACAAGTACATGAATGCCCCCAATCGGATGTGCGAATTAGCTCTCCCACCTCTGTGTAAACGTTGAGTGCTTCTCAAAGAAAGCAGAATTGCTGCTGTTGTAGGAGTACATCCAGTTAGTTTCCAGCTGTAAAAAAAAAAAAAAAAAAATACCATAAAGACGGTGGGAGTGACTTTGCCATCTTGGAGCATTATAGAAACAGCCCAGCTTCACGAGACATGCTGCCACTGGTCTCCCCGCTGTGGAAGGTCAGTCATGTAGGGGCAGTTTGTTTCTTTGTAAAGTCTAGAGTTCCATCACAGGACTACTAATTTTTCTCACAAAGTGTCTTTCCGAAGTAGTTATTCTCAACGGGGCTAGGCATAGTTTTCTCGAGGGCGATGTTGAGGTACAGGGGGAAAAACCTGTTTTAAATCGGTCACACAGGGTCATCTTCGATGGAGTGAAACCAGCTCTTTCTTTGTCGCTAGAGACAGCAAGCATATCACAGCAGACCACCTTCTCTTTCCTTTTTGCAATGAATACGAAGTTGGAGAGCTAGTGTTCAGTTAAGTCCAGCAGAAACCTTCTCAATTCATAGGGGCACCGTGCGCAACCCAGTAAGGCTTTCATAGGACCTTGGACTCTTTGAAGTGGTTTTATATTTGGTGCGACACGGCAGGTGTTTCAAGACGTTTCCTTTACCACGAAACGTTTCCCCCTCCTCTTTTTATTTGTATTTCATTGTTTTGTGTTTATTTCTACCAAGCATGTGGAACTTGGGTCTAAAAGTCTTTGCAAATCTTGGAATGATTACAATCAGAAGAATTTGACCATTTGGCCAAAAGCATGCCCCACTCTGACAGAGCGTGTGGTGTGGTGTGGTGTGTGTGTGTGTGTGTGTGTGTGTGTGTGTGTGTGTGTGTGTCCTTTCTTCATCCCCACCCCCGTCAACACATTTCAAAGAGTGCCCTAATAAACGGTGACAAACTTGCATGTGCTTCCCTTATGACTAAACTTCTGGGCCTCTGGCCAATCCCTGCCCTGCTCCTATGGCTCCAAACTTCAAGCATCCCGGTCAGGAGCTCCTCCTTTGTAGCCCTGGTTCTCGAACAGCGAGGGCGGAGGGAGTAGCGGTGTCTTCCTCCTGGGGGAAGGTGAAACAACTACTCAGAGGAAGAGGGCGTTTCCTTCCCACGAGCTGTAGCTGGCTCTGGGTCTTGGCCTCGGGGCTCCACCCTGCCCCTCCCGGTGCTCTGGGAAAAGCCAGTCGCCACACACAGGCACATGCAGACCGGGCGCCACGCCCTAAGGAGAGCAGCTTTGGGGCCCATCACCATGGCAACAGCGGAGCTCCTTCCACTTCTCCACCCAGCTGACTCCCCCCACCCCTCCCAGCGCAGCCAACCGGCTTGTGCGCGTCCCGGGAGCGCGCTATAAAACCTTGCACGGGTGGCGCTCGCTGCTCAGCTTGACCTGAAGTGAAGGGGCAGTCCCCATTTCCAGCCGGTGACAGCCTTAGCAATGCGGAGCAAGCAGACCATGAGCACCTTCCTGCGAAAGCCATGCCTCTGCCTAGGCTTCCTGCTCTTCCATCTCATAAATCAAGTAAGTGGCGCACACTTAAGATGCCCCCGGTCCTCCTGGACTGCCCCTAATCGGTCTCGGGCTCACTCTGCCTTAGTTTGTCCCTGATAACCAAGGTTCCTTTTCTTGTCTTGCCTCTCTTCCTAGGCGTCTGCAAGCCAGCGCTGCCCATCCTCGTGCCCGCTCCAGTGCCCTACTACACCGCCGACCTGCGCCCCCGGGGTGCGCTCGGTGCTGGACGGCTGCTCCTGCTGTCTGGTGTGCGCCCGCCAGCGCGGAGAGAGCTGCTCGGAGCTGAAGCCCTGCGACCAGAGCAGCGGCCTCTACTGTGACCGCAGCGCAGACCCCAGCAACCAGACTGGCATATGCATGGGTAATCCTGTCCCCCGCACCCCGCGCCTGCTGTCGGCGAAGCTGTTCCCTCCCTTTCCCCTCGTCTTCCCTTTCCCCGGAGAGAACTAAGCGAAAACATTTGTAGCGGTAGTGCAGTACAGTAAGTGACATGTAAGGAGAGCTCACTGCGGAGCAGGCATCAGACTGGAAGGAAACATGCTCAGCGCAGGTACATCACTTGCCGCCTAGAGAGGGGACGAAAGCAGAGTGTAAGGGGCAGGGAAGTCATTTTATTTGGCCATTTCCGGGGGAACACTGATGGAAGTGTGAGCTTACTCATAGGTCTCCAGTCCCCCCGACTGTCGCCCTGCACATTTGTTTTCACACCTGTAATTGTCCTTCTTGAGCCAAAGCAATTCCTGTCTCCTGGGAGGACTAAGTCACTCCCCGCCGAGCTGCAGTAAAATAAAATGCAGGCAACGAGCCAACGCGGGCTCATGTAAATTAATCAATGGGAGATCAATTTCCCACGAAGTCCACGGCTGTAATCAGGGTCAGCCCTACCTCCCTGTGGTACGAGTTTGAAGTGAGTCTTCTCTTTTGCTTTCCTCCAAGCTAGTGATGACTTCCTGTGCTTCAATGCCAAGAACTCTTAATGCCCTTCCCAATCTGACCAGTGAAGCCATTGGGTTTTAAATCCTAAACTACGGCAGAAGGCGAATCAAAGCCTTCTGGAGAAGTAATGTTGTCTTTGGAGACAGGGTCTCCGGAGTGTGACATTACCATTTGTCCTTGCCTTTGTTCTGTCTTAGAAATGAAATTGTTTCAGAGTGGGAGGTGTGACAAGGAAGTAGAGATGTGTTAGAAGCCATCAGTTAGCCAGATCATGCATATTGGCAGTGTCCAGAGTCCACCTCTTTGCTTATCATAAGAACTAGGTGAAGAAAAAAGGACCAGATGGGATTGGTGCCTCCTCCTGTTCTGGAAGCATCAAGACACATTTCTCCTTGAGATGTATAAGCCAGTCATCTGAAATAGAAAAGGAACAACTTGTAACCATGTCCTGGCAATCCAATTTAACTGTGCCTCTCTTTCACTCTCCTCTCTCTCTCTCTCTCTCTCTCTCTCTCTCTCTCTCTCTCTCTCTCTCTCTCTCTCTCTCTCCTCTCCTCTCCTCTCCTCTCCCCTCTGCCTTCCTTCCTGAATATTCCAGTTCTAGAGGGAGACAACTGTGTGTTCGATGGGGTCATTTACCGCAGCGGAGAGAAGTTTGAACCGAACTGTCAATATCACTGCACCTGCAGAGATGGGCAGATTGGCTGTGTGCCCCGCTGCCAGCTGGATGTGCTACTACCAGGTCCAGACTGCCCAGCTCCAAGAAAAGTTGCAGTGCCTGGAGAGTGCTGTGAAAAGTGGACCTGTGGCCCAGATGAGCAGGGGACACTGGGAGGCCTGGCCCTTCCAGGTGAGGAACTCGGCAGGCGCAGAGGAGTAAGGGTAAACGCAGTCATAAAACAGGCATGGCTCTGAGTTTGGGATGCGAAGCCAGCTTGCTTCTGGCCATTCTCTTGTGAATTTCAGATTGCCCCCACTGAGATCAAATGCATCATTTATTTAAGTCTGAGCTAGATTACAGAAATATCCACACAGCTTCTCTTTTAAAGGGGCCCGATGGAGTCAGTCATTTTTGTTTAGTTTTTACCTTATTGGGTGGGTAGTCTTTGACTCTATCTCTCCTGATTGGCCCTTAGTAAAAACTTCTTTTCTGGATTTTTGATTTGGCTGTCTCTACCTACTCACCAACATTAAAATGTAGCATTGGGGAAATAGCTTAATTAGTAAAGTGATTGCAGCGCAAGTGTGAGGACCTTGCTTGGATCCCAGGACCCTTAAAAAAACACCCTTTCTATAATCCTAACGCTGAGGAGGCAGAGAGCTGCAGGTTACTTGAGTCCACTGGCCAGCTAGACTAACCTAATCAGTTAGCCCAAGATTTCAGTGAATGAGTTCCTGAGGGACAACATTTGAAGTAAACCTATGGCCTCTGTACACATGTGTATACATACACATACATGTACACCTTCAAACCCATGGACACACACACATACACACACACACCTGAATATATACACAAAAAATTAAATTGTCAGCATGACCTTCCTATGTACCAAATCACACGTTGAAAACATTCCACTTATGATGCCATATGCTCCTATGTTCATATAATTACTAAGTTTCTATGACAAGTTGTCCTAAGCATCTTAGGGTCAAGTGAATAAAGAATTCCTGATATCCTGCATTGTGCCCTCCCTGCTTGTTAGGGGTTTACAAATAAACCTAGTTCTGTGCTCTGCATGAACTGGTATATGTTAGCTACAGAATTAAAATCCACTGTCTAATGTTGTCGGGGGAGGGGGGGCCAACACTTACTGATCCCCACATTTTGCTCAAATAACTGTATTTATGCCTTCGGTAGCCTACAGACCAGAAGCCACCGTAGGAGTGGAAGTCCCTGACTCCAGTGTCAACTGCATCGAGCAGACCACAGAGTGGAGCGCATGTTCCAAGAGCTGTGGGATGGGCTTGTCCACCCGGGTCACCAACAGGAATCGCCAGTGTGAGATGGTAAAGCAGACTCGTCTCTGTATGGTTCGGCCTTGTGAACAAGAGCCCAAGCAACCGACAGACAAGGTAAGAGTCTAGAGGAGGCCTGCCACTTCTACAGCTGTTACGGGTCTCCTTGAAGCCTGACCTTCAGGAAGTCAATGTCACACTAGTGAAAAATCTGCTGGAGCTGAGCTTCAACCCAGACAAAGGGCAGGGAGCATCCTGAATCAAAACTGTACTTTCTATCTTGCTTTTTCAATCTACATAAATGTCCCCCAAGCAACTCACAGAAGTTCTACAAACAAATGGGCAAGGCCACACAGTTCTAATACTTTATCCAAATGAGGATGCTCGAGTAAATCCCACCCCACACCTGGAGGAAAAAAAATATAGCTCTTCAGTTGTCAAATGCTGACTTTAGCAAGGTTAGTTTTTTAAATAAATCAGCTACAAGCTATAGGAAGGAGCAGAATAGAGGCTGTGTCTGCTTGGTTCATCTCAAGTCACCAGATCTTACTGTGCACCCTGGAACATACTGTGTACACAATAAACGGCTGTCAGTACATGCCTGAATGGGTGTCTGGGAGTTATCAACAATATTTTTAAAAGCCTGGTAGAAATAATACCTTTGCCAGAGTAAGGCAACACGAGCCAAATGAAACAGCATATTTCTTTCTTTTTTCTTTTTTTTTTTTTTTGTTGGTGGGGGAGAGGGGGAGGGGTTTGGAATTACATCAACACAGTATGTTGATTCTGGGTATAAGGTGTGCAGCTCAAGAGCCCTAATTGGTTCCTGATGACATAACAGGTCTTGTTACAGAACTGGATCAGATAAATGTAATATCAGATCTCACTATTACATAGATCCACAAATCAGCCCGAGGCCAAAATAGAACAGCCCTTAGAAACTCAAGCTCTGTGTATTTCTACTCTGAAGCAGTATCATATAAAGTTTAAGGGGACAACACTAGACCTATTCAGCCTGGCTTTAAATCCTTTCAACATGACCTAGCTAGCTGTGTGATATTGGGGCAATTTATTTTCAATTTTTCCCCCAGAGAGTGTGACCATTGAAAAATATCTCTTGCTGGGTATAGTGGCACACACCTTTAATCCCAGTACCCAGGAGGCAGAGGTAGGCAGATCTCTGTGAGCTTGAGGACAGCCTGATATATAGAGAGAGTTCCAGGAAAGGCAGGACTACATAGAAAGACCTTGCCACAAAAAAAAGAAAAGAAAGAAGAAAAAAGGAAGGAAGGAAGGAAGGAAGGAAGGAAGGAAGGAAGGGAGGGAGGGAGGGAGGGAGGGAGGGAAAACATCTATCTTAAGGTTGTCATAAGGATTAAACAAAATGAGTTTGCAAAATGTGAGACATAGAGCAAATATTCTGCTAATGTTAGCCATCGAACACTTAAAAATTTTCCCTACCACTAAAACAGGAGTCCATTGTGATCTCATTGGTTATGTGGCCGTCCAGCTATAGGATTTTAGAGACATAATTATCTTAACTTTATGTTCCTTCTGCAAATTCTGAAAGAACACTTAGAAACACCTTTTCTCCAAAATTATACCCTAGAAATGCACCTCCTGACACTTTAGGAGACATATGTGTAGCTTCACAATGAATGTTCACCCACATAAGCAGTCACACATTTACCTGCACACACACACACACACACACACACACACACACACACACACACACACACACACAATTTGCAGCAAAGTTGCTCCCTCTGGCTTTTAATGGCCATAGAAAAGAATATATCCTAAACATTAGCTATAAAAAAGGAGAAATAGGCCCTGGAATATTTTCATGAACATGGTTACTTCTTGGTTAAAGAAGGCCTTTTTATACAACACTTCTAGAATTTGGTCTTTTGTATCATTCTTTTGCACAATCAGTGTTTCTAACACCTCACGTCATAATAGGAAATCCTATACTTAAGGTGTTTATATGGTGTACATGTTTTACACAGGTTCTGGAAATGTGTTTGGATTGTAGAACTAGATCCTTCTTTCTGAGGTTTCTTAAGTCTATGACTGAGGACCTATTGTGTAGTGCCCCAGGGAAACAGTAGCATCTGCAGATTCATGGGTCTCGTATCCTATGTGCTAACTCTGGTTGTAGGAACAACGATGTTCTAACAAACCACCAGGGTGATGCTGATGTGCACGAGGGTCTGAGAGCTGCTGACATGAAGGGATTCCTAATCATCACCCCACATACCATGAGCCTCACCCAGGAAAGTGTGCAGTGGAAAATTGTGGCAAATTCAATGTGGAGTAGGAAATAAAAGTCATTTGTTTGCTTATTTAATGAAACTTGGATGGTGTCTTTATTATCTGAACTGGTAGGATATTGAATAAACTCTCCACCCAATTCAGTTTCATAGAAAGAATCTTAAATTTCACTGTCCTAGAATTTCCAAGGTCATAATGTATTAGAAGGAACTGGCTTTGCATCAGACAAATTCCAGTGCTTGATATTTTCTGATCATTTCAGTCCTTTGAGACTCTGTTTTTCAAATCAAATTAGGTTGGTTGTGTCTTGTGTTAACAGTTATTCCTTTTGTGAATGAATGTTGTTGAAGTTAAATGGATTGATGCCTAGAAAGTCTTTGAAACATTAATAGACTTTAATAATGCCACATTTGGTCCCTCTCTCAGTAGCACCAAAGAATGCATTTGGCTACATAAAATAATGGCTCTAAATGAGAAAGATTCTTTCTTCCTCATGTTCGCAGCCTCAAAGACAAAGGGGGATTCTGCATATTTAGCATTATGTTCAAATTCCAGGCAGAAAAGAACATGAGTGTAAGAGACAAATAAGAATTGTCCAAAAGGCAGAGGATTATCCAGAATTATTGGATTGGTGTTATTATTAGTTAAATATTATTACAAGTTCCGAGGTACTCTAGGGAAACAACTGATTTTAGCTGACAAGATTGTCCAACTACAGTTAATGACTTATTTAAAACGATTGAAAGAGCAAAGAACGCTAGGTAGGCGGGATGACTGCTAAAGTGGTCCTTCAGAAGAACTGCAGGATTTCCACCTAGTAATCTTCTGTTTTTTCTTTCTTAGAAAGGTAAAAAGTGTCTCCGCACCAAGAAGTCCCTGAAAGCCATCCACCTGCAGTTCAAGAATTGCACTAGCCTGCATACCTACAAGCCCAGGTTCTGTGGGGTCTGCAGCGATGGTCGGTGCTGCACCCCCCACAACACCAAAACCATCCAGGTGGAGTTTCAGTGCTCCCCCGGGCAAACCATCAAGAAACCAGTCATGGTCATCGGAACCTGCACCTGTCACTCCAACTGCCCTCAGAACAACGAGGCCTTCCTCCAGGAGCTGGAGCTGAAGACCAGCAGAGGAGAAATCTAACAGGTATCCAAGGAAGCATGAAGATGGAGGCAAACTGTTGCTGCTGCATGACCCAGCATCACCTGAATATAAGAAACACAATGAAGGAGTGTCCCATGTATGTTTCTGTGATCACATGAGGTCATTTATATTTGTCTTTTTTCATGGAAGGTGTTCCAAATGTAAACTTGGAATTGAGGTAAGCGCAGGATATGGCTTAAGGATGTCTTGCTTTCCTGTGCTGTTTATTGCAAGTGTAAATTTGTATAAATTTAAGTCAGATAGGTGATGTAATTTGTAGAATGTGTCACATTACTCTCATTTTCTGTGCACCAGTTCAACCCCAATAAATGTCACAGAAATGAATGACACAGTGAAATCTAAGCTCACCTTGGCCATGTACATATATATATATATATCACCATATACTGACGTTGACTTGAGGGATCTCTACTGAGCTCTTTTGGGATAGGTCAACTCTGCACTCCCAAGTCTAAGATGAAAGGCTACATGCAGCTCTTGAACATGAAGTTCAGAGACTAATTTTCTACTTAGTGTTAGGAAATGTGCTGTATCTACAGCAGTGGAATGTCTGTTAATTAAGTGGGACTGGTGTCATGAACTTTCTCCATCATAGACAAACTGACTCCTTTCTAATCGAAAGAAGCTGAACCAAAAACTCCCAGTGCAGAGATGACTGGGTCTCTCAGGCCATCATTTGTATCCTGAAGGCTGCTGAGGCTCATTCCTTCATAATCCAGCCGGGATTCTCTCATACTTACACAGTACACTGAGGCTCAAGCCACCTAATTACAATCTCTGATGACTTTCAAATGTGCTTTTAGTGCAATTTAGAGGAGGAAAGGCAGAAGCTGCAAATTTTATGAGAGCTTAAAGTTACTGAAGACCTGCTTAAAATACATCCTCTGGTCATAATTATGAAAATACAAGATATGCATGTGTACATATGTGTGTCTAGTAGATGAAGATCACCAAATGTGCTGCAAAATGCAATTTGTACAACCCTCTAATGTCACCACACGTGATCAACTTTTGTCCTTAAAGTATTTATAAAAATATAAATTATACATTTTGTAAAATATTCTTTTTAATTTCTCTAGTTGTCAGACACAACTTTTAAAAATACGATGTTATCAGTGCGTGACTCTGGTATTAATTTCGTGTTACAAGTTTAATGTTGTTTACTGAAAATAAAAATCCATGATTAAATAGGACATCAGTCAGTAGCATCTATTGAAAGCAAAGTGGATATTTTGTGATGAGCTCATAACTCTTTATCAGAAGGAAATGAAAGACAGCTTTTATTGTGTTCTGTGATCACCATTCCCAAAGTCTCAAATATTCTCTGTGCCATTTGCTCAGACCGTTATCTTCAACCCCAGTCATTTTCCAGAAGGTCCCCCTCATCCTAATACACTGATAATCTTAACTTGCTGTCTGAAGATCAATTTTCACTTCTCTGACTCCCTTATCAAATTAACGGACATTCCAGCCTCCATTACCCAGGTGAAATCATTAGTATTCTCTTGATCAGTTTTGCACTAAATGTCCAGAAAAACATACAGTTAGCCATCCATCAGCACTGTACCAAAGGATGCAGCCAACTATGACTGAAGAGATTAGGACAAACAAAGGTTACTTTGTAGCTAATTTCTACCACGAGGTTGGCCTAGATTGGTTGCATAGGTAACAACTATTTGCATAGCATACGTGTTATATTGGCTATTTTGAATAATCCAAAGATGATAAGGTATAGAGGAGGGTGTGTATGTGTTCTATACAAATGCTACTGTTCTGTAGGAGGGCCTTGAGCATCTGTGGGTTATGAGATACCAAGAGGCACCTGTATTTCCAGTGATGATGCAAAGCAGGAACATGACCAGAGCTGCCATCTGGGTGATATAAGAGCCAAGCCACAGTTAATATGAGCTTTTATAGTTTGAAGTTTCTGGCTGGTGCAGGATGAACCCACAGTTCTTCCATAATTTAAAAAAAAATGAATTTTTTCCAACTCTATTTCCTCAGACTGTAGCCTCCTTCCCATCCATCTTTACAGCTAGTCCATATTGGCCTTCAAGACAAACTGGAAAGCAAATTGGACTTCCAGGAGTTGATTCACAGATTATCAAGGCCATCTGACATTTATTACATTTGTACATTGGCCCAAGCACTTCACTTCTGTTACGTCATGTAATTTGCATAATAACATGAAGTCAGTACTCTTTGTGTCCTCTTATTATTCATAAAAAAACATTTTTAAAAAAAACAGAAAGTTAAAAGACAGAGCCATGGAGAAGTCTCAGGGTGAGCCAGGTGCCTGCTACACAAGCCTGAGGGATCTGAGCACTCATGAAAAGTTGTGTGTGGCAGTGCACACCTGTGTTCTCAGAATTGGTGGAGTAGGGTGGAGACAGAATGAACCCGAGATTCACTGACCAGACAGTCGAACTAAAACATCAAGATCTGGGTTTAGTGGGAGACTCCGTATCAAAAACAGAAGGTGAAAAGAAAAAGAGGAAGACACCCAACGTTGACTTCTGGCCTACACACACACACACACACACACACACACACACACACTCACACATACACACACACACACACTCATACATGCACATACACACATACCTACATACACAAACACACACACATACACTCAAACACATGCAGACCTACACACATACACACTCTCACACACACACACATACACATCTACACACACACACACACACACAAAATCATCATACACACATGCACAAATACACACAAACACTGTTCAAAGAAAATATATAATTTAAACCAAAATCTTGTTTGTACTGTGCTTCAGCTGCTGAGTGAGTTCCCAACAGGATTATCTACTTTGGAGCTCTTTAAGTCCATGCTTTTCATAGTGAGTTCCTACAACATAGATTTAACTGGATAAATTATAATGTATCAGTTTTGAGGAAAAACAAGGCAATCTTTAACATGAGAATGGAAAAATAAGATAAAGTACACACCTCCAAAACATAGGACTATGAAAAGAAAAAAGAATTTGTTACTGTTTAGTTTGAAGATTATCTGGGAACCTGGTATGGTGGTACACACATATAATTCCAGCTGAGGCTGAGGCAGGAAAATCACAAGTTCAAGGCCAGCTGGTGTTATAGCAAGACCTTGTTTTAAAACAGTAGCATCTATGAGCATCAGTTAAAGGAGATCGAGGAGAAAATGTACAGCATAATATTATGAGTGTAAAAAAAGATTAGTGTTAATGCTGTTTACACTTTTTATGACTGTCAACATTTTTTAAACTGAGGATGCACTATTGTTGTAACTAGAAAAAAATAAGACTGGATGAAGATGTTCCTTCAAGCCTTTGATGACTGCTTCATTTTCCTCATTTAGTGAATATTAGTTTGCCTCTATGCATCTAGCATTGTTTTAAATCCTGCAGATACAACTGAAGACAAAACAAGGAATAAATTAAGTAGGTTACCCCTTCTTTCTGGTATTTATGTTTGGAAAAGGTAGAACAAAAAGCAATGAGTGTAGAAGATAAATATTTATTTGGTAGTGAATACATACATCCTACAATCAAAACAGTGGCTAATTTAGCTTGAGGTAGAGTCTTAGTTAGGGTTTCTATTGCTCTAATGAAACACCATGAGCAAAAAGCAAGTTGGGGAGGGAAGGGTTTATTTGATTTACATTTCCACATCACAGTTGATTAGAGGAAGCCAAGACAGAAACTCAAGCAGGGCAGGAACCTGAAGGCAGGACCTGATACAGAGGCCGCAGAGAAGTGCTGTTTACTGGTTTATTCTTTATGGCTTGCTCAGCCCACTTTCTTATAGAATCCAGTACTTCCATCCCAGGGATGGCACCACTCACAAGGGGCTGGGCCCTCCCCATCAATCACATTAAGAAGTATTCTACAGGCTTGCCTACTTTCTGATCTTATGGAGACGTGTCCGCAATTGAGGTGCCCTCCTCTCAAATGACTTTAGCTTGTGTCAAGTTGACATAAAAACTGATATGTAGAACTGAATTGTATTGCAAAATAAAAAAAAAACTGTCCAGCACAGACAGCCAATGACTACCCTTCAGTTACTCCTGAAGAGTTGACATTTCCTCCAAATAACAAAAGACAAAAGAATGAACCCTCCAGTCAAAAATAACAGTTAATGCCAATGGAGAAGAAGGAGGGGGAAGGAGGGAAGAAGAGAGAAATGGGGAGAGCTAGAAGCATGAAGGAAGGCCCATGTGGCTTCATGTAGTTCAAGCATCTCATGAGAGAAAGCGGCTGGGCAATGTCCTTGCAGGACATGGGTTTGGGACTTGTCACTATTGCCAAAGTTCTAGCACTATTTTTGCGACTGATTGTTTATACTCCTGTTACAGACACATTGAGTGTTTTAGCCTTCATTATATCTCCCCCAGTATCTTACACACAGCACACCTCCTTGTATACCTGTTGAATGAGTAAATGATTCATGAATGGTTTCTACATTCACAAAACACAGGGTGCTCTATTAAACAAAGACCAGACTTTTAGACTTTCATTCTTATTATCACTATTTCTCACTCTCCAACACATACAAACACCCCCTCACAAACGCATTCCTGAAATTAAAATTAAAGGTTAGAAAAATGTGATCTGACGTATGAATTTTTGTAAAGTTCAAGATGTTCTTGTAACACAGTAGGGGAACCAACCCTGACTGAGCCTCGTTTAGGACCACAGTCAGCCCTGGCTTGGGATGTGTTCAAGCTTGGGTTTGAATACCAGGCTTATTCTTTCCCAGCTCTGACATATTAGGCAGTAGCTTGTGCCCGAGTCTCAGTTTCCATACCTGTAAAGTGAGACCGCAAAGTGATTGGTGAAGAACTGCTTTACTTTGTCCTCAGCTGAGATGGTCCTGAAGATTCAAGACTTTCCATTGTAAACTCAGGCCAAGTCTCAGACAAAGGAGGTCAAGACAGTTATTCTACATATGAATTACAGAGTTAAAATAATATGTGCTCAGCGCAGTGGATTGTGCCTGTCACACAGCAGGCTTGTCCATGACAGATGTTATTGTAAAATGCCAGCCCTTCTTTACATATAGTTAATGCATATGTAGATTATTGAGTTGTGTGTATGTGTGTGTGTGTGTATGTGTGTGCGGTGTATGTGCTGGTCTGAATGTGTGTAGAGGCCTGATCAGCACTGTGTGTCTTTCTCAATTGCTCTCCACCCTATTTTGGGGGCGAGGGTCTCTCACTGAACCTGGAGCTCACTGATTTGGCTAAACTGACTGCCCCACAAACCCCAAGGATCCTTCCATCCCCACTCTCCAGCACTAGGATGACAGGGTACACTGCCATACTCAGCTTTTTTCATGGGTCCAGGGTGTCCAAATTCAGATCCTCATCCTTATGAAGCGAGCACTTTACAAATGAGCCATTTCCCCAGACCCTGGGAAGCTCAGTTTTGTAAGGAAAGAGAAAGGGACACAAAAAGCTGAATGACCTATTAAGGACAGAGTGCATGAGAAGGGGAGGGTTCAAACCCGGGGTCTGCCTAAGCTCAGAGCCAAAGCCGTTTCCTTTCAAGAGTGCCACAGCCACTGAGGCCAAGTATATTTTCAGCAACCAAAACAATTCCAACAGTTCTCATTTTTGGAACTGTTTTCCCAAACCATAAACGTTCTCTTTTAGCAACAGCATTGCAAAGCAGTGAGAGTGTGAGGTCATTCTGTGAGTGTGAAATTTTGAAAGCACTTGGTCACTGGAGCTGTGATAAGGCACAACTTCATTGAAAACTATCATCAGAATTCATTTCAGGAATTTTCTTTCCCACACAAGGATCCAATTAAAGAGTGAGGCAAGGATACTCTTGACTAGACAAGGAGATAATTTGTCATATGCAAAGCTCTACTTGATGAAATTTTCGATGAAGTTTTTGATAAAGATTTCTGGGAAAGATTAGATTTTGCTCTAAATATCCTTCTTGTAGGTACCAACCATCATGCTTCTGAATGGACCCCAGTCCAAAACACTCAGTATCAGAAGTCAAGTCATCAAATCAGTATGTTCTTTTTGGCTGAGTGCTACTGAGCTTCGGCAGAAGATCCTTTATTATAAACCACGGGTTCATCTTCAGCACACTGCATGCTATGCTGGCTGGACCACAGAGGGTTCACCAAATTCAATTGTCACTTCAATAACATTGCTTGGCATCGGCCAAACTATGGATAATGAAGAATTCTCTGCAGCCTTCCAGCTGGAGACTGTAAATTACTGTTACATTAAGCCAGCTGTTCAAGGGATAATCAGGAGGTGTAAAGGGCAAGGATGGCAACGTTGATCCATTCTTCTAATGGATGTGTTTCTCCTTAGGACTGAATGTCAGTCCAAGAAGGTCCACATACCATATGCAGTTCCATTCTAATGGCAAGACTTCATACCAGAGCTTAGAAATAAATACTGTATAATTCAGGAAGAAAATGTTACTTGGAGTTATATTTTATTAGCAGAATCTAAGAAGTCGGTTCTGCTTGTAACATTTCAGAAGTTTGGAAGAGATTACAAAGTTCTTAATTTAGATTAAATATGGGTCATTGTGCTCCAGAAGTGATCCAGATTTGACCTAATGAAGCAAAACCTCCCACTAGGGCCTTGGAGGGTATTGGCATAGGAGGGCCCTGTAAGAGGTTCTAGTTTCTATGAAAGTTCAACACTGAAAAATCTTCTATGTTCATTTGTATAAGGCAGCATACAAGGAAGAGGATTAAAAACTGCAAAAATCTCCCAGATTCTATGTCATGTTTCTTAAAGCTGTGTTATGTTCACCTTACACAAGGCAATTTCTTGACCAGCATACTTTTGCACCCAGCTAAACTAACAACCCTTCCTTTAAAAAAAAACTTAAAAAAAAAAAACTATTTACATATACTACAACACATTTAAGTAAAGGTCAAAGGACAACCCACCGAAGTTGGTTCTTTCCACCATATGGAATCAAAATCCCAGGGATCAAAATCAGGTCATCAGACTCAACAAGTGCTCTTCTCTACTCAGCCACCTCCCTGGCCCCAGTCCCTGCTTTGTGGTCAACTATTTCTTGTAACCATTATTATTGTTACCACTTCCACATTTGTCTCTCACTAGACTCCAATCCATGATTGCAAGGGCCATGTGTGGTTTTTCTCGCCACTGTTTTATCTGATACTTCTCAGTCTTTTCCAGAGTAATGCATCATACAGAGGAATACGCTGAGCCTTTGCCATCTGAAAATCTCACATTAAAAAAAAAAATTGTAGAATTCAGGTCAAAGTTTGTGAGGCATGTTATATGCTCTCTTTAAAATTCAGGCAAATTGTGATTTCTCCTTAGCACGCTTTAGCTTTTTAAAAAATATATAAATATATATATAATTTTATATAAAAATATAAAAACAATCTCTAACATTTTTTTCTTGGCCCGAGTATGCAAACGTTTCTGTCAAAATCTCCAAATGACATCAGTGCTTTGAGAAATGTCCATGCTTACACTGAAGCCTCACACATCTTCTTTTGTACCTCATAACATCAAATCAGTCCTGGTAATACCAGCAATAGTTCCCAAAAGATTACACTGTAGGCATCACTGATTTTCAGATGAACTCTAATCCATGTATCAAAAGGAAATTTTAAAATTCTATCAATGAACACAGAGCTCCTCATTAATTGCAAGACTTGGGTCTCTTTCTCTCTCTCTCTCTCTCTCTCTCTCTCTCTCTCTCTCTCTCTCTCTCTCTCTAATGCAAAGGAAAAAATTCAATGTTTATTTCAAAATAATGGAAATTAAGAAATAAAATGGAAAAATAGAAAAGAGTGAGGAAAGATGGGGAAAAGGTAGAAGAAAGGAACTAACATATATCAAGGTTATTAGTTACCAAGCATATGTGTCAGGCTGGTGCTATGTTCTCACAAAATTGTGGTTAAGGAAAACCAAGTTCTGAAAATATGAACAGTTTGTACAAGGTTGTAAATCAATAGATTACAATTGTAATAACGTAGTAAAGTCAAGATCTGAGTCCTCCCCATTCAATCTAAAGGAAGGAAACAAACTAGCCGGAGGGAAGCAATTGGCATGGAAAAAGCCAGTGGAGGAGCGAATGGAGGTGGGAAAGAGTTAATGACCTATGTATGAAAATGCCATGATGAGATCCACTAATTTGTGTGGTAATGTAAATAAAGTAAATAAGTAATATTTAATTTGATCCTTCTGCCTCCCTTCCTACATCTTAGACTGCACGTATGTCATTGGATGCTGAAAAAAATGCAAAAGGGAAGTCAACTGCCCCAGAGCTTGGAGGATTTTTGTTCTAGATAGAGATCCCCACCTAAGGAATCTCCACAACAAGAGGCAATGGAAGTCACACATAGCCCTTTAGCAAGGAAAGGTGTTGACATTTGGTGAAAACTGTTGGAAGGAGGGGAGAAGTCAATATGGTGCTTGTGATGCTTATGTAGTTACATGAATTTTTCCTTCATCCTTGATTGCCCAGAACAAATTCCCTGGTCATTTTAACTTTTCCTCTCCCAATCGCCATTTGAATCATGACTGTGGGGGTAGACATCTTAAAGTTGAGCCCTGGAAGGTCACTCTGAGGCAAGTCAGCCACTGTTCATTTCTATGTGAACCCCCTCTCATATGAGGCTCCCTCAGATGCCAGCTTCTGAGGTGACATGAGGTTATCTACTTGAAAAGGCTAACTCCTCCCCTACCTACTAAAGACATACCTAGAAGATTCCAGAAAGAGGAGCTTCAGATGATCCCCTTCATTCATGAAGAGAAAATTTTCATTCCAAACATGTTCAATGGTCCATGCGGAGGTCTCACCTTCTGCTCCTTTTCCCTTTGACCAAGAAGACTCTGGTCTTCCTGTGCTCATATTTTCCATGTTGCTGTGTTTGCTAAGTGCCCTCCTTACGCTGATGTTGCTTTATGAAATCTTGTCTATCATTTAATACCAACAACAAAATACTCTCTACCAAGATTCTCACCATCCCCAACATAGACTGACAAAGGCAAAGCCATGATCAGAAAATCTTGTAGGAAACAATGTGCTTGCAGTCAGAAAACCAAACCATGTCAAGGTTGTTAATGCTTCTGTGACTGTCAACAAAGATGTTCAATTCAGCAACTTCTGTGGCCCCAACATGTTAAGACTTATGAGACCGCTCAACGTGATAGACTGTGCATCCTGATTTTCTTTCACTACAATCTACTGGAAAGGGATTCACACCCAGAGTGCCTGACTCTAGTGACCTTCCACCTCTGTCTTCTTCAGATACACACTTATCTGGATGACTAGACTGTCACAAAGGCCTTTTGATTTCTCAATTAAAAAACACCACAATGGCTTTCAGATGCATTCTGGTCTCTGAAAGCACAGAATAAATGCCTGTAAGGAAATATTCATTAAAACTGTACTTATGGCATCTCCAGAAATAACAGAAGCTGTAAAAAAAAGTCACTATTATCTCACTCATCAACAAATTTGACTTGCTATTTTTATAGGACCACTTGCTTTGTCGGGTTGTCCAAAGGAGATATCAAGGTGCATCATAAATACAAAGATTTATAGACAGATTCACTAAATTAGTTGGGTCAGTTTGGAAATGGGTCATTATGACCAAACAACTTTTAGAAGCCCAAGTTATTAATTAGTTAATGATTTAATATGTTGAGAATAATTACTCCACTTAGTAGAGCCTCAGTGCCATTTCTAATATCAATCTATATTGTTTGTGCAAGAAGTCTTATTATTTATTACTTTCATTCAACCAAAACTTGGGATTATCTTACAATGGGCCTCTTGTCATCTTATACTGGCCATCACAGATGAATTCTTGCATTGCATTGTGGGACACAGATTCTTAGACAAAAGAGTTGAACTTTAGTACAAAGTAGGACATTTAATAAAATAGATCACTCCAAGTTAGGACAAAAGTAATAGTCAAGTATTGTTTTATTCTCTTGAAAATTTTTTAATTTTATAAAATAAAAGGATTTATTATGTTGTTTCCACAATGTTTGCAATTTATATATTCACACCATTACCACAACTTTTTCTTATACACTTTCCTGGTTTTCCATTTCCACATTCTTACTAGTTCCATTTTACTGTCATGTCTTTTCATCCCTGCTGGACTCTACTTGTGGAAAAGAATCTGGCATGCCCTTCTCGCTGAGCCTGGCTTAGTTCATTTACTGGGATAATAGCCATGTCCACCCATTTCTTTGAAAAAGACACCATTCTGTTTTCCTGAATTTGTGTTTATTTGGTTTGTTTTTCAAAAAAGTCTCAGTGTGTAGCACTGACTAGCCTCAAACCTGTGATCCTCCTGCCTCAGTCTCCCAAGTGTGCTAGAATTACAGACATATGTATCCTTTTGTTCTCTTACGAAGTTTTCATTCTTCTTAATGAATGAACAAAACTCTATCATGTGTGTATATACATAATATAGCATATTTTTATCCATTCTTCTGCTGGTGGGCCCTAAGCTAATCATTAATCTGGGTATTATGAACAATGACCCAATAGATACAGATATACACTTATCTCTATAGGAAGGTGACACTAATTCTTTTGGATGTATACCCAGAAATGCTACAGCTAGATTTTTTTAGAATTTTCATTTTTAATTTTTGGAGGAACTTCCATAGCACTTTTTGTGGTATACTAATTTTTGGGCTCCTCAGTTGTTTATAAGGAGTCCTTTTCTCCTACCTCCCTGCCATATTTGTCATTCCTTTTCCTTGGTAGTAGTTAGTCTGGCTAGGGTAAGATAAAAATCACAATCTAGTTTTGATTTGCATTTCCAAGATAGCTAAATATGTTGAACATTTTTGACATATTTATTAGACATTTGCCATTTCTGCATTTGAAAACTGTATGATCATACAATCTGTAAACTTGAAAGAACTCATGTATAAGTTCATCTGAACCATCAGTCATGTTTCCCACAAATGACTTACTATCTTACTTTCCCAACTGAAAAAAAAAGGTATCCTTTTGGTTTTGTGGCACTTGCCCTTTTCTAAAAAGCTCTTTAGTGTCCATTACAGAACTTGGAAAAGATGATCACCATTTAGTTTACATCAGTCCATCATCATATGCTGGGAATACCTAATTTCTATAGCACACTTCTACGAAATCTGTAAGTCATAACCCATTTTGCAGATGATTGGCCTACCCAAGCAAAATGAAGAAATGGGAGTGATACTTCTATTTCCTATAAACCATGCCTTGTTCCAATTTATCCTCAGTATCAGAGGAGAACTGATGCTATTTGGATGAGCTCATTGAAACATGTCAGATTCTTTCCACAAAGACTAATTAGGATGCGTCAGCTATGTTGGTGGCAGAGCTATCTTGTTTAAAGATTTCAAGAAGTAATATACAAAGCAGAACTACAACTGCTCAATCTTTAACATGACATGCATAAAATCAATATTTCAAGCTCCTTTGGGAGTTACAGTCCAACATGCTGCTTACGAACTGTCATAATGACCTCAGCCAGCCCCTCCTGTCCAGTGGGAGAAAATGGAATTTCTCAGCCTTTGAGAAGAGATTCAAAATCTGGGCAGTCTGCAGAGCCAGCAGACAGGTTGATGGTTTTCTAGATGACAAATGTCAGATGTAGGATTTTCCTAGATGCCATGCCCTAATCAGTTCCATGTGTTCCACACTCACAGAGCCAATCTTACTCACTGGAGATGCTTAGCGACAGCAAAGTTTGGGCATGCTCAGAGGCCGTCCTGAATGATGTGTCACTATCCAGAACACAAGCATTCCGTGAAGATGAGGACCTTCTAGTTCTATCAGTATTTTTTTTTTACTTCTGGCCTGTATATGTATATGTGTGTGTGTTTATGTTTGTGAGTGTGCAAGTGGAAGCCAGAGGCTGACACCAGTTGTTGCCTTCTATCACGCTTCAAGTTATCACTCAGGACTGGGTCTTCCACTGAACCTTGAGCTTATTGATTTGGCCAGATCGACTGGCCATCAAGCCGCAGAGATCCTCTTGACTCCACCTTCTCAGTACTGGTATGAAAGGGGCTTACTGCAAAACCTGAAGTTTTCACGTGGGTGCTGCGGATCAAATTCAGATCGTCATGTTTATGTAGCAAGCATTTTACCAATTGAGCAGCCTCCTAATTCTAATTCCTGACATTTTTAATCTTGGAGGGAAAAAAAAACTGATGTCATCCTTTGCAGTTTAGATAGTCAAATACCCACCACTGGCATCTGAAACTTTAGTTCTAATTGAGGATAATCCAAAGATGACATGAGGTCTTGCTGCTTCGGGTGTCTCAAGCAGAGATGATTTTGCTCCCACTGTCATTTGGTTCTGTCTGGAGACAATTTTAATCATAACAATGTAGGGCTGTCACTGGCATTAGTGGGTAGAGACCAGATCTGATTCTCAATGTCCCTTCACAGAAAGGAACTGTCTGTCCCCAAGATGTCCACAGTGTCACTGCTGAGAACCTTAAATTAGCATAATGGTAAAAGACTAAGTTTACCCAATGGTAAAAGCTCAAGGCTAATGGACAAAAACTGTTTTCACATCATGTTGTAGGAAGCAAAGAATAGAACAAATGGATTGTTATAGTGAACAATAAGAAATCTGAGTCCCTGCCCACAGCATCTCTCTGGAACAGACAGACAGCAAACAGACAGACAGACAGACAACACTATTAGGTCTGACATTGACCCAAATCCTTATGCAGGTCTTGGAGTGCCAGCAGCCTTAGGGAGTGGTAGAAATTCTATGAGGATATTTTATAGCCAGAGATAGTATGAAGCATGTTGGGTGGGTTTGAGGAAGGGTGTTTTGTTTGTTGGTTTGTTTGTTTGTTTGTTTGTTTTAGTTTTGGATTTTTGGACAATATTGGGACTGTTAAAGACTATTGGGAGTTTTGATGTCAGACTAAATACATTTTGCATTATGAGCTGGCCATGTGCCTATGTGGCTATGAGGTGAGGTGTACTGCTTTAAATGAGGAACACCTCTTATAGGTGCATGGATTTGAGCATTCCCCTGTTGATGATGCTGCTTGGGGGGATTACAGAGCCTTTAGGAGGTAGAGTTGCGCTGGAGGAAGGACCTCACCCCACTTCCAGCTTCCTCTATGCTTCCTGTTTGCAGTTAGGATGTGATCTCTCAGGTTCCTGCCCCTACCACGTGTTACCATGCCATGATGGGCTCTATCCCTCTGAAACCATAAACCAAAATAAACTATTTGATCTTTAAGTTGCTTTTGATTGTAACTCGCAGCAAGAGAAAAGTGGCAGATACATGCTCCATCCTATGGCTGATGTCACAAAGACACAAGGTAGTATCTCACTCATGAAAATCAGCATGCTGGAATGAGAAGCACTTCTTGATCTTGGGGATGAGGATGGAGCATGTGTGTTCCTGCCTTGTGAAGATCCTCCACCAACCCCTGATACATCTGGCGGAAAGCAGAATCCTTGAGAGGAAAAATGATTTTGTCAAAGCTACTCAACAGGAAGAATGGATGATCATATAGAGGATCTGAGTCTGTGAAGACTACAGACCCTTCCTACTTCTAGTCCTGACGCCCCCACTGACCTGCACAATCCAAATATGAGTGATCTTGGATCAGACACTCCCTTGACAAAGTCTTGGAATGAGGAGGAAGCCAATGAAGAGGCAGATCTGAGAACCTGAAAACCAACCCAAGCTTGCTCTTCTTGGAAGAAAAGCCTAGACTCTGCGAGGGGAAACTCTCAACTCTTTCTTTGCAGTCAGCACCAAGGGGAGGGAAGGATAAGGGGATGGCCTTGCTCTTCCTGTCTGTGAATGGACCCTCCCCTACTTCACAGCCAACCATTTCCTACTGCAAAGCTCCACCAGGTCTTGGCTTACTCCAAACATCAAATGTGAGAGTGAAAAAAAATGGAAGAAGTGGTAGGGAAAGATGTCACCACTTATGTAGCACTCCCCTACCCCAAACTGTCCTGTAATCTCCCCAGAGTCTCCCAGGCCAGTGTTTCTGGGTCCTTTACACTTCAAATGAGGTAGTACTCCAGAGGTCCTGCCTCTTTGCATCCCTTTAGGAACAGGGTGCAGGACAAATAATAATGAAAGGAAAGAAATGCTGGAGAAATGAAACCATGCATATGACAAAATCAGACAGACCAAAAATTCTCATGATCTTAGAGCTACCATTATGACTTAGAAAAGAAAATTCCAGCCACAACTGGACAAAAGAATTGATACTCAAAAAAAATTTCCCTCTGGTGATGCATTGTAGCTGACTTAAGAGTCCCCAAGTCCCCAGAGTGTGAAGTTCAAGAAAAATTGAAAGACGAGGATGGAGGCGAAGATAAACATCAGCTGTGACTTACCCCTAAGCCACAGTTGAAGAGAGGCCTCCAAACATGTTTTTTCATTCATTTTTCTCTCTCTGTATCTCCCCTATGTGAGAAATATGGCACGCACAATTGGCGCCTATATTATCCCCTGGCCAATACTTTACCCCAGTTGCCTTAGCAACTGTCAATATTTGTCTGGTATGTCACAGCCCCAGTTGGCTGATGTCTGGTTCAACACTTGCTTTTGTGAAATTTAGGGAAGAGAGACACCCAGTGGTATAAGTTAATGGAGGTGGTGAAAACCATGTCCTGCTTTTTATTTTCACTGGAGAAACCTTTAGCAATTTAAAAGTCTAATCCTCTTGTAATGGTCAATAATCCACACAGTAAAAGTTCTGAAAACATAGAAGGAGAAGGGCATGGGTAAACACACTAACCCTCTCTATAAAGGCCTGACGGTAAGTGTTTTAGGATCTGTAGCCCAGATGATCTGTATTGAGACCACTCAGCTCTGCTGTTCCCATGCAACAACAGGGTTAGAACTTAGGTCACCAAGCACAGTGGGTTCCAATAACATATTTATGTGTGTGCACACCCATGCACATCACAGTGAAAACACAGAACATCAACATTCTATTTGTAACCAGCAGCTGTTGAACTGGTCCCGGGCGCCGTGCTAAGGACCACCGTAACAACAGCACACCAGCAAGTCTCTCAATTGCCGATGTTGCAGTTTCTCAAACTCAGATATTAAAACCCGACCCCACAGTGTGACGACATTGGGAAGCGAGGCCATTAGGTCATGAGAATGCAGCCTATAAACATAATGAGTGGCCCAATGAAAAGAGAGCTAGTCTCTTGTGTCTGCTTGCCTCTCTGTGCATAAGAGAACACAGAAAGCTAGTAATCTACCATCAGGAAACAAGCCTTCGCTAAATCCCACAGCTGCCGAAACTTGGAGACTGGATTTTCTATCAGACAGTGCTGGCTTGTTTTATGTCAATTTGACAGAAGCAAGAGTGTCATTTTGGAAGAGGAGACCTCAGTTGAGAAGATGTCCCCAGCAGATTGACCTGTGGGCATTTTCTCACTTGATGACTGATGTGGGCCTGGGGGCGGGGGCAGTTCAATGAGGGCAGTGCAACCTCTGATGCTGGGCTCTATAAGAAAGCAGTCTGGGCAGTCGACATGGAGCAATCGAGTGACCTGTGGCCTCTGCATCAGTTCCTGCCCTGCTTGAGTTCCTGCCCTGACTTCCTTTGATGATGGACTGTAATGTGAATTGTACGCTGAAATACAACCTTTCCTTCCAAAGTTGGTTTCAGATGTGGTTTTTTAATCACAGCAATAGAAGCCCTAACTGAGACACAGACTATGATCAATAAATGTTTCCAGTATTTCAAAATAGCAGTCCAAACTAGTCAGTTACCTTATAACACAAACTGTCATTTAACTCAAATGATCGTAAATAATACTATCAGAAATTTTTAAGGAAAATCAGGCTAAGGAATATTGAATTGAGGAAATTGTCTATTAGAAAGGTCACCTAAGTCAGAAATGGTATCACTAGCCAGTAATTCCAGCACTCAAGAAAGAGAGAAAAGAAGGTCATGACTTCAAGGCCAGCCTGGGCTACATACCAAGTTCATGATCAACACGAGTTGCATAGTGAGTCAGTCCCCTGCCTCATAAAACCAGAGTCGAGGATGTAGTTCAGTGGCAGAGCACTTGTCTAGCTCATGTAATGCCTGGGCTTCCTCTCTAGCACTGAAAAATAAGTAAACAAATATTATAAAGAACAATTCTGTTGTTATTTTTAAGTGGCAGTTACTATTGTTATTGTGATGCTCCAAAATACTTGACCACTATTTATAGGTCAAGTCTTTGACTCAACTTCTAGGTTATTATCAGAGAATAAATGAAAGAAGTCCAAAATGTATTCTGTAAATTAAAAGCTATATTTTTCTTAAGTCAACCCAATATCTGTACCCTTTTAGTCATTCTGGGGCCAGGGTGTAAGCAATGACAGTTATTCCTTTCTAGAGAGGAATTTCCCATTTAAACCAAAGGCCTGCAGTCCTTCCAAGACTAAGCTCTTGCATTCAAGTCAGCTCAGCTTTATTCAGATCAATGTCTTATCTCAGTCCTGCACAAATTACTCCCTGGATCTAGCCCTGTGGTAACTCAAGGTCACCAGAGATTCCTTGTTTGCAGATAAGAAATGGAGACTTTAACTCTATAGTCATAATTTCATTTCTTGACCTCTAAATATATCACTGGGAACACACACACACACACACACACACACACACACACACACACACACACACACACCACATACACATACCCCTTTCCCTCATGTTGAGAATGCTCCAAAACAAGCACTAATATACAATCACAACCTAGTCTATTAGCTACTGACACTATTTGAAATCTTGCTGGATTTGTTCCTATCTGACCCAGATTTCCCTGAGTCAATACTTGTCCCGAAAATGACTTGAGATAAGCTTCCCATTCTCACTGTCAAACCAGCCTGAGAATGCCAATAGCATGCCTTGACCTGGCTGCTTTGAAGAACTAGAGGCACTGGACTCTGAAAAAAAAAAAAAAAAAACATGAGAAGTCCAAAGCAGAATCCCTTGACTCATCCACCCTTTCTCTCTATATTAATTGAGCACCTGCAGTGGAGCTGAGTGGCTGAAAGGAAATCTCAAGGCCAGTGTGGTAGGGGCCATCTTTAATTTCATTACACCAGAAGCAGAGGCAGGTGGATCTTTGTGAGTTAGAGGCCAACCTGGTCTACATAGCAAGTTCCAGGATAGCCAGGGCTATACAGTGAGACTGTGTCTCAAAAACATCAGGGTTCAGTGTCAGCACTCCTGGGTTCAAGTGCTACGTACCCTCTGTTACCTTGCTCAGGTCATTTACTGTGATAGTTTGAATGAAAATGGGCCCCACAGGTTCATAGACCCTGAAACTATTTGGAGGTGTGTTTCTGTTGGAGTGGATGTGGCCTTGTTGGAGAAAGTGTGCCACTTTCTCCAGGGGGCAGGCTTTAAGGTTTCAGAAACTCAAGCCGGCCCAGAGTCACTCTCCTGCCCATCCAGATGTAGAACTCTCAACTCCTTCTCCAGCACCATGTCTGCTCGTGTGCTGCCAGGGCTCCCCACCTTGATGACAATGAACTAAACCTCTGAACTCCAAGCCAACCCCAGGTAAATGCTTTCCTTTACAAGAGTTGCTTTGGTCATGGGTCTCTTCACGTCAACAGAACACTAAGACACTGAGTCTGAGCCACAGGTTACTCCTCTGTAAAGCATCATAATCAAGCTGCCTTGGGAAGTTGCTGTGAGTCTTCTATGAGATCATATCTGAACCCAGGCCAGAACGCAGCAGCTTTCACCCTTACCTAGTCCCACACTCTAGTTTGGCTCTGGGGATGAAAGTTACATGCTGCATTGTACTCTGAAACTCCCCAGAAAGTACACTCGGAATTACAGCAAGAGTGACCACAGTTCTGTGAAGCTAAGGATCACCCCCAGCAAGTGGCTTTCTACCTCAAACCAATTCCCCTGCTAACCTCAGAAGATCTTGTCCTTTTTTGTGTTTTTATGTGGGTCTCTTTACTTTGCCTCGAGCACACTCTTTGCCTCATACTTTATTTTTTTTTTTAATTTTTTGAGCAAAAACACTTCTTCATGACTTACTTTTTCAGAAAAGCATACTTTGAGTGTTCCTGGGTTCCTCTTGACATTATCTCCACTCTGGTTCCAGGCACAAACATTTCTCATCTGAACAGTTCTCATGCAAAGCTTTCCAAGTCGACTTCCGATTGTGTGATCTTTTGCTTGTGTTCTGACAAGTAAAGCTTGCCTGGAAATCAGAGAAGCGGAGCGGCCAGACACTAGAAACGTCTTACTTCTATGAAGTCCCAGACCGAATTCGGGGGATCCTGTCTCTATGAATCCTCAGGCTGAATAGGGGCGATCCCGTCTCTACCTGCCTTACATTCCTGTCTCCGCCTCCCTAGTGCTGGGATTAAAGGTGTGCGCCACCACTGCCTGGCCTCTATGGTTAACTAGTGGCTAGCTTCACCCTTTGATCTCCAGGCAGTTTTTATTTGTCAGAACACAAACAAAATATCATACAACAACTTCCCATTTCCTCTCTCTGCACACATATGTATGTACTCTATAGTTCTCCCCTGGGAATAGTCCATCCTTCTGTTTAACATAATTGAGAAGCTTGCTATTGTACTGTTATCAAAAGGTGGGAAAGACCATTAAATCTGTTTATTTAAATCCTTCCTTCCTTTCCACAGTAATGGGACTGTACCAAACTAGAGATTCAGCCCTCCCTTGAAGCTCCATGTGGTCAGTATTTACTTAGCTGTTGTTGAATCACGAATCATTCTGAAAGGTATTATTTTAATAATTAATTCTTACTTATAAAGTTAATTATTTCATTATCATTAATTTATTGTCATGGAATTGCTCCTATAACACAACACACACACACACACACACACACACACACACACACACTAAATTAAATAAATTTTTTTAAAAAACTTTGCTAAATTTGTCTATGAGGCTGGGGAGATAGCTTAGTCACTAAAGTCCTCAGCTTGACCCCCAAAACCCACATAAAAAGCTAGACATGATAGCATGATTATAACACTAGCACCGGGAGATGGACATAAGCAGGTCTCTGGGGCTCGCTGCCCAGACAGTCTGACTAACTTGGTGCTCCAGGCCTGAGACCCTGTCTCAAAAAACAAGGTATATGTCACCTGAAGAATGACATCCAAGTTTGTCCTCTGACCTCCACACAGACAACCGCACATGTTCACATGCACACATGCTCACACTTCCCCATTTCCGCATGCAGCCATACACCTTCACAGTAACCCATGTCTTTGCATTATGTGACACCTAGCCCCATCTTCCATCCAGCACCCTCTTCCAGAGCCCTACAGGCCCCTGGGCTTGAGTCACAAATGCACATTTGCAGCTCCTGCAAACAGTTCCTGGTTGGCCGTGTCTTCCCCCTTCAAATCTATGGTGCCGCACACTTTATCCATCTGGAATGTCCATCCGTTGCTCTCTCTAAGAGATGGATTGTCCCCTGCACAGTATCTTCCAAGGGTCACCTTCATGAGCATCTAACCTTTTAACATCGCAACATGACTTTGTCATCTACAAAGTTCATGCTAGTGAACCATATAATTAAGTCACACGCATGGGGCGGGGGGGGGGGGGGGGAGAGACAGAGACAGAGAGACAGAGAGAGACAGAAAGAGAGAGAGAGAGAGAGAGAGAGAGAGAGAGAGAGAGAGAGAGAGAGAATATCACATTTTAAATAAGTTTAGGATTTTGTCTTGGGCTGAATTCATAGCAACCCCTGGCTGTACATGGCCACGTGATCCATACGCTGCTAGTGGAACACACTTTAGGTATTCTTCTCTATCTGCACTCACTCCTTTTCAGTTTTGTGGAAACTCGTGCTGTTAATTTACCCCAACAAGGAATAGGTTTTGTCCAGGAATCTATACTTCCCCACAATATTTCAAGCTCTTTTTGAACAGGGGTAATGAGCACTCCAGGTTTCTCATTGTCAAACAGCTGAAGTTGCTATGTTGTTGGGAAAAGAGTTACCTGGGTGGGGCTTGCCTCACAAGCACATGGACCTGAGCTTGACTCCCAGAACACCACATGTGCCAGCCTCGGTGGCACATGTTTGCAATCCCAGTGCTGGGGGCATGGAAAGGTGGAGACCAGTGGCTCTCTGGGGATGGCCAGTGATCCTAGACTACTCAGCCATCTTCAGTCCAACCCCAGGGAGGGACTGTCTCAGAGAACAGGTGAATAACTTCAGAGAAACAACCGTGGGCTTGATTTTCAGTATGCATTGTTTAAAGGATGTGTTTTATTCCTTCGGGCAATATTATGTAATTTTAGGAGGGAGAGTGGAATGCTCTCTTGGGGAATAGAGGCTTCCCTGGACATCTGCATTTAGACTTTGATTACAAAGACACGCCAGCCTGCAATGGTGAATGCTGTGAAATAAATACCTATTTAGTGAATGACATCTTAACTGGGTGTTGCCTATGACAGGAAAGAGCCACTAGGTGGCGCCTTTGTTACATACATTTCTTTGCAGTTGGTCAATTATAGTCAAAATTAGTTTTGAGAACAAGAAGAGACTAATGTCAATGTTTGTTTAGTCATTCTGATTTTTCAAAATGAAACAGAAAATGAAGTTGCTGTTCTTTATTTCCATCTTCACAGTTCAGGTCTGCTCAGATTCTCATACCTTCAACAGTTCTGAGGAAACTGGATTCCTCACTCTCACCCTCACTCCAGTGAATTCATCATTTATCAAACATTATCTTCAAGTCTGTGTATAAGACAGTTTGGAAGACAGAAATTTCAATCATGTATGCAGTGGCCTGATCCAGAGTTTAAAGGTTTAGGGTAATAGGATAGTGTGTATATCTACAGTACTCTACTCACCCTCAAATAGAAAAGAGAAGTCACTTAATGCATGTTACAGAGGTGATCAATGCAGTTGAAAACAGCATGCATCATTGTTCTTCTGTTATGGAGACAGCAGCAAAAGAATAATGTTGAAACAGCTGGGTTGAATTCATGCAAGTTGGCCATGCCTCAAGATGGAGAAAGACCTGCAGAAAGGCTACATACATGGACATATAAAACAACAGCACACACATCACCTATTGAAGCTCATCTATTCCACAGAAGCCCACCCTGAGTAAAGCAAATGCCCTAATTAAAGGTGAACTGAAAGGAACCTTCATCCTCTTCCTACTGAAAGTTTCAAAAAAAAAAAAAAAAAGAGAGAGAGACCCGTTACTAGTTGAGAGACAAATAGACAGAGGCAGAAGCTGAGGCAGAGGCAGAGGAAGAGGCAGAGACAGTGGCTGATACCTTGTGATCTATATTCTTGGTTGTCACCTTGACTACATATGGACTTAATCCCCCAAAATAAAGGTCATACCCGTGAGGGATTTCTAATTAATTTGAAGTGGTAATATCTTCTTCTAATCCGGATCCTTGAAGGAGGAAGGCACACCTTTAATCCAGATTCTTAATCCAGATCTAATCTGATGGGAGCCTATACAAGCACATTGGAAGAAGGGAGCTTTTGCTCCTTGCCTGCTTGCCCTCACCTTGTTGGCAAATCCATTCCTTCACTGGCATTAGAGGCTACTTCTTTGGGATTCCAGCATATGTTGAAGACCAGCTGAGACATCCAGCCTTATGGACTGAGCAACTACTCTACTAGATTACTGGACTTTCTGTTCATAACTAGCCATTGTTGGATTAGCTGGACCACAGTCTGTTAGTCATTCTAATAGATCCCTTTTATATATATATATAAAGATTCATTCTATAAGTTCTGTAACTCTAGAGAACTCTGACTAATACAGGCCTCATTAAGTCTAGGGCCCTCAAAGCAGAAGTCATCCCTACCTTCAAGTAGAAGCAAATGTACATCCTATCTGGAAGAAAGTTTCCCGTTTTTTTTTTTTGCTCTGGGACTTTCCAGAAATTTAATCCAACTATATATGATCTCATCATCAAAGGTCACCAACACATGGGATTAAATCCCATGAGACAAAACCATTGGAAGCAAAATATAAAACAGTTCAAGATGCTGTTTGAATAAAGATGAGATAAAACTAACCAAAGTAAAATAGAGTAAACAGTTCTAAAAATTTAAGCTATGAAAGAAAGGTTTTTAAATGGTAAATATGGAATTGGAATACCTAACATCTGCCCAATCAGAATTCTGGAAAGCAGAATATGGTAAAGGGAGGTTAGTATACAGAAACAGGAAGTCTAGAATGTTCTGGGATTGATCCCACTTTCATCAAAATCCTGAATCTCTACATATCAGAAAGCACAATGTGCCAAGCAAGGTATAACATACATGGAATACCTTACATTATATAAGTTATGGGCTAAGGCATGCCACATACATAGTACCTTAAATTTTAGGGGGGTAGTTGCTAATAAGTATCAATACATAGAATCTTGAATATGTATAGGTGCAGGCTAAGAAGACACATCAAACCGAGTTCAAGTTAAAATGAGTTTAGGAAGATGAATTTCATTCTTCATCACACACACCAAAAAAAAAGGCAAATAAGAGCTCCTGTCATCAAACAACCCTGCAGCTCAAGGAGACTCATTGACAAGGATCTTCCACCTTAAGCCTGATTCTACTGTGTGTCCCAAATGTTCTAGTGGCCGGTGATTTCCAGCCAGTATGAACACACTGTCTTTTTTAAAATAATTTATTTATTTTTATTTCATGTACATTTTGTGTTTTGCCTGCATGTACTTCTGTGTGAAGGTGTCAGACCCCCTGAAATTGGAGTTGCAGGCAGTTATGAGCTGCCATGGTGATGCTGGGAGTTGAACCCAGGTTCTCAGGAAGAACAGCCAGTGCTCTTAACCACTGAGTCAGCTCTCCAGCCCCGAACACACTGTCTTTTAAGAAAGAGTCCAGAGATTGTGTGCACCATTTTGTGAAGAAACTAGCTCAATATTTGACAACCTGGGAAAGCAACAAGTCAGATTTGAAAATGGAAGAGACACAAATGAAAAGATCCCATTTTCCATCCCGTCATAGTCTCTTCTTGGGATTTTCTTGAGTAGAGAAGCCTCTGTAAGATGAACGAATGGCAGGAGTAACGGTGAGAGACTTTCAGAGCTAGAGCATAAAAGGCAGGTGACTCCCTGTTGGTCTGTTAGACCATTTGCCACTGGGCAAACCAGTCACATGTCATGAGGTCACTCACATACCTCATTATGTAGCTCAGGCTTAGCATGCACAAGGCTCTGGCCAACAGAAGAAAGAAAGGAAAGGGAGAAGGAAGGAAAAGAAAATACAAGCAACATCTAAAGTAAGTAGAAAGGGAAACATGGAGACTAGAATAGGTTAATAACCTATGGAATAAACAGAGCACCATGTGGGGACACTGGGAAGTAGAGGCAGGATGAAGAGTTCAAGATCGTCCTTGGCTGAGGCTAGACTGTGCTGCATGACACCCTGTCTCAAAAGTAAAAAGCAAAAGTTACTACAAGAAAATACTATAAGCAAATGTGTAGTAGCAAATTACACCAATGAAATGGACAAATTTTTTTTTGTTGTTAAGAGATTTTTCTATTTGTTTTACATATCAACCACAGATTCCCCTGTCCTCCTTCCTCCCACCCCCCAGCCTCCCCCCAAACCCCCGCCATTCCCACCTCCTACAAGGCAAGGTCTCCCCCTGGGGAGTCAGCAGAGCCTGGTACATTCAGTTGAGGCAGGTCCAAGCCCCTCCTCCCTGCACCAAGGCTGCGCAAAGTGTCTCAGCATAGGCCCCAGGCTCCAAAAAGCAGGCTCATGAACTAAGGACTGTCCCAGACTCACTGCCTGGGGGCCCCCTAAACAGTTCAAGCTAAACAACTGTCTCACTTATCCAGAGGGCCTAGTCCAGTACCATGGGGGCTCCTCAGCTATTGGTTCACAGTTCATGTGTTTCCACTAGTTTGGCTAGTTGTCTCTGTACTTTTTCCAATCATGGTCTCAATATCTCTTGTTCATACAATCCCTCCTCTCTCTTGTTGATTGGACTTCTGAAGCTCCACCTGGGGCTTGTCAGTGGATCTCTGCATCTGCTTCCATCAGTCACTGGATGAGAGTTCTATCATGACAGTTAGGGTGTTCGGCATCCGATCACCAGAGCAGGTCAGCTCAGGCACTCTCTCGACCGTTGCCAGTAATCTATGGTGGAGTCATCTTTGTGGATTCCTGGAGACCTCTCTAGCACTCTGCTTCTTCCTATTCCCATGGGGTCTTCATTTATCATTGTATCTCTTTCCTTGTTCTCCCACTTTGTTCCTGATCCAGCTGGGACCTCCCGCTCCCCTAAGCTCTCTTTCCCCCATCCCTTACCCTCTGTTACCCACCCCTCCCAGTTTGCTCATATACATCTCATCCATTTCTCTGCTGCTGGGTGAACTCTGTGTCTTTCCTAGGGTCCTCTTTACTAGGTAGCCTCCCTGAGTTGCAGTCTGGTTAGCCTTTGCTTTACATCTGGTATCCACTTATGAGTGAGTACATACCATGTTTGTCTTTCTGAGTCTTGGTTACCTCACTCGACAAATTCTTAGAAAGCACGATTACACTGAATCAAGAGAAGAGAATCTGGACATAAAGGTAGAGATTTAATAAATAAAAAGGCAAACAACCCCCATGAAGTGTCAGGCCCAGATAACATTGCTGGAAAATTCAAATCTGCAAATAAAAATTAACACCAATCTGGTGACACGCGCTTGTGACTCCAGCTTGTGGAGTCACAAAGGCCAAAGGTCACAAATCCAAATCCTTTTGGGGTATAGACAGAATTCAAGGCCAGTGCAGGCAACTTAGTAAGACCCTGCCTCAGAACAAAAAAAGGATTTGAATATAACTCAGTGGTAGACATCTTATGTGCAATCCCCAACATGATAAAAACAAAACAAATCAACACAAAGTCCAAAGCCTGGACACAAACCTTTTTTTGTTTGTTGTTTAGTTGGTTGGTTGATTGGTTTATCAAGACAGGGTTTCTCTGTGTATCCCTGGCTGTCCTGGAACTCACTCTGTAGACCAGGCTGGAATCAAACTCACAGAGATCTGCCTGCCCCTGTCTCCTGAGTGCTGTGATTAAAGGCATGCACCACCACTGCCCGGCACAAACCTTTAACTAATCAATGAGTTCTGAAAAGTTGTGGGATACAACATAAATATATTTTTTAAAAAATCATTTCTAAGTGCAATAATGAAAAAACAGAAACCAAAACCAAAAATTCAATATCATTTACACCATTTAAGCTAAAAAAAAAAGCACTAAATATAAATCTGATACAATAAGCACAAAAGTTCCATGATGAAAATTATAAAATATGAAAAATAAGAGATGATGTAAGAAGACAGACATGCTCATGAATTCAACACAGTAAAGATGACAGCTCTCCTCAAACTGATACAGAGATCTAATAAAATGGTAGCAAGATAGATTTAAATAATGTTATATAAAAAAGCTTATATACAAAGACAATGAAGAAATTATAACTAAGCAAAGGAGAGATGCTAGGAAGAACCTGCGTTGGAGTCAGAGGTATCAGTATGCCCTCAAGTTTACTCATGTCCATATATATGTGTACTGGAATTTATAAACTTATTCTTATCTATGTGTACATTTGTATCTGTCTGTATACAGATATATGAATGGAGAAATAAAATGCAGGTGTGTATATGTGTGTGCGTGTGTGTGTGCGTGTGTGTGTGTGTGTGTGTGTGTGTGTGTGTGTGTGTTTCTTCTGTAGCCTGAAAGAGCCTGCATGTAACAACACCTTAGTTGCAACAAACACACTTATTTGATGGCCACACTTTGGATTCTAAATTCCACTCACCCATAGAAGGAGCTTGGATTCTTTCCAGGAAGGATCTATTCTAGGCCTTGGACAATGGAAATACAATTTATGCACATGTATCCTAGAGCATAATACGACACCACAAAGGAAGAAAGTGACAAAGAAATAAAAAATAAAAAGGCACCCCCCCACACAAAGAAGCTCATGGTAAAAGCAGAAAGAATTGGGTGACCGAGTAAGTAGTAATATCCCCAAAAAATAAAATATAAACAAACGGGACTCAGGTCTTAGATAAATAAACGAGTGAGTAAGTTGAAGGGAATAGAAAACACTTTCTCATAGAATTCTAATGAATAAATGAGAAAAACCAAAGTCATTAAACACTAGTCATTTCTGAAGGCAATTGACAAATATTAGAAATATCAGGCTTATTGACACGGCCTCAAATTATCTTACTATTTACTACAATAATTTCAATGTGTCTAAAATTCTTTAATGTTTCTCCATCCAGAGGAAGAGCATTACTCTCCCTACATTGAGTGTGATCTAGACTTAATGAATTACTACAAAGATTAAAATATGAAAATAGAAAATCTTTATCTAAGAAGTCTATCAGACATCACCTAAACAAGTGGTCCAAATTATTGTAACCTGTCATAAATACATGGCTGTTACTCATCCTGGACATCATGTCTTGGTACCACTGTGATGTTCTTTCCCTGGTCTGTAACCTCCATCCTGTCGTGAGAATTCTTCACTAAAATGCAAAGCCAATAAAGTCACGTAAGAATTTTTTTCATGATACTTTGTCTCTGTTCTCGAAGTCCAAGTTATTTCCAGATAAAATGTTCAAAATATAAATTATGTATAATTATAATTCAATAAATTATGTTAAGATAGGAGAAGACAATAATGAAAGATTGGCAGATGCAAAAACAAGAACAGTTTTCAGAAACATACTAAGCAAGGGGAGCCTGGCGTGAAAGAGGGCATAGTGTATGTTTCTGGTTATACAAACTGCTAGATGGGCAAAACCAGTAATGACAAAACTTTACTTGTGGTGTCCCTGAATAGGGGGAGACTGAGCAAAAGGGGGAATGTTCTGGAATAATGGAATATTCCATGTCTGAATGAGGGCGATTATTACATGAGTGTTTACATTCGTAGAATTGTATAAAGTCTCTGTTTTAAAGGTGAGCTCATCATATGTGAATTCCACCTCACAAAAAGCTGCTTTTAAAGGAAGATGATGAAGTGGAGAAATGAACTTAGAAAGGATTCTTTATAAAACTTACAGGACACAGACCCAACAGCACTACCTTGATCAGGAAAGGACGCAAGAGCAGGCAATCATCCATTAAAGCTTTGAAAATAACCACAACACACCCCCCCCCCCCAATTAAGCCCAATGCTCTGAGCACTGAAACTGGGAAATGTTTGAAATTTCCAGTAAAGCAAGGGTGACCATGGGCTGTTCCTACACCCCCAGTTAGCTCTGGCCCTGTATATATTTGAGATTAACCTGCAGTAGTAAAGCACTAAGAAATGATCAGAACCCACGGCACCATTCAAGGGCGTGCTCTGAAATGCCAGTCATTTCTTTCCAATGCTTGGAAGCACTTGAAGATAAGGTTCTCCAAAGAAACAGGTGAGCTGACACCCACCCCCCCAAAAAATGAGACTGGGCAAGGTCATCTAAGGAGTTCATTCGAGGACAACCTTGTATCACCCGATCCACACATCCAGCCCCAAACAAGGATCTTGGGTGGCTTCCAAGTCATCGACAGGGTAAACTAGATGAGACGGAAGACAATGGAGAGGATATATGAAAATTAAGTTGATCTTGCAACCTTTTGCTTGGCACATGGGCAATAACAGACTAGGAGAATGGAAAGAAAAATGAACCTGGTTTGGGCAATGGACTCTGGATTGAGGGATCAAACACAGCCTTGCTCTGGAAAACGCGTGCTTGTAAGCCATCTGGACATCAGTCTCACAGTAAGAGAAATGTTAATATCCATACCATGGGATGAAACTAAGCAAATGGCCAGGACATCCCAGAGACCAGGGATAGAATCAAATACCACTGGCCAAAAGAAAAAAAGAAAAAAGATGATTTCAGGCCTCCTGCCTTGGTGATTGAATTTGAGTGGGAGTGATCCTCACATTCATTTCTGGTTGACAACTTTTTTTTTGTTAGATTATTTATCCCACTTTTCCCTCAAAATTTGGGGGTCTGTATTCTCCCACCCCCTCAGGATTCTCACAACAAAGTCTCCCAGAAATAATGTACCATCATTCAGGATCAGTTTTGCAGGGTCTCAATATTCTCAAGAGACAAGATAGACAAATGTGTGTTGTTTTTGTTGTTGTTGTTGTTGTTTAAGTAATTTCCTAGATGAGTGATATGACATACACCTGTAATCCCAGCACCTGGACTTGGGAGGTAGAGGCAGGAGGCCTGGAAGTTTAAGGACAGCCTGGGTTATCAACAAATTGAAGATCTATCTATGATCCTGACTCATATAACCATAGACTGGGAGTGGGACTTATTAGTAGAGCATTTGTCTAGCATGTGCAGAGGAATAGATTCAATCCCCAGTGCCATTAAACACACACAGAGAGAGAGAGAGAGAGAGAGAGAGAGAGAGAGAGAGAGAGAGAGAGAGAGAGAGAGAGAGTTTTTTTCCATGGAAAAGTCATTTGTTAGTTTGATGGATTTTCCTTTATATA
Organism: Peromyscus californicus insignis; assembly: GCF_007827085.1. NCBI lineage: Eukaryota > Metazoa > Chordata > Mammalia > Rodentia > Cricetidae > Peromyscus > Peromyscus californicus. The sequence continues at coordinate 20,889,065 of NW_026294503.1, forward strand.
AACTTACAGTTTTCTCTTTCAGTTTTCAATACCCTTTCTTTGCTCTGGGTACTAGTTGTTTTAACTACAATATACCCAGGGGAGTTTCTTTTCTGGTCCTATTTGTTTGATATTCTGTGTGCTTCTTCTATCTGAATGGGTATGTTTTCCTTAATTTGGGGAAGTTTTCTTCTGTTATAGCATTGAAGATCTGGCCTATGTCATCAACCTGCTACTCTTCTTTCTTCTATGCCTAAAAATTCATTGATTTGGTCTTTTCGTGGTATCTCAAAGTCCCTGCATGTTCCTTTTGAATGTTTGTAAGTGTTTTCATATTCTTTGATTGAGTGGTCCAGTTCCTCTACTTTCTCTTCAAGTCCTGATGTTCTGTCTTCTACTTAATCCAGTCTCCTGGTAAGGCTTTCTTTGGATTTTTGAACTGGGTTTTTGAGTTTTGCAAGTCCATCTTCATCTCAGCTTGAGCTGTCTTCAGTAATTTTATCTCTTTACTGAATTCAGCTTTCAAACTCTGAATTATCTTTATCATTCTATTCATCAATTGCCAGTGGTCAGCCCAAAACACAGGTCCATAAAAGTAACTCTAAGTAGACTCAGTAGCGTACACTTATTCGTGCATGCGTGCACATGTGTGTGTGTGCATGTATGTGTGTGTGTGTGCATATGTGTGAAGGTGAGAGAACAACATGGGGGAGCAGTTTCTGGTTCTGTCTTTCCACTCTATGGGTCCTGGCATGGATCTCAGATTATTAGGCTTGACAGCAGGTATCTTTACCTAAGGAACCATCTTGCCTGCTGCAGCAAAAAGACTTTTTCACAGCTCAACTGAAATTAGAGTGTAAGTATGATGCTCCAGCCTCCCAAGTGGAAAATCCCAGCAGCAGGGACATTCTCTTACAGAATCAAAAGCAGGATACAGACACATACAATGATCATTAGGTTTCAGTCAATGTTTGCTGTCTCTAACAGTGGTCTTGACACCAAAAGAAATCATCTATTGTCTTTCGTTACAAAGCCAATTGAGATTTCTCCGGGGTGAAATCATTTCTCTGTCTTCTTTTTCCCCTTGACTTTTCTGACCTCAGTTCTTTTGGGTCCCACATTCTGTGGCTGCTTATCTCATCTAAGCAGATAGCATCCCTGCTCTGACTCTATCTTGGGTCACTCCACGTAGGAGCAAGATGCCCTCTCCACTCTTCCCATGTGTGTGCAACTTTAACACACTCTGACTCCAGCATGCCATCCTGGCATGGATGATCCCTTCAACTACCTTTGGATGCCACACCCTTAATAAAACGCTTCAGGAAGATTTCCACATTCCACCTGATTTAGGTTAGGGAGCAGGATGTATAAATGATTTGGTCATTTTAATGGTTTTCAAGCCTGCTAGCATAAAGTTAGCTTAAACGAAGCTACTGAACTATGTGAATACCAGATGTAAAAGACAAAAATGTGATGGGAACTGGTGAGCCAACTCTCAACCAAGTCATATGGTTCTGTGCTTTCTTCTTCCTTCACAGAACTGCTAACGGCCGCTGAGAGGCACATTAATTCTACCAGTGTGAGTTAGAAGTGGTCTCAGGTCAATCCTGCCATCCCATTATCACTCTGAGAAAAACATAAATATCTCAATATTCTTTTATTACCAGAGGCAGATATCATCTGGCCATTGACCCCACAGTTAGACATTTGCTAATGATGCCTTCCAAAACATCGTGAGCAAAGAAGGCCAAAGAGCAGGAGCTGAGGGAAAAGCACAAAGTGCAGCCATGGGAGCAGACCATAGGAGGAATGTATGACAGGGCCATCTGGCCGCTCATGTTGCAGATCATTCATCACCTCCAGTCCTACCCTCTCGCTTCTCCTTCATCTTTCCCACCAGCATACAGCATTTCTAAACCTCTCCCATCTTTCAAAATTCCTCCTTTATAACGTACAACTCATTCTTTCTCACCTTTACCTTACTTCCTTCGCTCCCAGACTGCTTGCTCAAGGCAGCTGATGCTGACCGTTTCTACATTCTCACCTCATTCATTTTTCCCATTTTCAAGCCATAGTCCCTCGTCACCCTCCCCTTAAAGACAGCCATCAACTAAGACTATCCTGCTGCTAAATCCAACCGGCAAGTATTTGTCCATCTCTGTGTATTAGCCTTCCCAACAGCGTTTGGCTCTTACACCATCTCCTCCTACCTGAGTTGCTCTGCCTTTGCATCGCAGGGCATTCCTACCTCCTGGTTTTCCTGCTCAGCTCTCTGGCTCCTCTGCTGTCTTCATGACCTCTGTTTTGACCTCCCCCAGCCAGCCCAGGGTTACACCAGAGCTTAGTTCTCATTCTCCAAGGGCTCACATGCACTCATGCCCCAGCCTTTCACAAAGAGCCAACGTGCTTCGATCCGTGTGTCCTGCCTGCCGCTCTCCTAACACCTCCAAAAGCACTGTGTTGTTCACCCTATGTCCAAAACAAAACTAAACATCCGTTACTAGATCTCAACCCAAACCTCTCTCCATCGTTGGAACACAAACAGCATAGCTGATCAGAAAGCTGGGAGTCCTTCTGCACATGTCTTTCTCCCTCACCTCTCCTAGCAAGTCTCACACAGGCCAAGCACCACTTAGACTCCATCTCTATTTCTATCGTCATTGTTTTAATTAGAATGTTTTTCGTCTCTCCTTCAAGCTACTGACAAGCCTCCAAACAGCACTGTGCTTGCTCTGCCTTTGTCCCTTCCCACCAGGAAGGTCTAAGTTTCTGTCTGATCATGCTGAAGACTCTGCTCCAATTCCCTTTACAAATCCTACTGCCTTCAGAATATGCTGTGAAATCTTTATGGCCTATTCTTCTAGTCTGGTACCAGGCTAACTCACAAGCTTCGTCCTACAGAATTTCAGGCTACCCTGCAAACCATGAATTCCCCAATCTCTGCCTTCAGAGCTTGCCTCACTGTACTGCCTTCTAACCATTCAGGTGTGGTCCAGTCACAGCCCACTTCGTCTAGTAAGCATACCCAGGCCTTCCCACTGGGCTAACACAGGCCTCCACTATCAAAACACTCATCAAACTGTTTTGTGTCTGCTGTCCCTCTTATCTCTGTCCTTGTTTACAAAGTGGTTCCCTATACAATGTGTTCAATCCAATGCATACGTGTCTTTTATTTACAGAAACATATTTAAAATTCCTACTTGAAATCAGTTGCCAATGTGAAAACTCTGGAGATTTTCTGTAATAATAATTTTTAAAAAGTCTAGATTTCTGTTATTTCTGGGACATAGGCCCAAGTTCCATCCTCCTGAATTGTACTGATTTTTCTGAAGTCAAGTTATGGGTGCTTCTTTATACAAAGAGGAATTGCTCCTCAAAACACAGTCCCTATATGACCTCATTGCCTGTCCCCATTTAGGTACTAGACTTGCTTCACAAACCATGTGCTCCCGTCAAACATGAATGGCATCTTATGTGTCTATGCTTAAGGAAGCTTAACAGTTTCATGTTGTTCTCCGTCCTCGGCCACAACGAGTGCAACAGAGTATTCTTCAGTCAACAGCTACTGACCAGGCAACTAGACACAGGCTGTTGTGCCCTTCAACCACGGTTACATGAAACCGACCAGGGTGACTGTGCCTAGGGCTCTGTAAACACAGGCCAAGTGGGGAAGGGTGGAGCTGGAGACACTGAGGGAATTGTGGAAAAGAAAATCAGCCAGCTATTGCATCCCGGCTACTGTGGCCCTGGCTTCTGCTCTGGTAACATTGGGTATTTGGTGAATGAAAGCTTAGCCCAAAATAAAATATGTCTGCTTTTCCCTACTCTGGGGACATGGTTTTTTTTCTTTCTCTTTGGAGAAAAGACCACGTTTAAAGATCAGTTTCCTCAAACAGCTTTGAGGGTTGTTGGTTTTGTGTGTGTGTGTGTGTGTGTTTGTGTGTGTGTGTGTGTGTGTGTGTGTGTGTGTGTGTGTGTGTGTGTGTGTGTGTGCTGTTTTATATTGAATCTCTAAGAGCAGTCTGCCTAACTCATTGCCAAATGAGTTTTAGAGATTATTCAGGAATAATGCTCAGGGCTGTGGTTTTCTGGGAGAGAAATAAAAAAAGCACTCCTAAGACTAACAAAACAACATTTGAAAAGAACAAATGGTGATTCAACGGCCTTCCACCTCACCAATCACACATGCCAGGTGCGCACATGACTGTTCTCACCAAAGCCTAACATCAGCCAGGCAGCATCTCCTTTGTTTGACCAAGTGGAGGAGGCTGCTGACATCTACAGCTGCAATAGCCCTGAGGCTTTGATTCCCAAGTAAAGAAAGCTCTTTGTCCATCTTTCCTTATCTAGCTGGGTTGGGGCATGCAAGCGTGTGAGTGTGTGTGTGTATGTGTGTATGCATGTGTGTTCTCAACTATTCCTAGTTGAGAACATCCACAGTTTTAGAATTATATCCTGTCCTCACAGAATCATTTTTTATTAATTATTTCTATAGTTCAGTGATAGAGATGTTAGATAGCTAAAGCACGATCATTTCCATTTCTAAAACAGTAAGTACTCCATTAATGCTGTAAGCTTTGAAGTCAAGGAGAATTGTGTTCATATCTCGGTGCAAACATTTCCTAGGTGACCTAAATCAAGTCACTTAACTGTATCAGAAGTGACTCATGATGGGATAAATTGGTTCAGGAAAATAATAGTTGTTGGGATAAACTTGAGAACTATTAAATACAAAGAACATTTATGATGCTATACAAACACCAAATGTATTTCTTTTTTAGTAGGCAACATCTTTCTATTGCATGATATCAAAGTTACACAACTCTTCATCATGACCGGTGCAGGGTGACATCATCCACATAAGTCTTCTTTCACAGGTCAGGAATCCCAGATGGCCAAGAGCAAGTCACTGATGGCTATACACTAAATGATCAAGAGTCAGGACTGAGCTTGTGGAACCCTTATGATAGTTCTCAATGTCAAAAAGATCAAAAATTTAAAAGACTTAAAATTACACCAAGCCTTGTACTTTCAAAATGATAAATGGTTCCTTAGCCCACTTACCTCCATCCATTTCATAATATTCTCCCCCATCCTCCAGCTCTTATACTCTTTCTGCCCCATCTTCCATAATGTTTCCTAAGTTTTGCAAGGGTTGATATACAATGCTCCATTCAGGGATGAGCATTCAAATGTTACTCATTCTTACCATTTTAATCATTTACGGGTCTCTTCATTAACAGATACTAAGTACAAAAAGAAGCTTCTCTGCCTAAGATGGAGACCAGAACAAACCCATGGATATAGATATAAAAATATCTAGCCTAACAGTGGGAGTGTCTCTGACTCTTTTGCCTGCTCTTGGGACCCTTTTCACCTACTGGATTCCCTCACCCAGCCCTGATATGAGGCCTTGTACCTAGTCTTATTGTATCTTGTTATGCCATATTTTGTTGCTTTCCCTGGGAGATCTGCTCTTTTCTGAAGGGAAACAGAGAAGTGGCTTTGAGGGGGAGGGCTGGGAGGAGTAGAGAGAGGGAAACTGAAGTCAGATGTATTGTATGAGAGAAGAACAAATAGAAAGAGAGAGAGAGAGAGAGAGAGAGAGAGAGAGAGAGAGAGAGAGAGAGAGAAAGGAAGGAAGGAAGGAAGGAAGGAAGGAAGGAAGAAAGGAAGGAAGGAAGGAAGGGCCAAAAAGAAAAAGAGAGAGAGTAAAGAATGAAGGAAGGAAGGAAGGAAGGTTTAGAAGGTAGTTTGACAAGATGACTATTCAACAAAACAGCAATAGTAGACTTCTCCTTAGAACCTATGACCTCCCCCAAGTATGGACTTTTGATTAGGTTTATAGTATGAGGCATGAGTTCCCTCTCCTGGAGCAGACATAAAATCCAATTGGAAAGTGGTATGTTACCCCCATAACAGCTGTGCCACTGTTATGTCATCTGACAGGTTGGTATTGTAGCATGGAGGGTTCAGTGCTGCATATGACCATTGATTTCTTCTCTCCACCAATGTCCTGCATAACATCTTCCGGCACTATGAAAGTTATCAGGGAGAATGTTTTCACTTATTCCAGACTGATTTTTCTATGTCCTGCAACCAGTGTGTCTTCAGCAACAGAGTCTTCTCGTGTAGTTTTCAAACTCCTTTTTGTTTTCTATTATAGTTTTCAACTAGCTTATAAAGGAGTAGATTTTGTGGTAGTTTGAATATATTTGGTCCCCATGAGCTCATAGGGAGTGGCACTATTAGGAAGTGTGGCCTTGTTGGAGGAAGTGTGGTCCTTTTGGAGGAGGCTAAATGACACAGGCCTTTAATCCAGACCTTGAGACTGGAAGGCACACCTTTAATCTGGCCCACACCTTCTGTTGGAGGTGTGCTACTGTGTGGGTGGGCTTTGGGGTCTTTTTCTCAAGTTTCACTCAGTGTGACAACTTCCTGTTGCCTCCAAGTCAAGATGTAAGACTCAGCTCCAGCACCACATCTGCCTGCATGCTGCCATGCTCCCCATCATTGATCATAAATGGACTGAACCCCTGAAACTGTAAGCAAGCCACCCTAAATTCTTCACAGCAAGGGAGAAACTAAAAATATTGCTTTTTAATTCTCCCCCACACTTGCAATTCTTTTCCTGTTTTTCTAATTACATTAATTACATCTAATTAAAAACAAACCTTTTTCTAACTGTGCCTTTAAATATAAGAAACACAATTTAATGACATACTGACCAGAACCGGAATCCTGAGGTAGGAAAGGGCTGAAATTTTTAAACATCTACACCATTCTGTCTCAGCTGGAGAAGAGAGTTTCTGAACAGATACATGTGCCAAACACAAGGACTGTCCAAACTTCAATTATGTGTCGCCAGGGAAGCGACTCTGTCCCTAAATTCCCATCTTTGCAGCTCTCTATTTTCTGTTCAATGTAACCCTTGGCCCCTCAGCCTCTTCCTGTTTTCCTCGTGTTTTAGCTCCTCTTGGCTTCCTGAGTCTCCTAACCTCACTTCTCCTTTACAGTCCAAGAAGCCCCATTTTTTTCATTGTTCACTTCTCTTTCTTGCTAAAGTTGACAGCAAAGAAGCTCCAGATTGCAATATTTTTTAAACTGTGGTTAAAAATATATAAGATCTAGTCTCTCCTTTAAAAATTACAAATGTACAGTGTAATTTTTTTTTTGCTCGGAGCACAGTACTATACGGCAGCTCTCAGGCTTTTTCACCATGCCCTACCGCAACTAGACAACAATCCCCTCACCACCTTTCCTCAACCCCCAGCAATCACAGTTCTATTTTCTGTTGCAACAAGTTTCTAATTGTATATACTTCCTATGAGTGGAGACAACCTAAATATCTACTGGTTAATAAATGAATCAATAAATATGATTCTGCATACAGTGGGATATTATTCAGCTATAAACAGAAGTCTACCACATTCAAAAAGATGAGTGTTGAGGTCTATCTATGGTCTGCTCATGTTCCCCAAAATTCACAAGCAGAAGCTCAGTAACCTACATGATAGCACTCAGAGATGGACCTTTTGAAGGCTGTTTTGATTAAAAGTTCAAGAGCTCATAGATTTAGGAATGGGGCTTTGATATGAGGATTTGATGGATAAAATCACTCTCTTCTACTTGTCTGACAGTAGATCTTACATTAAATCACAGAGTTTGTCTTTCACCACATGGAGATAGAGCAAGAATTGCCAATTTGTAAGCAGAAAGGTGCTCCTCCACTATGAATCTACTGGAGCTTTGAATTTTTACTCCCTAGCCTCCAAATTCTGAGAAAATAATTTTGGTTCTTTATAACTTATCCAGTCTAAGTTTTTTTTTTTTAATAGCAACACAGACTTTACACTAAGTCAAATAGTTGGGTTTCATTTCTACAACAGACAGGGTTCCTTGAGTGTGGAAAGCTTCCTGAAAAGACTTATTCATCTCTGTGTACCCAGGGTATGGAAGATATTTGGCATTATTGAATGCATACATGGCAGAATGTTGAAATTGGCCCCAATGAAGTATCTATCTACCACCAGACTTCTGCTAGGTACATAACCTGAATGTTGAGCATCCTTTTTTGAATCTTAGCCTCTTTTCCTATTACTGTGATAAAATACTCTGACAAAAACAAGTTAAAGGAGGAAAGATTTATCTAAGTTCAAGGTACAACCCAAAGCAGTAGAGAAATTAAGGCACCAGAACTTGAAGTAGCTGGTCACACCACTTCTACTATGAGAAAGAAGAGAAGGATAAATACATGTATGTGTTCAGCTTAGTTTCCCATTTCATACATTCCAGAATCTCCTGCCCAGGAAATAGTCCTGCCCTCAATTAAGATGGCTCCTCCCATATCAATTAGCACAATCAAGATAATCCCTGGCAGACAATCTCAGAGGCTAACTTTAATCTAAGTAATCCCTCGCAGGTGTGCCTAGAGACATCTCCTCAGTGATTCTAGATTCTTTCAAGTTAATGATTAATGCCAAGCATCACACCATCCGTAAGTGATTTCTTACTAAATGTCCACAGCTACCCTAAATCTTTTCCACATGTCCCGCTCGCATGCCCACTTCCCTACCATCTGCACCCGGAGTTCCGTCAGCTTGTTCTCTCCTTTGAAGCTATCTGTTGAGAACAATCTTTGCATGTAATTATTCAAGATTATGCCTCCCAGTCCCCAGCTACTCTCCAGAGTTTTGTGCTGACAGAGACCCCTTTCAAATCACACTGTCATGACTAAGTCCACACTTTTTCCTACTAAATGTCTCAAACATATTTGAACCACATGGAACAGTTTTGAGACTCCATGTTTTCTCCCAGAAGTCTTTATTTTCCTCCAAGTTTACCAGCCTCCAGAACGGGCTTTATAGGAAACTGGAGAAAAAGGAAGAGAAGTTAGTGGAGCTATGTATTCCTGCATCAGTCCAGAGATATTTACTACTTAAAGCCTATCAATTTCAAAATCAGGTCACTCCACATGATGACGAAACTCAATTGCCTTTTTAAAAACTAATTCTAAGTTTTTGTTCAAATATGTATAGTATACAGTCTATTCCCCCTCATACCTCCTCCTTCCCATCAGTTGTCTTTGTCACTCGACACAGTTCCACTTTTATCTGATGCCATGTATGTGTATATTATTTTATTCATCTACATAAAACTCTAGAAACACACTATGTCTGTCTTTCTGAGATTGGCCTGGTTCACTTGACATGGATACTTCCAGTTGCATCCACGTTTTCTAAAAGTAGCATGATGTCATGATGACTCCTTCTTACAGATGAGGCTTCTCTGCGTTTCAGAAGTGGCTCACACAGTACTAAGCCTCTCACAGATGAGTAGCAGCCAGGTTCCCAAGGCAAGCAAACAGTGGGTCCCTAACACAGAAAGTCAGTCTATCCCCTGCAACCCAGCCTCCTACTCTTCCCTTTCCTACTGGTGCTTACACAGGGATGAGAGGAAGATCAATTTAAGAAACCTATGTGCAAGTGTTTGGTGACTTTAAGGTCTTTACCCAAGGGAAAATGCACTCTATTTATACTGGAATCCTTGTGATGTTATTATACAAAATATCTTTTTTTAAAAAAAAAAAACTTTTTAATGATTCTTGGTGGGTTTCACATCATGCACCCCAATCCCACTCATCTCCCCATCCCCTTGCTTCTGTCCTCAGGCCTTGCAACCTCAACCTCCTCCTCCCAAAACAAAATTTAAAAGTAAAACGAACAAAAAAAAAAATCTTGACATGGGAAACCTGCAGAGACGACCAAACCAAACTAGAGGGAACTCATGAAAGAGGGGGATCTTTGATTGGTGTGTAAAATGAATGAAAAATTTTTTCTTAATTAAAAAAACAGAACCCCCCCCCCCAAAAAAAAATCTTGGCATGGAAGCTGTAGTGTGACACAGTGATTCACACAGTATACTCTTTAGTCCATACATCTTTACTTGGAAGTGTTCATTGCAATGAGTCATTGGTCCAGTTCAAGGCTTCTGCTACACTATATACTGGGACTCCTTTTGGATATCTTGTTGTTGCCTTGTGTCATGGAGATCCTGCAGCTTTGGATCTGCAGGTTCAGCCCCTTCATATGCTCCAGCAGTTCATAGATGAGATAGATATTGGGGTGGGCTACCTCTTAGTCCTGGTTCTGGGCCTCAGTGGTTGCTGGGTTTGTCAGCCTACCAGCTTTCCCTCATTGTCACCACCAGGGCGAGCTCTCCAGGACCGCCTTAGCTAGCTCACCCAATGTAGCAGACAGCAAGGAGGCGGGACAATTCTCCTGCTCTCACAGCTTTGGGTCCAGCTCACCTGCCCTCACTCACACCACCAAGGGCCAACTCTACCGTTTTTGCCCCCGCGAGGTGTAGGGCCCGCTCTCCCATTGCTGCACTTCGTGAGGGCAGATGAGACCAGCTCTTCTGATCTCATGCTCCCAGGCCAGCTCTCCCACCGGCCACCAGCAGAAGGGGAGTGGGGAGATCATCTCTCCCTCTCCCACTCCACCATATAGCAGAGGAGGGGTGGGGCCAGATTTCCCACACAGGTTCATGACACCGGATGACCTGCTGCCCTGTATCACCAGAGCCCTCCCCACTACGCACCCCCCACTCCCTGCTAGCCCCGCTCAACAAAGTCAGCTCTACTGTGCTGCAGCCCATTACGGGATCAGCTCTCTCACTCTCTCTCCACCCTAGGACCAGCTTTTCCCACCCGTAGTAGGGGGCAAGGGACGAGGGACAAGGAGGGTAACTCTCCCTCATCCACACCACCGTGTGACAGACCATGGGGCTAGCTCTCCCCACTCTCATGTCTTTAGGGCCAGTTTACCTGCACCCCACTAGCAGGGACAACTCTACTGTGCTGCAGTTGGTAAGGGGCGGGGCTAGTTCTCCCTAGTGCTGCAGCCAGTGAGGGGCAGGGCCAACTCTATGCAGCCCTATCCCCACTGCTTTGGGTGGCAACAGGAGCCATGGACATCAACATAGACATGGCCCTTGGAAGCAGCCCAGGCCCTGACGACGTCATGCCCCCAGATGGCAGCACAGTCTACTCAGATCTGTATGGCCCCAATAGAGATTCAACTCTTGGACGCTAACCTGGCCCAAGTTGGCAGCCCAGGCCCCCATGAGTGAGTTTCAAGCCAGTTGGGGCTACATCGATCCCCGCCTCAAAACAAAAAAAAAGAAAAAGAAAAGAAAGTTGAGTGTGGTGGCACACACCTCCCAACACTCAGGAGGCAAAGGTGAGCAGATTTCTGTGATTGGAGGCCAGCCTGGTCTACATAGTGAGTTCCAAGCCAGCCAGGACTGCAACAGTGAGACCGTATCATAGATAGATAGATAGATAGATAGATAGATAGATAGATAGATAGATAGATAGATAGATAGATAGATAGATAGATAAATAGATAGATAAATAGATAGATAGATAGTCCCCCTCTTTAATTACTTAGTACTTTGTTCACAGTAATATGCTCTAAGTCCCTGTTATAGTATGGGAGTAACTGAACAAATGTTTATTTAGCTGCCACTAAGTACCAAACACAAGATTACTGATAGAGAAAGCACTGCCCCACAGTTAGGAGAGCAGCAGTTTACACAATTCAAAATCGCACTGTTTACAGTACTAGAGAACTGAAAATGACTTCAACGTCTGCCATCAGTGCGATGGCTGGATACAGTTCATGGCGTGTATATACTGGAGAGCTATTAAATAAGTTATACCTGCAGCTACAGACAGGGAAGTAGATCGACGGTGCATTGTTAACTAAGAAAAGATATTTCCGGTTAGTATGAGTGATACGACGTCATTTTTATAAACACAAAAGAAACAGCAAAATTATACATTCATGTGTATGTTTTTGTATAAATATGGAAAAGTGTTTAAAAAAACAGGTATTAAGTTATTTACAACAATTACCACTTGGTCACCAGGGGAAGAATTTTATTAGTATTCGTATATCTCTGCAATTGGGCCGTGGATGTGGTATGATTTATTTTTTATATTACAGAAAAATTCAATGAGGAAAACATAAAGAATAAAACAAAATGTAACTCCAATTCAGCAATGCTCCTCACATCTTTTGATCAGTGTATGTAAATTGCCTCGATACTACATGCAACATAAACAAAGAGGAATATTTTCATCTGGTTTGGCAAACAGGAACAGAAACAGCATGCAAACAGAATTGAAAACTTTTAAAGTATTATGCCTAATTTTCTCATATATAAGTATTTCTCAGGGTGATAAAGAATTTAGTGCTGACTAGATGAATGTATATTGGTCTTGAGTCCTGAAACAAGTGATATGGTGGCCATAATCCATTCTCTTGGCACCTATTCACCATAAACAACCATTACCAACAATGAATGGCCTCTCTCCCCTGATGTAGGCTTTCCCTACACACACACACACACACACACACACACACACACACACACACACACACACACATATATATCTCCAAGCTTTCACTGATCATTGAGAGAAGGGACGTATGGTTATGCTGACTGATTTAAGTAAATGACCCACACTGCAAACAGACAGAAAATTGTCTCCTATATCACATGATAAAGGGATTCATTCACATCTGTACTCTGCCCTGTTCAATTCACAGCCTTGTTAAACAGTGAAAGGGCTTTGCACAGATGTTAACCAACAAGGACAAAAGCAAAGATGTGCCTTGGTTTTATAGATGCCTACCTGACCTACAATCCACCTTAACGCTGAACTTTACAATCATGGACACTAATATATTTTATTTACTGATTATAGCAGTTTATGCTAAATATTATGCTATATGCCACCAAAATATTTTTAAAGTAACCCCCTGTCTATAATAGTCAGATTTAAAGAAAAGAAGAAGGAGGAGAAGCAGAAAGAGGAGGAGGAAGAGAAAGAGGAGGAGGAGAAGAAAGTTGCATTTTCCTATATCTGAGGTACTACTGAGAAAACATTAGCCCTTTCTAAATTACCTTAATGAGAGTGTCTACTCACAATAGGCAAAGGAAGAAGAAGCCATGGACCAGCAACTGAGCAAGATGACAATGGTTGCCAAGAACAGAGGTTGAAGGCATTCATTCATTCAGAAGGTCAAAATTCCATAAAAAAGGGAAGAAGGAAGTTCAAGAAAGCTTTTGTGCAACATGGTACTTAATACATGGTACTTAGTCCTGGCTGGCCTGCAACTCCCTATGTAGACTAGGATGGCCTAAAAGCTCAGAGATCCACCTGCCTCTGCCACCAAATTAAAGGCATGTGCCACCATATGTTCTTGAGAAATGCAAAAGAATAGACCTTAATTATCCACACTACAAAAGTATGTGAGGCAATACATGTTAGTTTTAGTCATCATGTGTGTGTGTGTGTGTGTGTGTGTGTGTGTGTGTCTGTGTGTCTGTGTGTCTGCATGTGAGTCAAAACATTTTATTGTATACCAGCAGTATATGTAATTTTTATACAGCAATTAAAATAGTATTTGAATCAAGGTCTTAATTCAAGCTGGCCTTGAATTCGATATGTAGCCAAAGTTGGCCTTGAACTCACAAACTGCCTGCCTCAGTCTCCCACATGTTTAGATTATACCTGTATGCCACCAAGCAGGCTAAAAATTTATTTTTAAAAGTAAGATACATAAAATAAAATTTAAAAGACCAACAGAAGATAATTAGACTACCTGGAATATACTCAACATTAAATTTTACATTTTATTGACTTATATCCTGCTCCTTGGCATTTGCTTTTCTCAACAATAGGAAGGGCCACAGGCACAATTTTTTTTTTGTATGTCATAAAACTCTTTTCAGTACATCACATAAGATGGTGGCCAGCATCGTTGAGAGGAAGGAAACATATGTTTACTAAACTCTTCTCCGTTTCCTAAGTCTCACCCCAGATTTGGTCTAAAAGCACATGGGTGCCGATCAAGTGTCCCCAGAAGGGCTAGGAACCATGGCTGGATGGTTGGAACCTGCAAAGGTTTGGAATATTCTCATCAGTAAGAAAACGCCTTCAAGATGGAGACAATTTAGTTTATTGGGTGTAAATGCCATTTCCGGCATCAATCATGAATTAATCATGAATTAATGCCTGTCAAGTCCAGAACATTGGATACCTGTGCACTCTTCAGCATCATTATCTTTAAAATGGAGATGACAATTAATAACCACCTTAGGACTTAGCACTGTTCCTAAATGATGTCCAGAAATCATTTAAGCAGTGCCTCATAAAGGTAGTAGGCACTCAGGAGCCGTTACCTGTAAAGATGTGAGGAACTGGTTAAAAACGTGAGTGACTGACAAGGAAGTGGAGAGCCCAGATGCTGGAGAACCAGATCCAGTGCTCGTAAGGGGTCCATGCTACTTCATTGTCTAATACTTTGCCAATTTTTCCACATTATCAATAATGAGTTTGCCCATCACATCTGGGAACAATCAGACCAAGGGCAAAACTTTCCAGCCAAAGACGCAGGCACTTTCCTACCCCCACCACGAATCAATTGAAATTGCTTTTCCAGTCTCCAAATGCCATAAACACACACACACACACACACACACACACACACACACACACACACACACACACCAGCATACTGAGATATCTTTTGTACATGACAGTGGGCAAAAAGAGAAAAGAAAGTATTACTCAAGATCAAACACTGTTTTCAAGTCTAGGTTAGAATTCCTGGAAAATCCATCCACAGTATTTTTCGGGCAGGTTAAAATTTCTGAGCTGTGATCAAATAGTGCGCCAAGAACGTGGCCAGACATACAGGCTTGGAAAACTGGAGAGAAGGGCTTATTTCCAAATGAAAAGCAGAACAAAGTTATGCAGGCAACTCAGCCTGAAGGCCTCTGTGGAGAACTGCTTTGTAGATGATTCTGACCGGCAGATGAATCACTAAATGGGAGCAACATCAATATTTTTCTCTTAATTTTGAAAGATCTTCTCACATAATCTGGGTTTGTCTTGAACCTGCCATATAGCTGAGGATGATCTTGAACTTCTGGTCTTCCTGCCTCTACCTCTGGAGTGCTGAGACTACAGGAAAGCACCACCATGCATGGTTTGTGGTGCTAAGGAGCCAACTGATGGTCTTATGCATAGTAGGCAAGCACTCTACCAACTAAGCTGTATTCCAGCAAAAACAAAAAACAAAAACACCCACACTAAAGTCAGTAGAGGTGGCACACCTTTGCACTGTTACTTGGAATCTTGTTTTTCTTCTTCCTATCTTTGTAGCTCATTTGATCCCATGACAAAGGTGTCCCTAAAATGGAAGAAGTGTCATGACGCCAGCAGGCTTCAGACTTTCAAGAAAGACTGTAGGGACAGTCTGCCTGGTGACTTTCTCTTCCCTAAAACATCTGAAATACAACTTAGTCCTTCCTGGAGTCCAAGACCACAACCAACATTCAATAACTAATCCAGTAGTGGTCAGCAGCATAATTTGGGTTGGGTGGCATCAGTTAAGGCAGGATCTGTTGAGTCAGGGTGTTTAGATGCAAAAAAAATCCCCCTCCTCATGTAAGTATATGATTTATGGAAAGGAAGATGAATGTACTCACTCTGGAAATTGATAGGACCAAGAAATAAGCTCAAAAATGGGCAAGGATAGCAAAGACGGGTGGTATCTAGACTCACAACTAAGAACTCAAGCTAAGATTGGTCTGGATTGGGCTTCTTTTCTTTTTTTCTTTAACCTGGAAACACCAGATGCGTCAGGAATGAATTCATAGCAATTCCCTATGACTACTTAGTACTTAATCTCCACTCAGGCCATATAATCTGATGCCAAGGCTGAAGGTAAGGAGGCATTTGATGGCAGCCTTCCTCAGCAGGAGACTAAGGTCCTGACTCTCACCCCAATCATGTGAAGGAGGGTCTTCAGACAAGAGTTTAGATACTGGACTAGTGTGTGTGTGTGTGTGTGTGTGTGTGTGTGTGTGTGTGTGTGTGTGTATAGACAAGGTGATATAAACATAAACATAGATGCTATATTTATACAGACATCGAGAAGCATCAACTTAACTTGGCTCATCACTTAGGCAATATCATTTACATTGTATCACTTATGTATGCAAGTATCCATGTGAAATTATTTAAAAGGGGGGAAAGATTTATCTAGGGTCATGGTTGTGGAGATTTTGGTGTGTACTCACTTGGCTCTGTTGAATCTGGGCCCTTACATCATGATGGGGAGTGTAGAGTCAAACAAAGCAATTTGCCTCAGGTTGACCAGAAGCAAAGGAGGGACAGGAAAATTTTGGGATAAGGTGTATCCTTTCAGGGCTTATCTCTACTGACCCACATTCTCTAACCATTGCCCTACCTTGTGGTTTCCATCATCTTTCAACATGCTGTCCTAGGATCCATCAAAGGATTCACTCATTGATTGTATCAGAGCTCTCATGATCAAATTACCTGGCAACGCCTGGATCCACCAGCTGAGGTACAAGCTTTCAACGCATGAGCCTTTTAAAGGACATTTTGTATCAACACTGTAAGTACACTCATGGGAAGTGGTTAGTCAGAATTGTGCAAGTGTCAAGGCCTTCCAAAACAATGAGACTTAGACAGTAGGTTAAAATAATGAAGATGACGAATAATCTCTAAAGACCAAACCACCACTTGGGTTCTGCCTCCATAAGAATGGGTTAGTGAAAGTTAGGCAAATATTGAGCCCAAATGGCTAGACACAATATTGACAGGAGGTTCCAGTTTCTCTAAAGTAACCGAAATGCACTCAGGAAACCTAGGGAGAGCCCCAGTCAAAAGCTGGAGATGAAAAGGTGACAAATGTCCATGGCTCATTCCCAGCACACTATTATCCACAATATTGCCCAAGGGACCTTATGATTTAGCCAGGCCTGGTGTGGGCACTAAGTGGAGGTTGATACTTTGAAGTTGAAAATTTTCCTATTTCAGCAAACAAGCGTGGCTAGCGAAGGCCATGCCAGGAAGATAAATGACCCAGAAAGAGGAGCAAAGAGTTTTCTCTTCTTCTCTATCACCCCCAGAACCCTCCCTCAAATAAAGGAAAAGACAGAACAACATTTCTTCGGTGCCAATGTACTGAACACTGTACTACTTTAAAACCTCAGAAAGAGATCTGTTATCCTCATTTTCCCACCGCAGAAGCTGAATACCCGAGATCTTAAATAACTTGTGTTGAGTCCTACTGATTTTAGACTCAGATTCTAGACTGCCCAAAACCAGAGCATGTGCCTGTGTATTACCTGTGCTCTCTCACTCACATTTCATTGTAGGTCTATCACCCTCATCTTACTCTGAGGGCTTCTTCCTCCATTTTAGAATGGTATACCTCTAACTAGAATACACATTCTCATTATAATGTGTCAGGGGGTATAAGAAGTGACCAGGTTAGAATAAGGCACACTGTGCAGTCGCAATTTTGTGTGGAGCTTTTCCAGAGCTGGGATTGCAGGTAGAATCAGGGTGAGGGCTGATTTAATTGCTCAGAGATTGAAATTCTTTTGTACTAAAGGAAACAGGTTCAAGGGAATTGTAAATAGGTAGGACAAAATGTATAATGCCAAGGAAATCTCAAATCATTTTGGTCTTCCCTACAAATCCCTGAGACAGGAGTTCACCCTTCTCTGTCAGTAGAATATATTTATCCCAACCTTTTTTGCATGTATATGTATGTGTGTGTGTGGTATGCCTATGTGTATGCATGCTCTTGCATGTGTGTGTGTGTGTGTGTGTGTGTGTGTGTGTGTGTGTGTGTGTGTGTGTATGTAGAATCAAGAAATTGACTTTGAATGTCTCCCTCGTCACTACCCACTGAATTTACTTAGGCACAGTCTCTTGCTAAACCTCAAGCTTACTGGTTCCAGCTAATTGAGCTAACCAGTTTGTCCTAGGATTTCCCCATCTCTGCTTCTCAAGTTCTAGAATTACATGAGGCTACAAAGCCTGTTCAGTTTTTGTATGTGGGTTCTGGAGATCTGAAGTCTGGTCTTCACACTTTGGGGGCAAGTTCTTTATTCACTGAGCCATCTCCCTAGCCCTGTGAACCTCAACATTTAAAAAATACAAAGATCTGGAGAGATAAGCTGTCCAATGAAGTGCTTAGTATGATTCCCCCAAACCAATATAAAAGTGCTAGATGCTCGGCACCTGCTTGTAATTCCAGTTGTAGGGAGTAGAGACGGTAGCCTCGCTTAACTGCTAAGTTACAGGCCAATAAAAGATTCTGAGTCAAAGGTGAATGTGCCTGAAGAATGATCTGAAGTTAACCTCTGGCCTCCACATGCAAAACACATGCATCTATATACACATGAATACACATGCATACAAGAAATTTTAATTATGAGGGGGAGCCATGAAGAAAACCCAACTAGGCTCATAGGGACTCTAGACTCTGGGCTTCATTCCTTAGGTCCCCATCATAGAAGCAAATAAAGAATTAATGATCCTTCAGAACTTCATGGACACTAGGGAAATTCCAATGGAAAAAGTCCCTAAAACTTCAAGATTTTTTAGAAGAATGGAAACTTCTAAAGCTGGAATGAGTCAGAGACCCAAGAGTATAAAAAGAGGAAAAATAAGATAAAATAGAACAAAGGAAAACTTTAGCTCAGAGTCAGGAAGTTTCCAAGCTTGGAAGAACCACTGGGCGATGGAATGATAGAGAAAAGAAATGTAAAGTCAGTGACAGTTGGCTCATCCCATTGGGTATTCCCTGTGATGAGGACTGTTTGTACCAACTCCTGAGGAAAGAGATGACCATGCAGGCCATTTTCAGCTTTAATTTCAACCTCTCTCCAGAATACAAGGGATTCATGCTGTATGCCTTTAAACCGCTTTTCATTTTCATGGCTTGGGCTCTTTTAAGGGATCACATGACTAGGGCCGTTGTGACAAAACAAAGCTCTCACAAAGTTTGTTTCTGACCTGACTTTCTTATCTTCTCTCCACTCTGCATGTCAGGCAATGTACTTTCTCTTAGAACTGGAGCCAGCATAAACTGGATTGATGCAGTATTTTTTTGTAAACTATGAGACCAAAGAACAGGATAGGAAAGATCCCACAGTGAGCCAGATCAAATTTCAGGGCAGCCCAAGGTTTTGCATCTGACTTTGGTAACCAGGGACATGTGGTAAAGAAACACATTGGTTGTTGTTAACCTCAAAAGGACAAGGACTAACCCAGAGCAGGAAAAAAAAAATGTGTCTATCTTGCATGCAGATCTCTGAGAGATGTCTAACTCCATCTCTAGAATTCAGTCGCAAAGGTCTGGGCTATGGAACCAAAGGTCACCCTGCATTACCCTGTCATACAAGAAAGAGACTTCTTCATCTTTAAAATGGATATAATAAAAGCTATACTGAGGAATGGCTAAGAATGAGGAGGAAAACGAATGTGCAAGAAAGATGAATGCGAACGACTAGTTGAGAACAAGAAGAGGATAAGCAGGAGTGATTGGAGGGAATGAGAGTAATGGGGGGCTGTGAATATAACAAAATGCCATATGAAAATGTTATAATGGAACCCATGGTTGCATGTAATTAACAGAAAACTTAGAAGTACCACATATAAACATGGGCTTGTATTGTATCTGGTACAGAACTTCTAGAAAGAAAAAAAAAAGAAGAAGAACAGGAAACACATGTGCAGTACAGAGTGCCGTGGCTGGCACGTAGTAGGCACTTCAAAAATTATAGTAGGACTACAATGGAGGTTTGCTCTAAAGTATTAGCTGGTGCACTGTTCAGGTGTGTGTGAAACCCAAGGCACTGTTTAAAGTGTGTCCCTTTAATGAGTAATTTCCCACCTAACCAAGAAAGGCCCTAGCTGAAGGGAAGGTTAGTATTTGACTAACATTGCCTCAACCCCAGATTGCAAGAAAAGCCTTGCTCTGTTCATTCTTGGTTCCTAGGACACTCTTGACCTCTGACTTCTTTTCTCAACTCTTCCCTGACTCCTTAGCAATTAGCCTATTCCTTGCCTTCCAGTTGCTACACATTAACCTTCCTCTTTTATGGGTTTATTTACACAAACATAACACTCACTAACATCTGACATCCAACAAGAGATTTAGTACTTACTTGTTGCGAAGAGAATGTTAGGAGAGTCAACGAGAAACCAGTAACAGCTTGTAGTGGTCTTGGCAGCAGATTGTGGTCTGCCCAACAATCTCTTTGGAAACATGCTAAGGTATTTGTAGATTTCTCATGTCGTTTTTGAGAGTGCACCCAAATGCACACATCTGGGGGCTTCACTGATAGAAAGGTCTACACTCTACAGTGCCTGTTTCTTTTGATAGTAATCCTGCCATAGAATTATAAAGAGCGCGTCTGAGATTGGCCTGGATCACATTAATCACCAGTCCAAGTATATGCTGTCTGTGCCCCTATGAGTCCTTGATTCATTGAGAATTACTCACCAAAAGATTTAGATTTTTGCTCAGCTTCATACAGTGAGAAATATTGGGGTTGGATTCATGAGATAATGGACAAAATGTTCTGGTGTCGCAGGTGAAAATGGAAACTAATGACTCTAAGGAACGCAGGTAGGACCTCAGAGAGCATTTGTTCATATTTGCTGAGCAATTACAGTGTCCTTGTTCTCATCGCGAAGACCCAGGCTTCCTAGGGCAAAGAACAAGAATGCTGTTTTACATAGGAGTCTCCTTAGCAAAGGGGCGCTTGTTCCTGTCGATTTTCATCTACTTTGGACTGAGTTGCCCTTGAGTTTAACTGCCAACCCCAGTAGGTATCTGTAGAGCTAGGATTCCATTCCAGAAGATCCATAAACTGGGGTTTGGTAGCAAATTCCCTAAATAAACTCTAGACGACTTGAGCAGGAAAGATATTGACTGCACAGGTGCCTGCTACCTTACTGAACTGTTAAGATGTGACAAGCAGGCTCAGCAGAGACCAAGGGAAACACAGCTCAGGTCTTTCCAGAAATGGTCTGGCTGGAATGCCACCGCTGTTCTTCAGCCACCCGATTCCTGTTATGATAACACTTGCCTCATGACTCTGCTTTAGCCTCCAGAAATCATGGGGGTGTGTCTGAGTGCATGTGGGGCACACAAACGTGTACGCATGCATATGGAGAGGAGAAGTCAACATTAGATGTTTTCCTTCAACCTTTCAGCCTTATGTGTTGAGACAAGATCTTTCATTGTAACCAGGACTCACCAATTTAGTGAAGATGGCTGGCCAGTAAGCTTCAGGGAATCCGATGATCCTTGCCTCCCAAATGCTGGGATTTGAGACATGTGTCACCACATTCAGCTTTTCTGGGGGCTCAAACTCAGCTCCTTTCATTTGTGCAGCGAGCATTTTATTAAATGAACCATCTCTTGAGCCCCCAGAAATAACTTTTTACTGTCTTACCATATTCCTTCAGCAGTCAGTCTGCTGTATGTAATCTGATTGGCTACACACGGGACATGACGATGCTCCACAAACTGGATGGCTGAGCAGGGCTGAGAGTGGCCCATTCCTTCCGCTTCTGTACCTAGAATACTCCTCCACACATCTTAGAATTTTTCCCAGGATACCACAGATATTTTCATTTTTCTGAGCAGTCCAAATGACTGATGCTGATCACTGTCCACCATAGTAGCTAATTTCCTGCCAAATCTTCCTTCTTACCTTAACATCACCAAAAACATTCTCCTGTTTGACACAATGACACTCAGTACCTCCCCTGAACACGGAGCAAGCAAAGCCTCGTCTGCTACTCTCACCAGCTCAGAGTATAATGGCCATTCTCTTTCCTGATATCCTATCACCGTAAGCAAATGAAAATCAGCTCCAAACAACACATGATACATACCTACATGTAAGCACACGGTAGAGAACAGGAGCAGAAAGGCCAGGGAAATCATCACCACCAAGGAAAGAAGAATGGTTCGAGCCTGCTCCCTTCACTTCTTTCTGTTCCTGAAGTGAGACCGCAGCTTGAGCTGGAGGCTGGGTACTTCAGAATACAGGCTCTGAGATGAGATGGATGATGACTTGCACAACTTCCTAAAGAAAAGCTCCTGAAATCAATATCTTTCAGAAGGGTAAAGAAGGAACCAGAGAAAAACAAAAAGAGCTTTCAAGTTACACTGTTGGCCCAACAGCCTCAGTCAGTCCCTACGGAGACCTTGAGGGCTAAAGTGACATTTGGAACTGTCCCAAGGTGAGCTGAGATGACCAAGCTTTGGAACCCCCACTGATCAGTTAACTATATGCGTGCCAACCTAAAGAAATCAAAAGAACGTGGGTGAGGCAGCTGTCCGTAGCTGAGCTGATCTGTGTAAGGGCTCTAAACTGAAGGGCTTTGGCAGTCTCTCATCAGCTAGGTTGCGCTTCTTTCACTGAAAAGTGACCTGGATGCTGTATCTCACTCACTATCCAGCACACTTAGTGTTTTTATCTTTTGCTTCCTCTTCTGTGATATTTATAACCTCCAACAAGTACTTCAATTAATTGGGATTATTCATTCACTGAGGCAACACAAATTTTGTTCCTCAAAATGTGAAGTTAAAAGTCTCACTGTCTTTTCCTGCAGCCATAGCTAAGACTTCATAGAACAATCTATGAAGAATATTTTATTGAATTGGTAAGGAGATGTGGCCTATAACCATTCTCTGACATCTTTACATTTTAGTGCTTTGCTGGTTGGGTACCATGAGACAATAAGATACATTCAGAGGTTTATAAACATCTCTTATCTAATCCAAGGAGGACAAATAATGTCTTTTCTATGAAATTTTCCATTAAGTCAACTTCTACCAGGGCTCAGGAATGGTCAAATGGTCAATTTGGTAATTGGTAGTGGTCACCAGCTTATCTATGGTCATGTTGTCCAGCTTATATATAGGATACATCCCTAACCCTGGCCCTCATCCCAAGAGGCACCATAGCCTCCTATTCATGTGCCAGTAAATAAACATGGTGATATATTGGGAAAGAGACTCTGGAATCTTAGATTCCTGAATTAAATTTTTTTTCTCAACAGAGGAAGTCTTTTATTGTTAATTCAGAAGACATGAAAATTTTTTGATGAATATTATCTAAATAGACACATTTTGTGTCAATTTTTAAAAACAATTGACGATTCTTATAACAGTTTTAGGTTCACAGCAAAACTAAGTGTAAATTATAAAGGATTTCCAAATGCCTGCCATGGTTATCAATTTTGATACAGAATAATTGTTTATTCTTGAAACTTCTTAAGAAGCAACTTTGCACATTGAATTTGATTTCCAATTGTCTAGGTTAAATCCTTGATATATTACTTTTTAGCAAATGGGACTTGGAACAAATTTCTTAACTGTCTGTGCCTCAGTTTCCCCATCTTCAATATGAGGATAGCAGTAGAACCTGTCTCTCCAGCTGTTCCCTCAGAAAGAAAAGCATAGATAGAGCTCAGTGGTGGAGTGCTTCCCTCGCGTGTATGAAGCCCCATGTTCAACCCCTAGTACTGCCAAAAATAAAAGTAAAATAAGATAAAAAGAAACAAATAATGCTTCCAAATAAACTCTATGATACTACCAATTATGAACACATCCTGATTTTAGAAACATCTAGATGTGGTATTTTTTTAATTGAAATAGAATTACATCATGTTCCATCCCTTTCCTCCTTCCGACCCCCTCCCAGTTACTCTTTTCTACCTTGCTCTTGACCCCAGAAGGCTGGTGCCAATGTACTAGCTCATCTTCTAGTCTTGGACTGGGTATAGATAGTGGGGTTTACCAAGAGGAGATCAGCCGGAAAAGGAGAATGAAGAATTGATTTACTGGCCCTTGTTTGCCAAGTCATGAGTTAGCAGTGACTAGATTCTTTTATCAAAGTCCACCATTCTTATTGAAAATTTCTTGAGGATTATGAGAAGTGACTGAGTTGCAGGGGCTCTCACTTCATCAATGAGTTAATCCACTGATGGGTTCCTAATACAGTAGTATTAGGAGGTGGTGCACACTAGGAGGTAGGTCCTATTTGCAGAAGTAGGTCTCTGGTTGTGTGCCATCAGGGGTCGATCTTATCCCTGTTCAAACAATGTGAAGAAAAGGATTCTTTATTTTTTAACTCACAATTTTCAAGGTCTCAGGCCTAAGAGAAGCAGGGTGGAGCAGAGCAATTTACTTCCTGGAGGCTAGAAATCAGAAACAGAACACAAGAAGGGGCCAGGCAGGATCTAACCCCAAGGACACATTCCTTAAAATACTTCATCACCCTTGCTGATTTTCTCTAAACCTGCACATGATATTGTAAACAAACCTTTGATTCAACTTTTCAAATGCCCTATTGGAGTCTACCATCTCTTTCCCACTGAGATCTCAAATAATAGTCTTCATTTCAGATTCCTGGAGCCTTCTTCTCTATGCTAGAGCATTATCCACTCATCCCGGCCACCCACGTCATACATGTGAGACCCAATCAGAAGCAATAGATTAATTAGCAAATATCCAACTGTATGCCTTGAACATCCAGGTTTCCATCCCTGAAAAAGAGACCAGACTTAGCCAGAAAACTACAACAATTATCACTGGTGTTGTTTTCATAGAATAGTCCATGCCATAATTGATAGGACCAGCACCTCTAAACTTGGACTTCATCTCTTTGCCAGCGGCCACTCAGTTTCACCACAGTTGTCCCTAGTGACCTCCAACTTCATGGCAATTACTTCTCCAATACACTTGCTCCAGCATTTTCATATCAGTCACAGTTGAAGCCTGGAATCACCGCCCCAGACAGCTCAGGCTCTCTGTCCTTCTTTGGACTCAGAGGTCCAGTGTTTTTTTTTTTTTTTCCTGTCTCTCATTCTTTCCATTGCCTTCCCTTTTAAGCATTCATTTGTAAGACCATTCATACTGCTCCTTGTCTCTGACAGCAGGGGATAATGCAGCTTTGGTAGGATTTAAAAGCCAGACATGTGTATGGGAATAAATTCATTCTTCCTTCATAATTTGTTAGACTTCTTTCTTAGTCCATTCATAATGGCAAACACCAAGATAAAGAAATGCTCCAAACATTTATGTCACATTAAGGCTTTCAGGTTTTTTCTTCAATAGTCTGGAACACCGGTATGTCTAGCTGCCTGAATAAAGCAAAGCATTAATTTATTCTTAGTTTTGCTATGTAAAGGATGTGAAGGACATGTAATCATTCTTGACTTCCCAGTTCCGGGAAGAATCCTTTAAGATACCTTTCTTACACATATAAAGGCAAGACAAGTGGACATGTACTGTAATAATTTGAGGACATTTGCTGAAAACTTGCCTCTCCTGAGAGTTTCTGTTATACCAGATATAATACAGTGACTTGATGAGAAACTTTATGTAGAGATGAAGAAACTTCAGTGAATATAAATGGTGGTGACTCGAACAGTTTCCATTCTGATATTCAGCATTAGAGATCTTTAATAGATTAAGATGATCTTATAGACAACATCACCAATGGCCATTTAAAAAGGGGCTTATAATGAGTAAATGCAGAACATGGACAGAAGACAAGTTCAAAGGCCTATTCTGTAATGGAAAGGAATAGAGTCCAACTGAGCATGGAGTTCACAGTCTTCCTGATTCAACAGTCATTATAGATGCTTGAGAATAATGCGTTTTCATGGGAATAAATTAAGGAGATAGAACTACAAAAGGTTACCCATGAGGCACCTTGAAGCTCAGAAAACAGTGAAGACCTTGAAGAGCTACTGTGGAAAGCCCAGGAATCTACCCTAGCCATTCTATCAAAGCAACTTGGCCAGCAAGCAATTTGAGTATCATGAGCACTGAAGATGGAGCCCTATGTGTGTCATTGGAATTGTAAGACACATCATCTTAGTTAAGTGGAGCATGTAATGCTAGAATATTTGTATTGTACAGACTTTTAATTCTGCTTTTTTAATCTATTTTTTAAATAATTTTTTCATATAATATATTCTGATCATGGTATTCCCTTCCCTCAGTTCCTCCTAGACACTGCACTTCCCCATCCAATCCATACCTTTCTCTCTCTCCTTAGAAAAGAAAAAGGCAAGTAAAAAAAATAAACTAGAGGGGCTGGAGGGATGGCTCAGTGGTTAAGAGCACTGACTGCTCTTCCAGAGGTCCTGAGTTCAATTCCCAGCAACCACATGGTGGCTCACAACCACCTGCAATGAGATCTGGTGCCCTCTTTTGGCCTGCAAAGACACATGCAGGGAGAACACTGTATACATAATAAATAAATCTTTAAAAAAAAACAAAAGAAAGAAACTTGGAAACTTTAAAAAAATAAATAAATAAACTAGAATAAAACAACAGCAGAAGAAAAAGCAAGAGAAACATACACAGACAGACAGACAGACAGACACACACACACACATCAAAAACCATAATATACAAACAAGAGACCAGTAAGACAGAAAAAAAATGCCCAAACAAAACAATATGAGACAAAAAAAAAAGTACCAAAACACCATTGAGTTTGTTTTGTGTTGACCTGCTAATGCTGGGCATGGGTCCTGCCATAAGCACGGTTTATATACCCACTGAGACTCCACTGGAGAAAACTAATCTTTCCTTTGCAAGTGGTTGTCACTTGGATGTGCTTTCTTGGTTGGTTAGTGGTGGGGGATTGTGTTCACTTCCCTCTCTCAGTGTTGGAATCCTGTCTGATGGGACTTGTACAGGCCCTGTGTGTGCTGCCACAGTTTCTGTGAGTTCGTACGTGCATCAGTCCTGTTGCATCTGGAAGATTCTGTTTCCTTGGTGTCATCCATCCCCTCTGGCTCTTAGAATCTTTCCACTTCCTCTTCTACATGGTTCCCCAAGCCTGAAGGAGAGGGATTTGATGAAGTCATCCCATTTAGAATTGAGTGTTCCAAGGTCTATAACTCTGCACATTGTCCAGTTGTGGGTCTCTGTGTTAGTTCCCATCTACTGCAGGAGAATGTTCTATGATGATGGTTCTTTACATACATGCTAGGAAAAGATCCATCCACTAGGGGATGGCCAACACTGGAGCTGATGGGTTCATAAAGCCACCACCATGCTAACAGGAAAATGCTCCAAAGTTCATCACCTCTTGAAGAGTTGGACTTGTACCATTGGATTTGTACCCTTTTGTATTCTTTATACTGGTCAGCCTAAATCTGTGGCATGGACATTGTCTATTGCAAAGACTGAAACGCCATTCATTAAAAAAGTATATTTAAAAGTTTTACCAGTAAGACCTGAAGATTAAGTTCAAGCACTAAACTGGGAATGGGTGGACCAACTTGATTCCCAGACCTCATAAAACATTTAATTATCTGTGCAATTATGGACAAACAAGTTACTTTCTTTCAACTTAGTCCTCATCTGTAAAATCCATAAAGTGAATAAAGCAAAGCAAAGCAGTCTACATAGCCTAAGGTTACTATGAAGTCTAACAGAATACTGCATGGACTATTGCAATGTAAATTGGATTAAGCAATGTATAAATGTGAGAGATGATGTAATTCATCTTAAAATTTTAACTGGTGAATTTGGACTTGGCAAGAACTCATTTGGAATAACATTTCTCTGCGGAGTTCAGGACCTCTCCATCATCAATGCCCCAAA
Organism: Peromyscus californicus insignis; assembly: GCF_007827085.1. Classification (NCBI taxonomy): domain Eukaryota; kingdom Metazoa; phylum Chordata; class Mammalia; order Rodentia; family Cricetidae; genus Peromyscus; species Peromyscus californicus. Next base: position 20,916,601 of record NW_026294503.1, read on the forward strand.
GGTTTTTAAAGAGAATCACAAGGCTGAAACTCCACGGCCACATCCAGAGTATGAAAAGCCCTTTTAGCTGTCATCCCTTGCTCTTGGCTGACTCCCAGGGAATGCCAGCAAAATATCTGAAATTGGAACAGCAACCCACCAAGTACGTCCAAATCCTTCATCAAGCTGTGCCTAGTTTAGAAGTAATATTATGTTAGCCTTACCCCCACTGTGGATGATTTCTAGTGAAACCTGTCTGCCAAGGTGAAATGAGAGCATGTGTCACAGAGAGGCATAATTGGGCTGACCTGAAAACTAAGCTGAAAAGTAAATATCCTGTCAATTAAAGATGAGCAAAAAGGTTCCAGAAAATATCAACCCCCCCCCAAAGCTTTTCAATCAGCTCCCTGTCCCCAAGACCAAAATATAATCATATCTTTAGTTTCTGAATGCAGCTAGAATATAAATTTGTAAATCTGGTTATTGAGTCAAATTCTGTTGAAGTATAAACTCTTGTACTTGTTGGCTTGTAAAAGAGAGAGAGAGAGAGACAGACAGACAGACAGACAGACAGACAGAAATTTCCTTTCAGGCTAGCAGGACACCATAAAGAAAGTGGAAGAAGACACCATGACATCTTTACGTTCAGTCCCTGCGTTGACATCATTTCCTTCCTCTTCCTCATGGCATCATTGTTTCTTCCTCTCTTTGTGGTCACCTCATGCTAGGCTCCAGTGTTTTGTCATCCTTCTGTTCTCTTGCCCTGGAAATGGAAAAATGAGTAAAATGTTAAATACTCTGCTTTGATTCTCAGCCACTCCTCTTCTCTCTTCCTGTCCAGAGTCACACAGCTCCTCTGTGGTGCTTATCCACAGCTATCACAGAAAGCTAAAAGGTGTCTTCTTTATATTGTATCTTCCCTTGGAACACACATCCATTTGAATACTTATGTTGTCATGTGTTACAACTATTATTTGAAATTGGTGGTCTAGTCTTTGCACCTTTCTATTCTAACAATCTCCATAGTGTCTGGTTCAAAATAATTATTAAAATACTTGTTGAAGTAATGATTCCCCAATTCAGTTCTTCCTTAGTCACCAACCATATTCATTTCTACCTCCTTAGTGTTTCTCATCTCCAAATCCCTTTTCTTCAGTATAGATACTGCCCAAGTATAATTTTCTTCACTTTTTACTATGTTTGTTTCAAATATATTTAATATTTAAAAATGTATTTGCTTTTATTTTACATGCATTAGTGTTTTACCTGCATGTATGCATGTTGACCACATGCATGCCTAGTGCCCACAGAAACCAGAAGAAGGTGTTGGATCCCTTAAAAATGTAGTTGCAGATGGTTGTAAGCTGCCAGGTGGGTGCTGGGAACTGAACCCAAGTCCTCTGCAAGAGCAGCAAGTGTCTTTAGCCACTGAATCATCTCTCTAGCACCTCAAGTGAGAACCCTATATTCTATTCTTATGCATCCCCAATATAATTTCTAATCCTACTGCAGTTATGTATAGCATGTGTCAGACAATATCATTCTCTTCATCAAATGGTAGAGCTGCTCTGATTTGTCTTCTTAAAGTTCCAACCGAATTCCCTGTGGTCCTAAATAGTTTATGCACTTTTGATGCCCACCTTCTCTCTCTCTCTCTCTCTCTCTCTCTCTCTCTCTCTCTCTCTCTCTCTCTCTCTCTTTCATATATATAACTAGCCATCTAGTTCCAGGGGATCTGATATCCTCTTCTTGGCCTCTGTGGGCACCAACACTCAATTCATTTAATTACATGCAGGCAAAACACTGATATACAGAAAATGAAAATAAATAAATCTCTTTTAAGAAGAAAATGCAAAGGAGCCCACGAAGGGAAAGAATGACCAGCACAGCCAGCGTGAGAGCATCAGCTGAGGAGGAGAAGCATTGAATAATGTCCTTGGCAGGTGAAGACGTGCTAGCTTGAGCCTGAGAAGCATCAACTGCCTCTGAAACCAGAGAGGAGTCAGGAACTCAGAGTGAAGGGGAAAGATGACAAGATGTTGACCCTAGGTTAATATGAAGGGTGGCAGGGGGCGGGGCTAATGGGACAAATAGAAGATGTGGCCATGAACTTGTTGTGACACTACTACGGCCTATTGTATGGCTCTCTCTAGCATGACTACACAACCCAGATATGGATTTAGAGAAGAAGAAACCAAGGCTAGTGCCAGGTTGTATCAACCCCCCAAAAAAATTATACAAAGAAGAAAGCTGCAGAGAGAGAGAAGCAAGTCTGAGACTTTCCTCTAAGGTTTTCCTTTGGTACATTTGTGTAACAGGATACCACATTGTCCTTTTTCTCACACCCTCAAGTTGCAGCTAAGGCCAAAAGCTGAGGACCAAATTGCCAGGTACAAGTCATGTTCTACAGGAGACTTCCAATAGTGGCTGGACCAAACTAGGGCCAGGCTCCTGCCTCTCTCACACCACAAGGCTTTACCAAGAAAGAGTGGAGTAGGCCCTACAAACATAGGATTTCATTCACACTCCTCCTGTTGACACCAACCATATCCAGTGTCTACACATATCTTGGGATAAATACACAGGACTGAAAAATATAGAGCTTTTGTAGGATGTAGAAGCAAACAAATGTGTATATTGGTAGAGCACAACGTGTAGAAAGGATAGCAAGAAAGGCCAGGTGATGAGAAGGATGGAATATAGGTAACAGACACTAAATCCTCTGGCTGGGAGCCACCATGTAGGTGTCGGGAACTGAGCCAGGATCCTCTGCAAAAACAGTGAGAGGATATAAAACTAAACTTTTTTTCCATTTTTGTAGCATATAAATGCATACAAGTATATTTGATAATGGATATGTAAGTTCCAAAACGAAGCTCCCCAGCTTCAGAATGGCTTTCCTGACAGCATAGAAGTTCATGGTTCAGGTCTGGTTAATTTAGATGTGTGTGTGTGTGACCTCCTTTTTTTGTAAGTTCTTTAAACATTTAATAAATTTTTAAAAAGTGGTCAGAAAGCTACAAGTCTTTGCCCCGGATTGCCATAAAGAATGAAGAAAGAAAATGGTCATAGTATACATACAAAGATTGATGTGCTGTCTCTACCTAAACATAAGAGTTACGTTAGCCACATACGTCCCCTGAAACATGACTTCATATGATGTAAGTGCTCTGTTCTTTGCCAAGTAGTCCTGTCCTGGTGTTTGTTTATTCTTTTTTTTTTTTTTCATCACTCATGCTTCTAACTCAGTAATTAAACTTTTTCCTCCCCAAAGCCAATTAGTGATGCAAAGATTAAGAGCCTAGGGTGGAGAGATCTGACAAGATTCTCTACAGCCACCACACTTTGCCCAGAGTCACTAAGCACCAAGTCCTCTCCCAGCTTCACTTTTCCCAATGTTGTAGGACAGAGAAAAGGGTTGTCTCCTCCATGTCCTAAGGGAATTGAGGCTTCACAGTCCAGGGCAGATGGCATCTCTCCCAGGCTTGGAAAAGAGCAGGGGATCGCTGCCAATGTTTCAGACCCTCTGCTGAGAGGAGATCTTACCTTAGTGCAAATCTATCACTGAGCTCCAAAGCAGTGACTTCCTCTCTCTTTTCCAAAAGCAACACTTCACTGTTTGATGAGTCATTGGTTCCCTGACATTTGTAGAACAGGCTTGAAATGATCCCCGAGGGGGTAAAATTATACAGTAATCAAACCACACTCACTCCCCACCGGCCCTCCCCTTTCTCCAGCTCTCGAAAGTGCGGACCCTACAAACATAATCCCCAAAGCCTCTGGAGCTGTGGTCTTTCTCATATAGCTCAGCTCAGTGGCACAGTTATTCAGTTTTCCAAAAAGAAGTGAGCCAGGTCTCCCCTCAAAGCCTCATTCAGGACAAAGACACTCGTGTTTTTCCTTGGAACTGAAAAGGCTTGGGAGGTATGACATGTCCAGGGTCTTGTCATGTTATAGAATCAAGCTTGTTAGGAAAAAGCAGAGACTGGATCCATCTGATTAAATGAGTAACTGAGTTTGAGAAGATAAACAGGTCTCTAGAATGAGAGTTCTGAGACCCAGAGAAAGTGACATTGGAACACAGAAGAAAGTTCTTCTTTTGAGAAACCAGACAGAAGTCACGAACTAGATAGAGGCCTCTGAAGTACCATTTAATCTTCATTTCTGCCTAAAGATTGTCTTCTATAATTATGCTAACCATCTTATAAGGTAGTGAGGTTAATCAATCATTAACTGTCATTCAATAGAAACCAAATCAGGGCTAGGTTTTGCTAAATTAAATATGAAATATCTGCCATGGGCTCATGTGTTGGAACTTTGGGTCCTCAGCTGGTAGAACTATTTTGGGAGGTTGTGGAACCTTTGCAAGATGAAGCTTAGCTGAAGGAATTAGGTCAGGGAGTGGGGAGGTGCTTTATGGGTTATAGTCAACCTCAATTCCCCATCAACTCTGCTTTCTGGTCTACAGAGAGGTGAACAAGCAGTCTCACTACTTCTGCCTCAGTTTCCCCATCAGCTCTCTGCTTTCTGGTCTACCTAGATGTGAACAAGCAGTCCTGCTATTTCTTCCTCTATGCGTTTCCAGCCATAATGGAGTATGTCCTTCCTTAACTTGAAGCAAAACAGTTCCTTCCTTCCTTGAGTTCCTTCTTTTCAGGCATCTGAACAGTGATAAGAAAAGTAGCTAGCCCACAGGCATTCTGCAAAGTTCTGTGGAGAGAGGTGGCTAAGATACAGTTCACTACCTTGGAGATGGAGGAAATGAATTATTAAAGTTAACTGGCAGTAGTAATTACTACAGTGATAAAGCCACAAGGGGGAAAACATGCATTAAAAAAAATTGATAGTGAAAGTGTAAGTCTAACATGAAGCTCCTCAGCTTCAGAATGGCTATTCTAACTGCAAAGAAGTTCATGGAGATGCATAGACTTTGGGTCTTGTTAATTTTGGTGTGTGATGTTTATTTGCAGGTATTTTTTATAATGAAGTTTATTTAAAATTTTGCTAACAACTGAACTATTTTTAAAATTAATTCATTAAAAGGGTAACGTATCTTTCTGGCAAAGCACTAATAAAAATGTGAATCAGGACAGAACAACAGTTCATCTTGGTTTGTCCAGTATTTCCACACACTGTTGTTGTCATTTAAGACAAGGTCTTACTGTGTAGCCTTGGCTGGACTGGAACTCACTATGTAGACTATGCTGGCCTCGAACTCTTAGAGATCTACCTGCTTCTGCCTCCCAAGTACATCCAAACTAGCAAAAGAAGGACCACACCTGGCCTGACATTTATACCTTTGAGTGTTGAAAATTTCCCATTCCAAGACAGTCTGAGATACCAGGCCACACAATATGAGAATCAAAATCCTTTGTTTTACATCTAGTATCCACCTATGAGTGAGTACATACCATGTTTGTCTTTCTGAGTCTGGGTTACCTCACTCAGGATGATTTTTTTTCCTAGATCCATCCATTTGCCTGCAAACCTCATAACGTCATTGTTTTTCTCTGCTGAGTAGTACTCCATTGTGCAGTCTGGGTGAAGGAAGGAGGGGACTCGACCTGCCTCGACTGAGTCTACCAGGCTGGGCTGAATCCCCAGGGGAGTCCTTGCCCTGGAGGAGATGAGAATGGGAGGGGTGGACTGGGGGGAGGGCACGGGGGGGGGGGGGGGAGGACAGGGGAATCCGTGCCTGATATGTAAAATTAAATCAATTATAAAATAAATTATGTTTAAAAAAATCAATTGCCTATAGACAGATAAACTAAAGTAGTGAAGTAGGGAAAGCATACAGTAAATAAATATAATTTCAAACACAATGAAAAACAGCAACTTAACCTCCACTTAGAGGAAGAAACCTGACTCACAGCTATGTAAATCCATGTCTTCTAGATGACAATAGTCAAGACTCCAAATAGAGCCAAAAACAACAACAACAACAACAGAACTTCATAAAACCTTTTAAAGAGTTGAGGAAAGCTGGTGCCCGTGAGCAGGACCAAGGACCCCCGTTCGGACCCAGCTGGCAGCTGTTTCTGTCTGTGCAATGTATGAAGAAGAATTGCTCTGTTGGTTTGTTTTGTTCGTTTGTTTGCTTTTTTAAACATTTGAAAACCCTAAAGAACAGTAACACTTTGTGCCCTACCGGAGAAGAGTCTCATTTTATTGGTATGAAACTGTTGCATTTACCTATGACAGGCACTCTCTGTGGGCAAGTTTCAGAGCGCCAGGACAAAGGCAGTGAGCTTCCTAAGAAGATGGACAGGATAACCTAGCTGGCTGACTCTCCAGGAGTCTGGTGGCTGTGCGGGTGGCGGCGGGGAGCGCTGCAGGCTGTGTGGCAGCCTTTGGGTAAGGTGAGGAGAATGAGAAATCAAGAAGAGAACTAAGCAAATCAGAAGCTGGCCTGTAAGACAGAAGCCAGCCCCATAGAGAGAGTCGTAAGTCCGTGAAACACTGAAGTCTGAATGGATTTCATAAGGAAACTGACCAAGGTTGTTTTGTTTGTTGTTGGATTGTTTTGTGGCACTGGAGACAGCACTCCAGGCTAGCACTCCAGGCTAGCACTTCCCCCCTCCCCCAAGCTAGATCCTGAGCCCTCTTCCTACTTTTGTTTAAGTCAGAGTCTCATTGTGGTGTCCAGGTAGACCTTGAACTTGTTCTCTAGCTCAGGAAGGCCTTGAACTTACTTATTTTCTTTTTTCCCTTTCCTTTTAAACAAATCCTGGGATTTTTCTTTTTCTTTTTTTTTTTTAAGATTCTTTTATGAAAAAAAAAATAGGTTTCATTACATCTTTACAGTCAATATCCTGTGCTTTGCTCATATCTACCCCATCCCATCAGTCTCTTCTACACCTCCTCACCATCGCTTGTTGACTCCCTCCCTCTTCCTCTCCATGTCCACACACACACACACATACACACACACACACACACACACACACACTCACGCACGCACGCATGCACGCACGCATGGGCACACCAGAGAGAGAGAGAGAGATACACACATTTATATACATATCTTTAAATGAATATATTTACATATATTGAAATCTAGATTCCGGCAAATGCAAGGAAACATACAGTATTTCTTCTATCTCTTCTTGTGCCCCTCTCCCTGTGTTTTAGGCCCTTCCTCCCCTTTCATAGTCCATCTTCTCATTTAATCTCATATATATATATATATCCATATATGTATGTCATATTATTTGTGCATAAAAATCCCTTGACTACCCACCCAGGAGCGGTGGAGCTGGGTATTATGAAAGCACTAGTTTTAGTTTTTCAAGGAACATCCCAACTGATTTCCATAGTGGTGGCACCGTTCCCACCAACCATGTATAAGGATGGCTCTTTCCCCACATTGACAGTACGTATTGTTTGGCTTTATCAATGATGGCCAGAAATAGCACTACTTTGTGGCTTTAAAAAAAAAAATTATGAAAGTCAAGTCTGTCCGGATAAAGTTTATTGGAATACAGCAAAGTCCATTTCTGCATTGTTTCCCAAAGCATTCCCAAACTTTAACTGCAGGACACAATAGCTAGAAACTATGAGAAAGCCTGAAGTATTTACTATCCAGCTCTTTAGAGGAAGCAGTTGCCAAGCCTGATTTCAAGAGCAGCTGCTGAGGCTCCCACTGATCGTGAGCCTACCAGGCAACAATTAACATTTTCAATCCTTAGCATCTTAAGAAGGGCAAAAAAGAAATCTGGATTTTTATTGGAAATTTGTTGATATTTTTAAAGTATTGGTATCCAACTGAATTTTTTAAAAAACGGATTCAATCAACCAATTCATGACCTATATCTAGTCCACAGGGAACCATTTTAGAAAGCTTGATGGCCGTCATGTGTAGTTTAATAATTTCAAGTCATGATGCGTATATACTGGAAGCAATTTATTACAGCTGAGTCTTCATTCATCTGTTACTTTTAATTTCAAATTTGTTTGCAATCCAGTTTCCTTAAATGTTAGTTCCTTTCCTCTCAAGAGCCTGTAAAGCTTTTCCCATGCTGAACAAGACAAAATCCTCCTTAGGCTTTATCTCCCTCTCACAGTCACTTGTGATACTTCTGTTTCCTGCCCAGGTTCCTTCACAGGGCAGTCTCTGCACACTGTCCTTAGTGTCCTTATTTTCTCCATAGAGCAGCCCATTGTGGCCATTTTCAGACCAATCCATTGAATTTACTTCCCAACAGGCCACCAATGCCTTGCCATTGCAAAAATCCAGTAGATGTTTCAAATCCCCATCTGATTTGACTTCTCTCTGGAATTTAATTATCTCTAACTCCAGTATCATGAAATATATTCTAACTCCATATTGCTCAGAGTTAGAAAGATGGATTGAAGACCAGAGTTCAGATTCCCAGAACTCACATACAGTCAGACTTGGTAGTGCGCACGTCTGTAATCCCAGCATTCTTATGGTGATAGAGGAAGTGGGGACAAAGGGATGATTCTCTAGAAGCTCACAGTCCATACATAACGGTCAACAAGAGATTCTGTCTAAAATGAGGGGAAAAGTGGGGACCAACATCCAGGAATGTCCTCTGACTGCCATAAACACTCACCTATCTCCTATCTTCTCACACACACACACACACACACACACACACACACACACACATACACACACACACACGGTGGGATCTCTAACGTTGGATTTTAGAGTATCTATGGTTTCCTGATTCTCTCTCCAGCTCTGAATCTGTTCCTTCCTATTTTTTTTCTTGGCTCTATTTCCTGTAGTTAATATTCACTGAATACCTGATATGTAGCAAGCACAGTGCTAAGCAGCTTCTAAAGGTCCGTATGTATCTTATGCCACAGGGAATACAACTTTATTTTCTTAAAACAAGGGTTATCGTGATGAATATTCTTGGTTGTCAACTACGTCCAGAATTAACTAAGACCCAAAAATGAAGGGCATACCTGGGAGGGGTTTTTGCTTAATTTTGAAGTAGGAAGATCCATTTCTACTCCTGATCTTTGAGGTAGAAAAACACACCTTTAACCCAGATCATTTGAGCTGGGAGAACCTCCTCGGATCCCCTGAGCCAGATTCTTCCCAGAGTTCCTATCTCTGCCTGGAAGTCCTGCCTATCCTCTCCTGCCTACCTCTTGGCCATTCAGCTCTTTATTAAACCATTTAGAAGGTGCCTTAGGCAGACAAGGAAAGAGAGAGAGACATATCTTCACACTGTGTGATCAAATATCCCAAAATACAGGACTACCAGCTCAGGGTTGGCACCACTCACAATGGGTGGTAAATGAATCATTCAAATGAATCACCAATTAAAGAAATGCCCTACAGGCTCATCTACAGCTCTTATCAAGGCATTTTCTTAATTGAGGTTCCCTCATCTCAGATGGCTTCAGCTTGTGTCAAGCTGACATAAAAGTATCCAGCACTGGGGGAGGGGGGCATTCTTATTCAAACCACCAAAGTTATGAACACTCAGGTTGTATGATTTATTTACTATTATATCAGTTTTTATCATGGCACCCACCTTTCCCCTGGGGTCATATGAGAATCTGATACCCGTTAAAGGCACCGGACATAAAGGCACACCTGTGTGCATCTGGGTCCTTCGAACAGAACCTCATAGCCTGTTATTCTTTCTCCCTACATCACATCCCAGAATGAACCACCTGCTCAGACCTCCACACTTGACTCCAGAGACCAGGGAAATCTCTTTTCTTGTGCAGTTTATTCATTTTCTTCTTAACCCTCTTCTGTAGATTTAGACTTTTGCTGTGGATGATTGTTTGATAAATAAAACACTGATTGGCCAGTAGCCAGGCAGGAAGTATAGGCGGGACTAACAGAGAGGAGAAAGGAAAGGACAGGAAGGCAGAGAGGGGAGACACCAGCTGCCGTCCAGGGAGCATCACGTAGAGGCAACAGGTAAAGCCACGAAACACGTGGCGACATACAGATTAATAAAAATGGGCTTAGTATAAGAGTAAGAGCTAGGCAATGGTAGGCCTGAGCTAATGGCCGAGCAGTTTAAATAATATAAGAGTCGATATGTTTATTTTATAAGTGGGCTCCAGGACTGGCAGGGCTTGGCGGGAGCTGGAGAGAAACTCTCCAGCTACAGACTTTCATTCAAGACACAGAATTCATGAATTTCAGAAAGTTTCTTCTTTACATCCCTTCTTTGGGAATAAAAGAATTGAAGACCCTCAAAGCCAGACAAGCCTTCCAAAAAGGTATCCTTCTTTCACAGGATACCTAGGATGTGAAGACAAAAGTACAAGGCTGTTTCTACTGTCTGTGCTTTGCTGAAATATCCTCTGATAATTCATGTTTTTGCTGTATTGCTGTCAGGTACTGAAGACTTACTATGTTCTGACTGCTTTTGTCTATATGATCTCGCATTAAACAAGGGAAAAGCCAGCATGCAGACCCTTGGACTTTTAAACCAAAGACATGAGAAGAGAAATGACAGGTTACAACAGAGTGCATGCCTGTGGTGGACTGGAATGTTTTGTTTGTTTGTTTGTTTATCTGTTTATTTTCACATAGATTTAAGTCGAGAAACAATGTGTGAGAGAAGACATGGCATTTGTCCTATCGCCCTTGGACCCTCTTTTGTTCTCCCCGTAGTGGGTAGCTGTTCCAGCTTTGACCTTGAAGGACTGCCCCAGTGAGACAGCCAGTAACTGCCACACCTACCTAGGACCTGCCCCTGGGGCGTGGCCAGGACAGGAGCCCTTAAGACCCAAGATGCAGCAGTGCTGGTGCTCTTGGTCCCTCATGAATGCTGGATGGCAGACCCAGTCAGAGTTCTCCAGAGAACCCCGCTGGACTGTACCTCACCTCTCCCGGATCCTGTAACCAACCCCTCTACTGGCTGTAAGTTACCCCAAAATAAACCTCCTTTTAACTACGTGGAGTTGCCTTGTTAAATCCCCACTTTACTCCCCTCCCAATTAGGCCTCTTCCTTGCCCCACCCCCACACTGTCCCTTCAGCTCTAACAATTCTGGAGAAACTCAGCCACCATATGTTAGGTGCAGAACTCTGGAGGAAGACACCCAACATCAACCCCAGGCCTCTACTTGCACCTGCACATACTTGCCCACACACATATCAGATACCACAGATGTATGCATACATGCAAAAACTTTACAAATGCCAAGATCAAAATTACTAAATGGATTTAAAAGCCTTTTTAGCTTAAAAAGTTAACCTTAAAGGCAGGGGGAGGGGCATGGTGAGCTTGAAGACATAGAAAAAGCAACCACCTGAGATGAAACTGACAAACGTTGGAAAACCAATGGGCAATATCACAGGTTCAGCAAACCAAATACATGTGCAATAAGTCCCGGAAATAATCCAAGACGTTTGAAAAAAATAATAGCTTTCACATTTTCTAAAATCAATGAAAGCTGTGAAGTCCTGTATCCTCAGCACAAGAAATAAAAATAAATAAATAAGAAAGTGAAGGCCCATCAAAATCTAGTTGCCTAAAGCTGATAAAAAAAAATTTTAGAAGCAGCTGGAGAAAAAAAAAAAAAGAGGTCAAAAACAAGAATGACAGCGTTCCCATCAGAAATAATGCATGCCAGAGGACAATGAGCCGATGTGTCTCAGGCACTGAAAGGAAGAATTGTTGACCTAGAATTCCTCACCCACTGAAAATATCTTTAAAAGTCATAAGTGAAATGAAGGCCTTCCAGTCAGAAAAAGGCCAACCATAAGTGGAGAAATACATTTTGTTCATAGGTCAGGATGCTCCAGGTTATTTAACACGTTCACTATCATTTGATGGATCGAGTCAATGAACATCCCAGTAGGCCCTTTTCTAAAAATTGACAAGCTATATTTAATATTTACATAGAAGCACAAAGAACTGCAGCAGATTGGATTTATAGAAAAGAAGAAATTTGGGAGGCTAACAATCCTTCAATGTAAAATCATGAAGTCATCGTCATTCACATCACATATGTTGGTGCAGACAACAGGCAGACAGATCGATGGAACACAGTGAACAAGTGAACCAACATCTACACACATGACTGGTTTATGACCAAAGTGAAAAAAATCAAGATAAATAAAGTGAATTGCTTTTGGACAGCTATAGCACCCCTCCAAGGCTCGGAGATCATCATGGAAGAGGGAGCAGACAGAATCTAAGAGCCGGGGAACGGGGGATGTGCTACAAAGAGATGTATTCTAGACATAACTGTTTTCCTCATGAACTCTTTAGATCCAACAACACCCATGTATGATCCAGTCCTTCAACAGCTCATAGTGAGTGGGGAAAGGCCTGTGAGGACCTGTTCCCACCTGAGGGACTATTGGCAGGTGATGCTGTTGGGAAAGGGTATCACTTTCCTCTGTGATGTAGCCACTGGTAAGATGCTCTTGCTCTGGTTAGTAACCCCCACCCACACTCAGGCAAGGGGGTCTAACTAAAGTCAGCGGATCACACCACCAAAAGAAGACTTCAAAGAGGGCGGGGAGGCTTGCTGAGAAGACGTGTTCTAGGGGAAAGGAGGGGGTAAGAGAGGGTGGAATAGGAGTGTGAGGAGAACTGAAATCCATTATATAAATGCAGGAAACTGTCAAACAATGTTTAAGTGCTACTGAAAAAAATTGGCTATTCACATACCAAGAAAAAGAGCTAAGGTGCATATCTTATATGACATCAACATACAAAACTAATATGGAGTGAACCATAAATCTAAAGTAAAATATTAAAACCTGAAACTTCTAGAATAAAACAAAGGGAAAATGTTTGGCCATGTTGGGTTAGGCAAATATCACTTAGATACTAAACCAAATTAGAATTTAATGAAAATCAAAACAATAAATTGGACTTCATCGTATGTTTTTTTAAAAATTTTAATCTCCATAATGTAATATAGAAAGTAAAAGGGCAACTCTCAGACTGGAAAATAATTATTGCAAAATATATGCAAGGGACCTAAATTTAGATCAAAGACCTCTTAAAAGTCTTAAAAAGAAACTCGAAATTTCAAATGACCAAAATCCTTTAACAGAAATTTCCTGAGTGAAACATGTGGATAGTGAATGACCATGTTACAAGATGCTTACCACTGCTAGTACTGAGCAAAAATAGCTGGCCATGGTGGTGCACACCCATAATCCCAGCTAATGGAAGGCTCAGAAACAGGAGAATAATTGCAAGTTCAAGACCAGCCTGAGATACACAGAAAGTTCTGGGCTGGCCAGGCTACATAGTAAAGCTCCATCTAAAAAGAAGAAGTCGGTGAAATACTATTATTAACCTATTAGAATTTCCAAAACTAAACCAGCCACACCAAGAACTGGAGACATGAGACCATGGGGCTCTCAAACATGGCTCATGGGAATATCAAATTCAGCCACTTTGGCAATGAATTTTACACTTACGTAAAAAAATTAAATTGTATCCATTTACCAAAGGATCAAGCCACTCCACACCTAAGTTTTTACTAAAGAGAAATGAAAACAAATCCCATATGCAAAAAGTTACACACACATGTTCTTAACAATGCAGCTATTTTGCAATTACTAAAACCTGAAAATAATCCAAGTGTCCACTAGCAGATGAATAAGCCAATGGGTTGCATCTACAGAATATAATGCTACACAATTAAAAAAGAATGGACTATTGCTTGTACAATAATCCACATGAGTCTTGAAGTAACTGTACTGAAAGAAGGCAGACAGTGACTCCTTAAGTATTCTATTGATAGAAAACACTAGAGTGCCAACTATTGTATGGTAACATAGCTGCAGATCAAGGGTTGAGGGTTAGGAGAGGAAGTGGAGTGCTTTGAGAATGTAAAAGACGCCTGTGGGACACAAGGAAAGGTTTAGATATTATTCTAGCTTGTTTTCTACTTCCGTGATAAAGCACTAACCAAAACCAACTTGGAGAGGAAAGAGCTTATTTCAGCTTACATGTCTATCCTTGAGGGAAGCCAAAACCAGAACCTGGAGGCAGGAACTGAAACAGAAACCACAGAGGAATTCTTATAGCTGGCTTTTTTAAAATTTTTTATATTTTAATACAACCCAGGGCCATTTTCCCAGGAGTGGTACCACTCACAGCAGGCTGAGCCCTTCCACCTCTATCATCAAGAAAATGTCCCCAGAGGCTTGTCAACAACAGGCCAATCTGATGGAAGCAATTCCTCAACTGAAGTTCTCTCTTCCAGGTGACTCCAGCTTGTGTCACGTATACAATAATAATCATCATAATCAGCAGCAGCAGCAGCAGCAGCAACAGCACAGGTATGATGGATATATTCACTAACGGTGTCAAGGATCGTATCATAAATGTACATATGTGTAAAAGTTTATCAGAATGTACTCTTTACATTATATGCATTAGTTTTACCTCAATAGAGTTGGAATTAGAAAGCAATGGAGAAGAATGGGAAGAAGAGGAAACCGAAGAGAAGGAAAGAAGGAGGGGAAAGAATTAAAAGGAAGAGGAAGAAGAGGTGAAGGAGAAAGAGGAAGGAAGGAGGATAAAGACAAAGAGAATGGGAAAAGACAAGAACGAGAAGAAAATGACGGCCAGAACTCAGTTTTTCCACAGTTCATTCCAGCCAGTACTAGTTGCCAAGAGAGGTCAAGGACATGGGCTTCCTAGAAACACAGCCCAAACAGGAACCACTACCACCCTAGGTTAGACCTCCAGCAGAGCTCTCTACCCCAGCTTATAAACTTCAACATCTGAATTGTGTTTGTCACTGTCCCAAACAATCCCTGGCTTCAAAGCCACAGGAGATCGCCCATTGCCATCACGACTTCCCACCCACAGGGCGGCCCTGTTCTAATTCAGCAGGGAAACAGAACAAGAGAGCTCCAGTGAGAGAAGTGTAAACAGGAGAAGTCATCTGGGTCTCCCACAGCCACCCTCTTCCCATCCACCACCAGGAACAATGGCAGAGGAAGCCGGGGGCTGCGGCTCTTGGGCAGTTACGCAAACCAAGCTGGCACCCAGCACGGCTTTTGTTCAGAGATTTTTTTTTTTTTTAAAGTCAACCCTCTTATAAACAATTCCGAGTGTTTTCTCCCTTGGGAAAGCATGTGGCTGCTTTCCTGGTTTACCCCATTTTCAGTGAGATCATTTTCGAGAGGCAATTTCTGAGCCCATGCGCTGGGGTGGGACCACCATGCTAGCGGGTAGCTAGCAACTTGCTCAAGTGAGAGTATGAATGGACTAAGGTCTCGAGATATATATATTTTAAAAATCCCAACTTAAAATAGTCTTCTAGACCTCATATTTAATAGAGTCCCTGTCCATTCAGAGACTTTCATAGAAATAACCCCACAATTAATGGCGTGTATTTCTCTGCAAAGCCACGTACTTGAAATATACAGAGGGCGAGTCTGTTTATGAGCAAGAAAACTTTGATCCAAAGATAAAAATAGAGCGGCGGGATTCAAGCAAATTTACCCTGCTCTCTCCAGGAGCCTCAGGTTTAACCCATCTTGGGAAGAGTCCAATCTCAGGTGATGCAGAAATCTGTCTTCACAAGCAGCTCCTCAGTACTTTGAAAGGCACAGTTAATTAACCCTCCTTCCCTGCAATGATATCTGGGGAGAAAAGCATGGGTTCTTATAAGTAGACCCCATAACTGGGTTTATCCCTGTGTGGATTTCTATCCAGAACACATGACATAATTATTCCCTACTCAGGTCAATATACAGAAATCTCAAGTCAGAGCTTACCACACCCCTGCTTGAGACTTCTCAGTCATTCCCCAACACCCTGTGGAACTTGACCTGGTCCCTGCCTACCTAGATGCCACTGTGTTGGGGACACCTATTTCAGATCATCATGCATCTGAGACTTTTCCTACTTTTCTTTCTTGTCTCTGTTTTCCTCGAGATCAGCTCTTCTCATGCCCCAAATCTAAACTAGAATGTTGTCTACGAGGCCATTTCCTTTCCACATCCTTGACACTCTCCTTGAATGTATGTCACTAAACGTCAGCACTTTTGAACAGCATCTTTCTCTAACTTGAAAACTAGTTTTATGAGTTCAGGAACCATGTAGGTTTTTATTCATTGTTTTCTCCCTACTGGCCAGTGTATGTGGCTGGCATATGATGCTCATTACATCATCACTGAATACAGAATGAATAAAGAACTGCGTTCCTGTTTCTTTGTACCCTGCTTGCTCTCTCTCCCAAACTCCAAGCCCACTTACCACTCACACCTCATTCTTGCCCTAGCCATAAAAATCTTCCCCAGGCTTCCTGTGTTTCAGTGTTTAAACACAAGGCATACAAAGTATCAGAGACATGCAGGCAACAGTTGGTGCCCAATAAATGTAGCTAAATTTAGTAAGCCCATAATCAATTCTTCCAAAGTAGACTTGTGATCCTGCTTCAAGTGTCAATCTTTCTCTGCTACTTACATAAATTTTCACATACTCCCAGTACCATTAATGCATTTTAAAGGGATGTTTGTAAAGCTTTAAAAACCTATTACATCTACCAAAGGACCAATTGTGATTACCACCACAGTGGAAATAAAGCTATGTACTTCTATTTAATATAAAACAATAATAATAATAATGGCAGTTATTGGAAATGTGACAATATTATTGACAACATTAACAAGACAACTACATCTCTCTCCATAATGTTATTGGCAGCATTTAATGACCTCTTTGCTCTGTACATCAATATTATCTGAAGCCATAACTGTGTGCTTTTAAATCACATTCGTATTCTTCTGACATTGTACTGTGACTAATACCTTGCCTTTGGCATTTCTTTTTCTCTAACTTGGTTGGCTGATTGTATGTTTATGACTAGAGCTCAACTTACTTTCTTCTGTTTACATTCTTGATGGTTGCTAGGTGGATGATTTGTATGGAATATATGCTTAATACAGTTTTTATTTCTGTAGAACAGGGAACTGAACAGTGTCTTGCGTATGTTCATTCAATGCTAGCTATATCCTTCGCCCTATAAAACAGTTAAGGTTGAATCTACTATTGAGAGTTTTGAGCTGAACTGACCAAAAGAGACTGTTCTTCCAGTTTGAAATACCTTATGAAACAATTAAGTTTTTCCCTGTTCTAGTGCATTTTTTCTCTGCCCTTCTGAGTCCCCAGTGGATGTGCCTATACCATCATATAGTTAATTAACAAGGAAGCAGATGGGAAAGGGACTCAGTGCAAGAAATGTGTTCCTCGTGGGCATGCATTCACGTGACGTAAATCCCCAGATTCAAAAATTAAACAAAGACCACACAGAACCAGGGAAAATCTGAATGTGTGATTTATTATATTTAAGATTGGTCTATAAGGCTTAAATATGTTTGTCGGAGTTAACAGCAGATGAGTGCAACTTTACAAAATCAGTATTTCAATACAGAACAGGACTGCACATGGGGTGACTGTGCCCTGGAAAATTAACATTTCCTCAATGCAAATATTCAATCTGCAGCACCAAGTGGAAGCTTCTACCTGGATCATGAGCTGCAGTGTTCCCTGCAAGCTCTTCTCAGAACACAACTCTGTCTAAATCAAGCATTAGAGGAAAAATAGAGGAGTCATTCAGGCTTAATATGTCAGATTTGGTATAGGATTAAAATACTAAGTGTTTTTTATGTCCTGCTTCAAATTAATAAATACAAACACAATATAAAAATATACACCAGTTGCTGAGACTACACCGCACATGCCCAGAAAGTTAAATCTCGCTCTCATATGTATGCAGGTATGTCTTGAGGGTCAGAATTTCTGAATAGCTACGGCTAGTCTTCCGGTAGAAGTCCAAACTGGTGAGATGCTCAATGTCCCGGACCCGAGCTGTGTGCATCTTCATGAGTTCCTCTACCCACTTTGACTCATCCTCTGAACTCTGCAAGGGAAATGAAGCAATTAGATTTTTTCTAGAAGAGATGATCTACATGGTCATTTTCCACTTTTATACAAAGACCCACAGCATGGCGCTCCCACCTGACCTTCCTGTCTCTGCGGAATTCCTGTCAGGAATTCACCACAAATTCCTGCTCTTGGCTTTAAACATTTTCGGCAATAATAAGTTGTGCCAAACAAATGAGAAACATGGTGTGAAGAGGTGTAGTTCTCACTAGGTTCTCAAAACACAAAACAAAATTAGGAAAATCATTGACCCGGTGGAATCTGATCATTTGTGTTTCTTCTCAGCCATCAAACGTAGGGTTGAAATCAGCACACACTTAACCTGGAATGCTCTTCTACCTCATAAAACAAACAGAGAGCTGGTATCTAAGTGTATATAGGAAACTAAGTGTGTATCCCAAGGCTTCTCAGAAGACCCATCATATCCATCAGCCATCTAGTCGATGGCAGTGAATTACTATCTGAGTTCAGCTTGAAACAAGTCAGTTGATATATTTGGTACTTTGGGGCCCAAAAACTCTTAGTTGGAACTGTGGCCCCACCATTTCCTTGCTTCAGTGACTTGGTAAAGCTACTGACTGCCCTAAGCTTCCTAAATTCACAAGTGTATTAATGCTTACTTCACAGACTCGCTGGAAGGTAGAAAAAAAAAATTCAAGGGAGAGGAAGAAAGTAAAGAACAATAAAGAAAGGAAGGGAATCTCCTTTGGCCTCAGCTGCTCATGTGATAGCCTCATTGGCAAAACTCCACGCTAAAACCATGCAGAATGACAGAACAATGTATTCCATGTCTAATTTGAAACTAAAAGATACTTTAGATGAAGCAACCCTCACATCTCAAAAATATTTCAGTTTGGAGGAACCATGTGGGGGAGCGCGACATGCATCCAAGATCCAAGCATCCTATGAAGCCAAAGTCTCTCTTCATTAGTAGCCAGGGGCAGGAAGACCTTCACAAACAACATCACTACCTAATGCCTCTGAACAGATATGTCCTGCGAGAGTCTTTAGAGACGTTTACCGGGTGCTGCACAGCCCAGGGCCAAGAATGTTCAGACATGCCCCCACCTAACTCTTGACCACTAGTGATCTTACTGAACCAGCCACTGAGGCTCATGAACCTGCAAAGGTTTTCTCAGAAAGCTCCAACCCACGCAGACCTGGACCAAGGGTGACAGCAGCTCATGCCAAGTCTAAATATGTACCGTGAGCTTGTTGGTTCAGGAAACCAATGCCTGGCCATTCCAGGCGAAATGTAGAAACGGCTTTGCAGGCAGATGCTAGGATTTGAGCCTTTCATAACCTACCCTCCGGCCTAACCTACCCAATTTAGCTCTACCCACAAGGCTACTGACCAGTCCTCAACACAACCATGTAATTAACAAAGTAGGAGGTCTCCTGATGGGTCAAGACCCCTCAGGGTAAGCATGAGGTTATATTTGGGGAGAATTTTCATAGTTTGCTCTTGTGTTGGATTTCTCAAGGGTCAGTGAGTTCAATGTTTCCTATCAAAGTGCAGTTATGTGAATGTGTGGACAGGGTTGAAAAAGTTTTTCCTAATTCAAAATCACAGCAATCTAGAATGATAAGAATTCAAGTAAGTAGGAAAGACAAAAAACTTTAAAAATAAATAACAGAACATTAATGCAACCAAGACCACAACCGTGATTATTTGTGCACTATGGATATTCATTCTTTCTTAAAGTTCCATTCATTATTTTTACTTTTATGTGTATGAGTGTTTTGCCTGCATGTATGTCTCAGCACCACCGCCTGTCTTCAGTGCCCATGGAAGCCAGGAGAAGTGGCCAAGCTGGGATCCAAACTTACCCATCAACACATTCCTGCCATGACTGGAGGATTTCCAAGAAACTGAGATATACTCCAAATAGCCTACCATATGTATACATGTTTATGTGACCTTTACTTCACCTTTGAATCTCAGAGCAGTTTTGAATTTAATTTTTATGTGTTTAGTTTACCTCTTAAAAGGTTTTTAGTAGCGCTGAGGTTTTCTCAAGGGAAGTACAGTGATGTTACAAGGGGCACCACATTCCTCTGTGAACAACCACGATGAAAACATCAAGCTGGTGAACTGATGGCAGTGTGTCTCTCACTTCCAGATTCCCCACTTCTTCCTCCTTTCCAACCACAAGCAGGGCCCCAGCAATCCTCTGGCTACAATACTTCTGCCTTCCAGCCTCCTTGTCAAGTGTCGAAGACCACACCCCGGGTCTGGTTCTGTGACCTCATTCTTATGAATCTTGCCAATACCTTTTGGAGACCCATTCTCAACCTCCTCTGACTTAAACTCCTTAAAGCAAAACCTAAAATGTTGCCCTTCTGATGAAATATTTTTCTTGCTTATCTGATTGCACAATAAGAAAAACTCCCCAAGTTCTCTACAGATATCTGCTAATTATCTTTGGAATTTAAAGTTCCCTATCCTACCAACTCAGCATCATCTTTTAGTAAATGTAAGTTCCTTAGAAGTTAACACAAAGGCAGGAGAAAGAACAAGAGACCTTATAGGGTGATTAGATGACAGAAACAAATTGTGTAGAAAATCTACACAACACTCGGATTATAACACGTACTCGGTAAATGGTCACAATGACCTCTGTAGCTATTACAACCAGTATTAATACGACTACCACTATAGTTTTAAATTTTTGATAACAAGCAATTTTTAAAAACTTCACCCATCACTTCTTAACCTTTTGGCTACTACCAAGTGTAAAATATTATCTCCCATCAAATCCCATATTTTAGAAAAACGTAGTTAGCTTCTTATTACCATAGTTCACATTTATATTATTTCCTGAAGTCTTTATTTTGCTTTGAACACTCATTGCCTAAATTCTTCATCATAATTGAAGCCTCTGTCCAAGTGCCACACTGCCCATGAAGCATGAAGTTTATGATCTTGATTGGACTAATTGTTATGGTATTTTATTTTATTTCATTTTATTATTTTATTTTATTTTATTTTTGGTGTTTTGAGGCAGGATTTCTCTGTATAACAGCCCTGGCTGTCCTGGAACTTACTTTATAGACCAGGTTGGCCTCGAACTCATAGAGATCTGCCTGTCTCTGTCTCCCAAATGCTGGGATTAAAGGCGTGCATGACTGCTCCCAGCTGGCCTTTTACTTCTTAATGTAGTTATTTCTATTCACATTTTATTTTCAGCCTTATATGGTAGGCTGCCTAGGAGTTCATGGATATGGCTAATGGTGTTTTTTTCTTCTAGAACACTACACAATTTAGGGATTTGAGTGTAACTTGTTGATTAACAATCCCATTCAACAGATTCCATCCCTGCTCCTACTATTAGTGAAATAAAAGCATATTAGCTATTACTTCTAAACAAAAGCTTGCAGGCAAGAGTTTACATCACAATAAATGTATATGAAGAGAAAATAAGATGTGTCCCTGAGTTTTTACTCTGTGTACATAGCATGGCCTGTCTTCCTGCTGAGGGCTTTTCCTTTTTTAAATTTAATACATTTTATTTATTTTATAGTATGAGTAGTTTGTTTGCATGGATGTCTGTGTAACAGGTGTATGCCTGGTGTGTCTACAGAGGCCAGAAGGCCCTGGGATTAAAGTTCCAGGTGGTCGTGAGTCATTACATGGGTGCTGGGAATTGAACTCTAGGCCTCTAGAAGAGCAGCCAATGCTCATAACCGCTGAACCATCTCTCCAGCTTCTGTTAAGGACCTTTTCATTGTATCATTCGGCTTCCTAGCTCTCTCCGTGTGAAAATAAACAATACAAGGACCCTCTGTGCTGTTAAATGACTGTTATACCTTCCCATAACTAGTAACAAAAGATAATGTGTCTGAAGATAAAAACATGGGCACTTCATCATTTGTCAAAATTGAACATATAAATAGAACTGTGTTAAATGTACACATATATGCAGAACACACACACACACACACACTCACACACTAAATGAAAACTATAAAATTATTATTACAGAATTCTAAGTCCCTATATATTCAATAAAGTTCTACTTGGGTTATCTCCCCTTTCCATTTGGTTGGGTGATCCATATGCTTCATTCTGGTTCAATAGTGGGGATACAAGTTAAGAAACAAACTGAATCTGAGAGCACATTCTGCCTCTGAACTCACATTGCAACTCTCGTCATTGTCCGGTCGGTGAGGAAGGATGAACGAGGACACAGAGAGGGGACCATCACACTTGTCTGCAGGCTGCGTGAAGTCCAGGCAGCTGGTGATGATGCTATAGTAGTGAGTTGGGACAGGAATAGAGCTGCCTTCCACATACCTGAGTCAGGAAAGTAAATACAATTACAAGACACATCAAAACTCTCTCTTAAAAATGCTCACCCACGACAACACTCTGCTAGCCTACTTTAGATGTTCTCTCTGCCTGGAATTGTCTCCCTGCCTCGACATGGTGGAAAGAGAAAGATATTCCAAGAACCTAAAGTGGCTGGAGAGAAGAGTTGGAAGCAGTAAATGGTGACTAGAATAATGAAGTAGAGCAAAGAGCTGGAAAAGTCTATAAAAGACAAATCATGATGGTTTGTGGGTGCCAGGATACAGAATTTAGGTGCTATGGTTTAGGCTGCAATACTCCATCGAAGGCTTGGGAGATATGGAGTGCCGATATTAGATTTGTGTTTCAGAAAGATGACTTTCATAGGTATAGAAAATGGTCCAGGGTCACAAGACACTGGCTGTAGAGGAATAGCAGCGCTTTCAGTCTACACTGAGAGCCTGAACTTGGTGCAAAGGAAGCACTAATATCAAGAGTGGGAGACGAGCCTAGTGCTATTTACTCCAGTAGAGCAAAGCGTACATATTTAGATCCCTCACCCAGCTTGCTCTTACAATTTTAAACATTTTCTAAATCTTGGAAGTGAGTGAACTTAATTTTGTTTAAAAGGTATCAAAATGACCAACAATAAGTATGTAATTAAGATGAAATGTCTCTTCTGAATTACTGAAAAAGGAGTAAGTTGATGTCTATCCAATTAATTATCTTTATTTCAAAATAGCATTTTATTTGCTAAGTATCTATATTATTTACACACTCTGTGCTGATTTCTGATTATTTGGGCATGTATAAATGCACTAGACTACATAATCTTATAGGCACAGTGTTTACCTTATTATTTTATATCCCCAGTAGTACCAAGGGGAGAGAGATAACTAGATTCAACCAAAGTCTTTATGCAATTTTCTCATAAGACATACTGACTCAGAATATAGAAAGAATCCCAAACTCTCCAAAAAGAACGGAAATAAACTAAAATCACAATTTTCCACTGAGGAATTGTTAAAGAATAAATGACCATTTCAAAGATATGATTGACGTTATTTTTCTATAACAAAAAAATCGAAATTTTATTCTAACTACTAAAAGCTACATTTAATCAAAGATTGAAAGCAGCTAAAGATTTTCAATAATGAGATTCAAAGAAAAAATGTTTAAGGATATGAACTGTTCTCTAGCATATGAATATCCCTGAGTGACGTCCTAAAATTTAGGCATCTCACACAGAACAGGGGGAAAAAAAACTCACTGTTTGATTTCATCCTCGGTATCACGTAAGCCATCGTAATTATAGTCAAAAATGGGTCCGCTTATTACATTGACCCCATTCCTTTCTGAAGCATATTTCTTCACCAAAACCCTTTGGAAATAAGTCCAGATACCTGTGCAAAGACACAAATCAGTTCTTCGTGCACAAAAACACTTGTTTCAGACAAACTCTCTGTAGGATGCCTTCTTCAAGTGTAGTGTTGGGAGCCAAGAGTTGCTGTGACTTATCAAGACCTGTTTTCAAGTGTTATCTTTGTTTTTCACTATGAACTTGTAAAAGGAGAGATAAGAGAAAGCAGGCAATGCTATGGAGGCAGTAAGCCTGGTCCAGTAGGTCAGAGAAAGTTCCCAGGGGAGGTTGAAGAAACGAGATCTGAAAGCTGAGTGAGTGCGTATGTCCCAGGCAAAGAAGTGGAGGCAGAGCATGCCAGATAGAAAGAGTTACAGTGTTAGCAGAAGAGGAAGTATTTTAGCCATTAGGCAAGTAACTCTTTAGAGGTCAGACAATACAACTTCCCAAGTGCTAGGGCGAGGGAATGTAGCTCAGTTGGCAGAGTGTTTTTCTAGATACACCAAGTCCAGGCTTCACTCTCAGTACTGTATACACTATGTGTGGTAGCAAACGCCTGTGCCCAGCAGCCAGGAGGTAAAGACAGAAGATCGTTCTCAGCTTCACAGCAAGTTCAAAGGCAGCATGGGCTGCTTGGGACACTACCTCAAAAGGGGGTAAGCGTCGGAGGACTATAGGTACATGGTGGGGTGTGTGTCTAATGTGTGTGAGGCTCTGAGTTCAATACCCAGTACTGAAAAAAATGGCATTTTTATGATTACATAGCCAATGGTCACTCTCTAGGGACTAATAGTTGGTTTTGAGGGCCAGAGTTTATGGTGCTTATTCAATTCACAGAATCACTATCATCCACAAATACTTATCTTGTGAACAAATAAATTACACGGTCAAAGAAGCTAAAATAATAATTTGCATGACCCTAAAATCATCTGATTTAGTATTCTGAAATAAACAAGAATATTCATAATCTTCTTCTGGATTTTAGGGTCAACATTCAGGAAACATAAGCACCCTAAAGGAAAAGATTGTTCCTGGCCTTTGCAGACATGTTCAATACATAAATATAGATGCTGTAAAGGGTGCAAGTGAACTCTAAAACTCAGTAACATTCCATCATAAAAATAATAAACATTAAAACAGAAAGAACTGCAGGTTAGAACGTAGTTTAGTTTAGCTCTACCACTCATGACCTGGGTCACTTTTTATGATGTCAATTTCCTAATATAAACAAGGGCTAGATGACTCTCCAGCTCCCCTCCCAGGCAGGTCAATTTATACAAATTTATATGAAAGGTCTTCAAAAGGTATAAAAGCTGAACACTTGCAAGGTATTATTAAAATCAGCATGGAGGTAAAAAAGGTAAGTGGTAAATTTAAAGTATTTATTTTCTAAGTAACAGTTTACTGGGTAAATATTATACTTACGTTTGAAAGCGGGATACATTGGGACCATGTTGGTTACAAGGAATGCATCATATTTAGCTTCTGGGGAAGAGCTCAGATCTAAACATGAGGAGAGCAAACAGAATGCATTGCTTACCAATGTTGACATCATAGAAGAGCAGTCTCCTAGGCCAACCCAAACAGCTCAAAGCCAGAGGATCTGCTTTTATTCCCACTTATCTCCTCCATTAGACACTTCCGGCTTTACTCCCACCCCATTGCTTCACTTCCCTCAACAGCTCTCAGAAAGTATTTACAGCCCTTTTCTTCCTACAGAGTTCTTGAGTCTATAGTTCTCTGATTCCGTTATTATAACTTAGACTCTTAAAAAATGTCATTAAGATAATAAGACATAATTGTTTTTAGGAAATCACCTCTGTGGGACTGAGCCACTAAATAGCCTCCCACCCACGCTCAGGCAAATGACTCTTATTAAACTGTGGGCCACACACAAAAAGAGGACGTGGAAATAGCAGGAGACAGGGGGACAGAGGGCAGTGAGGGGTAAAAATGACAAAAACACATCATCTAAATGTATGGAACTGTCAAACAAAAAACCCTTCTTAAGTAAGAATTAATATCCTCATAACTTACCATTTCTTTCATATTCCCCTTTAACAACGTGAAGGAGAACAAGGTCTCCTCCCTATACTTTAGATTTTTCCAGATCAGGATATTTAAAAGCTGGTCATTTTCAGGCTCAATTTTGGGAGAATTTCACAGTCTCCCGAGTGCTTTCCTATGGACCACTGAAACCCTAACCAGCGAGCTTCCAACTCTGGATTATACTGACACCGACACACTTGGGCACACGTGTGCACACACAGTGATCAGACCCAGACACACTGCAACTCACAAGGAGGAAAAAGGAATCCATACGACATCTGTTTATCATTTTTATAGGCCAAACAGTTCTGACTGAATCCTGGAGACACGCGAACATCAGGGCGAACACAGTTGGTCAGATGCTCCGGAATGCTGGAGACCTCAGCCTGTGTATAGAGTCAGAGACACTCACTGATGCTCTTTCAGAGATGAGACCAATGGCATGAACAAAGCTAGAGTCTTTAATATGAACAGCTCAAACCCAAACTTGAAGGTTTACCCTAGTTCATAATCTGATATTCTAAGTCCATTTCAAAAGTCATTTTTAAAAAATGCAATAAGCCAATAATTCTCAATCTCTTTGTTTTCTGCAGTGGAATCTTTTTATCAAAGTCTGAAGTTGAACAACACATGAAGTGCAAATCCTACTGTTGAAAAGGTCACTGAAGAACTAAAGCCCATCGATAGGCACATATAAAATCCCATATTTCAAGAGGCAGAGTCCAGAAGACTGCTCACAAGTTCATAGCCAGCCAGGTCTGTATAGCAAGTTCCAGATTAGCCAAGGTTATATACCAAGACTCTGTCTCAAAGGCCAAACAACAAAAGCCAATCAAATGCTCTATAAAATAATAGTTCCCTGCTGGGAACACAGCTCAGTCGGTAAAGCACTTGGCTGGCAAACATGTGAGAACCTGAGCTAAATCCTCGGAACCCAAGTAAAAAGTCAGGCACATTGGGCACATTCGCAATCCCAGTTCTGAGGAAGCAGACAGGCTGGTCCCAGCTGGGTTTTGGCCACCCAGCCTAGCCTACTGGGTAAACGCCAAAGTATGAGACTCTGTCTCAAAAAATTGAGGTGGATGGCATCTACACACACACACACACACACACACACACACACACACCTTCAGTTAAAAGTGTATCTCTCTCTCTCTCTCTCTCTCTCTCTCTCTCTCTCTCTCTTTCTCTGTGTGTGTGTGTGTGTGTGTGTGTGTGTGTGTGTACACTTGCATGTATGCACACACAGCAGAAATTAACTAAATTGTTGGGGAAGTAGTATTCTTATCATTTACATTTACAAGTTGAAAATATATTTCTAAGTATATATACTTGATATATCAAATACATAAATATTTCAACTACAAAACAAGTTGTGCTAATTTGTGATCTATGGCTCTGTATCTCCTCCTCATGAAACTGAAACTCCAATTAAAAACTTTTTTATTAAAATACAAACAGGGGCTAAAGAGATCGCTCAGCAGTTTACAGCACTTGGTGCTATTGCAGAGGACTTGGGTTCGGGTCCCATCACCCACATGGTGATTCACAACCACCCATAAATCCAGTTCTAGGAGATTCTATGCCCTCTGACTTCTGAGGCACAGGCTGCACATACATACATCAGGCAAAAACACTCACACATAAACTAAAATAAGAAAATCTAATTGTTTTTTAATTCTTGGCATTACTTGGCATACCTAAAAAGTAAAATGAAATACGAAGAATACACTGACAGTGAAGTCAGGTTGACCATAGCTATATACATACTCTTGCTACTTCTCATTAAAACTGACTGCTAACTGAGAACTGCCCTAAAAATTAATATCTATTAAAACAAGCCAAAAAAAAACCCAGGATGGATAGAGAAAACCAACTCCATAAACTGCTTTTCCACTTACAAGGGCATACCATGGCACATGTGAACACGCATGCATTCATACACAAAAATAAATGTATAATATTACAATAGATGCAGCAGAAGGTTTCTTCAATCACAAAAAAAAATTAAGGTCGAATCTATTCGTCAAAACACTCATTATATCAAATAAAGAGTATAAGCCCCAGTTTTCTCAATAACCTGCTTAGAAATGGTATATGATGTCCAGAGAGGCATAAAGAATATTTCACTATAACCACTTTCAAAATCCATGTGGTATAAGATATCGTATCTAGTCCGATAAAGCACTGCAGGTCGTCCATACAGGAGATGTCTCTCTAAGAAAGAAAGAAAAGAAAAAAAACTGTTTTCAATACATAATAAACCTTACACCAACTGTGAAATATTGGAAGAGAATCATGTTGTCTACAGTTTGCTAGCTTACTTATTAATAAGACAGCGATCAAGTTAGTGTTCCTAACACTTCCGTGGTTTATCCGATCACCTTACCAAGGGTCAAAACAATAATATAAATGCTATAGCTATGAAAATGCTTTTTGAAATTGTCAGATTTAAAGGTCTGTATAAAAAGGAAGCATACAGTAAATTTTGAGATGAGTCAGCTAAACAGAGAGCCAATAATATTGGATTTTATATAATGAAATGATTTGACCCCTGAAGAGGTTTATTGGGTTAGTCAAGGACTCAGTTAAGAAGGCTCTTTCTTACCATTACTTGAGAACTGCAATTGAAATGGACATTATTTCAGCATAAAAAGAGAGTAGTTAGCAGCTTTGTGTTTAGGCATTGACTTAAAGGAACATGTATAGATAACAGAAGCAGGCATTCAAACGGGTCCCTCAAATACAAATGAGACACCCATCTACTACCAAAAAACTCACTTAAGACCCCTGAATGTGGAGTTGGGTTCCTTTAAGGAAGATGATCACTGAAGCCTTATTTACTCTTTGAGGTGAAAGATGAGAATTCAGTACTCAAACCTTTATTCCAACCCATAGAGAAGCCTGGAGCTTGGCTTGTCCACTTGGGATAGTCTAAACGTCCATAAATTCATGGAAACTGGGGTCCCTGCACATCCACATATTTAGAGATCAAAGCTTAGAGATGTCACAGTTCCTAAGTGATTTAGAATGAAACCTGCTTTTACTATAATTTTTATTAAAGAAAATCTGGCAAGCACTTATTAAATTATGTATACATGTTGCTTTAATTAAAGTGCTACCCTTCTATGCAAGTAGTGGAGAAAAAATGTTCACGCAATACTCCGCCAAACCCTCCCAAGTAGAACTGCTGATTTGTGGCAGAGTGGCCAGTGCTCTCACAACACAAGCAACTTCTGGGTAGTCTGGCTTCCTGAGCCTTGCAATAAATGGAGAAGCCTTGCTTAAGCTGCCAAACGTGGGGGTCTACACTTATGAATCAGAATGTACCATAATGTTATTAAATAAATAAAATCTAATAAACAAATTAAAAGCCAGCAAATCCAGCAATAGTACTTGAGGGGGCATAAACCAACCCAGATTTTCCTTTTGAACTCAGACCAAACCTTTTCTAGGTTCAAAATTTCCATAAAGGTTTTTCTTGTTTTCATTTTTGCTGCCTCTGAATTTCCTGGTTTCAGCTGGAAGCAGAAGTATCAAAATTCTTTGAGAAGCTGTTCTCTATCAGTTCAGTCTTAAAGCTTACCAAGTGTTGAGGTTTGAGTAAGAATGGCCTCCATAAGTTCATGTATTTGAATGCTTAGTCACCAAGGAGTGGAACTATTTGAAAGAACTGGAAGGATTGGGAGTTGTGGCTTTGTTGGAGGAAGTGTGTAACCAGGGGTGGGGAGGTGTTGAGGTTTCAGGAAAGCCCATGCCAGGATAAGGTTCTGTCTCTCTCTTTTGTCTCTCTCTATCTCTGTCTCTGTCTGTCTCTCTTAATCTCTCTGTTTCTGTTTCTCAATCTCTGTCTCTCTGTCTCTCTGTCTCAATCTCTCTCTCTGTGTCTCTGTCTCTCTCTCTCTCTCTCTCTATCTATCTATCTATTTATCTATCTATCTATGGATCAAGACAAAGCTCTCAACTGCTTCTCCAGCAAATGTCTCTCATGCCTGCGGCCACATTTCCTGCCATGTTGGTAACTGACTAAGCCTCTGAAACTGTAAGCCAACCCATTTAAATGTTTCTTTTATAATAGTTGCCTTGGTCATAATGTCTCTTCACAGCAAGAAAATAGTGACTAAGAGACCAATGTATTCCTCCAGACTCATATTGAAGCCTGCTCCCTCATCTGTTCCATCAAGAGGCCAGAAAATGAGCATCCATCTGTCCACCTTAGAGCACCCGCCAAACAATAGTATGGATGATCTACAGTCTCTGACTCTTCCTTCCTCCAGACCTCCTCATTTCTTGGCATTTTCCAACATAACTCTTTTCCCCAGGGGCTGGTTTGCTTGTAGCATCCCACTCATGACAATTCTATATGATACATGCAATTTTTTTTTCCTTTCTGTTGGTGATAATATATATTATTCCCCATCATTCTTGTCACTAAGAGTATGTGTTCATGGTGGATGTGTGTGTGTGTACACACTCATGGTGTGGATGTGTGTTTGTTCATGCATGTGGAGGACAGCGGACAACAACAAATGTCTGTTTCTCTCCACTTTAGTTTTGGGTGTAGGGTCACTCACTAAATCTGGATCTCACTGATTTAACTGGAATGGCTGACCAGTGAGCCCTAAGAACCAACCTGTCTCTGCCTCCCCAGTTCTGGAATTGCATGCATGCCCTGCCATGCCCATTTACTACATGGGTGATAGGGATGCAAACTCAGGTCCTCATGCTTTTTTGTGACAGACACATTGCTAATTGAGCTGCCTCCCCAGAGCTGTCCCTCAGCTCCTTGCACATCCCTTCATTGAACATTTACTAAGATCCTTCTTTGTACCAGGCCTTGGGCTGGAAAATGGAGATACTGAACAAAGATGGCTTAGAGCCTTTACCCTCAAAGAGCTCACAGTCGAGTGACAATCCTGCTGTCTATAACCAACATGCAGCATACATAGGCTATACTGTCTCTGGTATCCACATGGGGTGATGGTAACGCAAATGGAACATGTTACAAACAGGCATAAAGTGGCATGAGAAAAGGCCTTTATAGGGTGTAATATTAAACCAGGGTGATCCACATACCGGCTTATATCCACTGTGCTTGCATAATTGTTAACAACAAAAAGTGACTGACAAACAATACAATCCTAGAGTTTAAAAGAAAAAAATGCAAGAGACATGAAAAAGGGGGGGGGGGAGATAAGACACGAGATTGGTAGGACAGCGGAAGGATTCTCCCCAGGAGTCCTCTCCATCTCTATCTGCTCTTCAGCTCAACACACAAAAAATTGAGTTGGCTTCAAAACTCAACTCCACAGCTTCAAGCTATTGACACAGCTGCAACCTTTTGAACACAGCCAGAGCACAAACATATCATTGTCTCATTTGCTTTTTTGTCAATTCTTATCAAACTTAGGAAAAAAAAACCCTCAATGATATCAACAACCTCCTGAAAATCCAAACAAAATCCCCACCCGGCTCTCCAGAAATCTACCCAGCTCTCTTTATGGCTTAATAATTCATGCAAGGAAGAAAAGAAATCATCTTGGTAAGTAAAGTAAGTTTTGAGATTCAGAATCAAGACTTAGGTTTTACTTTTTCATTGTCTGTGAATCACAGGTCCAGTCATGGCCCAGCTGTTAGCCTTGGACATCTTGGACATTGCATTTCTCTTTAGCACACACAATATTTCTCTTTAACAAAATGCTCCTACTCAGACCACAGAATGGACTTGATTCTCAGTCTTCACACATGCTAAAATATGTGTCTCAAGGTCAGCCCACAAGCTCTTTTTCTGCAAAGTATTCTCCTGATTTCATTTCTAATTTTCCCTACTCTGATTTCTAATCTATGTAAGAGTAGTGACATTTTGAATATTTAATTCTAAAAAAATTTAGAAACTTTTCATGGGCAGAATTGTTGTACATATTTATGAGGCCTAGTTCTATTACAAAATTTGTAGTGGTCAGATCAATCAAACAGATAGAGTAATCAGCTTAAATAGGTATGATTGCTTTGTGTTGGGACACTGAAAATTTTCTCTAAGAGTAGTACTGAAATATACAATTGATTAAATGTGGCCAGTAATAGTTGCCTTAATGTCATAGGACTTTTGAAGGACTTCTTCCTGCCCAACAGCACCTTAGTACCCTTTAACTATCTTCTCTCCCATAATTCATACGTGTGTGTGTGTGTGTGTGTGTGTGTGTGTGTGTGTGTGTGTCTAATGTGAGTATGTAAATGCTAATGCTTGTGTGCACATGCATGTGGAGGCCAGGGGTTGATATTAGTTTATCTATCTATCTATCTATCTATCTATCTATCTATCTATCTATCTATCATCTGTCTATCATCTATCATCATCATCTATCTATTTATCATCTATCTATCATCATCTATCTATCATCATCATCTATCTATCATCTATCTATGTATCTATCATCATCATCATCATCTATCATCATCATCATCTATCATCATCTATCTATCTATCTCTATCTCTATCACTCTCCCTCTGTTCTTCGAAACAGGGTCTTTCACAGAACCTGGAGCTCACTGATGAACTAGACTGGCTGGCTAGGAAGGTCTAGAGACACACCTGTCTCCTCCTCCCCATGCTGGGGTTACAGAAGCATGCCAGGCCTGTTTTTTTAACATGGCCGGCTCCTGGGCAGCCAAACTCAGGTCCTCGTGTCTGCACTGCAGGCATTTGACAAGTGAGCCACCTCCCTAGAGCCCTCTTGTGATTTCCTGAGGTGGATCTAGTGTCACCCATGCCCTCCCAGGCTGCGTTCCTACTGCACCGAGTTCCAGACACAGCCTTCCTTCCACACCCAAGCTCCCTGTTTACAGTAGCGTCTCTGGCATTTTAGCGTATGCCAGAGTTCCTCTCCACATACCGCATTTGGCAAAAGACCGTGAGACGATTCTTTTTAAGTGGTGTGGACTTCCCCAGAACTCACTCTTTTTGTCTTCCAAAGTTTAGTCATGCAGACTCAAGTTTGTGTTTCTTCTCCCTCCTCTGCTTCCTGATTCATACTCCAGCAGATGGACTTGGAGCCACATGAAAATCCTTCTCCCTTTCTGTTTTCTTAAACATTCACTCCCACAGTAACATATGCTTAAAATTTACCACAGAATCTCTACCAAAAAAAAGCCTTGCCTTTTCCTGTGTCCTTCCTCTCCTTTGCCTTACAAGCATCTATTGTCATTTATGGCCATCTCGGCCTCCGTGGGAACTGATTCCATGCTTCCAGTCACACTTTTTGCTTTCCAAATCCATCATTAAAGCATTCTGCTGCAAGCTGGGCGGTGGTGGCACAGTCCTTTAATCCCAGCACTCAGGAGGCAGAGGTAGGCATCGCTGTGAGTTCGAGGCCAGCCTGGTCTACAGAGTGAGTTCTAGGACAGCCAGGGCTACAGAGAAACCCTGTGTCAAAAAACCAAAAAAAAAAAAAAAAAAAAAAAAAAAAAACACAAACAAACAAACAAGAAATAATATTTGTAATTCATCCACTTGCTAAACCTTCCAGCAGAACAATCACTTTATGAAGACAGGGGCTAAATCTGTGTTACATAGTCTGTCTCCAACAATACCGATCACATGTCTACATTTGACAGACGAATTTTAAAATGAAGTCTGGGTGTCCACATGCAGCCTGTCTAACAGAATCTTGAGATAGAGTAGGCTCATCAGGGTCACCTCTAGTGATGACATAAATTTACACAAGATAATTCAGATGTATGGCCACGCAAACTCTAGGCCCCAGCATCCAGCTAGTTATTCTCCCTAGTCTTTTGGGCCATCTCCAGTCAGGTGCTATTTGCCCCTTTTTTCTATTGAAGGGTGTATTGGAATGAAGGCACAACTCTTCCTGAGCACAAACTCTGCCTGAGTAGCACCTGCCAAGGTGACATTAGGAATGCGCAGTGAGGACAAGCATTTGCATCAAAGCATCCATCAGCACTTCAGCAACAACTGCAGCCTGAGATAGTGTCTCCTAACAATCCCCAGGAACGTTCTCAGAAAACAACACCCAGACTTGTGTCAAATCGTAGCTCGTAACCCTTGACCTCCCAATGCCTTATCTCACTCAGAAATGCTACATCACTGAGAAGCAAGACTAGAAAATGTTGAGTTCCGTTTTCAACCAAATGAGCCATGGTTGTAGCTATAGCTGGTCAGTAAAGGGTCCATGTTCACCTTCAATAGCAGCAAAGAAGACTGGTAGGTGAAAGTTATTAAAATGTAGTGTCTGTCATCAAGACCTTGAATCCTACTATAAGTCACAAGCGAGTACGGAGCTGGTTACTTTCCACATGCTTTCCATAACACATGCACAGACACGCCTATATTGAGAAAAACAAGTTTGTCACCTCCCTTTTTTAGCACACAACAGTCTTCAAAAAACAATCCAACAGAAACGGGAAGCATTTCAGGATTCGAAAAGGCCCTGGAGATCTCTCAAGAATAGTCAGGATTCTTCTACCCAGTCAGCAAAAGTTATTGTCTTTTTTTTATATGTATAAATTAACCTCATATGGTGTGTAAAGTGCCAAACATACATAGGCATTAAAATGGCTTGAGTTCCTTTTCAGACAAAGGTGACAGCGTACACTTGCTTAAGAAAATGCCAAGGGTTCTGGAGCCATGGAGAAAAGAGTAAGGCGAAAGTGACTGCTGTAGTTCTTCCTCTTCTGGCTATCATGCCAGAGTTGCTTATGAAGAGAGTCTACATTTCCCATGCCATCCATCCCTGCATCCGCTGACTCAGCGTCACAAGGAAATGAGTTCTGATTGCCCAGCAAATCTGCCACTGTACCAGCGGTTTGCGACTGGGAAACAACAGCCGTTACGCAACACAGAGTCAGAACTTGCCTCCTACCTAGAAATGCTAGGACTTCAGCAAGCCAGTTTTGAAGACTATAGTGTTCTTTCCAAAGGCCTTGATTGTCTAGCAATCTAAACATTGATAGCAAAGCATCACCTCAG
Source organism: Peromyscus californicus insignis (assembly GCF_007827085.1). Lineage (NCBI taxonomy): Eukaryota > Metazoa > Chordata > Mammalia > Rodentia > Cricetidae > Peromyscus > Peromyscus californicus. Next base: position 20,951,144 of record NW_026294503.1, read on the forward strand.
ACTAATTTAGTACTTTTTTACCTCAAATAGACTCCAGGCGGTTTCGCGACTGGAATATGCAGCTTTTACATGTGCTCTACATGGACATCTGACTTATTTCATAGGGTACAACATGAAAACAGCAACACAGAAATGTTGCAGTGTTCGACATGACTCATTCTATAAACTATCAGCTATCTGCATCTCTATTAAACTAAAAAACAAAACCAGAAATATCTTACATTTGCATATGAAATATTAGATTTATAAACTACTCTATAAGGCTCGATACATATCTGAAGTCAGAAAGTCAAAGTAGTTATTCTGAATATAATACATGTGCAGGCATGAGTATGCACACACACACACAAGTGATTCGTATTCACAAGGTTCTACTATAGCAGACACTAAATATGTTGAATGGGAACCCAGATGTTTGATGTATGAGACACTCAAACACAGAAGAGGCCCCCTTGGTGTTGTAGAAAGGAATGAGACAGAGCTAAGAAAGTGATGGAGATGGAATTCAGGGGACGTAGAAGAGGGAACCCTGAGATTTACACCAATTCCAGAATCTAGCCCAAGAAATGGTTTTCACATAATGCAACGATGCTAGACAGCTGGTTTTATTTCAGGTCTCTCCTATCCTTAAAGGTTGGTTCCCATAGGCCACGACCAGACCAAATGCACAAGCTACTGCCGTGAATTGAGACTTACACGTCCCCCACAGGCTGCAGTTTGAATGCTTTCCCCAGCTAGCAGTGCTGTATGAGAAGATAAGAAACCTGAAGAGGGGTGCACCTGGCTGGCAGAAGTAAGTTACTAGGGGCAGGCCTTTAAAGGTGATAGCTAGGGCCCTGCTTCAAGTCTCACTCAAGGCTTCCTGTCTGCCACACACTCCAGTCACTACCGTGAACCGAGCTGTTCTGCCATGTCTTCTCCCTCATGATAGACTGAAATCTATCTGGAATTACTTTCATGCCTCAGATTGGATCTGACAGGCATTCTTCACAGTGATGCAAAAGGAACTAATCCAGCTGTCATGATTTTCCCCTAACATTTGATGCCGTTCTTTTACAGCAAAGGGTTAAAAACTGTCAGTGGCTGGGCGGTGGTGGCGCATGCCTTTAATCCCAGCATTCGGGAGGCAGAGCCAGGCGGATCTCTGTGAGTTCGAGGCCAGCCTGGTCTCCAAAGCGAGTTCCAGGAAAGGCGCAAAGCTACAGAGAAACCCTGTCTCGAAAAAAAAAAAAAAAAAAAAACTGTCAGTGATGTTGTTCTTTCAGACAAGCCAGAGTCAACCCCAGCTACGGGCCCAACAAACACCGAGTGAGGACATGTGGTTCCCCCCATAAAAGCATCTAGACTTCACATGGGTCTGTGCTAGGTCTACACATGCTGTGGTTGTTTAGCTTGGGGTTTCTGTGGGACTCCTAACAGTGAGAGTGGGTGTCTCTGACTCTTTTGCCTTTGCTCAGGACCCTTTTCCTCCTACTAGGCTGCCTCATCTAGCCTTGATATGAGGGTTTGCGCCTAGTCTTACAACATCTTGTTATGCCATGTTGAGTTGATATCAGTGGGAGGCCTGCTCTTTTCTGAAAAGAAATGGAGGAGCAGTGGATCTGGAGAAGGGAGGTGGGGGAGAGCCTGGGAGGAGTGGAGGAAGGGGAGGCTGTGGTTGGGGTGCGTTTGGGGTGCTAAATAGATAAATCTGACCCTTCAGTGATGCGTGTAAGACACTTACGGTCAACTCTGAGCAAAGCTGTGCAGAAGAAATGTCACTAACAACAGCTCCTTCTAGCCCTGGCAGCCACACGTTCACCAGCACAAGGCCTCTTACTGTCATGCTTGGAAGTAGGGCTAGGTTAAGGGAGTGATTTCATCATGTGAACACAATGCCGTCTCACCAACAGACTAGACGCAGAAATTGTCCGTCAGGTGGAAACACCTGGAGTTTACATCAGCACCAGCACAAGAGTCCACTGAGCGCTGTCAGAATGCACAAACCAGCAGTCTTTTGGAAGGAGCATCTTGGTGCTGCTTCTTGGGTAACTGACTATTTGGAAATCATGACACTCCCTACCCCATCCGCCTGGCAACTTGCAATCTTTGTTGTTGCTGTTGTTTGTGTATAATGACACTACCGTACACTAAGAGTTAAGTGCCAAGCTTTCAAGTCATTTGTAGAGTTTGTGGGGGATACGCAAAGCTTCCACAGGCAAAGTCCCTCCTGGAATACTGTGCTATCCAACTACATGCCAGAAAGCCTGTGTGTTCTGTGATCCAAGGGTAAAGAGGGAGGGTGGTGGTGCAGAAAAGGAAGAAAGATGAAGATCTTTTATAGAAAGGAAGCAAGGCAAGTAAATGAAACCCGTTGCGGCCTTCCTCAACCTCTGCTTGTTCCAATGAGAAACCATACGGTAAACAGGACCACAAGGATACTGATGGCTCAAGGGATGGAGAATCTATGTGCATCATTAGCACTAGATGTATGGCTGCCATGGTGCTCTATCTGCTTCTTCGACCCCGCCCCTTTTGTCTCGGAAAGTCATCCCACCTTCAGAGCAGCCCCCTACTCTCTCTTCTAATTTTCCAGAACTTCAAAATCAAGAGGAAGAGCTAGGTATGGTAGCACACACCTTTAATCCCAGCACTCGGGAGGCAGAGACAGGCAGATCTCTGAAAATGGGAAGCCAGCCTGGTCCACATAGGGAGTTCCAGGATAGCCAGAGCTACACAGTGAGACCCTGTCTCAAAAAAACGAAACAAACAAAATAAATCAAAAGGAAGAATTTGCCTGTTAGACTGTCTCATTGTTCCTAGTGACTTTCTGTCCTAACCTGCAGCCGTGTCCCTTGCAGAATAGCCCCAGTAGAAAGAACTTCCTCTGCACCATTGACAACAGGAGTCTCCCTTGTGCTGGTGAACTGGGAGTAGGAGGGACGTCACTTGATAAAAGCGGAAGTGCTGATATCGAGTTCACAGGTCTGTGTGCTGCCGTGAGCATGGCACATCCCTCACTGGGGCAATGCTTTCAGCCCAGATTCCACAGGCAGTGTAGGGGAGTCCACTTAGCCTACATTCAGCACACTACAATGTGAACAAGACACGCGTCCTCCTTCCTTGGCAGGAACCACTGGGACGCTTGTCTACTCTTTCTGTTTGTCTTGTGTTTAGTTTTCGACACATCACACGCTTCCAGAAGTTTACTATCACATGCTTGCTACTGTCATATATAAGATAAGAGGAGAATGGGTCTGGGTGGAGATAATCCTGGGTGTGATGAAGGAAATCTCATTTATTCTAGGAACCTTTCTCCATTACAACTTACCTGCCGATCCTTCAGGCAGTTGAGCTTTAAGCACCAGGAGCTGATATTCATCACTATGACTAACATTCCCAATACAGAAGCTCCCATTAGCAGCTTCATTTGGGACCCATCAGATACCCAGTAGATGTCTTCCTTTTTTTTTTAGAGTTTAAAAACTATTAGAAGAAATCAAAAAGCTAATAGAATTTCCCCCACTAGACAGCTGGTACCTTGTGTTCATAGATATAAAAAAAGTTTGCAATACAAATAGAACTTTTTAAAAATATTATTCTGGTCCTATAGAAAATAGGATGTCTTTGATGTTTTTTGGTTGGTTGGTTGGTTGGTTAGTTGGTTGGTTTGGTTGGTTGGTTTTATATGTATGAGTGGTTTGCCTGCATGTATGTCCTTCAACCACGTGTGTGCATGGTGACCTCAGAGGCCAGAAGAGGACATTGGATCCCCTGGAACTGGAATTACAGCTGGTTGTGAGTTGCCATGTGGGTGCTAGGGATCGAACCCAGGTCTTCTGGAAGAACAGCAAGCTATCTCTCCAGCTCCAGTCTTCAATATTTAAAAACTAGAAGTCAAAACTTACTTTGTTGGTTTTGAACCTGCCCTTACCTTCTGTGGACCCTTTGGTGTGCAGACGTTTATTGAGCTCTTCCAATTTGTTCTTCACATGTAAAAACCAGAAAAGGAAAGAGGAAGGCACATCAGAGGTATTCTTTCTTTCTCCTTTACCCTTCTTTCTGCTTAGCATCTTTCTAAGTTCCAAGTTTTGTCACTGTGGTAAATTCTCCTGGGTGGACTGTTTTATCCCCCATTTGCATTCTAAGCTGGATCCCTGTGTCTGTGAGCACCTTTGTTAATCTCTCTGTGACTCAGTTCCCCTTCCCTTCACGCTGTGTGCAACCACAGTAGCTTCCCAGGCTGGTAAGGGTGGTTATTTGGGCACATACATGTAAAGTAGTTACACTAGTGCTTCCTATCTCAGATTAACTCCTGTCTACACTAAAACGATCCACCAATCCAATGTATAAAATTGCTTTTTTCAAATCCAAATAGCAGTGACTCAACACTTCTGGAGAGTAATGACAGAGCAACTCTGGAAAGTCAGTGCTCAGAATTTGTACCCATCACCTACCCCTGAGACCCTCGAGCAATAACTATACAACCCCATTTACAATAGCGTCCTTTGAATAACTGTAAAGCTGATATTTGAAAATTACCAAATGTTCTTAGACAGGAAACTTAATAAAAACGGCATGATCTATTTATATGTCAAATGTAACTAATTAACATGAAAAATAAGTGAGTTAAATGTTCATATACAAATCCACATAGATGTATCCCAGAAATAATGATGAGTCAATCACAGGATTCAAAGGCTACAACAGCAGCCGCATAAAAATTTCCCATATGCAAAAGTATACCATAGATTATTTTGAGACATGCTAAGATACTTCGTGTACTATTTAAGAGCTATATAACAGCAAAGTAAAAGTACAGAGTCAAGAATTACACATGACTTTCAGGGTCCCAATTAATACTGTGCTGGAAAAGAAAGGAAGGAAGGAAGAAAGGAAGAAAGAAAGAAAGAAAGAAAGAAAGAAAGAAAGAAAGAAAGAAAGAAAGAAAGAAAGAAAGAAAGGAAGGAAGGAAGGAAGGAAGGAAGGAAGGAAGGAAGAAAGGAAGAAAGGAAGGAAGGAAGGAAGGAAGGAAGGAAGGAAGAGAAAGAAAGAGGGGAGAGAGAGAGAAAGGGAGGGAGGGAGAAAGAGAGGGAGGGAAGATAGATATTTTGAGAAATACTTTAAATAAAGACAATGCAAACTTTTTGGAATAGAGTTTATGTCTTATAGTCTAAAGGCTTCCTTACTAGAGGTCATTCAGAGAACAAATGTAACTATAGAGTCCTCTGAACTTATATTTGTGAGCCCCTTGATAAGTTGATTCCTACTGATTTTGGCAGCCTCACACCTCCAGCTTCTGAACAATGCCTCCTCTTCACTCAATAGCCTCCCTGAGTCTAATCAAGAGCAAAGGTAGGAAGGGGGTAAAGGGATGGGGAGGAAGGACAAAAGGCTTTGTAGGCTTTTGTAGGCTTATTCTAGAGCCTACAAAATGTGGCTCCTGTGCCCATAGGAGTCCTGGGAGGGGACAAATGGTAAGGGAAAGAGATTGTACAATAGGAGAATTACTGCCCATTTTTCTGAGACTAATAAAAAAAAACTCACACTTTGACCTATAGTTAAACAGCATATGAAAATGAATTAACATTCTTGCTTGGTGCAAGCATCTTCTCAAGTCAGTGTGGAAGCATTGGTTCATGTCTGCTAATAGAAACACTGGTGGGGATGCTCTCCCTCCTCGGCCCTGCTGCCTACTGCAGATAAGGGAGCTGACCCTCCCCCTTACCATCTGTGGCATGCAGGAAAAGTGGGCCTTGCTTCTTGCCTAGAAAGCACAATAGAGCTGACCCTGTTGACGGGAGGGGGGACAGGGCAACAGGGGGGCAGGGGTCCTAAGAATGTGACTGTGGGAGATCTGGCCCCACCTCTCCTTTGATGGCCTGGGCCAGGGAGAGATGCCACCTCTTAGCCACCTGTGGCAGGTGGAAGAGCTGGCCCAGAGGTCACAGGAGCAAAGAGGGAGACCTGCCCCTCGCCAGCTGCAGCACTCAGGAGAGTGGCCCCTGCACCTCATCTGAGCAAAGCAATAGAGCTGGTCCTGATGGTGTAGGCGAGGGAGAGCCAACCCTGGGACATAAAAACAGAACAGGTCCCGCCCCTTGCTCATCTCTGCAAGGGGTGAACTAGCTGAGGCAATGCCAGAGAGCTCACATGAGAGCTGGTCGTGAGAATGGGGAAGATTTGGCAGGCTGACCAATCCTGCAATTACTCAGATCCAGAACTAGGGTTATGAGTTGGCCCACCCTAACATCCACCCCATCTATGATCTGCTGAAGCACATAAAGGGGCCGGTCCTGAAGACCCTAAGCTGCGGGATCTCCATGACACAGGGCAACAGCAGGATATCCGAGAGGAGTCCCAGTGAGGGCCCAGCACTGATAGTGTAGCAGAAACCAGAGACCTCGAACCAGACCAATGACTCTGCAGTGAACAATTGCTCGTAAAAATATTTGGATAAAAGCGTTCACTGTATGACTCACTGTGTCACACTGTAACTTCCAGAAGAAGATCTTTCTTTCTTTTTTTTTTCTTTTTTCTCTTAAATTGTATTTTATTTTGTTGGAAGGGGGTGTTGCTAAGGTAGAGGGCAGATACAAAGGGTTAGGGAAGTGAATAGGATGGAGATGCATGATGTAGAAGACACAAAGAATAAGTGAAAAGAAAGTTAAACAAAGAAAAAAGAAGAAGCATTGGTTGGTAGCTATAAACATCTTAACCAACTTAAAGTTTCAATGAGCAAATTACTGCTTAATACTTTGGAGGTTTGTTTTTTTTTTGGGGGGGGGGCGTGTTTTTTGGTATATAAAAACTGCCCCAATGAAGTATGGTGGGTGGTTTCAACACCCCCTCATTCATGTTGTACCTTCCCCACCCTGCTCTGTGTCCCTCAGGGTGAGTTCTAGGGGCTTCATTAAAAAAGTGAATTTGCTCTTCGGCTCACAATTAGGCTCTAGCATGGAAGACAACTGTAGTAGAGTAGAGGCCATAGTGACTAGGGTGTTACGCTACCAGGTCACAGGCCACAGGGTTTGGGCTGCAGAATCCTAACAGACACAATTCTCTCTCTTTTCTCCCTCCCACCCTCCCTTCCTCTCTCCCTCCCCCTCTCCTGCCAGTCTCTGTAGTAATTTCCTATCTGGCCTCATCTTCCCAGCCTTGGAAGGTATTCTGCTAGCTCCAGAATATTTCCCATTGCCCAGGTTTTGCAAACAGTTCTCTCAAATCCCTTAAAATCTCAAATGTCTTTCAAAACCATTTGGTCTAGCTACCCGTTACCTATGAGAGCCGGGAATCAATGGTAACACACAGCTGCATAGAAGAGCCAACTTCTGACTGCAGAGTGTGAATCCAGAGAGTAACATTGTTACCCTTCATCTTCCAGACCCTCACTGTCTAAGGTGGTAGCTGCGAGCCACATTCAGCTTTTAATCATACTTAAATTTAAAATAATGAAATTAAAATTTTCAGCCCTTCATCATAACAAGTCACTGGCTCCATTCTGTATAGCAGAGATGATAATCAATGCGATTATCACAGAAAGAGCTACTGCACAGTGCTTTATACACCAAACAAACATCTCCGTGGGAAAGCATAAAGATCATTTCTACCTTTGGCTCTACCTTATCATCACAGGTGCAGCCCAGGTCAAAATCAGACTGGAGGTACATAATCCCTGGGTAATTAGGTCTGGTGACTTCCTCTGGTACTGTTGGCCTAAAGGTATTGGTCCGCAGTAGGTGATTCAAACTTCCATGTGTCCCATTGTTAGGAGCTGGTTTCAATCCTAGGAGATCTGATGAAAAGAAAGAAAGGGATGCAGGTATTCTCAGATGAGCTATAGTAAGAGTCAAAAGCTTCCACCTTCCAGGAGTCTATAAATATTGAACACAAATCACAAATTGGACTAAGTTACCATTTCTGCCACTCCTTTGCCATCTTCTGAATCTTTCTGATCATACAATGCCTTGCTAACACTTCTTGAAATAGCCCTGTTCATTGCTAGAGCATGAATACAGACATTCCCCAAAATCCCTGAGTGGAGAAATAGTTTACTCAGTCATTGCCCGTGTGTGTAACAATGTTGGTACCGTCACCCTCCTGCACGTCTCTGGATTTTTTAAATCCAAATTTTGAAATAAGACATAATCAATAAATACCCACAGCCTGCCCTCTAATGCACTCCACAAAAGTGTGGGGACAAGAGCAGGCTTTGGCCATGTGCCTTAAAGGGCTACCCAGGGATGAACGGGCTGATTTCACAGCAAGTGAATGGTTGCCAAGTGGGCATACAGGGACTTGCCTAAGCTGAGAGGCAGGACAGTGGAGAGCTAGCAGCCAACCTCGGAGAAGAACCCAGGAGACCCGACTTTCAGACTCCCCCTCTAACCACCAGACTGGCACTCCCTTACTAAATAGGAAAAGCTGTCCTCACTCAGCAATGAGAAGCTCAAGGAAGAAAAATAATTAGAAGCACATAAATAGCTGGCCGGGGTTCAAGCTGGCAAACTTCTCACTGGACTGCAGTGAGAGAGAGGGAGGTGGGAGAAGGCTCTGTCTGCATGGAACTCTTGCTTCATCGGGTCTCTGACCAAGGGTGTCAAACTGTAATGCTGTGTTGGATCAGCCAAAGGCTGCCAACAGCAACACTATGAAAACTCCCCATTAGTCAACTGTTGAAGGGACACAAAGAAGCCTTAGAAGGGGGTGACATTCTGTCCTTTGAACCAATGGGCAAGTTACAATTTTTTTTTTCAGAGAGAGAAGGTCTTAGGAAATAGACACCTCATTTCTTCTTCTAGCAGTAAGGAAATTCACTGACCAAAGATTGCTTCATCGAGTTTGATTGAACGAGTGACTTACCACACATAACATTGTAAAGCTCGATGTTTTCAAATGGAGGCACTTTAGTCCTGTACTTAAAAGTTGGGCCGTAACCTACAAAAACAGTCTTCCAAAAGAAAGGAAAAGAAACACAGTTAACCATCCCTGCTTCCACTAGCAAGATTTCTTCTCTGTCTGAATTCCCAGAAGCTTCACTCGTCCCGTGATGCCTCTTCCCTGCTGAGAACTCAGTTTCAATTCAGTTTTGTGGTCATACCTGCATGCTGTTGACCTTGTTATCAAAGCCGTGGTCACCCTGGAAGAAGCATTTTCCCGATGGCTTCTTATAAACGTCCAAAGGTTTCCTACATTGAAACAATTTTATGGTCAGTTAGGATTCTGCCCCAAATCATGCTGATAGAAAGCAAATTTGGGGTACACAGAATCCCTGAAAAGGACTGTCTGAAGCCCAGTTGTCTCTGTCTTAATTGCATCACTCCCACGGCAATGACGAGGTACTTCTGTTCATCTCTCTAGTGTTATTGCCTTGCATATCGCCCCGGGTTAAAGGGGAAAGTTTGAAAAGAAGTTGATGTACTCTCTGTGCCTCCTACTTGGACTGATCAGCTCTCCCTGCCATGTGCTCACCAGGCTCAGTCAGTCCCAAGACACAGAAGGCATTTTCAAATACGTGATGTTGAATCAATTCGTGGAGATCTGCATTCTATAAAAATATTTGTATGCAAACTTACCTAGCAGGATAATAAGACCAGAGTCCATGAAAGTGGTCAATTTAACACTAACCATGGCATGGCTAACAAAAACCTGGCCTCACCTAGAAAATGTATTTAGAAGTAGGGAATGAAAATATGCAGGTAAGACATCACAACAACCTAATTTTACCTCTTGTGACAGAAAGACCCCTTTTACGTAAGTGTTTTCTGGCCTCTTCTACCACCCAAAATGTTGATGCTTAATAATGTAAGTATTGCCTGAGTACAGGCAGGGCACATATCAGTGAAGAATAGTGCTTGGGAAAACAAAGGAATCTAACAAATGGATTTCCACCCTAGAGGAACTTGGATTTAGGATAGTAATACCTATGTATAAGAACTCAAGTTCAAGAGTGAACTTCAAAAGATTAGCACCTGCCTTTGCTCTTCACTAACTTGCTCAGCCAGTGTCATCTTTAACTTAACTTCTGTTCCAAGACACAGTTTCATATAAACTAGACAACCCTCCAAGTTCCTTCTCTCCCTAGGTGCCCCTAACATTAAAGGTTCTGCAGAGGACATAGTCCACCAAGACATTTTGGCCACATCTCTGTAACATGTCTACATGAATTCCTGTCTGTTCTGCATGGTTTCAATGATTTCTGGGTTTCATATCTCTCTTTGCATAATCCCATGTGTTTAACTATTTGGTCTTTAATAGTTATAGTAGATTACATGCCATGTCTGTTTAAGTGTTTCATATTGAGACAGTTCCTAGACCAGTGTTTTTCGTAATCATCTCGTGCTTAGCCATTAACTATTATAAACTACTGCCTAGCTTGAGTATACATCATAGTTGTTCAATTAGTACTACGAGCATATTCATCACACTTGTCTTAAAGTCAAAGTTGAAGCAAGGATGAGTGAGAAAACACTACTTCTAGGTCTCCATAAAAATGACAAAATCTGTGGTGATTGACTCTTTAGAAGTGGCAGAACCCCCAGACATGCTCTACAGCAGATTCCAAAGCAAAGGGTGGTCTCCTTGATCTGGGACAGACTTTTGTAGTTCAGAAGAAGGCAAACATTGGTTGTGTTTTAAGCAATGTAAAACATGTCCACAGCAACAGAGGTTTGAAGATTAACATTTCCAGGGACCTTCTACCAACACAGCTACAGGCAATCATGTCAACCAAGACCACATCAGCAAGGCCTTAGTTGTGCTCCAAGTTGTTCAAGGGATAAAAAAATCTAGAATGTCTCCATAAAACTTGTACACAGAGATGCATGAGAAACTAAAATAAGACACAGGAACTAGAGATGGGTTATTTCTATTCTCCTCGATTATCTACTACACAAAACATTCCAAACAATTATTTCCAGCCCAGATGTTTTTTAACGATGACCAAGAACCTTAAAGGATTTCCAGGTGACAGCAAAGTGCTGGTAAAGACAGAGACAGGCTCCCCACGTTACCTTGCAACGTGCCATCTGCGATCCACCAGTAAATGGATATCCTCGATTCTCCTGTTGTTGGCATAGTGCAAACGTTTGGGAAGGTGCTGTTTCATGTAAGGCTTAAAGTGCTGATCTGGTTTTTTACACTGAAATATAAGTGAATATTGGTCTTACAGAGGGATGTTTTCTACCGGAAAAAAAAAAAAAAAAAAAAAGACCTAGACTGTCTGTCTCTTGAAAGTTGAAGGCAGTGTTAGCCCAACAAAAAGATGGTTAGTAAATAAATGAATTTGCTATCCCCTATTAAATAATGCATGCTAAAAGCAAATCGGTTCCAAGGGAGTTAGACAGCTTTAGAAAGAAGTCATAGGTTATCAGAGCATATGAGGACTTTTTAAGATAAATTCCTGACTCGTGAGCCCAACTGAGGGCAGTTCAAAACTCAAGGTCTTTCCCAACTGCCTCAAGTGGAGGAGTGGGAGGTGGGCTGGGAGGAGAGCGGGAGACATGTGCAGGCCTATCTGATGATATGCTCAAGTGCTTTGAACTTTCTATCTGTGGGAAGAGGGGATAGAAGATGCGAACAGATCTGTTCCAGAGTGAGTAAAGATCTGATTCATCGTGAGCAAATACTTCTCAGCTTAATAGGAAGAACAAAGCCTCAGTTTGTATCATCGCCAAGACCATTGGGGAGTCTACAGCTGACCACAGGCCAGAAGTTTTGAAAGCTTAGAGGAAACAAACACACAGGACTGCAGGTCAGTGAGGAAAATGTTCCTACCCACCCACGGGGAAGGCAAACATGGGAAGGTGAGCATGTCGAAGCTGCTCCAAGGCCAGCGGCCTAGTGGCTTGCAACACTTACCGTGAGATTAGCAATAATGGCTTTAGGGTCATCTGTGCAGAGAAAGGGAGAAAGATTTCAAAACATAACCACAAAGAGAGGTGATTTCTACAGAAAGAGACTTAATGCTTCCACCCCATTCCATGCCCTTTGGAACGGATGCGTAACTAAGTATAGGTGTTTAATATTTCAGGAACAGAGAGACCACTAGACAAGTGGCACAAATCCTGTAGCAATCTGCACTGCAAGATGCAGGGCTCCTCGTCTAAAAGGGAAGTCCTCCTCCCGTGGCAAAAGAGTGCCGCTGGGTAACTTGCTTCATGCTTTCCCAACAGATCCCCGGGGAGCACCCACTTGTGTTCATTTGCAGTTTCATGTCAGAAACTGAGCAGGTCATGTTTAGGGGGTCTTTTCTCATCATTTCCTGTTTCTCTACAACACTGCACGATCTTGGCGCTTTCCCATGCAGCAAGTGAGTAGTTTCTGTGGTGGTATCATAGGTCTAACGACACAGGTGAGCCCCCCTTTCCAGCTGCAGGCTTACATGTGTGTGCTGCCTTGGTTTTTATGACCAGGAGACAAAGACTATTTCAGCCTACACTCAAAGTAGCTTCAAGAGCAACTATGTAAATGAGGGGTGTGTGCATACTGGATCTCATTGTCAGGGTGCCCCTCTGTGGGGATGGTGCGGAAAAAGAGATTGTAGGTTCTTTGGGTTTTGTTTTGTTTTCAAAAAAAAAAAAAAAAAAAAAAGTTTGCCTCAGTATGTCATTATAGAATCAGGAGAAGAGGAAAAGCGGTACTCAGAAGAGACCTGGCTTTCCCAAGGCAGCCCTCCCAGGGACAGCAACATCAGCAGAGCTAGCCTTGTGTGCATCACTCACTGTTGCAATCCTCAGGGCTTGGTGCTTAGTAAGCACTCAATAAACAATAAAACATTTATTGGTATTTGTGGAAACTGTGGGTTCCCTTAAAGTATACACATGCACACACTAAATCCTATCTTTAGAAACTTAGTCCTAAAGCTCTGAAATCCAAAGGTAAAAATGTCCATTTCATTCTGCGTAAGTTTTAATAGCTGCATGTAATGGAAAGTGAGCAAGTGGTCATGGCAATAATAACTGAGTCCATGCCGTGCACCCGTTTCTCTCTAAGAGCTCTGGAGGCACTTTCTCTCTGGTCATTCATAAGGATACCAGAATACAGGGCCAATCAGAGCCCTCACTCAGCCAAGTGGTTTTGGAAGGTGAAGGAGCTTGCACACTGGAGCCCCACTAAGCCAGCCATGCTCTGAACTTCTGCACTCTTTGGCCTTGTGAATCATAGTCTTTATGGGGACTAAACAGAAGAAATGCATGTCCTTTGATAGGTTAGAGCATTGGTTCTCAACCTTCCTAATGCTGCAGTCCTTTAATATAGCTCCTCATGTTGAGGTGACCCACAATCATAAAATTATTTTTGTTGCTACGTCATAACTGTAATTTTTCTACTGTTATGAATTGTAATGTAAATATTTCTAGAGACAGAGGTTTGATCAACAGGTTGAGAACTGCTGGTTTGGAGAAATCAAAAACATGGGACAATCTCATTCTCAGACACATCCTAGACAATTCTTAGGTAAAACCAAAGGCATCTGCTTAAGACACCAGTCCTTCAGTCTAAATTCATCATCATTTCATGCTACTCAGCCCGTTTTGAATGAGGAAAGGGTGGTGATTAAGAATCAGCAAATTTGGGCCGGGCGGTGGTGGCGCACGCCTTTAATCCCAGCACTCGGGAGGCAGAGCCAGGCGGATCTCTGTGAGTTCGAGGCCAGCCTGGGCTACCAAGTGAGTTCCAGGACAGGCGCAAAGCTACACAGAGAAACCCTGTCTCGAAAAACCAAAAAAAAAAAAAGAATCAGCAAATTTACTGACTGGCCGGATGGGTCAACCTCAGCTTCATTCCCAGGGCCAACATGCTGGACAGAAAAAACTAATTCCCACAAGTTGTCCTCTGACATCCACACATATGCAATGGCACATGGCATTGTTGTACATCTATGCGTGCATGCATACATACATACATACGTACACATGAACATAATAAATAAATTTAATTAAATTTTTAAAATAATCAGAAAATCAGGGTTCTAACCCTAGCTCTACCATTTACTGTCATCCTCGGAGCCAGCTCCTTCAACCCCCTCTCTGCCCTTGATTTCCACTGTCCATAAATACAATGGCAGTATATATCATGCAAGGATACTGAAGGGACTTACTAAGAATGTGTTGATACTCATCTGAAACAATAAGAAAGCCAAGACCTCGTCTTTGTACTTAACATAGAGCTTTGACTACGGATTAAATACAATGTAATTACGTTTACACAATCTCTCGTTCAGTCATCCCACAATCCTTACTCTACGCATGAGGAAGATGAGGCACAGTGTGTTGAAGAGGCTTGTCCAGGGTCTCAAGGAGAACCTGGAAGAGCTGCAGAGTGAACAACAGCAAAAGACCACCACTGTGCTCTTCACCGCCAACCTCACCGTCTCTCCCAAAACGAATGGAGAGCACAAATATTTCATTAGTAGTAATACAGTTCCACAGGTCCCCAACAAAGCTGCTCATCTGCTCAGTCTTCCCATTACATTTACCAATGTCAGAAATACTTTTTGAAATAAAGAAATAAGCAAATTCTTACATACACCTTCAAACACAAGTGCTGAAATAAAGAGGTATCCTTTAGGAAGGCTCGCATCCAGTCCAAGAGACCAAAGATGCTGAGGCCACAAAGGACAGAAAAGGACATGGAAAAAAGTAAGAAACACCAATATTTTGTTGATTTCACAACGTTGACCCTGGAATACGTCCCATTTGTGTTGACTTAGGAACATAACTTAGGAAAAATTTGGGTTTCCAAAGCTTTGAGCTTAGTGTCAATGGTTTATTATTCTGAAGGTTCTATTCAAAGGTAGCATGTCTGAAGTAAAACTATATATATTTAGAAACATACAATAGATGCTCATAGGAAAATGCCCTTATGTGACATAATGCCATGTACAATTAATATACACAATGAAAAAAATTTAAAGAATTAAAAAGAGGATCCATGTGGTTTTCAAAATCTAGACAGCAGCAAAACAAAGTAAAAGTTTGTGTTAGTGGCATATCACATATCACACCCTCAGCATGCTAAATAAGTTAAAAATCTCATAATTCTTTCAGGGTTTCTTTTTTCAATTTCTAATTTTTCAGAATAGTTCACAATCTCTAAGAATGTAGTATTTTTCCTCTCATGAATTCTGTACATCACTTTGACAAAAGGAAAGAGCCAGGAGGTACTGGGGAACTTTGAGGGTACCACTCTTGGTTCTGTCAACCCTGGGACTCTACCTTCACCAAAGGGACCAGCCTGCCCTTGAAACCAGAAAATTCTCCCCTATAAATAGATGGTGTAAACATGCTTCAAATTGAGTGCAATTTCCAGATGATAAAAACAAGAGCAAATGTTCAGTCAATGACACTTTATGCCAGGAACCACTATAAACAATCCACATCAGTTAATGTCCAAAAGAGTCCTCATAGATAACAAGTCTTTAGCATCAGATGAGAAAAAAAACTGAAGCCCAACTAGGCTTTCTTGCCCAACTAGGATTTCTCTAGCTTCAGAGAACAAGTCTTACCTTTCCCATTGATTATTAGTTGAACTACTTAACGTTTGAAGAACCAACTTACATTTAGGATTATTGCTAAATTTGGATCGAATTCTTCCTAAAGTTCCAGGCACTAAAGTGATGTCATCCACGTTAGTCAGATAGTTGCTCAAGAATTCAGTTCTGTCACATGTCACGTCTTCCATTCCTATGGGGATAGAAAAGCACACATACACACAAGTACTGTTAGATAGTATTAAGGTTAAAATCCTAAAACACTCACACAGACAATGAAGATGGCATTTTAATATTTCTTTAATTAGATTATAGTAACCTAATAAGAGGAAAATTCACCTTTGAGATTGTTTTGATGTGAAATCTTTCTCCAGATGTTTATTTAACCATACCATCTCATATGCAGGAGGAGGATGAAAATGTGTCACCTCAATTATTATTTTGAGTTATTGAGCAAGAACAGCAAGGCAAAAAGCCATGTTTGAGGGCCAGGGAGATAACTCAGTGGGTAAAGGTGCTTGTCCCCAAGCCTGACTACATGAGTTTGATCCTTGAAGCCCATTATGGTATAAGGAAATAACGGACTCCCACAAATTACATAATTATTCTTCTGACTTCTACTTGAGTGCTACACCTCTCTCTCTCTCTCTCTCTCTCTCTCTCTCTCTCTCTCTCTCTCTCTTACACACACACACATACACACACACACAATAAATAAATAAGCAAATAAACATAAGAGTGTTTGAAAAACACAAGCTATTGACAGTTGTTATGAAAAACATTCATTCATTAAAAATAGGCCCTATTCAGGCGTCTCCATGACTGGTAAGGTGACCCGCTGATGCCCCACACAACCCAAGTCAGAAGCTCATTATTTAATAAAAGGGGGACCTGTAAGTCCCTGGCACCCGTTTTAGGTAACTGTTGCCTTGCTTGCGGATCTTGACCTTGATAACCTCCCTATGCTAATTCCCTGCCAGGTTCCACCCTCCTGAATGCTTAAGGGAAGTTCCTTGTCTGTGTATCCTGAATAATGGGCGTTACAGCTTAGATGCAAGATTGTAAAACATCAGTAGGGAACTTCTGCCCTCCGGGGTTCTCCCATTGTGCTGTAAGCCTGTATTTAAGACCTCCTCCCTCCTTCAATAAATGACATTCGGCATTTAAAATTAAAATATATATATATAATTGAATGAATACTGCGAATGTAATCTATGAATACCACAAATGTGATTAATATCATGAGTGTAATTAATGAATATCATGAGAATAATTTAAAAAATAAAAAAAAATTTAAAAAATAGGCTCTATTGAGCTTGTGGAGTAGGAATTGCAAGTCTAGGACCTCTATTCAATGAAGGGGGCAGAAGGGGGACTGGAAGGCAGGCACATGGCTCTCAGGCAGGTCACAGGGGTTGGTGGAGTTTCCAGCATGTGTTTATGGCCTCTATCTTGAGAAGGGAGGTCTTTGATCAAAAAGATGAGTAGAGTGAGCAGTGAAAGTCTACATTCCTGCCTAAAAATGGAGGTCAATGGCATGTGGCAGGGATGAGTGTAACTGACTGTGTGAATCTGAGGTCCCTTTATGAACATGGGGACACAGATAAGGTAAGGAAGGCAGTAAGGAATATGTGGTCCTTAGATAGGTAGGTCAAAGGGGTAGTTTCACCGTATAAGGTTCTTTATAATCACATTTCAGCTGTTCTTCTTAGTATACTATAAGCAATTTTTATACCAGAAAATATTTATAACCTTCAAGCAATACTAAACAGGAAAGATATTAAACATTTCTAGAAATCAAAATGTTGGGAACAATTAATACCACAATAAATTGTTTATCACTCATGACAAAAAAAAATAAACAAATGGAAAAAGTAGACCCTACTGCTTCAATCTGTTTCTAGCAGGATAAGAGAGAGGGTGGCATGAATGATTAGAATATGCACTCACACTTCTCTTTTGCAAAATGTCACTTCTGGAACTGGAAAGACGGCTCTGTGCTTAAAAGCACATGTGGTTCTCGAAGGGGAATCCGAGGTCAATTCTTAGAACTCACGTCAGGCAGATTACAACTGCCTGTAACTCCAGCTCCAGGGGTATCTACACCTCGGGTCTCTGCAGCATGCGCGCGCGCACGCGCACACACACACACACACACACACACACACAGATACACACATATTTAAACAATGCCATTTCCTGTTCTTTTTCCTTCTAGTACATCCCCTATCTTAAGGATAGAGTCACGACTCCTCACTCTATCTTCACTGGTGGCCTTTGGTGTTTACTGACAAACAATACTGGCAATAAGAAATGAGGGAAAGAAAAACAAAGTCAGTTCAAATGACCACCCAAACCGACAAACAAAATAATGTGCAAAGACAAGTGGTAAACAACATAATTACAACCGGAAGTTAGCATCTTCCACACAGAAAAGATCTAGGGAGGGATTTTTTTTTTTTTTAACTAACTGATATTCCTTCTCGCCTTCAAATTTGTCTTCTGCCTTCTAGGGGAATTGTCAATATTTTGAAAAGTAATTTAAATCTTAAGATTATACTCTAGCAGCTCTGCAGATCTAAAACTCATAGAGATCTTTATTGACATTTTTTTTTTTTAGAATTCACAAGATGACCCAGCACAATGAAAGTTTACAGTACAGCTGGTGTCAGCCCACACACCTACGGTGTGACTCTCTGAACTTCTAGTTATCTGTAGTAAGTAACAATCCAAAACATATGAATGGAAAATTCCAAAAACAAATAACTTACAAATTTTAAATTGCCCTTCTAAATAGCATAGTGAAACTGACTGCTATCCATTCTGTTCCATTTTTCTTAAAACTACGTCATCCTTTTAGCCAATGTATCTACACAGTACCTAAGAGAGATCATATTCAGATAACTTTTTAAAGCATACTCTCCTGATCGATGTGTTTTATCGCTAGCGATTGTTGTTAATTTCTTACTTTGTCTAATTTATAAATTAGATCTTATAATTACAAGTGTATCAGAAAAGGCAGACTTACAGGGTTAAGTGTTAACTGCAATCGCAAGCATCTACTAGGAGTCATACAACACATTCTCCTTGGATCAAGGGAGACCATTGAACTACCTTCCACAATCTAGTATATTAATATTCTCCACGAGGGAAAATAAATGATTCTAGGAAGGGTCTTAAGGGTTTAGAGCAAAGAAATGTAATCCAGAATGATCCAGATCTGGTACAATTCAAATTATCACTTTTGGGGATCCTGGATCTATCTCTTCTTTTCTTTCTAAAATTCTTTTTATTATTGTTGTGAGTATTCATCACAAGGGGTGCTACAGTGTACATGTGGAAGTCAGAGGACAGCTTGATGGAGTCAGTTCTCACTTTGTACCTTTCCACAGATTCCAGGGAATGAACTCAGGTCATCATCAGGCTCACCTAGCAAGCACCTTTAGTCACTGAACCATCTCACTGGCTATTTTTTAGTTTTTAACATCAATTGGTATGAAGAAGGAATAAAACATATTTTAACAGATCACACTCATGTTGTGTTTTGTTAAAAGTTTTTCCTTTCTTTCATTTTTTTCCTGAGACGGGGTTTCTCTGTGTAGTCTTGGCTGTCCTGGAACTCGCTCTGTAGACCAGGCTGGCCTCAAACTCACAGAGATCCTCCTGCCTCTGCCTCCTGAGTGCTGGGATTAAAGGCATGTGCCACCTCCGCCCAGCATGTCTTTTCTTTTAACATTGAAGCTTTCAGGATGAAAAAGTTAAAATAATGAATAGCTATGTGTGCTAGTAAAATGTTACCCCAGAAAGGGGAGAATCTGCAATTACAAATGAATGGAAGATGGGAAGACTCTAGTTGCATTTCAACAGTCACTTCTGTAGTTCCAACGCTGAGTAATCTCCCTAGGCTGCAGAAAGCATCAGGTGCATGTGCCTAGGGTTTCTCTAGACTCTCCTCCCTTTCCCTCCAGACTGATTTCCCCTGTGTGGAGTCCGTGTTTTCGTTCTGCAGATGAGGGAGCTGAGATTTGCAGAGGCAGATGGCATACAGAGTGCACAAGAGTCATGGTGTAATCTGAGCGCCATAGAAATTCATTCTGCCAAAGCCCAGGGCCTGCCTGAAACTGTAGGCAAGATACCTTTCTAAAGAGAGGTGCCCTGGCTTTCCTGAACCGATGGATCCATTCATTTCAGCAATCTGCACATTGAGAAAGGGTTTTACTCTGCCTGTGACCTTTATGGTGCTCTGACATGTGACTCACTGGGACAATCCACTTCTTAGATATCTGCCTCCGACATGTGAGCAAATGCTCTCCACACTTCTGGGCAACTTAAATTGAATTAAGAGTGTCACATGCTCCAATTTCCACCCTGTTTGCAGCTTTCCACTAAGCCAAATGAGATGAGAATGATCTTGCAGAGGGTATCATTTAATCCACTCAGGGAAGCAAGTTAGCGTCCGCAAACTCCACCCCTTGCCCAGTTCCTCAGATCTTCTAGAATGCTCTGGAAATAAAATTTCAGGGGCCAAAATATAACTAAGGAGATTCCCAAACTACTATTAACAGAAACGCCAAGAAGTCAATCAATTTTGATTTGTTATTTTTTTGTTGTTGTTTGTTTGTTTGTTGTTTTTTTCTCTCTACTAGACGGGAATGGCCTCAAATTCCAAGGTCATTATTATAGTTCACAGTTTGATAGTTTCAGAACATAGGTAGCACTCTCTAGAACCGAGTCTGCATGTCTATGAATAAACATGTTCTCTGAAAATCAAGTTGGTGCTGAATATGAAGCTCCCTGCCTGCGAGCTAGATTTCAGAGGATTGGAAGGTGCTATGTAGGCTGCTGGGCTAAATATTCATCAACAGTCTTACTCAGCTGTGAACCCTGTAAACTACACTGACCAATGTGGCAAGAAGCCCCAGGGATGTAATAGTGGCAAGAATGTTAGGAAGACAATCAATTACTCTCTGCCTGGATTTCAGGTCTGCTCTACAGGAGGAAGCACATGACTGGTACTGTAAACCTGGCCAAGAATACTCAGCCGATGAGTTTACAAGCCCTACTTACAGGGGTAAACCTACTATTATTACTTATCTAAGAGGACATAGTACCTCGGTGCCCTCTAAACTTGTATTTCTGTATCCGTAGATTAATACAGCTTTCAGATCTCACCAGGGTATTTTCTTTGTGCAATGGGCAACAGTGAATGCAGGAAACTCACAATGCGTCAAAATGCAGAAAGTTGCTGGGTGGTGGTGGTGGTGGCGGCGGCGGCGGCGGCGGCGGCGGCGGCGGCGGCGGCGGCGCACGCCTTTAATCCCAGCACTCAGGAGGCAGAGCCAAGAGGATCTCTGTGAGTTCGAGGCCAGCCTGGTCTACAGAGCAAGATCCAGGACAGGAACCAAAACTACACAGAGAAACCCTGATTCAAAAAAAAAAAAAAGATGCAGAAAGTCAGTGTCTGTGGGGTACTCAGCCATAAATGGAACATCTGTTATCACAAGCCTTTCCCCGAGGCTCAGCGACCATTGCAGAAGGCAGGGTGAAAAAGCACAAGAGCTAGAGATTAGAGCTAGGACAAGAGAGAAACAGTGTCTTCTGGACGTGACAGGACCACTGCCCTCATGAACTCACAGCACCTGTGGTTGCCTGGACAAGATCAAGGCGGTCAACATTCCGTGATGAGTGGAGAAGGGGTCATGAGCCCCCTTTCTAACTGAAGAGCTACTGACAATTAATGAGTCCTAGGGGAGGGAGAGTCAGTTTTCCTTAAGGATGTGTACCCTGCTAAGTTTACCATGTTCCGACAGATGGCCCCGCAGTCATGAATATATGGGTAGCACAAATTGCACTTAGTGGCTTATCAAAAAAAAAAAAAAAAAAAACATAAGGATGGGACGAGGTGGGGAGGTTGGGTTGGATCTGGAAGGAGTTAAGGGGAGGGCTGTGTGTGTGTGTGTGTGTGTGTGTGTGTGTGTGTGTGTGTGTGTGTAAAGAAGAGAGGGAGAGCAGGTCACTTCCTACACTACTTCTTCCTACACTACTTTAATGGTCTTGTCTGTTGAGGCCTTGATTTGGGCCTCGAATTTTCTCTGAGAACTCCAGGAAACCTTTTGACTTAAGTGTCATATCTTTGACAAGACCCCTACATCTCTGCCTCCTTCAAACATTTACAATTACCATTTTA
Source organism: Peromyscus californicus insignis (assembly GCF_007827085.1). Taxonomy (NCBI): domain Eukaryota; kingdom Metazoa; phylum Chordata; class Mammalia; order Rodentia; family Cricetidae; genus Peromyscus; species Peromyscus californicus. The sequence continues at coordinate 20,972,800 of NW_026294503.1, forward strand.
ACCACACAGACTCTCTGGGCTCCTGTTGGAGATGAGGGTCACAGAGGCAGGAGACTGTCACATGCTATGTGGAAGTCACAGAGGAAGTCATTAACGTCATGTGTCAGTTGTCTGCAACACTGTAATAGGAGATAGAGTTTTGTAGAAAGGTCTCTCCTACAAAGAACATGAGGATGCAGAAATCCCTGGATCTCTCCAACTTTTGCATCATGACCTAATTTCTTTCCCTATTCTGAAGCAAAGAAAAAGATGTTAAGAACAGAATTTTGGATTCTGAGAGCAGCAATTCCTTTTCTCAACACCCTAGAAACCTTCTATCACTTATTTGTTAGTTTATTTGTTTGTTTGTTAAGACAGGGTTTACTCTGTATAGGCCTGGCTGTCCTAGAATACATTCTGTAGACCAAGGTGGCTTTCAAACTCACAGAGATCTGCCTGCATCTGCCTCCCTCCTGAGTGCTGGGATGAAAGGCCTGCACCACCACCACCCCCGCAAAACTTCTATCTTAATAGCGAAGAAGAAAATGAAGCCTTACCATGGTCTCCAACAAAGATAACATTCACACACCGGTGCAGCTTCAGTTGCTTCAATCCGTCCATTAATTGCCCCACGGTTTTGTCAATCTCCCTCAGAGGATTTGTCATCTGCAAAAAGAAAGTTAGTCCTCACATATTTATTTACATATTTTTACCTTTTGATTTCCATAGGTCTTCTACCCCTAGAACGTTCTGGAAAAAAAAACTTCCGGCCCAGAGGCAGAGTTTTGTCTAGGGAATATTTTCTCACCGTTTTCTTTCTTTCTTTTTTTTTTTGAGGAAATAAATAAAAAAAACTCTCCTTACTCCATGCATTTTTAAATATTTTGATGTGAAATATCACAAATTGGTGAGGCAAATTCTTTTTGCGGCACAAAATGGCTTTTCTAAAATGTACATGCATTCTTTAAATGCAAGAGTTGTAAGAGTGAATAGAAAGTCAGACGGAGAGTGGAAAACCCTTGTTCTCTGTATAAAATCTCCAGACTTTGAACTATGTCAAAAAAAAGAGAGCGGCTGAGGGAATCAAAAGCATTAGATTTAGAGGTTAAAACCATCACCTCCTGGGAAATGAATTAGAACATTATTAGTAGAATAGGATTCATCACTTATTCCAAAGACCCTAACTGCCAACCTCAGAGCGTAACCAATTGCCTGCAAATAAAGCTGTCTTAAGGACAGGCTACTGCTTCTCGACTTCCTTCTTCTCAAACAGATTGAATAAAAATCGACAAGAATCCTCACAAACAAAAATGAACCACAGAATTTGTTCTGTTTAGACTGATGAAATACAAACCCCCAGTTCTACTCTGAGGACTATTTCCAAAGCCCAAGAAACTTAATCCACCGTCTCTCGCTGTAGCTTCAACAGGAGTCCTGAGCGCCCACGCGTACACAGGATTACCTCCCTAGACTCATCCGACGATGCAATGGACAGACTTTTAAGAAACCTCCCATCAGACATTTCACAGTAGTTTAGATGGATTTCACAGCTTAGGTAACAAACATTCGAGATAAACAAGATGCAAACAAAAGACCTGAGCATCGCTTCCAATCAAATACATTACGGCATCTGCCATTTGAATCTGCTCGGATGATTCAAGACCTTTCCTTGTAATCCTTTCATTCATGAAACGAGGTGGAGGCCTTTTTTTCTTCATGACAGGCGTCAGCATTCCAAATCACAACTGAAATTTGCAGAATGAGATGTGCCACAAAAACTTGAAGGGACTAACAGATGTGAGACTAAGTGGTATTTGTCTGAGAAACACACACTGTCCTCCAAGATCCGTGTCTAGACATAAAAACACGAAATGCATAACACATGTCTATCCTTGGCACTGAGTTATTTTCCTTTATTCAATGGGACAATTCAGGTAAAATCCAGAACCTACTTCTAAGCAATCGGGTTCATAAAGAAGAATATGCCTCAAAGGAATTTGAAAGTTTTAAGGAAGTGAATAAGCAAAGGTTCTTTTGAATGTAAATGTTAAAAGTAAACCCTGTTACTATGATTCTGAGAAAAGCATGCAGCTCTATCTGCCCATCATTTTCTCTTTCTGGCTATTTCAACTATTCCTTCGTCCACAAAGACCTCTGCTGGTCTCAGAGACAGCACACCACTCATGTAAGTCAGCATTTCATTGAGTTCTAATCTATACTGCTTTAAAAGACACGCCCTACTACCTTCTGAGAGTCTTGTTAAGAGGCAGCACCACCAATCACGGTGACTTTTTTTTTCCAACAGAAACAACAGCCCTACAAACTTAAATGACAACATCCGTGTGGAGTCAGCTAACTTGAGAGAAGATCAAAGACTCCCTTTTTTTCCTGTTGTAAGGAGAGTTCAAGATGTTTTCACATCACTGTTAACCCCTAAAGGACCAGATGGCCCTCGACTCAAAGCCAAAGACAATGCACCAGGTTTCCTAAACCTTACCCAGACTATTTTCAAACCAAATCACCAAAGGCAGCCTTCAAGCCAGACCTGCCCGCCACAGAGGTTTGGAACAGTGGATAAACTTACTTTGTCCTGACGAGTTTCCGCTGCATAATGATCCATCCTATGTAATTTTCTTCTTCTTTTGTTTGGAGGAGCAATTGGTCTTTCCTGTCTCCTCTTAGGGGCAACTTTCCTCTTAGGTCTTTTAGCCGGAGTAAGAGGTGAGTCATAACTACTCTCCTGTGCTGGCGGATAGAGATGTCTGCACTCAGAAGTCGTCTGTCCCTCTGGGCCAGATAGCAAAGCTCATACTCTCCCAATCTGGGGTCAGCAGAGTCTGAGTTAAAAAAACTAAGTTCTCCTTAAGGGAGAACACATTGGAATGAGGGGTGATTCAGGGCCCTCTATAGAGAGAAGCCACTGACCTAGGTCTCAATGTGGTCACAACTTCAGTGCTGATAGCAGGATATGATTTCAGAGGATCTAGTCATGTAGGTGCTTTTGGCTGAGAAGCCCATGTATGGATACATCTGAAAGTGATATTAGGCAAATGCCATGACTCCTGAGCTGGGGATAGACTGTCCCTTGGTTACGGAAAGCTCTCTGTGCATGATATACTAGCGTATAACCAAGCAAAGTCAAAGTCACTTGGTCACTTCAAGATGAGCATGAGGTTCATGTAGGTGGTTCGAATTCAGCAACTGAGGGACATCTATCTGATCACACCACCAAATACATTAGAGGGCTCTCAAGCTTGCACTTGTTCAACCAAGGACAAAATAAAACAGAAATAATAAACAGTCCCCGTTGGTCCTGAATGAACGCATACACATCAGGACTTTCAGCCACAAAGAGGAACACAGGACTGTGTGCCTAGAAATCCTCTTTGAAAATGAGAGCTATCAAAAGTCCCTGAGATTTCTTCACCAGGGTAGAGAGATGAAGAAAGCCTCCGCTCAGACTCTTGCTATGGGAAGCCAGCTCCCTGTCTGAGGCAACAGTGGTTCTCTAAGCACTGTTTGGAATTCCAGAGAGCAGTAACATCTAAGGAAGACCCCCCCATGCTGGAGATAACCAGCCCCTGATTTGCTGATGGTGCAAAGGTGAATTAAAGCAGCAGGTCCTGCTGTCTACCTAACTACCTTATCTCTTGGCAGGACTGTTCCAAGAGCCATTGGGATGCAGGCAGGGGCAGGAAGAGGAACAGGGTTAGTGCCACCAAGGAGAACATCTGCCATGCGGTTGCTCTGTTCCCAGGGCAAGCGGCTGCAAGAGCACTTTTCTTTCTGTCTCATCCTCTCTCTCCGGCAGAGCAATCAAAAGTCACAGCCCCGTAGACTTTGGTTCAGTTTGCTTTGGTTTTAATGCTTCTAGTTTAGGCAAATCTCCATGAGAAGAGCAGGGAAAAGGAAGAGGGTTTTTCCATGTCATAGTCACCGAGTACATTCCGCGAGTGCTCAAATCTGCCCATCGAACTCTAGGCCATTTGCAAAGGACTCCAACATTCCAAAGACGCCCAAAGAGAACCCTTCCAATTGCAGCAGGTTAGAAGAGCAGAAGAAACGGAGTTTAAGCAAACTGAGGTTTCATCCAGGGATTACAAAGGCATGTTTCTCTTTCTTCACATGTTAGAGGTAGATGAAAGCTAAGTTTTCACTGACCAGCCATACTTCAGCCTGAATTTAGAAGTTTTAGCCTGAGGTTATTCAGAGGATGGGAGGGGGGGGCGCAATCTTCCCTGTTTTTCAGAAGGATTCTTTACCATCTGAAGGTAGGGACCAGCCAGCCAAAGCTCTGCCTCTAGGCCCAGAAGAGCAGCCGAACAAGAGGTCACAGAGAAAGCAGAGGTCAAAGAGAAAAAAGATTGTGCCAATAATCAAAAGCAAGCATATTTTGAACATTCACCATTACACTATGAAACCAGGAGCAGTACACCATTTCTTGAAACTGTTAGCCCCGTGTTTGGCCATCTCAGTTAATAGCTTTTGAGACTCACCCTGAAAAACAAGTGTACTCAAATATTAAGCAAATAAACCACAAACTTCAATTGAATTCATCTTACTGTGCCATATAACTCTTTTGCTGTTTATATTCATTTCAAATGCAAATTTTTTCTTATTACTTGTAAAATGGTATGCATTAAAAACAACCTTTCACCTAGTGTGTGTAGTGCTCTCATGCATACTTAAGATCTATGATGATACATGGGTGTATATAAATATATGTTTATATATATAAAAATACACACACACACACACACACACATATATATATATATATATATATATATATATATATATATATATATAAACACCAATCAAGTTTATGACACAAGGAAGGTTTTGCTGGCTTGCTTTGGTTCTATTTTAAAAGCACAAAACCATTTTGTTTTGATTTCAGTAGAAGTTAACTTAGAACCATATGGAAAATAGTCGAAATCTGAAAATGTCCTTTTCTTTATGAGAAGAATGTGGTCAGGCTATCATATACTCTAAGGTATACAATTAATAATGTTTACCCAGCAGATAGGGAAGAAAACTCCAGCTACAAGCATTGTTAATACTGAAAAGAACATAATAAGAATACTTACAACTCTTAATTCAAAAATACTATGCAGGGGAAAGGCTTATATGATTATAAGCAATTATGGACATAAAAACCATCATTATACCAAGTTAAAGTATTCGACACTTGCTTCATTTAGTCATTGCTCAGCACTTCAAAACAACCGGGTTGTTTCTTACTCAAAATACATCTACTTTCACAAGGTAGCTGTAATGAAACTACACACATCACAAACCCAGAGACATCCCTGGAAAAGAACACTGACTGCTAAGCCGTGTGACTCAAGGTAGCAAACGTGTTATAATCCATGTGTATTGTTAAGAGCCAGCTCTTGCCACATAGATGGTGTTTCCTATCATTTGAACACGGTTATTAATAGGTGGCTTTGTTCATCCCAAGGAAGGTTGGGTGGTTCTGTGGGAAGAAGTTTCATGGTCTGTGAGTCTACCACAAATCTTCCACTTACCAAGGAACTTAAAGAAGCCACAAACCTCTTTAAGTACCAGACTCAACTTTCAAAAGAATGGCCATATCAATATCAGCTCCTGTTTTCTTCTTTTAAAGGATATTACTCAGACAACGTTGGACTTTTTAATAGAGCACATGGAACTAGTTAGGTGTTTAGTGGGACGGATTTTTTTTTTTTGACATTTTAATAAAATCTAGTCCCTTTAGTTCATTTTAGATTAATATCAAGGAAAGTCTTCCCAAAGATAAAACAGCCATCCTTCCTTTTTTTGTGTTTCATGTATGCAGATGTTTATCTTGTTTTATCATTTGCGTTTCATGATCCTGCAATAGCGCTTGAACATCAAAAGAATGAAAGAGGCCCAGATTTCTATGACTTCCGTGATTCAAGACCAACTCTGAATGGTTTCAGATAGCTAATAGTTTCTAGTGCTTAAAAAAATTCATCCAACACTGAATTGATGTTAAAGTATTCAGAAATCCTCAGGGCTTCTTGGTATTCACTGCCTTTGTTTAGACATAGAGAAATTTGCTCAAAACTGCTTAAATCAAGATACGTTTATCTGCATCTCTAACATATCTGTATGCTGAACACAGTGAATTTAGTTAGAGCAATCATGCCATCACAGGCTTCCAGAGAATTGGAGACAGTACCCATCAACAAACACTTTTTAAAATAATTTTCTCAGCTCAAATCAAGTTTTACATTGTTGTGGTAACTTCTGTGCCCCATGGGGGAAAAATGGAAAATATTTAAAATGTTTTAAAATTTTGACTTGTAGACTTTATTGTATTTCAAATGCTCTATACTGAAACGTTAGAAAGCATTTCCTCTTAAATGAATAAAACACAATAATAGTCAACCATTTCCTGAATGTGAACTTATAGTGAACCATGCTTTCCAAGCAGATTGTCTCCTACTGGGATGGCTAAGTGTGACCAGGGTGTGGCCAGCTCCACTAGCCACAAGCCTCAAGTGGAGAATCTCTCTCATTTCAGAACTCATTTTACCTTTGGGGGTACTCATGGTTTCACAGTAGGAACATCTATGTCCAAATAACCCATTAAATGTATCTCTACTAGGCTACATGTCAGGTTAATCACACATGCTAAGGCTCCCAGGCTGGCAAAAGAACTTCCCCTCTGTGAACTGTGTAACCATTTGAAAGGCGTTGAAATTCAGTTGTAATGTCCTGTATACCAGAGGTTTCATAGATTCCTTCGGTCCTAGCCCATTGCTGGCCAAACCTTCACCTTGTTCCACTAATACCTTCAAGGCTGAAAATCCCCCCCATTTTCCATAACATTGTGTTTAGGATGTTTTTATACCAAAGCAATCTGAAATGAAGTTCCTGGAAGAGAAACAAGTATATTTAAGGTTTTCTTTTTTTAAGTTTTCTGTCTTGAAATTATTTGACCTTGTATACGCCTTGTAGATTTGAAAACTCCCAGACTTTGCATAAATTCTGAAATAAAGTTTTGGACATTCGGTGTCCCAGCAACATGGGGTCTTCTCAGGCAGACGATAAATTACTAACCTCAGGGCCAAAAGGGCCATATTTGTGTCCAGAGAAATCGGGCTGCTCAGAATAGAAAGCATAAACTGAAGGCCTGTGGGAAAATTAGAACCAGAGTCAACCCCAGGCTACACAGAGAACTCCATATCACACGTTTAAAAAAACCTCCAAGAGGGTCAGGGGTACACAAGAAGGCAGTAGGAAGGAAATAAGAAGAAACAAAACATTGTAACACACACACACACACACACACACACACACACATATATATATATATATATATATATATATATATATATATATGCAAATGCCATAAAGAAACCCATTGCTTTGAATGTTAACCTAAAAAAATTAATTTACAAACAAAATCCTTCTAGCTTAGTTAGTCTCCCACCCACTATTAGTATTACCATGGAAAATTTTTACTTTCCATGACTTCTTGACCTATCACTCTACACCTCTACACCACTCCCCAGTGTGGTAACTGCAAGTACCACTTCAAAAGACTAAACGTCACAATGAAAAAAACTGAACATCACCGGAGATTCTGATCCTTCGGCAGCAGAATCCAGTAATCATCGCCACAGGCCATGTAATATGTGGGACTGAAAAAACTGACTATATTCAGGGGAACACTCAGCCTTAATGCCTTCCAATCCTTGAGTTACTGCTGATCAATTCTGTTATCAAAGCCAAAAACTCAATTCAGGTCTATTGAAGTCACCAAGATTAACGGCTGGAGTAATCCACGTAATTAAATGGTCCCCAGTAACTCCAAACTTCTAAAGGAAATAATGCTTAATAACCGCAAAACTTTTAATAACATCAATCCTTGGCTGTGCTTCTATGTCACAGTCCATCCAATGCTTTGTCCAGCACTAGCCCAGAATGAAAAATACTGAAGAAAGAAAAGGACAGATGGGAACAGATACCTCTCATTGTCTGGTAATGAAAGCCACTGGAGGATGGTTAGGATTCTCCGCTCATGAGGGATGGTCCTGGAAGGGTGCAAAAACAAAGCCAATCCTTAGGTTGCATTTTCACAAACCCACACCCCAAGCTTCTAACACCCAGGCCAACGCCCTCTCTCGTCCCCACCATCTGTTTCCACTTCAATGCGATGAAGGGCCCTCTTTGGGATTAGTGTCTAAACTTTCATTTCCACCCCCCAACCTATTTTATTGCTCAACCCCTTCTATGAATGACTGGACTGGAAACTCTGATTCATGACCAAAGTGAAGAACCTATCTTGCTGATCAGAAACTGTGCTACAGGCGGGAAGGACCCTGGCTTTAAAACCAGTGTTGTTAAACGGGTCAGGCCCTTTGCTGTGGCAGATGGCTTCCGGCACCCAGCTCTGGCTGGCAATGTGACTTCCGCGGACCTCAAAGCCTCCAAACCTCTCTGAGCCTCAGTTTGTCCATCAGAATGATAATGATAACAACGAAGAACGTCGCACACCGAGTTGCAGGGTGAAGTGAAATAAAGTAAGGGAAGGGCCCACCCAGTGTGCCTAACGTATAGCAGGTGTTAAAAGAAATTATTATCAAAACTAAAAATAAGTCATATTTTATCAATGATCCCAGTTAGATAACCATCTGCCTCCAAATAGCTATGACTTTGAAAACATTATTTAACCTCAAACTTAAAGTTCCTTCTCTATAAAATAATGGGTTAGTGGAGGTACTCTTGACATTTTCTTCTAGCTTTATAAAAATCTGTCAAGAGCAGGCACATATAATTATGAGACTCACAAAAGGGTTATAATCTTCATCCACAAAGGTTTTTGTGTTTAAGTTACCATTCCTCTGTTGAACATAATTACCCTAGGCCTGGCAGTAGCATTATAAGCTCTTGGCTAACACAGGATGGCATCCTGGGCTGAATGCTGTTAGGATGCTCGCAAGCTAAGCAATATTTTGACTTGAGAAAGAGTCATTTATTTTGTCCCAACAAGGAACACAAAATGTTCTTCTGCTCTAAGATCAGGCCATAGAGGCAAATTCATGATGAATCCAAAGTAACACTAGTTTCATCGTGGTAAGGAAAATTATTGGGTGGGACGTTTGAACCTTTACTCTTCGGGAGAACATCAGCAAGAGGGCTGGGAGAAAGATAAATCCTCAGAAACAGGGTCAATGACTAGGGCTACAAGGCCTCTTTCTGCCATCATCACCCATCCCACTCGCTCAGCGTGGCTGTCCTCTCAGGATTTGACACCACTCTAGAAACCTCTCTGTCTAGAGATGTCCTCTGAGACTAGAAAACCATGCTTACTGTAAAATAAGTCCTGCTGTTAACATATTCCAATGGCACTGAATAAATGTGGCCATGCTTATTATATCCTATAAATGAAATAGAAATAGACTGAGCAAAGCCAGGTTAATCACTTAAGGAATTTAATCCTTTAGTCTTAGAAATCTGTTGTATCTGAACAAAATAATGTTAACTGCATGTTTTGAATTCTTTCCTAACTTATATATAAAAAGAAACCAATGCCTCGGCCCATTCATGTTACCTTATTCCTCACCTACCTGAAAGCTGTTTTATTTTGTGTGTGCGGTATCACCCCACAAATTTGGATTCTGACAAGCTCACTCCTGATGTCAGTGAAGAAATACAAGGTAACAGAACACATGTCAAGCTAACAATGCTCACCTTTTAACCCCCTTGCTGCATGGGGCACTTGAACAACTCTAGAGAATCAAAGACACCAGCCTGGAGGACAGAGTGCCTGGGTTTGAATCCTAATTCCTATAAGCATTGATGATAAGATTTTGGCAAGGTACCTATCTTTTGATGCCTCTGCAAAACACTGGTAGCAGTATCTATTCATAAGGTTATTGGAAGGTTTCAAAGAGGTAATGTTTGGAAAGTGCTTTAAAACAGTTTCTGGCTCATAGAACGAGGTTAGGAAAATACTAGTTTTACAAGATCAAGCCAATCAATAGTCCAAGATGGGCGGGGGGTGGCGCTGACCAGCCTCCACTCCTAACTGAGGAGCTACTGACAGCTGATGGCTTCTAACGGAGAGAGTCAGTTCTCTCTGAGGTTGTGAGCTCTGGTTGGTCAACCACGCTGGATGGCCCCACATCCATGAGTACATGGGCAGCATCAAGAGCATCAAGTAGACTTGGTAGGTAGGTTAAAAAAAAATAAAAAGACATGAAGTTGGACAGGTGGGGAAGGAGGGGTGGATCTGGGAGAAGTTGGGGAGAGGGTGGGGAGTTAATACCATCAAAATATAAGAAATTATCCAAGAGTTAAGAGTTAATAAAATGTTATATTAAAAAAGAAAAAGTCTAGTTTATATAACCATGTACTGGATTTTGAAGTCTATAGAGAGGATACATTCATTCATGAAATAAATATTAAAGGTACATTGTGATTTAGACCTGTATATAAACACAAAGATGCAAGATTCTCCCACCAAAATGACTGTAGTAGAAGAGTCATCCTCCTCTACTCGGGATGGAAAAGCAGAGGATTATTGTATCACTTCTTGAGTAAAGCCACCCCCCACAGTGTTGTGTGTGCTACAATGAAGACTCTGGAGGTCTGTGTTCATCCTTAGTGTGTCCTTGAACACAGCATTTAACAATTCTAAATCTTAATGTTGTCATCTTGTAAATAAGGAGTTGGGCAAGGTGGTCTCTAAAGTTTTCTATGTGTCTGGAAATAACCTCACAGATTAAAAAAAAAGAAGAAGAAGATATGGTCAGTCAGATAGTGGTGGCACATGCCTTTAATCTCAATAGAGGCAGGTGGACCTCTGTGAGTTTGAGGTCAACCTGATCTATAGAGCAAGATCCAGGACAGCCAAGGCTACACACAGAGAAATGCTGTCTCGAAAAACAAACAAAAAGACACGATCCTGTGGTCCTTAACCATTAGTGTCTCAAATACAGGGCAGAGAATTGCAATAACCTGATCAAGGACACCAAGTATCTAAGCAGCAAGGAAAACAAGACACGTGCCGTTGTCTTCAGCACCCTGACTGAAAAAGAATTAATCTTGAGACCAAGTACAATCTTAGGACACAGTCGCAGAAAGGAAAACTGAAAACGAGAAAATGAAGAGCCAAATGAAGTACTGGTGACAGGCTACATTGTCTAGTCAGCGTTTAAAGAGATAATGAAAATAAAAAACAAACCAATGTCGGCTGTTGACTGTTCTGTCTGTACCAAGGAACCTAATAAAGCTCTCTAAGAAAGGTAACTCAGTCTGTCTCCACAGTACCCTTATTATAACCCCTATTTAAAGATAAGAACATTGATTTGTTGAGGTATTCAGTCCTATGCCCAAGACCAGGAGCCTCATAAGTAGCAGACCTGGGACTGCACTCAATCTGAACACAAATACATAATGGGAATTACTGCCTCTGAGAATGAACTGAAACAAAAGAGTGAAATGCAGTATCAGCTGGGGATGATTTTGAAATGAAATACTGTCATTTAAGAAGCAAGAATGAAATTCCAGACTGCAATACAGAACCATATTAAAAGAATAGGCCTTTAAAGTCTAAACCTATGGTTTGAATCTGGTTTTTATTTAAATTTAAAAATTTTCAGAATGGACTATATGTAGATTCCCTTGACATCTATTCCCTGGGAAAAAAAGGAGAAGCCTGATCATATTTTATAAAGTTATAAAAAGCTTCAAAGCAGTGAGGGTTGGGAGTAAATGAGCCCACTCACTTACAGGACGTGGAGATAAAAGAATAGCTAGGGAAAGCAAAGACATCTTGGGAGCACACAAAAGCCACCTCCTTATAAATGGTTTCAAATGGGTAGAGAAAACTGTCATTCAAAGCCAGAACACTGGGCCTTTTCAGGGAAACTCGGCAGCACTTCCGGGGGGTAAGGGAGCAGACTAAGTATTAATTATGGTGTTGGCCCCACTCCATTCTGCTGGGGGAATGAGTTGCCCAGCAGAATTCCCGCATACATCTGTGAGAGCCAAGGGTTAAACCCTGAGCTGTGGAAGGTTAACTTGGTAAATAACAGGCCACTTGACATTAAACAGCATCCATTCGAACATAGCCATGCTCGCCCCTCAACTCAGAGAGCTCTTTAAAAGAGGAAAGAAAAAATACCTCTAAATCGGTACTATCTTAGCTTCAGGTCACCCAAAACAATCAACGGAACCCTTCTAATCTGAAGAGGCTGCCTCTATTCCTGAATTTGGAGTCTGCAGAAAGCATCATTTTGGATCAATCTTAACCCATGATTGGTCTCACTCAACACACTGCTGCTCAGAGAACAGTCTAGATTTTTTGTTAAAGCATTAAAAAAAAAAAAAGCAGTCATGGAAACAGCTTTAGGGGGTTAGGAAAAAAATGGAAAGACCATCACACTGGGAATAAAATCCCCATGAAAGTCGAACCGGGCCCCTTTTCTTATTTAAGAAGCCTTAAAAAGAATCAACGTTTTTGAGAATTTTATCAGGTAAATTTCATCTGAAAGCCTGAAAACGTCTATTATTAATCTCCAGTTACTTCTGCAGGGATAAGCAGTCCCGTTTTCTTACTGGGAAAATTCGAAAAGTTCGGTAGGAAATGGGATTAAAAAATGGAGGCTTCCCCTACCCAGGTCTACTGTGGAGAACTTCCAACTCTAGACCATTCCATCAGCTTCCCAACTGCCTGAGGCTGCATAATATGTTCAAAATTGAGAATCAAAATAAATAAATACAATCAAAATAAACACAATAGTTTGTAATATATTTATAAAGACTGATAACAGAAACTGCAGTGATAGTCTAAGAGGAATACACATTCCTGGGCAAAAAGTTACCAGAATAAAGGTTAACATGATAAAAGATCTAACGGGTAGGTCAAAGAGAAAATCGTTCTTAACTGAGGGATGGGATAAGAGAGAAGAGAGAGAGAGGATGAAGAGAGGCTGAGAAGGGAAGCAAAAAGAGAGAGAAAGAACCTTTGAGGAAAAAAATGCCTGAAAAGTTACTTCTGAATCGATAAATTCTCATCAATTTGACATGTTTACATTTAGCTGAAATGAAATTGACCAAAATCATGTTTCATAAATTGAACCATAACTGTAATTTTATAAACAATGACAAAATAAAGGTAACTTACACAGACCAGAAGAATGTTCCAGCTCTCACCCCTTGCTTGGTGGCTGTAATCCATAGCTAATGAGGAAAATAAAAGAGGCTTATAACACATTCTGAGCTCTGGTTAAAGAAGAAAAACACTCAAATACATTAAGTCTGATACACTGTACTCTATTCGTGTGCACCATAAATTTCACAAGATTTCCAACCATTTTTTTTTCACATCTGGAAGTCAGACTCATTATATCCATAAACATTATTCAGTACATATTCTGCAAAAAGCCTCAAAAGCCTTGCTGTGATGCTACTGACTTTTCAAAATTTTATTTCATCCCTAAAGTCTCTCTTTTCTATACCTGTCTTTCCTGATAACTGTTTTAAGCATTACTTATGTGGTGGAATTCTGCTCATCAAAGGATGCAGGGATTGACCATATGTGTCTTTTACTACTGATGGCTTTACAGAGTGGAGTCTCAATTTGGTACCCAGATGTCAAAAATCTTTAAATCTAGCTTGTCATGTTTGACTTTAAACTAGATGAATGAGGGGCGGGGGGAGAAGAACTAAAAAGGTTACTTTTTAATCTATATTTTTATATTGTTCATCTAGCTTTTTTTCTTCTTTTTAGTAAATGGGGTTCTAGGAGAAAGTACATAGGATAAGTTGGGTGAATGACGCATTCCATGAAGAATGTTTGTAAATATTCCCTGTAAACCAGTCATTGATGCACGTCTGCAATCCTAATCCTAGGAAGTCTGAGGCAAGACAACAAACCTAGGCTACACGATGAGTTTTTGTTTTTTTGTTTTTTAATTCTAGCTCATGCTGATAAGTGAAAGACGAAGGAGTTCAGAACCCAGGCTTTGCACCTTTGCAGCCTGGACCTTGACCCCTGTTTCTGTCACTTAACAACGGCATGGTCCTCCAGAAAGTTACTTCATCTTTTTGGGCTTTGGTTTCCTTCACAACGCAGATGGACTTTTCCAGCACATGGGATGATGCTACATTTTAATGAGTTAATTCACTGAAAATCCTTAAACCAGTGTTTTAGCATTGGATAAACAGTCTGTTTCAGCCTTTTATTATTGCACAATAGTGAAAAAAATCAATGGAATCCATTGACCCCAGGAGCATTAAAAGCAGCTTACAGTGGCAAGTGTCCCACGAGAAGCCTGTGGGAAGAAATCCTCACACAGGAAGACAAGGGCAATTTGTGACAGGGACTGTAGGCCAAGACCAAAGCAAATGGAATCCTTTTCCCATTTCATTGCATCCAGACTTTGGGAGTATTTTATGGTATTTCTGATGGAAGTTTCTATTTTATTTACTTATTTGTTTATTGTAGAAATATGTCCTTGGGAAGCATAGGGGATCTAGGAGCTTTGGTTGACCATGCCAAAATAGCATGAGATGCTCAGCTTGAAAACTTCTGAAAGGATCTCAGAGCCCCTTGGAGCATCTAGAAATCTGCATCCTAAAGATTCACAGCTATTGCTGCTAACCAGTGAGTCATGAAGTAGGAGAGCATCAAGCACTTGCAGATCTGAGGGCTTCTGGGGTGCTAGTGAGCTCGAGGGAGGAGGACCTTGCCTCATTCTCATGGCTCCTTCTGGTCCAGGACATCTGGTTCTCTGGCAAGGCTCAAAGATTTAAGGGTCTCAGATTGCTCTAAGTGTCTCCCCTTTGTCTGGTTCAGCACCAAGAAACAGCCTTCCACCTTATAGGTAACCTCTGGCATGCTCCAGCCAGGTTTTATAATACATCCTGGACTTTAAATTAGCCTGGCCTCAGCACTCCTACCAACAAGAGATGAACTCAAACTAAGAGCCACCTTGTGCCAGCCTCAAAACTATGCCAGATCCTAAAGAGGCCTGTTTCTCATGAGACCAATGTTTATACTTACTTTATTTCCAAGGATACAGGCTCACTGCACTCAGATCCAAACAACTTCCTGGAAAAGCTACTGCCTTGTTGTTTCCAAGGAAACTGTACCAGGCAGTATTTGATATGTAAGAAATATAAAGTCAACCTGGGCTTGCTAAAGGAAAAAAATCATAACATGAACTTCTCAAATGATGACCTACATTTCCCAAAATTATAGCACAGAACCCATGCTGATGTTGGTTTATCTGGACAATGGGAAGTCTTAGGGATAGCGTTTAGCTCATGTTCAAGATCACCAGCAGAAGGATTCACAGTGATAGGATACAATCATGGTATGAAGATGACAAGTAACCATGGTAACAACTCTGACAGCCCACATGAAGATGAAGAATGAGGATGCAGGAGGGGTGACTGGACTACTCAAAGGAGCTGCTCAGATACCTGGCCTGGCCCAGCTCCATCCTGCTAAGGATGACCAAGATAGGTCACCAGAGGGCTGTCCTCATATGCTATACTTTCAGGAAGTTCCAAGCCCCTCCCCCAACCCATGGCCCTCCTGAGTGAACTGGCAAGCCCACTAATGTATGATATTAAAGAGGTGGCAATAAGTCACTTATGTTGGTGACAAAAATCAGAATCTAATTTTTTAGACAGGATCCTTTATAGACTAGGCTGGTGTCAACATCATTACATAACTGAAGATTTTGATCTCTCCAGCACAGAGATTACATGTGCATGCTATTAGAATCGGTTTTCTGTGAATTTTCTATATTTTCCATAAATTTTCTGTTGAAGTCATATGTGTACTTTTAAAATCACAAAATATAAACTATTGAGACAATTTGAAGATCAAGAAGTGTGTTTCTAGCCCAGCATGGTCTTGTCCATCTGTAATCCCAGCAGTAAGGAGACAGAGTGGAGGATTAAAAATTCGAGGACAAGTATATATATTAAAAAAAAAAAAGTGCCTTTCTTCTGAAAAAAAGAAACAAGAAAATTATCTCTCCTTCTTAGTAACTATCACACTGACTATATTTCTAAAAGAAAATGAGGGGCCTCATCAGAAGAAAACAAAAAGTGAATAATAGAGAATATATGAAATTAAATGTATATTTACTTATCACATAATACTAATCAAATACAGTGGAGTAAACAAACAAAAGACATAAAAAGAGGGGGAGACTAGTTGTAAAGTAGAAAAATTAAATGAGTAATGGAGGACAAGAGAGCAATGGGAGAGAATCTGACCAAAATACCTTGAATATATGTGTGAAATTGTCAACAAAAATCTACAATATATTTGTGTATGGAATTGTACAAAAAAAATACACAGGCTAAAATACTCTATCAAAGATGATATATAAAACTGTTCATACCAACATAACTTTTCTTTTATTGTTTATAGTGTATATGCCAACATTTTATTGAGAAAGTATTTCATATTTGAACAAGCTTTTTTGAACACTGCTGTGGAATAATCTTTTTGTACACTGTGAAGATGTGTCACTCTGATTGGTTTAATAAAAAGCTCAATGACCAATAGCTAGACAGGATTTCTGGGTAGAGAGGACACTGGGAAGAAGAAGGGGAGACACCAGGAGCCACTGGGCAAGCAGGATGGGCACTACAGAGATGAGGTAATAAGGCCATGAGGCAGAAAGTAAATTAGTAGAAATGGTTAATTTAAGTTATAAGAGCTAGTTAGAAACAAGCCTAAGCTATCAGTTGATCTTCCATAATTAATAATAAGACTCTACACATTTTCACATGATAACACATTCCAAAAAAATTTTAGGTATTATAAATTAAATGGTTAAAAATCATTTAATAATCTCATAGCATGGTCAACGTTTAGCAAATTCTGGGAGACTGAAGCATAAAGGGATTTCTTCAGTTGAATCCTGAGCTGCCAGAAGAGCTTCTGTAGAGGCCATATGTATATCTTATATTTCAGGGGTCAGAAGTATGGGGATTATCAAAACCAAAGGCACTAAAATGCTGACTCAAAGAAGAAAATCAAACATGCCCCCTTTAGTGCTATTTTTTTTAAGTAGAGGAGAAAGAAAAGCTCCCAGATCCTTGTTAATTCAGAGATGGATGTCATGATTTTTTTTTCTTAACTTGGAGGTAAACATACATTTCCTTAAATGTTAACATTTTTAAACAAATAAAGTAAGAAGATATTGACTGAGTGTGGACCTTCTATCCTTAAATACTCATAACTTTCTGTTGCAAAAGCCAAACTCTCATCTTTGGTATGAGAGCCCTATATACTATATTTTGAAAACTAGGCAAATGGAAATATGACTGTATCTTTTTGCTGTGTTTCCAGGAATGCAAAGAATCAATAAAGCTTTCCCACTGGACCCAGGTTGTTCAATGTGAAATTCAACACTTTCTGTAATTATGAAAGTATATAGGTATGGAAGCAGGAAAGTTTTTAAAAAGAAAATAAGCTAGAAATATTTTTCAAAAACATAAGCATAGAACTGTAATCCTTTCAGCATTTCTTTGCAAGGAAATTGTCCTTTGCAGTCAAAGTCATAGAACTAGGTAGATAAGAATTTTGACAGACCAGAAGAACAGACAGAACTACCAATTCCACTTATATTGTAGTTTTCGTTGACAATTTCACACACATATCCAATGTATCTTGATCAGAGCCCCACCCCCACCTCACACGCCCATTACTCTCTTGTCCTCTACTCCTACTTCAGCAATAGATCAAGAAATAGTGAGAATGTGAGGTAGGGGGCAGGACACGGACACTCCACTGCTCTCCAGGTAATTACAGCCAGTAGCAGGTGAGCAATAGAGCTGGGGACATGCCGGCCTGGAGCTGCCAACTCTACGATGGAGCCCTACTTGCTCGTTTGTTTATTGTTATTTTTATTTTGTTTTTGTTTTTCTTGTTTTCTTTTCTTTTTATTTTGCATACAAGACATATAAGCTAGGGCCACATGAACGTAAGGAAAGTGTCTTTGCCACAGAGCTACATCCCCAACCCTCTTTTTACTGTTTTATGTTGTTGAGACTGGGTCTCACAAAATTGCCCAGGCTAACCTTGAACTTATGATCATTATAACCTCAGCCTCCCAAGTAGCTAGAATTACAGGTCCATATTTAGAGTCCCACCCTCCCACACAACCACCCAACCCCTAGGAGCTGAGGGCTAAATCCAGGACCTTGTGCTTCCTAAGCAAGTACTCTACCATTGAGCTAAATCCCCAACCCCTGGAGTCCTGTCTTAAGGACAAATTCCCTAGAACCACAAATGAGGTGCAGAGCAGGTCAACCCCAAGTTCAGTCCATGAGGCACCAGATGAACCAGGCTTTTGAGTCAGTCTTTAGACTAGAAATGAGTAAGGCAGTCTCTATTCCCCAGGCAACCCACAGACCAAAGCAGATAAGTAAATGACAATTTCAAAAGGAGTTGGTCTAACATATGATGAGAAAGAAAGCTAAAGTACAGTCACTTAGCTTTGCCAAAACGGGCCTCCTAGGTACAGATACTATCGTAGCCGGTTTTATGTCAGCTTGATACATCAGAGATCAGGAAGTCTCAATTGAGAAAATGCCTCCATAAGATTAGGATACAGATAAGCCTATGGGGTATTTTCTTAACTAGTGATTGATGTAGCTACATTCAGCCCATTGTGGGTGGAGTCACCCTAGGCAGATGGTCCGGGGTTCTATAAAAAAGCAGCTGAGCAAGCCATGGGGAGCAAGTCAGTAAGCAGCATCCCTCCACAGCCTCTGCATCAGCTCCTGACTCCAGGTTCCTGCCCTGTTTGAGTTCTTGTCCTAACTTTCATCAGTGATGAACAATGAATGATATGGAAGTGTAAACCAAATACACCCTTTCCTCCCCAACTTGCCTTTTGGTCATGGTGTTTCATCCTAGCAATAAAAACCCAAAGACAGAGTTCAACTAAAATTTGGAATGAATTAAGAGGCCAGTGCCTGGTACGCAAAGGAATACTTCCTGGCTAAGTACCTCAAGGTGAGCAGGGGAGCAAAGTTCATCCTAAGTACCTTAAGGCAGTGGTTCTCAACCTTCCTAATGCTGACACTTTAATATAGTTCCTCATGTGGTGACCCCCCAACCATGAAATTATTTCACTGCTACTTTATAACTGTAATTTTGCTACTGTTATAAATCATAATGTAAATATCTGATACGCAGGATATATGATAGGCAATCCCCAAAGGGGTCACAACCCACAGGTTGAGAAACTCCCTTCAGAGCTAGGACAAAGAGCATTTGGGGGTGTGCTTAGCAGGAGGTCACACACAAGGCCCATGGTTCAATACTCAGCAACAAGAACAAAAATGAACACAAACTGCAGGGGAGCCTACAGGTACATACTAGCATATGGGGAAGAGGCAGAGGAAAGGACATAAGAAAAGCAGACAATGACTTGGACTTCCCATCAGGCCTATCCCTCTGACCTGGAAATCCATTCCAGTGCTGTTGTGCAGCCTTGTGCCATCTCTTTTTGGAACACGCCAGCGTCCCTCATTTTAGACTGCAATTCATTCATAAAGATGGGCCCTGCCCGACCAATAGGGGAGGGAAGCAATTCAAGGCCAGGCAGCTTGAGAACAGCAGGAACACATCTGCTCCCTTAAAAACACCCAGGAACTTTGACTTCAGGGGATTTGAAGCAGGAAGCAGGCTTGACTTGCTTCTCTAATCTGTAGCTTGAGTTAGTGCCCCGAGTCCCCCACACACGTCTAAGAGTCCAGATCTAAACCATACACAGAAGCATTCCACAGACCTCTTCAGAAGTTACAGGACTGTATCAAAGCATTTTCAAAGAAACAAACACCCTAGGGGACTCCATTAAAATACATGTAAGCATGCAGGGTCATAAGGAATCGATAGTGCATTCCAGAGATGAGTAAATTAAAAAAAAAAAAAAAAGGGAATAACAACATCAACTCCATGATGAGAGTCATCATATGCAATTGCTTTTTTGTGGTGGTTTGAAAGAAAACGTCCCCCAATGGAAGTGGCACTATTAGGAGGTGTGTCCTTGTTGGAGGAAGTGTGTCACTGAGGGGGCAGGCTTTGAGGTCACTTTTGCTCAAGCATCCCTCAGTGTGACAGTTGACTTCCTGTTGCCTGCAAGATGTAGCACTCTCAGCTATTCCCCCAGCACCACATCTATCTACAAGACACCATGCTCCCCATCATGAAGATAACGGATTGAACCTCTGAAACTACAAGCCAGGCACAACTATTAAATGTCTTCCTTATAAGAGTTGCCGTGGTCATGGTATCTCTTCACGGCAATAAAAAGCACAATTAAGATACTTTTAAAAGTGAAATTAAGTTATGGA